>NW_028258324.1:38572500-39197500 GCF_053883595.1 Heterocephalus glaber | reverse complement strand
GGTCTGGAAACTCCAGCTCTTGGTCCAATCTATCTGCCTTCTGTTTTTGGAAATGAAGTTTTATTGAAACGCAAGCACATCCATTTGTTTACATATGGTTTATGGCTGCTTTCAAGTTACAGTGTCGGAGTTGAGTAGTTACAACAGAAACCATATGTCCTTGAAAGCCTAAAATATCAAGACCAAAATATTATTGTAAAAAGTAAGCTGAAATTATTTCTTTCTCTAATACTTTTACATTAATGCTAAAATAATCAGGTCAAGTAGATAAAACCTGAGAGACTGGCTGGTATTATAGGGTTGTATTTCTCAAATTTTTCTAGCCTTCTATCAGTATTAGAATCAAGAGGAATATTTGTGGGTTTTTAAAATCTAGTATTATATAGTATAGCATTTAATAAGCAAAATACAACATCATTGGCATTGCTTTGAACTTGTTACAAATGCAGCCTCTCAAACTTCACATCAAACCTATGGAATCAGAACCTACACTTTAAAAAGACTTTCAGTATGCATATTAGATTTTTGGAAACTCTGATTTGAAACATAGAGTCAAGAGCTACCTGCAGCTGTCAGAAAAAGTAACAGAATGTGAGAAAATTAGAGAAAAAATTTCCTTACATAGTCACCAAAATTTAAATATAGTGCAATACAGAAAGGAAATCCTGACTGGAAAATCTTGATTTATTCTTAATCCTAACCAAGATCTCCATAAAAGAGAAATATGTGGAACATGAATTGCAGTGAGAGCAGTTTCTAGAGTTTGCACAAACTAATGATAGTACTTAGTTTCTAGAAAACAAATACACGGAAGTTTGCATTCGGGTGAGTCTCAGACAGGAGATACAATTACATACGCACAAAAATTAAGGATTACTGAGGTATAAAAAAGTAGCTTTGACATTAATATATGTCAGCATAAGAAAGGGTGAAACACCTCATCTCCTACTCAGTGCAATCTGGCAGTTGTTCTTTAGAATTGCATCTAGCATCTTAAATTTCTAAAGAACTTTTATTATTGAAATGATTTTCTTTCCACAAGGAATTCTGAAATTTTCTGTTCTCTAATTTAATCTATTTTAGGAGAACACTTTTATTTACTATTTTAATATATTTGCATCATTTACAATCAGGACATGAAATAGTGTAGTATTTTTATGAGGTTATATAAAAACTGTACCCTGATACAGAAATACACTTGCCTTGATATTTTCAACTGTTACTATAGAATGATAACATTTTTGAACTGCAAAATTATTAAGTAGTTTGTATCTCACAGTCACATATATTTATACAACTAAAATGATTATGTCTATCACTTTTTAAATCTTGTTTAGAATAAAATAAAATCTGGTAGACAAAATTTACACACAACTATTTCCATGAATTAATTATAAAATGTTAGAGAATAAACTTGTTAAACTAACAAGTTCTCCTGATTATTTTAACTATTGATTTTCAATTTAATTATAGTTAAACTGTATTTCAGTAAATTAAAGCTAGTACTAATTAATATTTCCACTTCTAGCATTGTGGATAAATACTACTTTCTTGGCAGAAGCTCAGCAAAATGATTTGAGGTGTACATTTTCAATACTACTTTTACTTTGAATTAAATTCATTTAATTAATGCTTAAAGTCATGCATTAATATGAGTTTATTGATTATTTTGTTCTCCCTATCAAACTGTTTAAATATTTGGATTTTAGCCTTAACTCGAGTAAATTTGTAACTTTGAGCAGATACGTTTTTAATGTCAAACTACTGTAGTGTCAACTATATATATTATAAAGGAAGATTTTTCCAACCACAATCCTATGCATATTGCCAGTGAAAAAGATTTGAGTAAAGCAGTGTTGCTCTTATGTTATGTGTGGAGGGGGAAAGAGGGATTATATTGATAAATCACTGTAAAAAAAAACCTTCTCTATGTTCATTAATGACCCTGAAAAATCTCCAAGAATAAAATAAGCCCTGGAGTCAATGGTCACCAACTATCATCTGTTAATTCCTAGGCATCTCTATAGCCCCGGTAGCATATAATTCCTTGGTTACAGAAAACAAAATGAATTTTCCCTTTAGAATGAAGAACATGACTAAATTTAGATTTCATTATTTACTGCAAAGAAGGAACATAAATTTCAGCTTTCCATTTATGAAGTAGATATGATATGATTAAATCTAAATTTAATCTAATGCATTATCAGAGGAAGAAAACTAGATGATGTGAGAAAAGAAATATACATAAGACTAAGATAAAATCAATCATATTCTACAAAACTATCTGTGTGAGATGGTTTGGTTGTTTCTGGGTCAAGAAAGGACTACACTTGTGGGAGGCTGTCCTTATGCCCAAAGCAAGCTGTAAGCAGTGCAGGCTGTAGAGAATTAACCCCACAATTGGCTTGTTTTAAAAAGTGAGTCTGACCGAAGCTGATGTGACTCGCAGGAGCAGTGCAGATGGTTCATGGGTCAGTACCAATACCATCACACACCAATGGCCATGGCAGAGATCAGAGAAATGGCTGTGAAGCTGTGGGACTTAATATGAAATAACGTGGCAGCCGAGGTCAGGGTAACTCACACCCAAATTCCCTTCCCAAAATCAAAACCTTAACTAAAAAGACAAGGTTATTTGTTAACCACAACTATATCTTCTCTGTTCTCTTCCTAACATGAGAATATTTTGTCTCTTCTTTTACAAGCCTTGCCAGGGGTTATACGTAGCCCTCTGACCCCAACTTAATGATCATATCAGCAGTTCTGGCTGACCAGGATCTTTGCTTGCTCAAGCTTCGATTATCCCAGTTCCCTGCTTCTCTCCTTAATTCTGTGTCTGAGTCTTTCTTCTTGCCTTACATCATAGCACTGAGCAGGAGATCAGGATCCTCTGAAGGGGTCTGTGGTACTACACTACTTACCTGAGGCATCTGGGCAAAAGTGAGCTCAGTGATATTCTTGAGAAATGAGATTATACACAGAGACCTATTATGCCACTTAATCTTTATTGTCAATTTGACTAGATTGTGACTTTATTTATGAAGTAATTGGATCATGGAAGAGGTATAGTCATCAGTGGATAATTCTACTGATGTTCATAGCTGAATGTGCTGTTAGGAGGTGGGAGCCAGTTGAAGGTGGGTCACTGGGGGCATGCTGTTGGAAAATATATACCTTGCTGCCCCTCTACCCCCATATTCTGCTTTCTGGCTACCAAGAAATGAGCAGTTTTGGTCCATCATGCTATTCCTGCCTTGGAGGCATCTGATCATGGACTGAACCTTCTGAAATTGTGACCAAAAATAAACCCTTCCTCCTTTAAACTATGAATGTAAGATTTTTGGGTCCCAGTGAAAAAAGCGCACCAAAACAAAATATGTACTGAGAAGTGGGTCCCTATACATGACCATGTGGTTCAGATACTTTTGATATTGTGGGTAGAAATCGGAAATTTTTGAAGAAGTGGACCAGAGAAAGCATAAAATATTCCAAGCAGACTCTGATGGGAAATTCTTGTTGCAGAACAAAAGACCAGAATTTTGATAGGAATGTTGTCAGTAAAGGCCAGGGCCATGAGATTTCAGTTAGGAGAGAGGACTTTAGTGGGAACTGGAGTACAAACTATGGATGTTACTCTCTGGGGAAAATTATTCCACATTTTGCCCATGTTCTGTGACTGTAGGAGATTGGATATAGGAACAGTAGTCTTACTGAGGAAGTCTGAAGGTACTGGAATCAAGTCAAGGATGCTGTAGAGACTTCAAGAAATCAGAAATGCCAGGAACAGAGAATGTCTGCCCTAAAATATTACCAACAAATAAGGGAGGCAGTTCAAGGCAGAGACCCTGTGGGCTGCAATCAAGAATTGGTTGCTGAACACCTAAGTTCTGTGGAACTCACATTTTACTCCCATGTGCTATGGACATAGTACATGAAACTATGGAACTTAATGTTTGCCCTGATGAGTTTCAGTGTGGCTCTGGCATGATTCTTTTCCAACCTTCTGTGATGGTTGATTGATTGTGTCAACTTGAGTAAATAATGCCAAACTAAATTGGCTCAACATAGTTCTGCATGTGAAAGACTCACCCTAGGGAGGATTACCACCAGAATTCTATAAAAAGAAAAAGGAGAAAGAGGCATTGCTTTGGTTTCCTTTGGAAAAGCTCCATTCTTTGCTTTCACCTTAAGATATCATCTCCTGGCCTTTAGCACAGACTTCAGCCTTCAGCGTGGACACTTCCCCCTTCCGGCAGAGAACCTTTGGCCTCCTGTTAGGGACTTAAATCACACAAAGCTCCAGGACTTTGACTGGATCCACCAGATCCCCAGTGCATAGACAGACCTTTTGTATTCTTCCACACCTGACCCTGTGGGCGGCCATCCTAAGCCAATTGGTAAATTCTTATAAATTTGTATGTCTTGTATCATATCTGTTTCTCCAGTAAACATTGACTGATACACCCTCTATTCCTCCTTTAGGGGATGGGAATATTTACCCTGTGCCCATTCTACATTGGTAATACCTTAATTGCTTTTTGAATTTTACAAGGACTCATAACAAAGTGTTTGCCTTGAATCTCAGAGGATAATTATACTTGGATTTTTGAGCAATACTGAAACAGTTCAGACTTTGTCTCTTATTCTGGTGAGAGAATTAGTGCATTTTTGGTTGTGCCCAGGAGAGTTTCATCATGTTAGGTGGAACTATGAATTTGCTATTGATTTTATTTTAAATAAAGTAGTTTAAGAAGATATGACTAGATGTCACATTGATAAGAGGTAGACTTGTACCAGTTAATCTTAATTGACAATATGACTGAATTAAGAGACCCCTGGAGAAGTTGTTGGATCATGGAGTGACTGAATATGCTATTAGGAGGTGAGGCACAGTTGAAGGTGGGTCACTGGGAGCTTTGGAGAGTATACCTCTCCTTTGCACTTTTTCCCTGTGCTTTGCTTCCTGGATATAATGAAAAGAATAGTTCTGTTCCACTATGCCTTCCTACTGTAGTATTCCTACACTGATGCCAGGAGATTATTGGTTGAACCCTTAAAACTGTGAAAAAAAAACAAAACAACTTCTTTAAGTTGTATATATCTGTTATTTGGTTCCAGGGCACAAAAGCAGACCAAGAGATTTATGTATTGGTGTTTATTTATCAAAATTGGAAATGAGTATAGTAGTATGATACTTAAAATTATAATGTATTGAGATTTCAAACTTTTAACATAACTGATCATCTTTCTCTTACTCAAATTTGACCTAAGCCTTCTTTCTCAATGGAAAGAACAGTCCCTCAGAAATACAACTGGAAAAGAAAAAGTTAATTCTGAAATTTCAACATCCAAGAGCCAGGTCTCCAGATGAAGAACAGGACAAACATAAAAATTTGCTAACAAGTTTTCCCCAGCTCTTAAAATGAAACAATATAGTTACTTAATACAAAACAGGGTACAATAATATTTACAGAAACAATAAGAATTGCATATGATTATGGGCTAGTATTGGCAGAACACAAAAAATTGTATCTTTGTTCCTTGGCTGCACTTAGTTGAGGGTAGTAAATGTAGCCAGCTCACACAGAGTCAAGCCAGGAGAGTCTCTATATGAGGCGTCCAAGAGTTGTTCTCACAGATTCAGAAAATCTTAGGGAGTGATGGGAGAAATATGCAAACATCTGAGCTAATTTTAGAGATTATCCCAAAAAGGAAAATCAAGAGAACTTCAGCATTTTCACAGCTGAAGCAAGGAGACCCTGAAACAGAGGATGCTTTTTAGATATTGGCATCCAGTCTGTGATTGGTTTGGCAAGGGATCATTTCAGCTGATGTCAATGTAAAGAGATGAGTAGCCCAGACCCAGACTGGATTTTACAGCACAGCAGGAACTGTGGTACAGACTGCTAGAGGACTTCATTCTATTTTATGCCATAGCTTTCAAATATGCCTCTAGTGACCTCAGACGCCCCTGGGGAAAGGAAAGAAGAAGCAATCCTAACATGGACTTAAAGATGATACAGCCCAGGAAAATCTCTTACATAATTAAGTTACAAGATTACTGTTTGCATGAAGGAAAATGTAGGCTCAAAATCAAAATTAACCCTAGTTACAGGGGAAAAAACAGAAGTTACATGTTTAAACATCAGATTAAGATAATAAAATTCTTAATTTACTATTTGTGTGTACCTTAGCATTCTGATACCCTTAATTTCTCAGCTGAAGAAACATTCTAGAGCTCCAGACTGGGACCTCTTTCATGCAGAAAACAGTGACAGAGACAGAATTAATGGATAATGAACTCATTTTGTTCACCAAACTTTGCAGGACATTCACATTATTTTTTCCAAGAGAAACATCTGAAATCTTGGTCAAATACGTGACTTATGGATTAAAAAACACCTTACAAGGTTGCGACCCACCTGTAGTGGCACTGGGCCTTAGGTCATCATAAAATTGTTTCTTGACTCCGAGGAAGGAAACATTCTCAGATAAGGAAGCTCACTGCCCTGACTACAAGCAATACTGTGAGTCCATTCATAAATGTTCCTACTTTCTGCCTTTAAAAATGTGCATTTATTGTTTTTCATTTTTACTTACTAAAAATCCACCTACTGCCTTATTCTTTATATATTTTTATGATAATAATTCTTGATATATTTTTGAGGTTTTTGTTTTTCATTCCTGAGGATGAAACCCAGGGCTGTAAACATGCAAGGCAAACATCAAGCTATACCCTCAGTCTCTCTGAACTGTATATATTGCTGCTTCATAAATATGATCCAACCCATGACTCCTACCTTATCTATCCAGCATAGAGCACATATATTCAAAAGTATTACAGTACAGAAGAAATGCAAGGATAAATTCACACCAAAGAGAGAATGTTCTAATTTTAAGCAGGACAGAGTTTGTTAAAAAGAAAAAGAATCCATACTTTTTAAATGTCCTTAAATAATATATCCAAGAAAAATTAATTTGCTGAGACATATCACGGAATGGCCATGAAGGACAAAGTGGAAGAGAATGTTCACACTTAAGAATCTGGAGACTTATAAAAAAAATGAGAAGTAGAAATGGATCAAGAAAATAAGGATCTTGACAACAACAAATGCTTTGTTTTAGGCTCCAAGAAAAATTGTTGTAACAGAAAAGCCTCCAAATAAAATAAAAGTGTATCCTAATTATAAAATAACCATTAAAGTGAAAATCAAAACATGGCTTCTAAAAAATTGGCTTCCTTCCTTAGGGCCAGGATGAATACCCCAGGTGTCACCCTTCTTGGCTAGTGAGATGGAGGGAAGGATAATGAAAGAAAAGCAATTTTCTTCTAAAGAACATAATCCAGAAGTTTCACAAATTACTATCACTCTCATTGGCCACAATTTAGTAACATAGTCACATATATAGCTGCAAGATAAGGGAAAATATTTTTAGGCTTTGCCATATGCCAAACTAAATCTCTATTATTTTAGAAAAGGGTGAATATAGATTTTGTGGGACTAATATCAACTTCTCCCTCTCCCTTCCTTTTCCCTCCTCCCGTCTCTCTGTTTTGTACTTAAAAGTGAACACAGTGCAAATCAAAATTCTAGAACATGTGGATATTTTACTGAGGTGACTAATATGCCCTTCTTTGTGAGGACTTTCTGGCTGAAAGTCATCCTCTCTGGGAACGCTCTCAGTCCCACAAACAGTCATATCTGATCAATATTACTAATGATTCATTTAAAAGCCACATGTAATACTACAAACTACTGCCCCAGCCTGCCTCATAAATTTTATAACTCTTTGGTATTTTTAAGTATGTTTTGGGCTTTGTAGAGTCTAACAATTCTTTAACTTGGAAATAAAAATTATTGATGCAATTTATTAAAGATTAAAAAGAAGAAAGAAATAGCCAGACTAGTCTCTAAGAGAACATATTAAATAGAATTCAGGGAAAACAACTAAGAAAATCATTAAATTTAAATATTCTTAAAGCAAAACTTTTATTTACTTATCAATTGTTTATCTAAATTTAAACCATAAGAGATAATAAATACTGACTTGGGGTGAAGATACCCATGTCACCATTTTATTTAATAGTCATGGAGACCGAATCCCATTGTTGACCTATGTCTTCATTTTGACCCTCATATGGGTCAGCTATCTTTTATGAAAAACTCAGTTGAAATAATTGACACTGCTCCAGTTAGGAAGAATCATACAAATTATTATTCATTTATTTGGGGGGAGTAAAATCTCCAAAAATCTGTGTAACTGAGAAACATCACCTGAGTTACCCAAATAAATACCTTCACATAGTGGTATTTTCACATTATACTACTGGATTTCATGAGAATCCATACAAGAAATGTTTGGGAGGAGTACTTTCACTGTTCTCTTTTGACAATTTATCACATGACTTTCGAGCATTCCATCATTTACGCTCATCTCTTTTTCACTCTATACTAGCTCCTTCCTTTTTTCATTTAATGGGGAATTTTAAGCTCTCTCTTACACATATGTTCCTAATTGGCAAAATGTATCTCACATTAGGACATTTTATAACATTTAAGCTTATCTATATACTTCTCCAACTCCATGATGCAAATTTATTACTGGACTTCCTACACATATCACAAAATACAGTGTATCCACACTTCTCCTCTTCAATTTTCATCCTTCATTAACATAAGTTCACTTTTCACTTATTTTTCTTACTTCCAGGATTTTCTTATGATTTTAGTTCTCACTCTGATCCCTAATTATTCTGTAATTCTTCCTCCTAATCTATAACCACTGGCTGAATTCAGTCTCCTTTTATGCATTGTTTAAGTAGCGTTTTCACTGAAGAATACAAAATAGTCACCTGGAGAGGTAGTCAACTATGTAGATTCCTAGGGAAGCTGCCTAAACTTCTAATCTACTGTAATATTATGGTAGAGACCAGTAAGCTGCTTGTCATTGCTGAGGTGAACTACAGAGAGCAGGAATGTACTACTAGGATCCAAGCAGCTGATTTCAGGAAGCAGGTACAAGTGAAAGCAACAATCAACACCATAACCCCTTGCTATCTAAACTTTAGAAAGCTCTGAGTCTTTTGTGTTCCTTTGTTCCCTCATGGAAGGACACCAATTGAGGGTCAAGTAGACAACACAGACATGGACAACAAGAACAAAAGCCTTCTGCAGATCTTTTTGTTTCAGGGGATAGTTCTGGAAGCAAAGGAAAGGACTCAGTACTGGAAAAGCATTGAGTATGCATTCCTACTGGGGAAAAGTACCTTTAAGATCTCCTCTTTCATAATAAGGGGGTCCTAGCAGAGGCACTGAGGAAAGTTCTGGGGAAGACTCCCAATATAGATGCACTTAAATGGGATCATGTGGGTTAGGAAAATCCTTGACTACAACCACCCTCAGAGCTGCAATGCCCTGCCTGTGCACCATGTCAGTTGTGCAAAACAGCTCTCCCTTCTGCCATTCTCTGTTCCAGCATGAAAAGGCACATATAGGTCTTTGGCCTGGAGTTGACATTCTCCTTGCCTTCCTAGTAGTGGATGATTTCAATGTAGGTGTCTGTGATTACATTTTGAGAAATACTGGACTAAATATTCAAACAGATTTTTAACTGGCTTCCTGGATTTTCATTTTAGCATTTATCCAAGCTGTGTTTCATACTTTGTCAGAATGAAACTATTTTAAAAGTTTGATTCCAAACATGCCCCTTATTAGTGTAAAGCTTTTCATAAGTAATCATCACTTACATGCAAGAACAACGTGTGACTTACAAGGCACTTTCAGTTGTCACTTGCAGAATACTTTCATCTCTCAATCATCTCTCCTCTCCTTTCAATACATTATAATTCTAAACTATTGGTTTGAAGGAAAAATCATATATATATATATATATATATATACATGATCATGTATATATATATATATGAAATGGATATCAAGAAAAATGTGTGAAATTCAGTATTATACATTGTTTTTATGACATTTTATTGAAAACATAATTCACTATTCCTAGCACATAAAAGATGATAAATGTCTGCAGTGATAAATATGTTGGTTACTTTAATCTGATAGTTACATATTATATAGATGTATTGGAATGTCACACCATATCCTATTGTTATGGTTTGTGTATAGATGTCCCCCTAAAGCTTCATGTAGCCATAAGTGGGGCTATTTCTTAGGTGACCAATCTAGAATGTGTGATGTTGGAAATAAGGGTGTGTGATTACTAAATCAGTCCACTGATTGATTTGGCATCTCCCTTCAAAAGCAACAGAAAAACGATGCTAAAGCCCCTTGTTTCCTTTGGTACCTCCTGCCCACCATAAAATATTTCACCTTTGTGATGCCCGTCTGCCATGCCACCTTGACTTGGAGCTAGCCAATTATGGACTGAAACCTCTACAAACTGTGAGCCAAATAAACCTTTCCTGCCTTAACTTTGAGTGTCCAGTATTTTGTCTCAACAACGAGAGAAAAGTAACTAAGACACCCATAAAGCAATCAATTATTATGCATCAATTATCAAATAAACATGTTTAAAAGAATACCATTCAATGACAGCAAAACTAATTATTTGAAAGGTAATGCAGTTCCTTCTTCACTAAGTGCAGTTATGTCAGTATACTTATTGATCCTAAGTATCTTTGACTTTTTAATCACCTTTTATTAGCTAATGAGACAGACATAGCCAATAGAACTTTATGTTTCCATTTGGCTGTCAGAAACCCAAGAATTAAAGTTTCAGTTTGACTCAATAGAACTCTACTAAAAACTAAATAATTACCCAACTAGTAGAGACCCCTGTAGTCAGATTCCAGTACCCACTTGCCCAGTGTGAGATGCAGGCCTGAGAAAAAGAATGCACTAAGAGACAGAACTAGGAGAGAAAAAGTGGGGTGCCAGGATGACCAATGCCAGTGCAACTGACAAAGGCGCTGGACAGTCCCAGGCACTGACTTTTATTGGCAATCAATTGGGGTAAAGGTGATGTGTGATTTCTATGGAAATTAATGTAAACAAGGCTCATAAAGATCAAGACAAAGCATTCTCAAATTAGGAACAGAATAGACAAAATATATGATTGTAATTGGAACATTGTCCTTCCAATCTGAAGATTTTAGTTGTGGGAACAGAATTTGGTTGTGAGTTACTATGACCTCAGTACTTAGGCTTTGGCCAGATGAACTTCTATAAACAAGCCAATTGTGGGGTTAACTCTTTACAGCCTGCTTTGGGCACAATCAATATTACAGTCCTCTGTATCTCCCCATTCTCTGTTTAAAAGCAGCAGTTACTTCAGGTCTGGTGATCTTGGTAGGTGCCAGGGCTGTAGCAGATGAGGGGAAGCACTCAGATGCAGCCTTTGCATGGCTTTCAGCAAGGGTGTCACATTGTGCTGCTTGCAGTGAATCCATCATCTTGGTTCATGGTGGTATGTTCTGGGGTGATGGCCATAGTATCTTTTTATTTTCTATTGAAAAATAAGCATACACTGGCCTCTATGTTATTAATTGTATTCACTCATTTACCTTTTAGTTAGGACATACTTTGTCAACATTAATATCTAGGACATGTCTGTGGATCTTTCTTTGTATCATTGGAGTTTCAATGGAGTATATTTACCTTTCATAAGTGGATCTAAAAACTTTGAAATTAAAATAAAAAGATCTAATTGAGCTTGTGGAGGTAGCTGTACCCTCCCTTTTTGTTGTTTACATAATTGTGCCTTTAGGGAAAGGTCAGTACATCCAATAATGGCTTGTCCCCATATTATCCAATGGACCTATGTCACAAGGACTTATAATGTGTCTAACTGACTTAGCTGTCTATAATAATTTCCTTTATAAAGAGCATCTTCAACTGTGGTTAGGGGAGAAAGGGTGTAATTTAAATCCAACTGCTTCAAGCTGAGAAGGGTCAATGTAGGGTTGGTGGCTGAACTATCTACCATTCTTATTATTATCCTGGCCCAAGCCACCCATGAATTTTTCCTAGATTATTGGAAAAGCCTATAACTTCCTTGTACTCCTAGTTCCTAGCACAAAAATCCTTTTATAGCAGAAGTGAGAACATGTCAGTTTTCTGTCAAAATCCTTCAACCACTCCTCACATTGCTTTTTAAAAGAAAGGGAAGAAAGAAACTTCTTACAAGTACCCTATAAAGCCCAAAACATTAAACCCCTGACCAATTACTCCCATAGCTTTCACTCCTGAGGCTCTGACCTTTGCTCACTCTGCTCAAGCTCCAGCCTCTCGCATGTTCTTCTTCCCATGGAGCATGAACTGTGCAGAGGAAGCTTCTACCATGGTTTAAACTCCCTGTTTCGTCTGCCTCGGGTTCTTTTCCCGGAATTACCCTCACAGATCAACCACTCTCACTTCCTTGCTGTCCATATTCACTGCCATTAAAGGCATTACCAGGCCATTAGATTTAAAATATCACAATCCTTTCATCTCCACAACTTTCTCATTGATCTGCTTTATTTTTATTTTTGCACCTATCACTCCCTTCAGCACACACCCTTACATAAGCTATACACATCTTTTGGATATATACATAATTATATGTGGTATAACTGAAAACTATGATGAATGTCTACATTTTTTTAAAATTACAGTAAAAGACAAATTGCATTAATGTGTCTCAAAATACCCCTCCCCTCTATGCAAGCACTTACCCCATTGCACTTGTCTCTTTCTGAAGCAGTTCTGGGAGTCATTTTTGTGTGTTTCATGGCTGTTTTATACCCTGAATCAATTCAAAATGTTTACTTTTCATGGTTATTTTGACTTTGAGGAACAGCCAGAAGTCATACATTGCCAGATCTGATGTTTAAGGTGGTTGAGGACATGTCATGTTTTCACATGTCTGTTTTGGATGACACTAGTTAGAAGCACTCACCATATATTTTTTTAATTAGCATATGCTTGTAGTACATGACATTTACATTCATCCTAGGGAGTAGGTATAGGTACTTAACATATCTTAATTCTTTTTAATCCCCTTCTTTTCCCCATCCATCTCTCTCCCTCTGTCTCTATGTCCACCTTCCTCTTTTTCAATATTATCATTATGTTTTTAGCCCATGTTTGCAACATATAATGATTACATCTTTGTTGGTAGTTGGGACATGTAAATGACATGTTTTAAGTCACTTTTGTCCTCTTCCTCTCACCCCTTTTCTCCACCCTTGGTCTATTGGTCCCCTTCCCATTTGCAAAAGATCTATCTCCAGAATTCCTTTTACCAATCTTTTATTTTGTTCTTGAATTTTACTTTGGATTACTCAAATAAGAGAAAAAACATAATATTTAAGCTTCTGTGCCTGATTTGTTTCACATATCATTATATTTTCAAAGTGCAGCCATTTTCTTACAAGTGTCTTGAATTTACCCTTGTTTATAGTGAAGTAGTATTCCATTATGTGTAGATAGCTGATTTTCTTCATCCATTTGTGTGTTGATGGGCTCATAAGCTGCCTCCGAGATTTAACTTTTATGGATTGTGCTGCTATAAACATTGGTATGCATGTATTCCTGTAACATTATATTTTTTAACTCTTTTGGAAGATAATTAGAAGGAGAATTGCTGAGTCCAATGAAATTTCTATTTTTAGTTTTTTGAGAACTCTCCACACTGATTTCCATAATCATTGCACTACTTTACATTCTAACAAACAATGTAGAAGAGTTCCCTTTCCACTGCAGCCATGCCAGAATTTGTTATTATTTGTTTTCTTGATGATTGCCATTCTTGCCAGGGTAAAATAGAATCTTAATGTTTTAATTTGCATTTCTCTAATGCCAAGAGATGTTGAACATTTTTCATATGATATTTGGCCATTTGTACTTCTTATTATTCTTCTTATGTGTTTATTCATTTCAAATACTCATTTTTATAGAAACTGTTATTTGGGGGGATTTTATTTTATTTTTTTAGTTTTTTAATATATTCTAGATATTAGTCCTCTGAAGAGTAGCCAGTAAAATTTTTTTCCATTCTATAGGTTGTCTCTTCCCTCTACTTATTGTTTCTTTGCTGTGCAGAAGATTTTAATTTGGTATAGTCCCATTTGTTGATTCTTGTTATTTCTTGTGTGATTGGAGTTCTGTTAAGGAAGTTCTTTACTATACGTATGACTTAAGAATATTACCTATTTTATCTTTCAGTAAGTTAAATATTTCTATTATAGTATTTACATCTTTAATCCATTTTGATTTTAGTTTAGTACATGGTGACAGATATGGGTTCAGCTTTAATATTCTACTTGTGGATAGCTAATTTTCCCAGCACCATTTGCTAAAGAAACTCTCTTCCAACCTGTTTTTGGACCTTTTGTTGAAGATCAAGTAGCTGAATCTGTCTGGGGTTGTTTCCGCATCCTCTATTCTGTCCTGTAGATCTACATGTCTGTTTTTTTGTGCCAAACCATGCTGGTTTTTTGTTTTATTTTGTTTTGGGTTTTTGGTACCAGGGATTGAACTCAGTGGTTCCTTGTGCTTGCGAGGCAAGTGGCGGAACCACCGAGCTCAATCTCTGGCCCCTCATGCTGTTTTTATAACTATAGCTTTGTGATAAAACTTTAAGTCAGGTGTTGGAATGCCTCCCGCTTTGTTCTTGTTGCCCAGGACTTCACTCAGTATATTTTGATCACACTTCATAAAGACACTAAAGAAAGAGGACTACCAGACTGCTTCAGAAAATGGCAAGAATGATGGGATATGTGTGTATGAAATAAGAGGAAGTATTTTGAACAAAATTAATGGCAATGAGTCTTTAGTGTAACATATTATTTAATTTAAACCTTCATTGCATATTTTGATCACCACTTGTATATAAGAAGTTATTAATATTTATTAGAAATATCTTCCTTCTAAATTGTAAGTTCTATGAATGTAAGAATTTCTGTATGTTTTATTCATTATATTCTACTACAGATAAATGAATAAATAAAGCAATCAGAAATTACATCATAAGGTTAGCAAAAATTCTATGAGTACTTGGGATAAAATAGATGTAAATCTGCTCTATTCCTCTCCTTTATCAATTAAGACTGTAGAGTAGACAATGTAGAGAGATAGTAACATTCCAGCAGCCTAGGCCTTTGAGGGGCTTTAGCATAAGTTCTACAAACAATTTGCTGGGATTCATTAAAAGATCATTAGTTTTTTTTTAATCAATGTCTGAAACTTTTGTATAAGAGAGCAAAAATTGTCAATATAATAAAAGGAAAGATTAAAATTAATCCAATAATAAGCTGAGTTTATGAATGTGCAACTTTAGTTATGCCTTAAAGGTTCAATTATCTTAAAAGCTGTTATATGTTTCTAATGCAAAAGTTCCTAACTTCAGAAATTATCAGTAATCTTTATCAGTGTTTTTCAAACTGTGTCTTAGGATAAACAACCCCACACTCAACTAGAAAGGATTTATAGTAGGGGAAAAATCAACACAGGTCTCAATTTAGATGTTTCAGTTAGATCTTTAATCCCAACAGTGTTGTCTGTTTGGCAATGTCACTTCTGAATAAAATTTATTCTGGCTAAAAAATTCTCACATAAAAATGTGTACACAATGTTGGTTAATATTTTTAGCTTAAGAAGTAATAGTGAATGCTGTGGAAAATTGTGCATTCCAAAGTTGATTCCTGTTTTGCCTGACTCCAAGACCAAACCTTGGGTATGCACGGAGTCTTGTAAGCAGGGTAGCTCTGGAAGCAGCTTACAATTTAAGAGGCTCAATGTTTAGCATAGAACACACTATTTCAATATGTAAACTTAATCTGCATTTCTAAAAATACTACAATATAGCAAATTTGTTGTTTTTATAAACAATGTTCTACTCCCATTATGGAGGCTGCATTAGTGATTAATAGTTAATATAAGGAAATTAATGAATGATGGCATTATAATTTTTCAGCATAACACAATTAATCTTGTGTTTCCAACACACTATCATTTTCAAACCACTTTTCTAAATGAACTGTCTGGCTACTATTTAACGATAAATTACATTTCTACATAAGTATTATGACTAGTACATTTTCATTTAATTCATATTTATAGTTGAGTCTGCATTTATATATGAGTAAGCTGCCACCAGATTCTAACAAAATTCAGGTAAACAGGATCATGGCACAAATATAGAATGGAATAAGTTATGACTTATTTGAACTTATTAGAATAAAATGAGGTCTAAAGTTACAGTTTTTAATTGCATCTAGAAACATTTTATGAATAATATATTTTATGAATCATTAATTGATGCATTGTTAATAAAATTTATTTTAAGACAAAAATGTGAAAGGAAATAATTCAAAATTAGAGAAGAAAATTTTTATTTAGAAAACTGAAACTAAAGATTTTCCAAGTAAGGTACTAGTTTGTGGCTCAATGTTGTCATAAAATGAACATTCATTTTTTAAATACTAAAAGATAAATTGAGAACATCTTGTTGCATTCTATGAAATATCAAGAAAATGTAGGAACTTATGAATACGTTAACCACTTTTAAGCAAACTGACTACGTAAGACAAATTCTCATACTAAAAGTTCTTTGTCCCTACTCAAATCATATTTATTGAAGAATAAATATGATTATATCATTTTCTAAGTCTCAAAAAGTGTGAAAAGTGTAGAACCGCTTCTGGTTTTTGACTGCTAGGCTCACAAACTGTCAATGTAAAGATATGATGGAGAAATTCAGAGCCAGGTAAGGTGGATGCAATCTTTGGGTTATAAACTTGTATGGAAACCATGATAAAACTATGATCATTTTCCTCAGCATCTAGTATGCATCCACATAAGTACAAAATTTTGGGCTATTCAGAGACTTCAGGAAACACAGTGACTGACTAGAAATCATATCTTTACAGCAACTCATTACCAAACTGGACTACATGTTCCATGAATTGATTTTGGTAGCATATATTTTAGGCCAATGTGAAACATACAGTTATTATATAAGAGAATAAAGACAGAGGAATAAAGGACAAAAATCTCATATCAAAAAATCTTAGTCTCATAGTAAGGGAGACATGATCAAACAATAGTAATGGGATGTTAGTAAATAATAACAATAAAATGAATATCCATAGGAACTATTTAGGTAGAAAACTATGAGAACAAACCTGTAAAACTAGCTTCCATTTGCCACTTATATGATTTTCCTGAGTGAGTCAGAGTAGATTTCTGGATTGAGATTTAAGGGACGAAAACAGTTTTGTCAGGTAAATGACAGAGGTGCCTCCTAAGGAAAAAGAAAAGCAAGTGACATGGTGTAGAATGAATGGAAAGTAATTCCAGGGATTTCATGTGAGCTGATAACTTGCTATGGAAAAATGACAGACTAAAGCACTAAGGTGTAAGTAAAGGCCAGGTCATAGAGGGACTCTCCACCTTACATGAAGGTTGACCACACCCCATTGCTAACTGCATGCCTTTGGAAAATTAAACATGCTGGATAAGATCTTCTATCTAGAAAATGTACCCTGGAAGATTGTGTGAAAGGGGCTTAAAAAACAGTACTAGGACTGGGACAGGGTTATGAATCTGTGATACAAAATGTCCAAAAAACAGGAGATTAAAACCAGGGCATGTAGTTGTCAGCATGTAATAATATAGATTAAAAAAATCCTTACAGGACTAAAGCATATTTACCTAAAAGAAGTAGCAATACTTGGTGTAAATCAACAATATTCAGGAAATCACCCAAGGCCACATAAGTAGCAGAAATGGAGTATCTAGAATTAAATTTCCTGATTCCCACCCCATTTCTTTCTCTACTACTCTATAGCATTTCTTATTGCTTGATTAATTCAAATAAAGATTTCAAATTAGGGATTTAAAATTGCCTATTAATGTTGATGAGTTCCCCCTCAAAGCCTTCCATTTTTCCTTTAAACAAGTAAATTTAGGCTAAACACATTATCGGTTTTCTTTTAACAAAAGTTGCATTGTAATTAAGCTCAATCACTTTCCCTCCTCGTTACAAATAAATACAGTTCATTGTGTCATGATTAAATCTTGAGCTATAAATAAGCAAAGGCAAATGAACTGACTTACTAAAAGAAAGTATGTGTGTGTGTTAGAATTTTGCCAATTAAATTATTTTAAGAATAAAAGACTATATGTTTTTTAAAATACAGGTTATTACTTCCTGATTTCAGCATAACTTCCTGGTAGCATTATATTGGTTATAGACTTCACAGAATGTTCTTTGCATGTCACATACCCATTTTGCTTTGATATCCAAAGGACTAGATGACTAGATGGGTGTATTAAATTATGTATTTTTTTCCACAATGAATAATATAAAATATTTTATTGAAATAGGTTTTAGCAGCTTCTACTCTGTGCTGGTGCTGTGGTAAAGACTAGAGATAGTTAATCTTGGTCAAGTCCTCAAAGAGCTCACACTTGTTAGAAAAATATACTCCAGAAAACAAATGATTACAATGGAGTTTCAAAAATTACAGATATAGATATTTTGCAATATCATTTTCTAATGATTCAAATGATAGTATGAAAATAAACTTAAAATAGACAAGAGTCTACGCAAAAATGGACAATAATGTCTATTCCCTGTAAGAGCTGTGAGCAGGATTTAATTATACTGCCATGTTTCTAGACTCAGGTCTTTTGTAACTCAGTATTTGTCTCTTAGAATCTTCATCTTTTGAAAAGAGAATAAATCAGTCCTTACCAGAGAATAAAGGTACCAGTGACTAAGTATGATGCACTGTACAGTTTTAGCTGCATTATGTGAATAATTGTTTCTTGATTATTGGAACACAGCTATAGCCTTTTCTGTAAAGTTGGCTAAATACATATCCTATTAGTTTTTCCAGTATCCTTGAATTGTTATCTTCCTGAAAGTTATTAATGGAGAGTTATTAAGTAACTAACCTTCTCAAACACATTCTTCGTCTTTTGTTCAAATACCTAAAATGGCAGTGGACAAACACTCTTTTTCATTAAATATCTGTATCCCCAGAAAGTCTCATTAAAACGTAAATATTAACTTCATGAAGGATGCCATCTTTACTTATTGTCCATTCTATGTTATTAGTTATTAATCACCTTGGGAACAAAAGGACAAGCAATTTATTGTGACATGTGAGGAAACAGAACTATTACATAGGTCCATCACAGAACATTGAATCTGGACTTCAGCACCTCTGGCAGAATTACCTACAAAGGATTTCATATGCTGCTCTTGCTTATTGGTTGAACAGTGATTTTTTAAAGGAATTGTATTAAGAAATAGAAACCATGGTTTCAGTTTTGTATCCTGCAACGCACTATCCAGCTGGTCCAGGGTTGTTTTTGCCTCATTTTCTTAATAAATAAATGAGAAAATATCACCCAAAAATTTTAAAGGCACTTTCTAACTCTGGGTTTCGAATAGCATGAACATTATCGTTAAGAGCCAGCAGAGCAAAGAGCTGTTGAAAATGGAGAAATGGAAACAGGAATACCTGCAGTGATGAAGTTTTATAATAACGTTGGCCTATAACCAGATCTTCATTTCAGTTGATTATTCAATTATTTTTATTATCATG
The DNA here is from genome assembly GCF_053883595.1 of Heterocephalus glaber. Lineage (NCBI taxonomy): Eukaryota > Metazoa > Chordata > Mammalia > Rodentia > Bathyergidae > Heterocephalus > Heterocephalus glaber. The sequence continues at coordinate 39,177,933 of NW_028258324.1, read as the reverse complement.
CAATTTTTTCAGTTGTTACAATAGATAATTGTTTTAAAATGCCATATTAAAATAAAATTTTCATTAAGTAAAATTAATATGGCCAACTCATTTTATTCTAATTACAGAAGCTTCTGCTCTCCTACTTACATTCAATCAAACTTTATACTAATATAGCTATACATTTATTTTTTATATTGTTTCTATCTTAAGCTGTATCTTTACAGGTAATACAATTATATCACTTAAAGCCCAGACCAAAAAAGAAAAACTGAATCATGCTTTTTTCCTTGTTTTTAAAATAAAACCTTATGGAAGTTTTACGATTATTACCAACTCCCAGAACTGGTTTGTCTTCATTTTGTAAAACTTCCTTTTACATTCAATTTAATGAATTTAGAAGGAAATTATTCAGGTCGTTGATAAAGATTCATTACTTAACTACAGAGAAATCAAAAAGAGCACTTAACAGCAGCTGGTGTAGATTCGGTGCCCATTTACTTCATATATAGGGCATAATAGATTTCTAACAATTTAGGTAATGTAACAATATCTGGGTGGATTGTAGATATTACAGCAAGACATTATGCTTTTTAAGAGTGTTTTAAATGAGACAATTATGTGATAGGTAAGGATACAGTCTCAATCTAGGGGTAAAGTTTTCTTTAGAAGACCTCAAATTTCAGGAGGAATAAGAATAGTTTGGAAACAACTCCCTCAAACAAGAAGACTGTGTACGGGATATACAGGACACAGTGACACATTTTCCAAATGAAATATGTCACTTTCACCTCCACAAATGGTAAATATGGAAGTACCCAGATGTTATGCATACTAACTTGACAGCCTGTGTTGATTTTGACTCAGAATTAGCTATTCTGTTGGGCAAGGTGGTGAATGTAGGGGAAATGTTTACTTAAAGGAGTGGAAGATTTTCATGTTGTCCAGGATTGGGTTATAACTATTACAAGAGTTGAAAATCTAGTTTAATGTTTAAACTTTACCCAGCTTATAAGAAAGCTTGTGTCTACATTTAATATAAACACATAAGATGAGCTTTATGATCTATGATGGATTTAGATTTAGGACTTAAAATCACAGTCCCAAATTACTACAATACAATATCTCAGTTTGAACCAAAACTTAGCATAAATAATAGAACAAATCAGTAACTCTAGTTTTATCACTTGAATATTTTAGAAATAAAGCTTTATGGGGTTCTGATACTTTCATTCAAATAACAACTAATAGTTACTGAGCATCTCCTGAGTGCCACCTTTCATAACTCTGTGAGGTAAGTACTATCTTTATGCTTTATGGATAAGAACACTAAGACAGAGATTAAAGAAGTGTGCAGTTAATAAGTGGCAAATTTGAAATTTCAACTCAGGCAGATTTAGTGCAGACTATAGCATATCACCTCTTCCAATAAACCATGTGATTCAATGTGACAGTCATTCAATAAGCATTTCAAAACTGATGCATCTTAACTGTTAATGCAGAGGAACAGGAACAGGGATAATGTTCTGTAGCTCATGCTCTCAGAATGTTCTTAACAGAAGAGCAACACCTTACAACTGTCTTACTGTAGCAAATGCTGTTGTCAGTCTGGTCCATATCAGCTCAGCTCACCTCTGAGTTCATCTTCAACTGCTATGGACATTTATATTGTGACAGCTCCCTGAGATGCAGAAACCCTGGTGTTGCTGCCTCAAGACTCCAAATATTAATGTCACGAGAGTCAGAAAATATCTTCTTCTGTCTCCTAGGCCAAAAAAATTTGGTCTTCTGATACTTATTTTCTCTTGATTGTATTCTTCTCAAGCCTCATTGAGCATCATGACATGGCTGAAGTGAAACATTATTCATGAAATAACCTGAAGTTTGAATAAGATCCACTGGGGAAAAAAATTAAGTAAATCTGTGGAGATTTTGCCCTACTTAAATATGTCTTATAGTGTGGAAGAGAGCTAAAAGCAATAGAAACCACACTGGAATAAATATAGAGCTAGCCTGTCACATATCCACAGCTGTTGACAGAAGACATAAGCCTTCTGAATCAGAGACAAAGAACTTTTATTAAGGAGAGCAAAAGCAACAGCCGGCAAATAAACACATTTCTGATGGTTCTCCTTATTCAAAGTCCGTGGGGTGATATGATGGACCTAGAAGGACAGATATGCAAACAGAAGGTTGCACCATAGCCAAAGACCTCTGATTGTAAGGAAACTGTCACCTTTATACCACACAGTAAGCCTGTCTGTTCTTTGTCCAAAGATAGACTAAGTACTTTTGATTCATGCCTACTGAACATTACCTCACTTTTCAAATTGCTGACTCCATAAACATCCAGATAAGTGACAAGGATCTTGGAGTTCTGATACACTTAGTAAGACAAGTAGAAGCACAAGGTTCCCATATCAGACTATTTTCCAGCAATAATGAGCACACATTATAAAGAAGCATGGGCTTTTGTGTGTAAGCCTCAATGTCTACTCTAGTTTGGATGTGGCTTGTCCTTCAAGGGTTCTTGTGCAGGGGCTTTGGTCTTAGGAAAGGAATAGGAGATGTGGTAGAATATTTAGGATGTGATGTCCACTAGGAAATTCTTAGTTCATCATAGGTGCTGGCCTCAGAAGGATTAAGGTAGTTCTCATGGGATCTCAGTTAGTTCCTGTGAGAGTGATGCTTTTATTTAAATAAGAGTGAGCCTGACCCTGACTCTTTCTGTATTCCTATCTCACCATACGATCTCTCCCTCTTGTATGTGCTTCAAACATGGAACCTTCTACAATGATTTGATACAGCCAGGGGGCCTTTACCAGGGCTGAGAAGATGTCAACATTATGCTCTTGTACTCCCAAAGCTGTGAGTCAATGGAAGCAACTTCCTTTACAAATTACACAACATTGGGTATTTTTTTATGGCCCAGGAAACAGACTAACACAGTGACCAAAATGTTACAAAGCAAAATTTTAAACCAAAATCATGGGAACTTTTATATTGCTTCTCTGTGATTAAAAAGTTATTTGATAGTCTTTTCATCTCTCAAAAAAAGTTTAAAAAATTTATATGAAATTCACAAACAGGGAGATGCTTTTACTTGATGCTAATTTGAGCCTTCTTTAATCTATGCAAACATCTTTTAAGAAGTGCCATTTCCTGCAGGTGACTACCAGTAGAGTGGACATTTTGTGTTAAGTGGTAGGACAGGGTTAGGAATTCTGCAGCAGCTACTGTGCTCATACTCTGAAAGAAAAAAACAAACAGGCTAATGTTTCTTTTACTGCTGGCTCTCTCTGCTTGTCCATGACCTGAAGAAAGTCAATTAACTTCTATGTGCCTGTACAATGAGGATAACACTATTTGGTCACACAACTCTGAATGATGTTGTAAGGAAAAACAAGATAATGCTTATAAAGCATTTGCAGAAAGTTCAAAGGGAACATAGAGTGAGAGTACAATGCATTCTTAAATGTGAAAAATGGTCTAATTCAAACTCTTTGACAGGACTTGGCTAATAGGGAAAGGCACTTTTAACACTTTGCTAAACATAATTTTCTCCTGAGTATGGGTCATAAATATACTCTTTGCCCTGATGGGGCTGCCCAAGCCATATTCAACTTTACCAGCTCCATTTAGCCAAGCAAGTCCACAAAATTTTTATTAGTGTATGAGAAAGAGCTTTTTTATCTGTCTTATCAGTGTAGGAAAGGACAAAAAGACATTTAATCATAATGTTTAAAATTGTTTATTCAGTCATTTTATCTCTCATTTGACAGGGATAGTTTTTAAGGACATTTTGTGTCCCATAGATGAGGTCAGGAGGCATGCCAAAATATTAGACAAGGAATAGAATCCTTCTTGGCACTAAATACTAGAATTTTTTATTGCAAGTAAATATTAGCAGCCCATACTTTAGTAATTATTCTGTAGTACAGTGTGTGCCTATGAGAAAGCAAATCCTGTACATGGAATCCAGAGTCTACTCGAGAGCTGATTAAATATATGCAATAATAGAATCTCAGGGAGCAGAAAAGCCTTTCTAGGGAAGAACAGCCATGCATTGAAATTTTAAACTCCACCATGTGATGGTATTAAAAGATGGAGCTTTTGGGAGGAAATTAGGTCATGAAGATAGAACCCTCATGAATAGGACTGCCACCCTGATAGAAAGACACAAGAAAAGGCTTTCTTCCTCTTACTCTTCTCTCTGCCATGAAGATTAACATCTGCAAGCCAGGAAGTGGGCTCCCACTAGACACCTGCTCTGTCCATACCTTGATCTTGAATTTACCAGGCTCCATAACACTGAGAAATACATTTCTGTTATTTAAATCACATAGTCTGTGGTAGTTTGATTATAGCAGCCTGAATGGATAAAGTTGTTTTAACATCACAGCAATCCTGATCTATTTGTTTGTGGAGGTCTCAATAATAGGGTCTGCCACAAATCCTTTTTCCCTCAGGGTATATCATTTAGGAGGAAAGAGATGAGTGGAAGCCCTTAGGACTCATTGGTTTAATTCCTTCAAACAAAACAAAAGATTCTGTTTATCATGAGACAAAATGCTCTATCCCCTTGGGCAAATAAGTACATAGCTACCATAAGTGGCTGAGAGCTTGGACTATGAGGATCAAGGCTTGAGTTTCAATGCAGTTCACCATTACTAGCTGGGGGATCTTGGATAAGTTATTCTGCTTCTCTAAGCATCAATTCCCATCCATGAGATGTGATGATAATTTTTAACCTATGTGGCTATTATGAAAAGTACATTAATAGCTGTAATATTTTAGAACAGTGCTTGGCACATCAAAGGAACAATATATAGTATATAATTAAAAATAAACTGAATAGTGGGTCTGGGTAATCCAAACATGTTATCCCTGGTTCATCTTAAGTATTCAATTCCTTATTATCTGAATGTTAAACATTAATATAATTTATGCTTATACTTTTCCAACAGATAAGAGGAGGTGGTAATGAGACACTTCATTTGCCTGCAATTAAATTTTTCATATACATGCAAATACCTACTTTGCCTTTCTTATTTCAACTCCCAAGTTATAATGATTTTTAAAAGTATTTAATTTTTTGAAGTATTTAAAGAAATACATCACAAAATAAAAATTTAACCTTTACTTCAAAATTAAATTGATTCATGTTCTAGCCTACAAATCACTAACATTTTATTCAGAAAGTGAGAATGATGCCTTTATAAAAAGAAAATCATCTTTTTGCCTGGTAATTGTTATCAATTATTTAATCAAGCAAGATTCTAAGAAGGGTAAAATGAATGTAAGGGAGGCAAACTGGACTATCGTGGGATTAAAATGACCTGACATCAATAGATAAATTGGATTAACAGTTACAAAGAAGAACTTGACTCTGTTTGTAGTCTTGTCTTCTTCTGCTGCCCAGGTGAACTTCTGTGGGCATACCAGAGCCAAGGAAATCCCTGAAGAATGTTATATGAGGTGTTCTACCTCGTTCCATGAACCATGAATTCAGATGTTTACTTAGGAGAGGAACAGAATGTTTACCATGTGTACTGCGGAATCAAGGGCCACTTAACCAAAGAAGATTTCACTCTTCCTGGAAAATCTTTGAAGAAATATAATTCAAATACTAAAAGAGCAGCCAAATGAAATGACCCACTCAATATGTTTGCACATACCTCTAATTCTAGCACTCTGAGAGGCTGAAGCAGGAGGATCACAAGTTTGAGCTCAGCCTGGGCTACAGCAACGTTAAAAAGGATTGGTGGTGTAGCTCAGTGCAAAGCTCCTGGCTTCAATCCCCAGTACTGTAAAAAAAAAAAAAAAAGAGATGCAAATTTTACCTGATAGTATAGTAGTCTATGTAAACAGTTTACAAACCTAATTATATAAATGAAGTCATTTCCTATAACTTTCATTGTAACTTTCATTCTACAAGGAAGAAATCACTCTAAGACCTCAGAAAGCATACAAACATATGTTATGTCACAGAACATCAAATTAACAGGATGGAAATTGAGTCATCATTCCACAATTATGGGGTAAACTAGGTAACTCTAGGTAAGATTCAATTTATTTGAACTTCTATTTCAAATATGTAAAATACAAGGTAAGTAATTTCTGAGTTGTTTCCCAATGTTTACTACTTTTTCATATGAAAAAGTTTTTTGTCAATTATATATTTTAAAAAGAACTTAATAATCATATATTAATAGTAAATCAACTAGACCAGAAGATATCTAGTGCTCTATTTTATCATTCCAGAATATTTTGTAGTTGCTATAGCTATATTGAAGAAAAAAATCCCTGTCCTTGCAGAAGAACATCCAGTATTTTTACATTATAAATTTCAAGAGAAAAATAGTCTCTACAGAGAGATGCCTTGAACCTCTTTTTCTCCTAGATTTTGTCCCTCTTTTTACTGGCATTGTGAAAATATACTTGATGTTGATGCTGCTGCAGCTCTTAGTTCCAAGCAATGGATTTACACAGCTCCTAACAATGCTCTAAAACAAGGAAGCTTTTCCCCTTCAATAAATAAGAATAACATTATAGCTGAACAGAGATTTGCACTCTCACCTGAGCAAAGCATCCTGTGAGGATGATTAAAGATGCAGGATACATTTTTATCATTCAACAAATACTTGAGAGCATGTATTTGTCAGGAAAATGCTTGGTTCTTTGGGTATACTAAAAAACAAGATTCTTTTTTGCAGTAGCCTGCAATCTGTTTAGTAAGCAGGCAAGTAAGCAAATTTAAGAGGATCAGTACAGAACTGCCTTGGAATGTATATAATACACAGCAAAGAAGGTAATGTGAGTTCTGCTAAGGTTTGGATAGGATGTGTTCGTTCCTCAAGAATTCAAATCTTGGGAGGTTGGTCCTCAGTGTGTTGATGTGTGAGATTGTGGAATGTTTAAGGAATCTGACCTAGTGGAACATCCCAGGTCATTGGGGGAGCTGCCCTTGGAAAAGATTGTTAGCTTTTGTGGTATCCCTCAGTCAATTCTCACAAAAGTGAGTGATTATAAAAGTCTGTGTTGGACTCTTTCAATCACTCTTTGTCTTCCTGTTTAGTAAAGTAATGTCTCGTCCCTTGTGGCATCATCTGTCATGGGCTTTTCACCAGAGGTGGGTAAATGCCAACATCGAGCCCTTGAGCATCAAGAACTAAATAAATCTCTTTTCTTTATGAAGTTACCTAGCCTCAGGTATTTTGTGATAATAATGAGAAAATGGATGAACACAGTTCTTGACTATTTGTATAAAGGGCATCAGACAATATGAGATCAATGTAGGAAGAGAAAAAGGAGGAAGTTCTGCAAAAAGTACTACAAAAGCCTAGAGAGTTTTAACCCTTTCACGAAAGAAAATATACCTTAAAAACTCATTTAAAAATCTATTCAAATACTCTCATTTTATCAATAATCACAAAGTAAAGAGAATGACTGAAGGAAATTGAGTTAGAACTTTGATCTCTAGGTATATCCTTTTCTTTTTTAGTTTGAGACAAAGAAAGGAAAAGAGAGCATGAAAAATACAATGACACAACCTATTTTTATCAACATCAATGTACAAACAACTCATTTTTTTTATCACATTACAATCTATAATTAATAGAAAAAGTCCAAAAAGTTATATAAAAGCTTTTAAATTATAATACATGGCTGTATCAATATTTTGCTTTAGGAAATAGTCACTTATCACCTATGTCTGAGCCATCAATCACAAGATAATTTCAGTCAGTTTTAGTTGATCAATTAGCTATATGTCTACAAGGTAAATTAATAACCTCATATACTAATCAGAAATATTCTTTTGTAACAAAGAAAAATAATGGAAAATTGGTTAATATATATCCAACTCTAGTTTAAGGAATTTAAAGAGTATAATAAGGAAAGCCTAGGCTTAAACCTCTTAAATTCATAGTCTTTATTTTGTGCATAGTTCTGCATAGGTAATTTTTGAGATTGCTTTTGTTTGTTTTTTTGGTTTTTTTACTTAAATTCTTTTATTGGTACATTTTAGGTATACAATACATTTACATTTATCATTGGATGCTTGTACCTGTACATAATGTATCTTGGTTCTTATTTTTTCCCCATTACCTGTGATGCTGCAGTTACATAATGTTTTGTGAATCAATGACAGAATGAAAATTTTTCATTGCAATGGACAAAAAAAAACCTTGTAGCATGAAATTCCATTTCCAATAGTAATGGCAACATTTAAAAGTAATCTCACTTATATACCAAACCATAATTATGAAGATAAAATGCCAGCTCATAATTATCTCTACAAATAGAGATGTAGATAAACCAAAATGCTACATAATTCAAAAGTAATTTAGATTTAGTGTTTGAATTATTGAAATTACATTTACATATGACAAGAACAAATGTTTTTTGAGTCAACTCAAGTAATGATGTCCACTGACAAATGGATTGAGTTTTATTATATTTATCTCCTATTGATCCATCAATATAAGATATGCCTTATAGAAAATAGTAAACATATTACTGAACTACTCATTTCATCATATTGCTAACAGGTTAAAAATACTTCAAGAAAATGAAAGATGCATTACAATGGATGAATTTATGTATTCAAACTGGAATATGTTGTTTCATATTAATTTGATTCTATTTAACAAATGACTTCTTTGTTCAAGCATAATTCAACAATTATTTATCAAAAGCTTATTTTACATTAGATGCTATGCCAGGTACTTGAGTATCAATACCAGAAATTATCCAATGTTCTCTGATGTATTTTTGCCACCATACAATGTAAAATGGAGAATGTACATATGGAGCATTTAATTCATGCATGCTGGCTGGGAAAATTGGATTCAGATATCAATTTATATCACTCAAAAATGCTAAAAGATTATTTTCCATAGTATTCTAGTTCTGTTTATGTTGTTTTATCATTTTATATTAATCAAAACCTGTTATCAGATTTGGAGATTCTAGGTATTATCTATAATTACAATGAATAGATTTTCAGATTGAAGAATATTGATAGTGGCTGAAGATACTCCCAAAAAACAATAAATGAACAAGTGACCTCACCTGGCAATCCTCATTCTGTGAAAAATGTATTCTTTGTATTTCTTCAATATATGCTATATTCTTCTTGATTAAAACTGATATTTGAGTCATCATCATATCATTATTTGTGCAAAGTTTTCTTTTTTTGATATTCACGAATGACTAATTTTTATTACTATCTAAAGAACGCTGAAATAGAACAACTTTTATATGTGTATGCAAAAGTGCTGATAAAAAGATATGGAAAACACCAAATAAATCATTTTTTTAATGATGTAAATGTTTTCTATTTCTAGAGGCAATTATTGGAATGGGGTGTTTTGGTACCTTTAGGTTACTAAAAAGTCTCCATTGTGAGTCTTATCCTTGTGCAGCTGAAAGGCTGTATTTTATGTTCTGTGTTACCAATTTTAGTTAAGGAAGGTGAATAATACTGACTGAAGGTTAACACCTATCAGAAGCTTCTAAGCTACTCTAGAGAACCAAGGGGAAAATAAATCTATGGGAAGAATAAAACTTTACATTTCAAAATCATTCAAGGTTTATCATAGCTAACAGTGAATGTGAGAGGGAGTAGGTAGAATTTATAGGAAATGTGAACACACATTATTCCTCATGATTTTACCAAGTCACCATTGAGAATATTGTAGGCATTAGATAAATCTAAGAAAACAAAGGGATAGAAATTCATTATAGATGCTACCAATACAGCTGAAACTCTTACACCCAAGTTTAGACAATCCAGAAAAATTCCAATAATTAGGATGACAAAGTGAACTTATTTTCCTCTGATAACAAATAACGTTCAACAATAGTTAAAATTCTCAATGTTGAAAATGAAGAAAATGTCCACAAAGTGTGGAACCAAACACAGAACTAATGTGCCACCAGTCAATATACCACTACGCACAGTTATATTTTCAGAAATGTTTACTAATTGATTCTGGAATAAATACGTATTCGTTGCAGTCTGGTTGGAAAAAATGTTAAATGAGCCAATCAGATTGAATCATAAGGAGCTTCTTTTGTGTCAACTGAAGTGAAAAGGACTGAGACAATAAAGCAGTACCACGGTCATTAATCATGGGATGCTATAGAGAAAAAGTCAAAGAAAAGGAAGTGGAAGGTAGTGACAGGTTAAAAACACGCTGTTGGAGAAAGAATGTCTTTTTATTCACCTTGATGATTATTTTCTGATAAACACCTTGCCTTCCCTCACCACCCTGTTCTTTCTGGCTAAAGCTCTATTATATCATGACAAAACTCTACTTCACCAAAGCTATTTAATTGTAGGTGTCATTTAATTGAAAAGAAAAATACTCAATTTTATTTGCACAAATTAGTGAGAATAAATACAAGATAAATACAAGAAATTTGGAAATGTATAACTATGTCATTTTAAAATAAAAATGGAACTACTTTATAGAATTAATATTCCTTTACTTTTATTCAAAGAACTTTTTCAGATGCCAGATCATTCATTTTGATTTGCATTCCAGATTATCAGTCTCAAATCCTGAACCATACATACAAACAATTTGAATGCAGATTATATACACCATTTCCTATGATAATCATCATGGGAGCAAAATGCAGACACTAAAAAAAGCCAGCCAAGCTCTTGGTAATTTTTCTCTTGAGGAAAATGCAAACAAGCATGTGAGTCACCTTAATTTCTGCTTTGTAAATAGTCACTCAAGTACAGATCTTTCCTCTGAAATGGAAGTAAAGAGCAGTGTCACTCATCATAATGATGAGCATCCAAAATAGCAATAAACTTAAAAATATTAAGGTAGAGGAGAATAACAAATGTTTTATATTTTGCATGGGAGGGATGATTTTCTATCTGACCTTCAGAACTAATTTAGTTTACCTTATCATTAACCTGTATTTATCAAGAGTATCATTCAAAACCAATGGAGATGATAATTAGCTGCCATCCTATAAAATTTCAAATAAATATGTATCTTTTTTGAAAATTGTGATCCTATTTTAAGAATTCATTTTATTTAAATGTTTAATACTAATATAAATGAATATTTATTCATGAAATAAATAATTATACTTCATCAATGAATCATTTGTTTTGTGCCACTGAAGCTGTATTCCACACTAAGAAATAAATGATTCAGTTCCACCAAGGAATTGATATGTATCTCAGACTGTTATCCATGATGAGAATGACCCAGAGTCATTACATGGACAGGAGAATTTTATACATCGGGCTGGAGATTTAGCTCAGTTGTTTAGTCGCCTGCTGCGCAAGCGAAAGGCCCCAAGTTCAATCCCCGGTATCAAAATAAATAAATACATAAAAGTGTATACATCTATATATTTCTATATGTACACATTCAAATAAGTATAGTTCTGTATCTATGTGTACACTTAAAACAAAATAAATTCTTCCATTCTGTCTCTAAGTTTATTCTTTTGACACCCCAAAGACACCAATAGGCCTTGGAAAATCAGAATAGCAATCTAAATGTTAAATATTTTAATCTAAGGAAGTATTTATGGATCTTCAAGCCAGGAATATTCTCTCCAAAAACGTGTACCTAAAATCTCACCATTTTTCACTATTTTAAACATTGCTGCCTGTATAAACTACCAATGCTTGCTATTCCAGTGGCCTCCAAAATCCTTATTTGCACCTACTCTCAGACCAAGAGAGGCTATTTTCTACAATGCATTATTTTCATATGTCTCTAAAAACTGAAAAATGTCTGGCCATATCACTGCAGAATCTGGACCCTGACTACTTTTTTGAGTCAGCTTTTCCCACATTCTTTCTTCCTCATTCCATTTTATTCACATTATCCTCCTACCTGCCTACCTACATACCTATAAACATGGATACAGACACAGACACACACACATACACTCATGCATAAAGTGCTATGGAGTTCACTCCCTAAATTAATTCAAACCTGTCCAGAACACTTCTTGATCACTATTCTTACTGTCCACTCTGTTTTCTTTACTGGCATATCTTTTTTCATCTGGCTTAATTTTCTCACTTATTGTCATCAAATATACTATTGAGTTCCAGACTGTCAGCACCTGAATTATGCATTGATGAAATCAAGGATTTTATCTGCCTTGTTCACTACACTATAGAAAGCACTTAGAACAGTGCCTAACAAATAATAGGGACTCAGTAGATATTTATTCAGTGAAATAATTTCTCTTTAACTTCAAATTCAGCAATGGTATTCTATGTTGCAGGATTGGGAGAGTATCTCTGGAAAAAAGCAATAGAAATTATCTGTGAAAACATAGGTAAATAGAAGTGAAAAACAAAAAAATAAAAATTATAATCATTATGAATTCTACTACTGAGAAATGAACATTATTGACACATTAGTGAATATCCTTTTTGTTGCCCTGAGAAAATCCCAGCATTACTTTTAACTGTATTTACACTTGAGCCTTCACTTATTTACACATTTGGAGTCATTTAATATTATTCTGTAGCTATGTGGATTAAAGAAGATATTTTTCAGGCCCCTACTAGACTGCCTATTTCAAAATGCTATTTCAAAATTACTATTGCTAATGAGTGGCCCCAAAAGTTGCAACTATATGTGTACAGATATTCCCAAGGCAATTTTCATCTCTCATTATTTCTAAAAAACTTGGAAAACTTGTTCAAGTATATAAGAAAAAATAAAAATATTTCAAGATATTCAATTCCTTTTCTGAAATTTATGTAATATGCAATACAAAATCATTATTATTACATATTGATTTTATGATATGTCAGTGTTTCAAATGAAAGACATCTTCACATGAAATTGCAAATGCCCTCTGAAAAAATGCTATATGTGAAAAAGCTCAAAAATTCATAGCATCCTAGTCTAGTGGTAGACTTTCAATCAATTTTTATATTTTCAGGATATGAAGTATAAAAAGTATAAGAAATAAAAATGAAATGGAAAAAGAAGAAGGGATGATAAAATATAATACTTCTACATGAAGACATAAAATCTCAAAATGAATATCATTCAAAATGAAAAGCATTTACAGTTTAGGTGGGTATGTACATTATAGGCTTTATTAATTTTGTTCTCAAAATATGTAGGGAATTTTAAATTTTAGACCAAAGTCATCTTATATTTTTTTCAGTCTTCCTAATGCTGCATGTACCTAATTTTGTAGCTGCTTAAACTGTACACATTCAAAGTGTTTGGAGAAAACATACCATTCTTTTACATCCACCTCAGCCTCCTCCAGCAGTATTTGCTGCAGGCTATCATGCAGAGGTGATTTCTTTGGAGATTTAAAGATCCACAGAAATGGTTGAACATGAAAGTATAACAAAAGAATAAAGAAGAAAAGAGAAAAGAACGACAAAGAACTATTTTTGTCTTTAAAAGGTCACTATAAAATTTGTATTTAAAGGCACAATAGCAATACCAAAAGACAGTAAAATGCAACAGAAAAAACTCTGGTTCTCCAGTTATCTTATTGGGAACTTCATATTAAGATTGTTTCATATTTTCCTTGTTAAGTGCTCCTGGGTAATAGAACAGGGCTAATGACTTGAAAACAGAAAGATCCAGGAAAACAGACTAGTTCTTTATCTTTTGAAAGTGAGCTCTTTCATGAATGACTGGATTACATTTTAAAATGCACCAAATAATCTGGGAAAAAAACGACCTATAATTATTACAATTGTGGTAGAATCAGGTCCTCACTACTTCACAGGTATTCTGAATTGACATTATGTTTATAAGTAGAATTTTGTATTTTTCATCATGAGAAATGCAGTACACCATATAGACAGGTATATAAGCATCAACATTAAAATAGTTTATTGTTTAAAAATTCTCTTTGCAATTATTCTATCAAAATGATGTATAAATTATCATAACATTTTTTTCCTATTTAAGAAAATCAGAATACATGATTTTAAAATCAGCACTAGTACAAAAATCTCAACACTGGTACAACACAAAGATATTGAAGCTAGATTACTTGATTTGAAATAAAAATCTGCTTCTTACTGATGTTCAATGTTGAGCAAATTACTTAATTTATTTGAATTTCAGTTTCTTCAAATGTAAAAGGAGATTTATTTAGTATTTACTCATAGTGGTTTTATGAGGAGTTCTTAATGATCAAAATAGAGTGTCTAAAACAAAATATGTCAGGGTCCCACCCAGACACTGGCAGCTTGGGCATGCAAGCCCCAGCCAAAGGTCCATATGGAAAATAGCTGTGCAGGTGCATAGGCCACAGCCAGAGGCCTGACAAGATACCATCCATAAGGGCATGTGGACAGCAGCCAGAAGCTTGCCCAGACCACAGGCCAGCATGGGGATCCAGAAGGCCATCATTCTGAACACAGGTATTGGCAAATGGTGAGCAGCAGCGAGAGGACCTCTCTGAGGCTAGTTGAGAACTGAAGCCCTCTGGGCAAGCAGAGTCACCTCAATAAAGGCACAGCACACTGCATCAGTTGAAATGAGAATATACATAAAAAAATCTAAAACCAGACTTCCAGGTCACCAAAGGCAACTCCAAGGGGCAAGGAGATGGAATGATGTTAAACATCAAATTCCTGGACTCCCTGAACTAGTAATGAAAGAGGATCTGAAAAAAATAAAATCAAAAATAATTTCGCAGATAATAACAGAGATTGTGTCCATAGTGAAAGGGATGAATAATAGCTCTAGAGCAGACACAGATAAAAAAAAAAAATAGAGGAGCTGAGGAATGTGATGGAATCCCAGCATAGAAAACAAATGGAATCCATAAAACAGGTGCAAACAGATATCCAGGAGATTTCAAACTCCATTGAAACTTTACTCAGCAGAATGAGTCAATGTGAGGACAGAATGTCAGATATAAAACATAAGATTGTGGTAAGTGATCAGGAGAAGAAAGATTTCTTAAAAATACCAAGGGACCATGAGAAATCAATCCAGCAGCTGCTAGATGATGCAAAGAAAAGTAACATAAGACTGATCAGAATCAATGAAGAAACAAGAGAAAGTGCAAATGATATTAAAAAATAACTGTTCACAGAAGTAATAGCAGAAAACTTCCCAAGCAGGGGAAAAGAAACTAGCCAGCATCAAAAAATATCTACACTTAGGCATATAATAGTCAAGATTCCAGAAACCCAACAGAAGAAATTCTAAAATCAGAAAAAAGAAATAAATCACATACAAAGGAAAGCCCATCAGAATCACAGCATACTTCTTAACACAAACCCTCAAGTTAAGAAGACCCTGTAGTGAAGTATTTCATGCCCAAAAAGAAAACAACCTCCAACCCAGATTGATGTACCCTGAAAAGCTATCTTTCAAAATTGATGGAGAAATAAGATACTTTCATGACAAAGAACACCTGAGGAACCTCATGAATAACAAACTGGCACTCCAAAAATTTTTGAACAATATCCTAGGAAAAGACAATGAGGGTCACAACCCAACAAAGCCAAGCAGAATGAATCCATCAGGCTGGAAAAGAAATTAAATACAAAGGAGGAGAACCCATCGACAAGAAAAGGTCATGACAAGGATAAGTCAATATATATCAGTTATAACCATCAATGTTAATGGTCTCAATTCACCAATCAAAAGAAATAAACTGGCAGAATGGATCAAGAAGCAAGATCCAACACTATCCTGCATGCAAGAAACACACTTAATTTAAAGAGAAACTCATGGACTGAAAGTTAAAGGGTGGAAAACTATATTCCATGCAACAGGAACCCCACAAAATCAGGGCAGCTATCCTATTTACAGGTAAAATGGACTTCAAAGTAAGATTAATTAACACAGACAAAGAAGGCCCCTACATCCTTGTAAAGGGAAGAATCCAAGAGGAAGAGATGACAATCATTAATACATATGCACCAAACACTAGTGCACCCAACTATATAAAACAAATGCTAATAGACATGAAAAATCAACCAAGCACTAATGCAATAGTAGTGGGGGACCTCGACACCCTACTGTCAAAAACAGATCAAGTAGACAAAAAATCAACAAGGAAATACTAAAATTCAAACTCTTGAACATGAACCTTACAGATATTTACAGAATGTTCCACCCTCAAAATCAGAATACACATGCTTTTTGGCTGCACATGGGTCATTCTCCAAAATAGACCACATGCTTGCTCATAGAACATGTTTAAGTAAATGCAAAGGAATAGTAGTTATGCCCTGTATATTATCAGGTCATAGTGTGATGAAATTGGAGATCAATAATAAAAGTAACCACAAGAATTTCATAAAAACATGGAAATTGAACAACACACTTCTGAACAACCAATGGCTCAGAAGGGAAATTAAAGAAGAAATCAGACAGTTTCTTCAATTAAATGACAATCTGAATAGAACATATCAGAATTTATGGGACACAATGAAAGCATTTCTATGAGGGAAAATGATAGCAGCAATATTCATATTAGGAAAACAGAGCAAACTCAAATAAACAACCTAATGCCGAACCTCAATCTTCTAGAAAAAGAAAACCATGACAAAACCAAAGCTCATACAAGTGAGGAATATCAAGATCAGAGCAGAAATCAATGCAAGGGAGACCAAGAGAATGATACAAAAAATAAATGAAACAAAGAGTTGGTTCTTCAAACAAATAAACAAAGTTGAAAAACCCTTAGCCAACCATATCAAAAAGAGGAAAGAAAAGGCCTAAATCCATGTAATTAGGAATCAAAAGGATGAAATTACAATGGACCCAGCAGAAATCCAAAGGATCATCAATATCTACTTTGAGAACCTATACACCAATAAGATGAAAACCACAGAAGAAATGGACAGATTCCTAGATATATATGAATTACCAAAGTTGAATGAAGAAGACCTAAAAATTCTAAACAACCCAATATCAATCAACAAAATTGAAAATATAATTAAAAACTTACCAATGAAGAAAATCCCAAGTCCTGATGGCTTTACTACTGAATTCTACAAGACATTTAGAGAAGAACTATTGCCACTACTGCTTAAACTCTTGAATGAAATTGAAAAGGAAGCAATGCTTCCAAATTCATTCCCAGAAGCAAGCATTGCCTTGAGCCTAAAGGCAGAGAAAGACCCAACTGAAAAAGAAAACTATAGGCCAATCTCCCTAAGGAACATAATATAAAAAATCTTCAATAGGATACTGGCAAATAGAATGCAGAAGATCATCAAGAAGATCATAGAGCCTGAACAAGTGGGATTTATCCCAGGGATGCAGGGATGGTTCAACATATGCAAATCAATAAATGTAATACACTATATACATAAATAGAGCCAAGGGCAAAAACCATATGATCATCTCAGTAGCTGCAGAACAGCGTTTGACAAAATCTAACATGCATTCATGATAAAAATCCTTCAGAAAATTGGAATGGACTGTCTCTATCTCAACCTGGTAAAAGCCATCTATGAAAAATCAACAGCCAATATCATGCTAAATGGTCAAAAACTGAAATCCTTCATGCTAAAATCAGGAACAAGACAAGGATGTCCACTATCACCACTCCTGTTCAATGTAGTTTTGGAAATATTAGCCAGAGTAATTAGAAAGGAGAAAGAAATAAAAATAAATAAAGATAGGAAACAAGGAAGTTAAATTGTCATTATTTGCAGATGATATGATACTTTATATACAAGACCCCAAGAACTCCACCAAAAGTCTTCTAGACTTAATAATCAAATTCAGTAGAGTAGCTGGATACAAGTTCAACACACAAAAATCAATAGTAGTCCTGTACAAGAACAACAGATTCACAGAGAGAGGAACTGGAAAAAACAACTCCTTTCACAATAGCATCCATAAAAATGAAATACCTAGGAATCAACCTAATGAGAGAAATCAAAGACCTCTACTCTGAAAACTACAGGATTCAGAAAAAAGAGATCCAACAGGATATCAGAAAATAGAAAAATATCCCTTGCTTCTGGGTAGGAAGAACCAATATAGTGAAAATGACCATACTTCCAAACTGCTATATAAATTCAATGCAATCTCAATTGAAATTGCAACAGCATACTTCACAAAACTTGAGAAAACAATCCAAAAATTTATTTGGAACCAGAAGAGTCCTAGAATAGCAAAAGCAATTCTAGGCAACAAAGACAAGGTAGGAAGTTTCACAATCTTGAAACTATACTACAAACTACTGTGATAAAAACAGCATGCTACTGGTAAAGAAACAGACCTAAGGATCAGTGGAACAGATTAGAAGATGCAGAAACAACTCCAGACATATTCAGCCACCTCATCTTTGACAAGGGAGCCAAACACCCTCACTGGAGGAAAGATAACCTCTTTAATAAATGGTGCTGGAGAAATTGGGTTTCAACTTGCCAAAGATTAAAACAAGACCTATGTCTCTTACCATGCACTAAACTAAAATCAAAATGGATTAAAGATCTAAATATTAAAACAGAAACACTAAACTGGCTGGCAGAGAGGTTAGGTAGAACTCTTGAAGACATTGGCATAGGAAAAGATTTCATGAATAAAACTTCAGTCGCAGGTGAACTAGCACAAAGTATCAACGATTGGGATCTCATCTTATTACAAACCTTTTCCACAACAAGAGAAACCACCAACAGCATGAAGAGACAACCCACAATGTGGGGAAAAAATATTTACCAGCTGTTCCTTAGACAAAGGTCTACTATGCAGAATATATAAAGAACTTTAAAATATCAGACCTCCTCCCAAATTTAAGGACCCAATTGAAAAATGGGCTTCTGAAATGAACAGATATTTGTCAGATGAAGAAATAAAAACAGCAAATAAACATACTAAAAAAAGTTCAACAGCACTGGTCATCTGAAAGATGCAAATGAAAACAATGCTGAGATTCCACCTCACTCCAGAAAGAATGGCTGCTATCAAGAAATTAACCAATAACAAATACTGACAGGTTTGTGTAGAAAAAGGAACTCTTCTCCACTGTTGGTAGGAGTATAGACTGGTGCAACCACTGTGGAAATCTCTATGAAGATACCTCAAAGAACTAGCATTAGAGGTCCCATTTGCCCCAACTATTCTGCTACTGGCTATCTTCCCAAAATAATTAAAAGAATCATACCACAGTGATATATGTGCATCCATGTTCATAGCAGGAAAGTTTGTAATAGCTAAAACTTGGCAACAGCCCAATTGCCCATCAACTGGAGACTGCATAAAGAAAATATATATTTTTATATAAAATGGAGTACTACTAAGTCAAAAATAATGATAATCTAGAGACATTTATAGCTAAATGGATGCACATTGAGAATATACTCTTAAGTAAAATAAATATGACACACATGTATAATTACCAAATAGGTTCTCTAATGTGAGAAACTGAAAGTGTAAATAAGGATCAAAATGTATAATAGATAATATAAAATAGGAAGAAAAGGTCCAAAAAGGAAGGGGAAATGGGAGGCATAGGGCAAAGGAAAAAAGGGAAAGAAATAAATATGAGAAAAGGAAAAAACAGAAACAAAGCCTTTGTCGATATGGAGGATTGGAGGGGTTGAAGGGAGGGGAAGGAAATGGGGAAAAAATAAGAACCAAGATACATCATGTAAAGGTACAAATTCTCCATGATGAATGTCATCATATTGTATACCTAAAATGTACCAATAAACTTAATAAATAAGAAATAAAATAAATAAAACACAGTATGTGCTACATACCTGTGTTCTTCTACCTATGCATCAGGCATATCTTACTAGTGATACTATGTATTGCAATTATTAATTTTTAGAAATCTGCTTCTATATTTAATTTTTTCTTTTCTACTTTATTATTGTGTCTTTAATTTCTTCACTCTATTTACTTTAAATTCACTTTATATTTTCTCCATTTAGGAGATATATGTTTAAATAATACACCATAGTAGGATAGCAAAAAATGATTCTATTTCTATAGAAAAAAAGACTTCTAAGGTTACATTTATATGATGTTTTATATTCGTTATAGTTGATATATTTAATTTTATTTTATTATTCTCTAAAAATGATTATTCCATATTACATTTTTTCCTTCCCTCATCTCTACTTTGTTATACCTCTGAGAATCTTATATAAAATGTTTTATTACAATAATTTTCTAATTATTTTATAGTAGTGATTTTTCAGTTTCCCTTTGACCCTAACTGGTTGATATTTATTTAGATTGAGTGAGTATAGATTTTCTATTGAATTAATCTTGCACCTACACACTGTGCTAAATTTTCTTATTTGTAATCGATTTTATGAGTTTATATGTTTTTTAATTTATAGTAGTTTTGATACAAAGTTTTTAGATTTTTACATTGTGTACTTTTTTTTCATCATGCACTTCTTTGATCTTTAGCATAATTCATGTCTTGAAAATGATAGTAAATGGTTCTTTACATTCTAATTGGTTTGCCAATCATTTATCTTTCTCATCTAATAGTCTTGTTTGGCTCCTCAAATTGTATAAAGATCAAGCCATTTAAAAAGTAGAATCCTCCAAAGATAATTCTTGGATGCATGGATCAAGAATAAACAGTATAGGAAATCAACTAGATCTAAGAAAACTTTTAAAACAGTACTGAATCAAAGACTTAAAAGACGGTATATGATTCTTTGATAGAGAAACTCATCATCATAAAGATATCAATATTTATATCTATTTGTTAATCTTTTAGCAGAATTACAATTAAAGTGCCACTGGGAATTTTTACTCACCTAGAACTGTCTTTAAATTTATTTGAAAAAGAAAATAAACAAATTAGCCAGAAAAATTTTGAGGGAGGTAATGTGAGAACTACTACTATCAGATGGTAAAACATATTGTTAAACTATAATCATTAATACACTGAAACTGTGAAATACAAAACTATAACCATCAAGTCGACCAAAATAAATTATTCAAAAATAAACTAATATATATTTAACAAAGACAAAGTTGGGGTTGCAAATTAGTGCTGCCTGGACAAAGCAATAACCACTTGGAAAACAACAATTGAAACTGATCTCATTTCTTAAATCCAAATAAATTCTAGATGGATCAAGATTCAAACCAAAAGAACAAAGCCATGAAATTCTCAATTAAAATCTGAAGGGGTTTCTGGGCACCATTTGTTAACGAGTGCATTTATAAATATAATATAACTTCCAAAAGTAAGAAAGAAAAATTGACTAAATTACATAATTTTTAAAAATCAGTGGAAAAAAAATATAAAGAAAGCCAGAAGAAAGTTTCAAAAGACAAAAAAAAAAAAAACTTACCACAAAAGAATAATTTTCTAATTTTATAAATGGCTTCATTAATCAATATTAAAAATATTCATACTCAGTAAAAATGGAACATGATCTGAAAAAGCCTCACAGAAAAAAACTTGATCTTAAATATGTAGAAAGAGGTTCAAGCCCATTTATAAGAAATGCAAATTAAAATTACAAGTTACTATATACATAATCGAAACTCAGAATTTTTACTTAGCAATGAGGTGTATTATCATAGCAGTTCCTCTGACCCTGGTAAAAGAAGAATAGATAAATAAATTGTTTATGATTATACAATGAAAGAATTCACAACAATCAAAAGAATTAGCTAACGTAAAATGATGTTAGTGAGACAGAATAAGAAGGCTCAGACTTTCTTTCCCTCACTGGAATCACCACCGCAATTATATATGGGCCAATTTCCTTCCTGTGAAATCCAAAGAGCAGTTAAGAGGCTCTAGAACACAAGGAAAGCAGGAAATCAATTAAAGCCAGTTCTTCTAGCTTAGTACAGAACAGGTTGGAGAAAACTTTCAGTTGACACTTCTTTCTAGGGAGAGAAAGAGGTGGAGCAGGTATCTAATGTGTTACCTTTGTGGAGGGCTCCCATGCAGACTGGTTTTTCCTCTCACTGAAATTGAGTTCTTTCAATTCTGAAAGAACTTATGCTTTAAAAGCCTGGGACCACGGAGAACAAAAGAAAGCTGAGTGGATTATTGCAATCTAGAAAACATGTAGTACCACAGACAGATATGAGAGGAAAAAAGAGAGTATTCTTTTTTTTTTAACGTTACCTTTTTATTAACCACAAACTCAGGTAGGTTTTGGTAGAAATAAGGACAAAAATTATACCTCACCAACACAGGATCTCATCATGGTAATAACACCTTCTATAAGGTACCAAGGCTATAAGTTTTATGACCCTCTTCTCAGAAGAAACAAATAAAAAACAACATGAAATTAAGAGGACAAACCCTTCACTAACACTTTCAAAAAGACTAAGGACTGGATCTCAGATCTATATAAAATTTAAAATGGAAACAAGCAACCTGTGAAGGGAAAGCTAAGCTTTTCCTAGGTAGGAATGTTGAGCAAGAAAAATAACTTTTAGTAATATCCAAGAAACATTACCATCAAAACTGCCATAGTAGCCAGGGGTGGTGGCAAATGCCCATAATTCTAGCACTCAGGAGGTTGGGGCAGGAAGATTTTCATGAATTTGAGGCAAGCCTGGGCTACATAGTAATTTCAAGGCCAGCCTGAACTACACAGTGAAACTGTCTCAAAACAAAAAAATAAAAAACTGCAGTAGTATCTTTCTGCAAGAGAAGAGGATAAATTAGCATAGGGATTTACTAGAAAGCAGAAATGGGGCTGGGTATGTAGAGGAGTAGTCAAACACTTGCCTACCAGGTGCAAACCCCGGGCTTGATAACCAGCTCCACATAAGAAAAAATAAATAAATAAAAGCATCTAGTCCCATTGCATATGGTTTCTAATTAATGATTCATGCACAATACCCCTGACATCCTTTGAACCCCTAGTTCTCTTCTATTCCTGAGAGGGTATCTAGCCCACCTACCTTCCTGAATTGTACAACCAAGAAGATTCCTCCCACATTCTGACCAGAGTATCATGCCAAGCCACCCTAGAAAATAGGGTCTTTCTTTTTCTTTCTTTCTTTCTTTCTTTTTTTTTTTGGTTTGTTTGAGACAAACCTATGTAGTTCAGGCTGGCCTTGGAACTTGTGGAGATTCTCCTGCCTCACCCTACTGAGTGTTGGGACTATAAGCATTTGCTGCCACACCCAGCTAGGCCTTTCTTATTGTAGGATTCTGGATTACAGTTTATCCAACAACAAAGCATCAATGTCAGCTTATAATGAAGAATACTGATCATTAGCCCTTTTATTTATATCCTTTTTATCTTCTCAACTTCCCCAACCTCTTTTCCCTATTTTATCTCAATGGGTCACTCCAAACTGCTGAGGGTAAGGAGGTAAAAAGGATGCCTGCAAGTATGAGAGAAGGGAATAAATAGGCTTAAAGGAGAGACTTGATCCTCTTCCTTGTCTTCTTTTTTTAAGGGACAAAGGGATTATGGCTAATTCCCTGTAATATTTACCCTTGAAGTTCTTACCTGGTCTAATTTGGCTCCAAGGATTTAAAGGAGCACCTAATAAAACACATTGCTGTCTTTTTTCCTTCTATTTATTAACAAGCAAAATAATTAAAAAACAAAATCCCACAACCTTAAAGTTGGAACAGCAGTAGGTCCAATTGCTGCCAGAGTTCACGGATGTACCTGGGGTACATGCTCCCTCACTGTGAGGCAGGAAGTAGCCATGTGACCGTGCACTTAGGTATATATGCGACCAAGAAGAATCAGAAATGGAAACCACCTAAGAAGAGAAAACATCAAGAATTTGTCATCAGGCAATCCCAAAGTGCTCTGCTCTTTTCTGCTTCTTTGCCTCTGTATCCTCTGTGGTTCCAGTTCCAGCTGAGCTTGTAACAATCCCAAATCATTCCTTCCTCTTTTTCATCTTCTCATCATCTTCAGGCTTTCTAGAGATTGAAGAGACATTCAAACCTGGTCTTGCCTTTAGCTTACCCAGGTTAACCATAGACTTTGTCTCAGATGACAGACCTTTTGTTGGAACTGAAGAAATCCCAAACCTAGCTGCCCAAGCAGCTTTCTTACTTTCCAAGCTCACAGGTACATTGAATCGTTCAGTCCTCTTCTGCATTCTCTGTCTGTGGCATCTCAGATGTAATTTTTACCACTTTCTTCTCTGCTGCCACATCAACAGTTTCTTCCGGGGATTCTTCCTCTTGGATAAGCAGTTCTATAGGCTTTATTTCTTCCTCTGTTTCATCTCCCAGTACATCTTCATTTGCCTCCTCATTAGCATGCTCTTTGAGATATGCCTGGAGCCTGTTGATGAGATCTTGTTTTATTCCTTTGGTCCCCAAACCACGTACAAATCATTCTTGATTTAGTTCCACAAGCTTCAATTCATGAAGCTGCACAGTCTCCGCCGCCATCTTGTTACCCTGCCACTCCGTCAGCCCTCCAAAAGAGAGTATTCTTGAAAAAGAATAAAGCGGCAAATCGCTCCATTGGAAAATTAATATTCCAAACCAAAAAAGTCCCAAACACAGAAAAGTTTTCCTACTCAGGCTGATTGGTGAATATAAACTTTCCCTGAACAAAGCAAGCCTCTAGTGAAAGGGTAACATGGCTGTTTCTTCAGATGCCAAGACCCCAACACAAAGTTATAAGGCACATAAAGAAATATGAAAATACAACATAATTAAATCAATAAAATACATTTCTAGCATTCAACCCTAAAGAAAAGGATGCTTATGAGTTACCTAAACAATAATTCAAAATAATCACCATAAAGATGGTTGAAACTCAGGGAAACTAATAGATAAATAAAATAAGAATATCAATGAAGATGTATAAAACATAAAAAGAATCAAAAAGAAATTTTGGAGCTTAAGCATATTATAACTGAATTTGAAAGCTTCTTAGAGTGGCTCAACAACAGACTGAATTTGGATCTGAATGGTGTTAGTTGGGTGAAATCCAACCACACACAACATTTTTGTAGTTTCTTGTTTGTATATAATAGTTAACTTTAAGATATCTTTAATAATACAATGTGCCCAAACAGAATGGAAATGAACCAACCAGGCAATAATCTGCTTCTTTTATAGACTTTTAGCTTATTCAGTAGTTCAATGCCATATGGAATCCTCACTAATTCAACTTTTTTGTTTTATGATATGGCTATGACATAGTGTTTTTTTTAGTGCAAGTGATTTTTTTTGTCACAAAGATACCAAATATTTTACTAAAATTTTCAGTTTTAATTATGAATTTTGCCACCATACAGACACGTATTTGACAATTTTCTGTTTATGTAGCAAATTCTAGGGACTGCTTTCTTGTCTATCTCCAATGACAATCCTTGTCTCCCATACTCTTTCAGATGAATTATTTTTAGCCTGTCAGTTTCTGGCATAATAACACTCTCTTGACCATCACCAAGACCATTTGTAAGAGCTAACAGAAGAATGGTGGAAATGTACTAATACATAAATTACTCTCTGATAGCCATCTTGGATGACATTTTCACCCTTCTGAATACAAATCTCAGTGCATCCTTCTCAGAGCAGTATGCACACTGATTTTCCCAGATTTATAACCAGCAGAAATGACCAAGAATAAATCCTTATACTAGTTTTATCTTTGAAAAAAGTCTATATCTTACTAGGACAGGAAAAACACTATGCTGCCTACATAACCGTTCTAATAACCGGGCTAAAATCCCTGACAAAGAGCTTGGTGATTGTCCTGACTGTAATTGTGAGATGAAACTGAATAAAGCATTATGATCTAAAAGCTCAGTTATAAATTATAACATGCTTGTCCGGGCCGGGGATTTAGCTCAGTGGTTCTGGCACCTGCTGCGCAAGTAAGGTCTCGAGTTTGATCCCCAATACTACAAAAACAAAGCAAAAGAAAACATCCTTGTCCCCAAAATGAGTTAAAGAACAGGGTGTAGGGTACCCAGATATGAGAACAGGGCATATGACGTTCCCTCAATTTTTCCAACATTCAGAGGCCTGAAAAGAGTTTTGTTTGCATGAATAGAGGGAATTAGTAGAATATTTGTCTATTTGTAGGTTGTGACGTGATATCTTAAGAGAAGTTCTAGGTCCTTTAATAAATATTGGACACTGAAGTTTTAATATATATATGACCATAATTTTGCAGTCAAGTATCTGTACAGGAGTATTGTAATTTCAATATTTGTGTACGTATTGTGTTATTTAAAAATAAAATTTTGTGGCATTAAATGGAGGTGGTACTTTGGTTCACTATCTCTTTCATTTGTGAAAAATTTGATTCCCAAACAGAATCAGTTTGTGAACTCTGAATCAGGTGATGAACACTATTGCAGCCATCTTTCCCACTCAAACACAAACCTTTTCCAGACTCGTGGAATGGATTAAGTTTGTGAACCAATGTACCACTGTATACATATGACTACAACTTTTTCAAAGTTGAGAACCTCTAAAGATCTTTCTCTAGTCAAGTCTACCTTACTTTTTCCTCAAGACAGTAATTAGGATAGTTTCCTACATATTTGGAGACAGTATAATATAGGACAATGATTCTTAAAACTTACTGTATGTCTGAATCACCCAGGAAACTTTAATACAAAGTCTGAAAGCCCTGTTCCACTCATAGAGATCTAGTTTAGTTATTTTGGATTATAAGTGACCATTAATATTTATTAAAAAGTTCCTCCAGTGGCCAACATTGAGGTAACATGTGAAGCACTGATAAAGTGGTCTGTAAGTAGACTCAGAAATCAGGTTACTTTAGTTAAATCAGGAGCCAACAAACAATAGCCTAATTCTAGCTAGCCACTTACCTTAAGTAGTCTTATTGAATATAGCTACACATTGTTTCAGTATATCTATGGCCAGTTTCTACCACAAAAAGGCATATTTGAGTACATACAATGAGACTTTATGATCCAAAGTCTAAAATATGTACTAATTTGATCTCTATATTTTGATTGCATTTGGTTTAAATTATATCTAATACTTATGAAACCTATGTTCCTACATTAGTTGCTAAGCAATGTTGCCCTGGAAAAAATTTTATAATCATTTCCTGGAATGTAGAGGGTATGGAAGGAAACCCTGATTTGCAGAGTTTGTCAAATTTCATAGTTAAAATACTTATACTGTATAAACACTTATACATGAATTTTTGACATATATATAGATAATTGAATAATATTTATATTTATCCAAGTGTTTACATATCTCAGTAGTGAATTGTTTTTTATTGTTAAGTTGCATTCTATTCTATGAATATTTATTTATATTTCTCTTAAGAGTTATTTAAAGTTTTTCCAGTGGCTTACATTTTGGAATATAGATGCTTATTTGTTCAATATTTCTAGGAAAATGTTTTTAATTAACTTGACTAAATATCTAGGCATAAGATTTCTGGGTCTGAGAATAGACAGGCAAATCCTAGATTATATAAGAAGATATCAATCTGTCACAATGCAAAGGAAATTGTATATCAAATGAAAAAAAATCTATGAATATTTTAACCCATTAAAAACATATTATTTACATGGTACCATATAAATATGTGCATTTATTAACTGTCATTTAAAAATAATTAAAAATAAAAATTTAACCTTTAAAAGAAACCATAAATAAAACATTACACATAATTTCACAGTGTATAATTTTAAATCACATATAACAAAATCATAAACCTTTTATATTAAAGAATATCAAATAGTATAATCAATGTATACATTATTCAGTCCAAATAAGACCAAGAGCAAATACTGTATAGTGAATCAGCTAATGATATGTCATTGCAAACATTCTTTTTAGATTTTTATGTGGACCATAGTTTTAAAAAGCCATTCATTTTAAAAATTTTCCATTTTAATAACATATGTCACTTAAATGAAATGTGCCTGATAATGTTTATGTCATCAAAATAAGTTTCCTCATTTTATATCAACATTTCTCAAAGTATGATATATTCACCATACCAATTTAGGTTTTAAGTTTTAGAAATCAACCATTCTAATCAGTTTGGTTTACTCTACCATCATGGAGTCCAAGACAGAAACCACAGAGAACAAAGCAATTTAAGCCCTTCTCTTCTTGACCTTCACCTTAGTTAGACTCACAGTTAAGTCTGTAAAATAAGTGTAATACTAGAGAAAGTGAAATATTTCTTACTTTACCATCAGATAAACTTATTCTATCAAAAATTACAAGGTTTCCTACTTAAAGAATTACTTATTATGATTGAAGACAAATAGTTATAGCATCCAATATAATATTTTATTTTCATTTTGAGCTAATTAAGCCTGTCACAGATTGGTATGGACTGTCCCCAAAAGCTCAAATGTAGAAGGTTTGGTGCCCAGTTTATAGCACTACCAGGAGATGATGAAAACTTTAGAAAGTGGGGCCTGTTAGGGTATAGGTCACTGAAGGTGTGCCTCTACAGGGTCAGATTTGTCTCTAGGCTCAACCATGATGCAAACAACTTGGTTCTTCTACTGGTTTCTTTCTTTCTTTCTTTCTTTCTTTCTTTCTTTCTTTCTTTCTTTCTTTCTTTCTTTCTTTCTTTCTTTTTTTTTTCCAAAAAAATCTTCATTTCTTAACATTTCTAATGTTTTAAAGTATTTATTATTTATTTAATCTACTAAACACTTTCATTATGTATTTTTACTTCCAATTGTAACTGAAGACGCTATATAAATGGTTTCACAACTTTTTTTAAAATTTATACATTAATTGGTACATTTTAGGTATACAATACATTTGCATTTATCATTGGGTGTTTGTACCTGAATATGATATATCTTAGTTCTTATTTTTTTCCCCATTACCTATACGCCCTTCACCCCTACCTCCCTTCCCTATTTACATAGATTTCGTTTCCATTTTTTTTTTCTTTCTAATAATTTTTCCTTTCCTTTCTTCCCTTTCCCATTCCCCTCCCACTACCCCTCCACCTTTGGACCTTTTCCTATTTCAAATTATCAATTATTCGTTTTAATCATTTTTATCCTTATTTGCACTTTCAGTTTCTCACACCAGAGAGACTATTCGGTATTTACACGTGTGACCTATTTATTTCACTTAAGAGTATGGCCTCAGTATGCAACCATTTAGCTACAAATGACTCTAGTTTCTCTTTCTTTATGTCTGAGTAGTACTTCATTTTATAAAAAAAACCACATCTTCTTTATCCAGTTTCCAGTTGATGTCCACTTGGGCAGTTTCCAATCCTTAGCTATTACAAATTGTGGCTCTATAAACATAGGTGCACATATATCATTGTGGTATGATTCTTTTAATTCTTTGGGGAAGATACCCAGTAGGGGAATAGCTGGGTCAAACGGGACCTCTAGTCCTAGTTTTTTGAGGTATCTCCATACAGATTTCCACAGTGGTTGCACCAGTCTGCACTCCCACCAACAACAGAGAAGGGTTCCTTTCTCCCCACACCCCCGCCAGCATTTGTTATTGGTTGATTTCTTGATAGCAGCCATTCTTTGTGGGGTGAGGTAGAATCTCAGTGTTGTTGTTTTCATCTGCATCTCTCGAATGACCAGTGATGGTGAACATTTTTTCATGTATTTATTTGCTGTTTTTACTTCTTTGAGAAATGTCTGTTCATTTCAGATGCCCATTTTTGAATTGGGTCTTTGAATTTGGGGGGTCTGATTTTTTTCAATTCTTATATATTCTAGATAGTAGACCTTTGACTCAGGTACAGCTGCTAAAAATTTCTTCCCATATTGTAGATTGTCTCTTAGCTCTGTTGGGAATTTCTCTTGCAGTGCAGAAGCTTTTTAATAAGATGAAGTTCCAGTTGTTGATTCTTTGTGCTAGTTCTTGTGCTACTGAAATTTTGTTCATAAAGTCTTTTCCTATGCCAATGTCATTGAGAGTTCTACCTAACTTATCTTCCAGTAAGTTTACTGTTTCTGTCTTGATATTTAGATCTTTAATCCACTTCAATCTTAGTGCACGGTGATAGGTATGGGTCTAGTTTTAATCTATGGCAATTGAAATCCAGTTTTTCCAACACCATCTATTGAACAGGATATCTTTTCTTCAATAAAGGTGATTGGCTCCTTTGTCAAAGATGAGGTGGCTGAGTATGTCTGGAGTTGTTTCTGCATCTTCTAATCTATTCCACTGATCCTCAGGTCTGTTTCTTTGCCAGTACAATGCTGTTTTTATCACAGTAGCTTTATAGTATAGCTTCAAGTTGGGTATTGTGATACCCCCAGCCATGTCTCTGTTGTCCAGAATTGCTTTTGCTATTCTAGGTTTCTTCTGCTTCCAAATGAATTTTTGGATTGTTTTCTCTAGTTCTGTGAAGTATATTTTTGGAATTTCAATTAGTATTGCATTAAATCTATATAGTAGTTTTGGAAGTATGGCCATTTTCACAAATTGATTCTTCCTAACCAGGAACAAGGGTTATCTTTCCATTTGCTTATATCCTCTTTGATCTCCTTCAGAGTGCTGTAGTTTTCAGTGTAGAGGTTTTTTGCTTTCTTTGTTAGATTGATTCCTAGATATTTCATTTTTTTAGATGCTATAGTAAAAGGAATTATTTCCAGAATTTCTCTCTCAATGGGTCTGCTATTTGCTTATAAGAAGGCTATTGTCTTTTGAGTGTTGACCTTATATCCAGCTACTCTACTGAGTCTGTCAATTAGGTCTAGAAGGCTTTTGACTGAGTTTTTTGGGTCTTCTATATAAAGTATCATATCATCAGCAAATAATGACTGTTTCACTTCTTCCTTTCCTATCTCTATTCCTTTTATTTCTTTCTCTTTTCTAATTGGTATGGCTAATGTTTCCAGAACAATATTGAACAGGAGTGGTGATAGTGGGCATCCTTGTCTTGTTCCTGATTTTAGCATGAAAGTTTTCAGTTTTTGACCATTTAGTATGATGTTGGCTGTTGGTTTTTCATAGATAGCCTTAATCAGGTTGAAATAAAGACCTTCTATTCCGATTTTCTGTAGCATTTTTATCATGAATGGGTGCTGGATTTTGTCAAATGCCTTTTCTGCATCTATTGAGATGATCATATGCTTTTTGTCCTTGACTCTGTTAATATGGTGTATTACATTTATTGATTTATGGATGTTGAACCATCCTTGCATCCCTGGGATAAATCCAACTTGGTCAGTGTGTATGCTCTTCTTGATGACCCTCTGTAATCTGTTTGCCAGTATCTTGTTGAGGATCTTTGCATCTATGTTCATTAGGGAGATTGGTCTGTAGTTCTCTTTTTAGATTAGGTCTTTCCCTGGTTTTGGAATCAAAGTAACACTTGCTTCCAGGAAAGAATTTGGAATCCCTACTTCCCTTTCAATTTTCTTGATGAGTTTAAAGAGTAATGGCAATAGTTCTTCTTTAAATGTCTTGTAGAATTCAGTAGTGAACCCATCAGGACCTGGGCTTTTCTTTTTTGGTAAATTTTCATTACATTTTCAATTCCACTCATTGTTATTGGGATGTTTAGAATTTCTATATCTTCTTTATTTAACTTTCGCAATTTGTATGTATCTAGGAATCTGTCCATTTCTTCTGTGTTTTCCATTTTATTAGAGTATAGGTTCTCAAAGTAGATATTGATGATCCTCTGAATTTCTGCTGGATTTGTTGTGGCTTCATCTTTTTCATTCTTAATTGCATGGATTTGAGCCTTTTCTTTCCTTTTTTTGATAAAGTTGGCTAAAGGTTTATCAGGTTTTTTTATTCTTTCAAAAAACCAGCTCTTTGATTCACTGGATTTTTGTATCATTCTCTTAGTCTCCATTGCATTGATTTCTGCTTGGATCTTTATCATTTCCTTTCTTGTACAAGCTTTGGGTTTGTTATGCTCTTCTTTTTCTAGGAGCTTGAGGTTTAGGTTATTTAACTGAGTTCTGTCTGTTTTCCTAATATGGGCATTCACTGCTATGAGTTTCCCGCATAGAACTACTTTCATTGTGTCCCACAGATTCCTGTATGTTGTACTGGCATCATCATTTACTTGTAGAAACTGTCTAATTTCTTCTTTAATTTCCTCTGTGACTCATTGGTTGTTCAGGAGAGTGTTATTCAATTTCCATGTGTTTGTGGGTGTTCTGCAGTTTCTTATGTTATTGATCTCCAATTTTATTGCAGTATGGTCTGATAATATACAGGAGATAACTTCCATTCTTTTACATTTACTTAGATTTGCCCTATGAGCTAGCATGTGATCTATTTTGGAGAATGACCTGTGTGCAGCTGAAAATAATGTGTATTCTGATTTTGTGGGGTGGAACACTCTATAAATATCTCTTAAGTCCATTTGTTCAATAGCTTGGTTCAGTTCTAGAATTTCATTGTTAATTTTTTTCCTCGATGATCTGTCTATTTGTGATAGAGGGGTGTTGAAGTCCCCAACTACAACTGTGGTAGTGCTTATTTGGTTTTTCATGTCCATCAATATTTGTTTTGTATAGTTGGGAGCATTCGTATTTGGTGCATAAATATTTAGGATTGTCATCTCTTCCTCTTGGATTGTTCCCTTCACAAGGATATAGTGACCATCTTTGTCTCTCTTAATTAGTTTTGGTTTGAAATCTACTTTGTCTGCAAATAAGATTGCTCCCCCTGCTTTTTTCTGGGATCTTGTAGCATGGAGAACTGTTTTCCATCCTTTTACTTTCAGGCTATGAATTTCCTTTTGAGTTAGGTGTGTTTCTTGTATACAGCATATTGCTGGGTTTTGCTTCTTAATCCATTCTGTCAGTCTGTTTCTTTTGATTGGTGAATTGAGGCCATTTACATTGATAGTTGTAAGTAAGAGATATTTACTCATTCTTGCCATGATGTTTTATTGCTGTTGGCTTTTTTCTTATTTTCCCCTTTTCCCTTTAGTGCCTTACCTTGCATGGTGTCTTCTCTGTTGGCTCTCATGGAGTTATGACCTTCATCGTCTTTTTCTAGGATATTGCATAAATTGTTTGGAGTGCTGGTTTGGTGTTCATGAAATTTCTCAGGTGTTCTTTGTCATGAAAGTATCTAATTTCCCCATTGATTTTAAAAGATAATTTTGCAAGATACAACAGTCTAGGTTGGAAGTTATTTTCTTTTAGGGCTTGAAATACTTCACTCCAGGCTCTCCTTGATTTGAGGGTTTGTGTTGAGAAATCTGCCATGATTCTGATGAGCTTTCCTTTGCAGGTGATTTGTTTCTTTTCTCTAACTGTCTGTAGAATTTTGTTCTTCTGTTGGGTTTCTGGGATCTTGACTATTATATGCCTAGGTGTAGATTTTTTTTATTGTGGCTGGGTGGAGTTCTATATGCCTCACTTATCAGTGTGTCCAATTCTCCACCTCTGTCTGGGAAGTTTTCTACCATTACTTCTGTGAACAGTTTTTTTATGTCAATTGTACTTTCTCCTGTTTTTTCGTGGACTCCTGTCAGTCTTATGTTATTCTTCTTTGCATCATCTAGCAGCTGTTAGATTGAGTTCTCATGGTCCCTTCCTATCTTTAAGAAATCTCTGTTTTCATGTTCCTTAACTGCGATCCTGTCTTCTATATCTGATATTCTGTCTTCAGAGTCTCTTAGTCTGCTGTGCATGCTTTCAATGGAGTTTTTAATCTCCTGAATATCTGTTTGAATCTGTTTCATGGATTCCATTTCTTTCTTATGTTGGGCGATCATGGTTTCCATTTCTTTCTTATGCTGGCCGTTCATGGCTTCCAGCATGTTTCTGATCTCATCTATTTTCTTGTCTGTTTCTGCTCTAGAGACTCTAATCATGTCTTTCACTCTACTCACCATCTCTGTATTTATCTGGGAGATTATTTCTGCTTTGAATTTTTCTAGAGCCTCATGTATCTGCTTTGTTACTTCCTGTGCTATCAGTTCAGGGTGTCCAGGTGGTTGATTATTCGACTTTTCCACCTCATTTCCCCCAGAATTTCCTTTTTGTGGCATGGAAGCCTGCATTTGTGCCTTGCTTAAATGTCTTCTCATTTTTGTTTTTAGTGCTGTCCTCAGTTTAATTCCTGGGTTGATATTTCAAAATTGCTTAATGCAGGTATCTTTGTTGCTTGTGTTTAGAACCCTTGTGGAATGATTGCTTTTCAGAGGTGTCTTCCAGATTTGGCTTGTGTTTAGGTTTTGAGGCTCTAATGACTCTGAGGCTATTTTATTTTCCTTATATCAGGAAGGAAAACTGATTAGATCAATCCCAACATGTTAGGCCAAATGTTATAATCAGCAATACCACATCATCTACCACAGCTTAGAAAATGACAATTTTTGGTAGTTATTAATCTATCACATTTAACTATGTGAAGTATAATCCACTGTTCCTCTGTAGTGAGGGACCAGGTAGCAGAAGAGCCGTAAATTGGGGGTGGGGGTAGGGGGGTGGAATTGGCTAAGCAGAGCACAGGAAGAAGGAGGGGCTCCAAGCCGCTCCCGGGACCTCACTGAGCCGTGCCCTCTTCTACTGGTTTCTGCCAGGATGTTCTACCTCACCACAGGCCCAGAAACAACAGAGCTAGAGCTAGGCAACCATGGACTGTAACCTCTGAACTTGTGAACTAAAATAGACATTTTCTCTTTTATATTTATTCCTCTCATATATTTTGTCACAATGACAGCTGACTAACACAAAGTAATGCTTTTTAATCTTTAATCTTAATTTTTAAAATATTGCATTTTCAAACAATGTTTAGCTATTATGGAAGGATGGAAAGAGTAGAAGATGAAAAGTCAAATATTTTGTAGAGAAATTGAATATCATGTTATCTGAAAAGATTTTGTATGTGGAGAGGTCATGTTTATAAAAGATGGTTCTATTGGGATTTTCTCTCTCCTCAGGAAGTACAAATGGTGAAACACTATTTAAAAGAAAACAGAAAGGAAAATAGAGAAGATTGTGTAAAAACCAGAATCAAATGTAAGAAAAAATAAAACAAGTTTGGATTTACCATTATTAGGAAGAGATGACCCTCATCCAGTATTTCTTAGGCCACAAGTTTAATCTATAAAAATGCATCTAAAATAAACATTTTAAAATAGGACTTGAAATAGGATATGTGCAAGGGCCCAGAAATTTTTATATTATGAATTATTCTATCCTGATCCTTGGTTGATACATTTAAAAATAAGACCAAATGTAAAATGCAAGAAACAAATGATAAAAGTTCTTAGCAAAATGAGGGAAATTTGTCATATGATTCATGACTGAAGATAAAAGAGACCAGTAAAAGCTCAACAATATAATCAAGGGTGGTAAACCATTTTTTTATTATTTGTTAAGAGTAAACATTCACTGTTATAACCTAAATCTGAATGTATTAGTAATTTAATAGTTATTAATTTAATTTCTTACTCATATTACATTCTAGTGCTATTCTGATGATTCTCACATTTTTAAAAACCTGGCAAGAGAAAAAGAAGAGAAATTGGATGGATGCAGTGTGGAGAATTTAAGGGCATCCTGAAAGGGGCAAACATTGCTTCCAACTACATTCCATTGGCCAAAATTTAGTCACATGGCAACATTTCACTACAAGGCAGACTAGAAAATATACTTTAGCTGAATGAGGAATATGAAGTTTAGTGAAAAATTAGCATTATCTGATTTGGACAACTATTCTGATCATTGAATATTTCTGTTGTTCCTTCCTTTGGAAAAACAAAATAACATTCCATCTTTGAGTCTTCCTGATTCAGCTGTTAGTTAAAAAAGAAAAGTATCTTGTCTTTCCTCTCAACCTCCTGCAATCCATCCAATACTCAATGGTGGAGCAAAGGTAGAATAGCCTCAATGAATGGGGAAAAATACATCAGTGAACTTTCTGCTGTGGAAGCAGTGGAAATCAGCTTACCTGCCATTGCTAAGCCACCTCAACATGAAGGTGCAGAAAAGTCCTTAACGATTCTGGTTTCCCAGAGTGGCCAAGGCCTCGGTCTGTGATCCAAGGTTCTGCCTGAAGGGGGAACCCTCTTACCTTAAATCTTCATAGTCACACCTATGGAATTATTTTCATCTTTGAGAACTGCATGGTTTTCCTAGCTCTCTTTCCACATGGGGATTATTTTAAAGTCTGCAATTTGTTCTTTGGGCTTTTCGTTTGTCAGTGAATGTTTACCATCCCAAATCTTAGCCTGCTCCTGCTTTTTTTGCTTCCCATGAGTTCTATAAACTGGTAATCACATTCCAAGTTCTTCCCTAGGTAAATGTTCTCAGATCTGCTTAATTTTAATTTATTACTCTACTCAAATGCCCATTTCCTTCTATTTGTTAGTGGTTACTATGAAACTCTCTGAAACAATAATCTTGGGTGAGACTGCAACACTATTGATCTAATATTTGCTTCAGAGCTGAATCACTGCTCAATTTAATCTCTTTGTGTCTTCATTATGCTGGTATTTTTGGAAATCACAACGCTTACTATCTATAGTCTTAAGAACTTTTGGTAAATATTTTATTCTTTTGATGTCATTGAGTCTTAGCCAAACTACAAAATACAACCGCCGTAGCAAGAAACTAGTACTGATGAATGAGCAAGGATTCAACACAATGAAACATTACAAAAGTATATTTGAAATAAAATCTAAAATTTTTATATTACTAAGGTGGTCAGCTGTATTTAGCCCATGGACTGTAGTTTGCCAACCTTTGCTCATGGCCCCACAGATTTCTATTGATTCTTCTGGATCTTTCTAGCAGGCAAAGGAAAAAATATTGCATGAAATATTTCATGAAAGATTTTAATAGTCAGGCCTGGAAGTGACATATAATATTATGGCCCATATTCTGTAAATTTTAATTCAGTATTATGATTACTGGCCCATAAATATATAAGATAAAGCAACTTATTTAACATGTGCCCAAAAGAAAAACGACATAGTGAAAAGTTAGTATGCTTTTCCATATAAATTAAAAACAAAATATTAGCATCCACTGACATTTTTAAAATAATTGGTATACATTTGAAAAAAATAGCAAAGGAGAACTATAATGAGATTGTTACTTATGGAATATCTCCCTGAGTTTTCTTTCTGGTGTGTTTCTCTTTTTTGTTATCCAAGGTATCTCTCACCAAAAAAGAGGAATAGGATGTAAAATTATGTTTTTTCCTATCATGTTTATGTGTTCATCATATGATACTGTTTCATTGGTACTCTCCCTGTGGCATAGATCTGAGAATTCTTATTACATAGAGAAAACTAAAATTTTCATGCCTTGCGCAAAATCACAGCTCATGCTATAGACAATTAAGTAGTTTTTCTATAATGTTAAAGCTAGTCCTCCTTACATTTAGCCAAGATTTTTCTCCTAGAAGAGTCAAAGTCATGTGCATGATAATCTAAATCTCCATCAAATTGTGACAGTCATGATGGTATTCATTATATCTAATGGCTCCAATTTTTATTTCTGTCCTTATTATGTCAACTACTTTCTCTAATCAATTGACCAAGTGCTTCTTTTACTAATTCCTAAGTTTTATTTCCGATATCCCTTATCCTTAGAAAAGACTTTCTCATGGTTTATGTCCAAACGTAGGTTCCAACCTATATTTGTCAAACATGTTTCTGCTAACCCAGGAAAGAAAATTTTAGATCTAGGCAAACTGAGACTCCGATGTAAAATCAGAAATAAGCCTATATATGTAAACCAATAAACAAATGTAGAAAGATATTGATTAGAAAGAACTCAAAATTTGCTCTAAAATTTAACAACTTAGCAAAAAGGTAACCTTTAAATTACAGGTCTTTTCAGAGCACTGAAAGCAGAATAAAGAACCATAAGAGATACAAAGGAGAGAATTTAATTTCTAATCTCTCAGTTTTTCATTTCTATCTCTTTGTAATACTTTTACTCTGATTTTCTTTTGTGTCCACAAACCCTTGTCATTATGATTCTCCTTAGAATAAACAAAGAATGAAACTAGGTCTTTTAAGTATACAAAGATATTGGAGACATAAAGAGTTAAAAAAGCAATAGGGACCTTTTATTCCTACTTTAAATTATCAATTATTTGTTTGTAATCACTTTAATCCTTAATTACACTTTCACTTTCTCACAGTAGAGAAACTATTCAGTATTTACATGTGTGTCCTATTTATTTCACTTAAGAGGATGGCCTCAATATGCATCTATTTAGCTATAAATGTCTGTAGTTTCTCATTCTTTATGGCTGAGTAGTACCCCATTTTATTAAAAAATATCACATTTTCTTTAACCCGTTAGAAAAGAAAAAATATGGAAATGAAGTCTAGGTAAATAGGGAAGGGTGGAGGGGGTGAAGGGTGCACAGGTAATGGGGAAAAAATAAGAACCAAGATACATCACGTACAGGTACAAGCACCCAATGATTAATGTAAACGTATTGTATACCTAAAATGTACCAATAAAAGAATTTAAGAGAAAAAAAAAGAAATAGAGAAAGAGAGCCCCAGTATTTATTGTCCATTGTTTCTTCTTTTTCTGTGTTGAATCTATTCTTCTGCAATAAAAATCACATTCTAAAGAAACAATGTCTACATTTTTCATCTAAATCTCAATTTTTCATTTTACGAATCCACACAGATGTACATGATATATGCATAATGTTACTTTGTGCTACAGAACGATAACTATTATTAAGATTCCTAATGCAGTCTAAAGAAACAGAAAGTAGGAGAAAAAAATTTGTGTAGGAATTGACAGAGATGTAAGACAATAAACGTTGTGCTACCATTGAAGATAGTGAACAAGTTCATTTAAACTTCTTCCAAAAACATGAAGGGTCTGAGACTTTACCCTGCTTTCAAATTCACAAGTTGGCCTGTTACTTTTGTGGACACTAGTGGAAGATATCTATAACACAAGTAGCGAAAACTTCACTGCAATATCTGTCATTCTTGTCCTCTGAGACTCAGAAGGTCAACCGAGAGTCAACCAAATGATATTTTGGGTGGGTTGCCTACAGTAGATTTGATCATCGATGAGGATATTATCAACTCAGAAAGTTCCAATGTATTATAACCTTGGCAGACCTTTAGCCCAGAGGAAAGGATTATCTTTATTATATTAAACAGAAAACTGCTCCCTGCTCCAAAGAAGGCACCTCTTTGTGTCAATGTTTTCTACTAGAAAAACACTCTAGAAAACATTCTAGAGCCAACACCTCTGCTCACCATGATGTTGAGAAACATCAAAACCTCACACAAATTGTCTGACAGTAGTTTACTTAACATGGTATTGGAAGAAACATATGAAACTTTAGCTTTATAAGTGATTTGCTTTTTAATTTTCATGTTCATTAATACGTGTTTGCAGTACAGAATGATTATAGTCATTGTAATATAATCATTGTGTGGAGTTAGTACATGTGTTTAATACCTCTTATCCTTTTCCACTCACCTCCCACTCACTTCCCTCCGTCTCGGTTCCTTTCCCTTCTACAGAGATCTGTCTCCCCGTTTCCTGTTATTGATCTTTCATTTTGCTTTTTAATTTATTTATACTTGGGTTTTCATATAAGAAAAACTATGTGGTATTTAATCTTGTGTTTCTTATGTTACTTAGCATTAGATATTCATAAGTGATTTGTGTGTTGAATAAAAACAAATCAAGCAATGGGCCGGGGATTTAGCTCAGTGGTTTCGCCGCCTGCTGCGCAAGTGCAGGGACCCGAGTTCGAT
This sequence comes from Heterocephalus glaber, assembly GCF_053883595.1. Classification (NCBI taxonomy): domain Eukaryota; kingdom Metazoa; phylum Chordata; class Mammalia; order Rodentia; family Bathyergidae; genus Heterocephalus; species Heterocephalus glaber. The sequence continues at coordinate 39,138,383 of NW_028258324.1, read as the reverse complement.
CTCCGGTACCAAAAAACAAATCAAGAAAATATGCTTAGCTTTTTCACCTGACTTTTATACGTTACCAGAGCTTCTGAACTATAATATTGGCTATTGAACTTTATCTTCCATTATCTGCTTATAAACTTAAAAAGCGTATTAAGAAAAAAGAAAATCTGCACTATCTCTTCTAGAATAATACTATTATATATGGTGCATATTTAAAGCAAGGAAAATGTGGTGTGTGTTGTCTATTACAGCATTTCTCCAGAAATTTGCTATTTTGCTAGATATATTTTCAAGATAGAGTTCATACTTCAAATGTAATTCTCCATTTTATACTAGTGTATTTTGTTGGTATTACAGAACATTTACATTGGATTATTTACTTCATTAGCTTTCTCCAAGTCAATGCTGAGAAATGTAATACTACTGTATGGAGGCTGGTTTGCATGGTGACTCCCATACACCTCTAGAGTATCAGTGAAAAATGAAAGGCATGTTCAAAGTCAGTTTCATTTAAGCCCACCATGGTCTTCAGAAAAAAGATTAAAATCCTGAGCTTTAATTCATCCTTTTACAACTTCGTTTCAAATCTAGTGGGCTAGTCAAGTTAATCAATTAGTAGCTTAAATTTTGTATTATTTCATGTCTATTAGATGCATAAAATGCATACAAAGCAAGAGCCATAACCTTGCTACTTTGACCAGTGTCTACTTTATGAGTTTTCACTCTTGCAATGTAGAAACCAATATTTTACATACCATGCTGAGTTCAGGCAGTCTAGTGGCTGTCTGACATCCCAAAGGACTACAGACAGCTGTGAATATTTTCTGTTAAAATCTCATCCTTCATCTATTGTTTTTGTTTGGTTTCTGTAAAAATAATAAAAGCCCTTTTCAGAACCAAGAGAAAAGTAAAAGAAAAGTGTTGACCAAAAATATATTTCCTATGAATTTTGCTCCATAAAACTCTATTTACTGGTTGTGTTATGTTGTATTTGAACATTTCCTCACTCTTAAAGATATTTTCTTTCTATTTTTACTTTTTTAATATTACTGCAAGAAATTATGTAAGAGATATTTTGTATATAATTCATGATTACAATTATTGCTTAAAATAGAATTTCACAAAGGAACTTATTGTAGCAAAGTAAAGAAAATTTTATTACAAAATTATCAAAAGTCTCTGACAGATGTCTTCCTTTTCTTCAGACATAGCCCCTCATTAACTTTAATTTTCACTCTCTCACATTAAGATGAGAAAGACACTGTTTTCTCCACTGGTTAGCTGGAAGAAATTATTCAAATAATGAACTCTTGAGTTTATTCAACTTGTTGAGAAACTATTTTATGTTCTCTGTAATTTTTAACCTAAAAATTAAGTGGAAATTATATATTACTGATCAAATAATATAGATGAAAATATTATGTCTCAGAAAGTTTAAGTAATTTACCTAAAATCACATCTCATAGTCAGTAGAGCTGGAAATCACCCCCAATTCTGACAGTCTAATGAGTTACTTATTTTATGAAAATGGAGACTCAAACTATAGCCTTTTCCTGAATAAAGTTTTAGGCACCTATAAGAGAGATATTTTTTTGAGAGGAGTTATTTTAACAACCCTCAAATCTCACCTATATGCAAGCATTTTCTCTGGTAAATTATAATGCTAGAACTGTCAAAAATTTTAGTGATGAATAAATCACACTCCAGCAAGTCACTTGCTCCAAGGTTAGCATGTCATGGAACTTTCTCATTTAATCCATTCTTAAATCTTCTTAGTTGAATACATTTTTAAAATTTCTACAAATTTCTTATTTAACTACATTTACAATAAGGTTTCTCCTGAATGCATTTTTTAAATTATATTACACCTGGCATTCCAATCTGGCCTCTTTCTTAGATATACATTTTCACCTAGTCAAAAATATGCTGGCCTTTTCTAAGTATATTAAATTACATTTTTAGAAGCCTTTCTATGAATAATTCTACTTAGAAAATCTTATATAACACTAATTTAATATTTAGAACTTTTCCTAGAAAAGAAAAAATTTAGCTCCATAGGATCTATCTCAAAGACTAGTATATGACAATAGCTCCACAAAATCTAACACAAGGATGAAAAAGACAAAATTGTATAATATATCTGTTTATCTTTTGAATATATTAATGCACATGCTTCCATGAATTTAAATCCCTTTGTTCTGATACCTCTATTTTTGTGATCTGCACCACTAAATCATAGTTTATTTTTCTGCATTTGAATCTGGTCAGAAAACAACAAATATAATCCTCACTTATTCATCTGTACTCTTTAACAAAATCACAATACCTAAAATGTATTTAAAATTCCTTTAAAAGATATGTTGAAATATAATTTTTGAAATTCACCTCAATATATCATAATATTAAAAACTAGATTTTATAATAAAATTTTTTAAACATTTTATAGCATATGTTGAAGAATATATGCTATAGAGAAATTCAAAAAAATACACAAGAACTGAGTTGTCATCTCTATGTTATGGTGAGGAAATAGGCAATAAGAGGTTTTTCAAGGTAATTACAACTCCTATAATAAACTACAAGATGTATCTGAGAGGCTGAAGCAGGAATTTTGCAAATTTGAGCCCATCATGGGGAACTCATTGATTTTATGAAACCCTGTCTCAAAACACTTTAAAAGAGAAGGAGAAATAGTTTAGTGTGAAGGCCCTGGGTTCAATATCTAGTATTACCAACACCCCCCAAAAAATGTCATCGAATTAAATAGTTCATTTTTCTTTCAGTGTATTTTAATAATCCACTTCCTCAGGTGGGTTTCTCCAAGCCAAGATTCAAAACATCTGGGTTTTGGATAATCAAAACTTGATGACTCATCTACATGAAAAGTGCAGAAAGGACTGGAAAATAAAGGGACAAAAAGGACTGTCTTATTGGATCTGCATACAAAGAAGCATCATTTGCTCACACCAGAATCCAAGCTCATTGTCTCACCAATCTGTAAGGGAGGATGGGCAATGTTATCTTTCAATATTCAAAAAACAAAAAACAAAACCTAAATGAACAAACAAACTGAACAAACAGAAAAAGAAAGTAGTTTTGATATAAGTAGCCAGTCTCCATTTCAAGAATCAATCCATATGATCAGGAACTATATTCCTGATTAATAAAACAATTATAGGCTGAAATTTAGAAAATATAAGAATAAAAAGGGAACATTTTAAAGTCACCTATAATGTCATCATTTGGAGAAAATTATCATTAGTATATTTTATTTTCTTGTATACTTATTTCTACTGCATATAGTCACAGAATAGATAGTATCCTAGTAAATTCCATTACATTTTTTAAATGCACTACAATAAGAATATATTTTGTTATATACTACATCATTTTTTTGATTAACTAGTCTTCTATTACTGAGAATTTATTTAAAAATTTTTGCTTTTGTGAACATCCCTATGAGTTACAGAACTATATTCTGGAATCTTACTACTTTTTAAAGATAGATTTTCATAATTTTAGTAACTAAACCCAAAAGCATAAAAATTTACAATAGTATACCCTAATATTTTCTGTTTTTGAAGTGTTTGATTTATTATCTCAGTTTTCCCAGAGATATAGAATTTCAGGTGTTTAGAACTTCACATGCACTTGGAAGAGCAAATTTGCTCAAATTTCATTCCAAGGCATCTTGACAATATCATAAAACTGTCTAAATTTCTTCGCAGCAGTTAAGATACTATTACTCTGGGGCCGGGGATTTAGCTCAGTGGTTTCGCTGCCTGCTGTGCAAGCACAAGGACCAGAGTTCGATCCCCGGTACCAAAAAATAAATAAATAAATAAATAAAATAGATACTATTACTTTAATAATTATTAGAATATAAAATTATTTACATGAGAATCCCAGTATAATACAGAGTAGGCAACTAATAAGCATTAATTCCTTTTCTTCCTTGGAAAAACAATACAAGAATATAGTCTGTCTACACAAAGATAACTTAGTTGATTATAACGAACTTCCCACTAACCCATCAATTAATAAATCACACCGACAAGCACAATAGGCAGCAGGTCAAATACATTAGTTTATGCAAAAAAAGAAGAAATGAAAACAGTTATCAATCACCTTAAGATAACCACAAATTATAAAATGGCCCATTTAATCAGAAATGAAGCCATTTTAAATGTTAAATTTTGGAACTATATATTTTTTGTTTTCACATTAACTTGCAGCTCTGTTCTTAAATTGTAGCTACTTTATTTAAGATACATTGATAACTATCAATAGTCTGAAAAAACTGATAATAGGATGCTAAAAATTTAGAATAGATATTACTTTTACCATTTAGACATTCAGTTGTCCTAGAAAATAATTGTCTATGAACCTCGGTTTCCTAATCAACATGATATTATACTTGTATACTTCCCTAAAAGCCTTGTTTAAAAAATTGTTATAGTTTATGAAATATTAATCCCCAGTGACAGAGAGTATCAACTTGACTGACTTCGGATCTACTTAGCAAGTAGATGAATATCACTTCTGTATATATCTGGGTAGGTCATGAAGGCATGACTTTAGGTTTGATGCATGCTTAATCCATGACTCTTTTCTCTCTGTGCTACCCTTTGCTCTTCTTCCCAGCTGCCATGAACTAAGAAATTTTTCTATCTCATTCCCTTCCACCATAATGTTGCTGCCTTGGAGCCTATCGATCATGGTCTGAAAACCTTGAAACCCTGAGTAAACTAAACCTCAATTCTTTAAGTTATTGGTGTTGAGTATTGTATTCCACCCAGGAAAAGCTGACTAAAAAAGAAAATTAGCACTAAGAATGGGAGTGAGAATGACTGTACTTGACCAGGTAGTTTAGATGCCTTTGAAATTGATTAGGAGAGGAGTTTGGAACAGTTTGAAGATATGGGTTGGAGAAGCCTAAGAATGGTGATAAAAGACCCTGATGGGTGATCATGGCCATATCTCAGAAGATCAGAGTGCTAATAGGAATGTGGACAGTATAGGCCAGACAAAGAAAGTTTCAGTTAGGAACAAGGGCTTCATTGCCAATTGGAGAGATATCATGTGTCTTACAAACTGGCAAAAAAAAATTGTCTACATTTTACCCATGTTCTCAGATTTTGCTAGAGGTGAATTTAAGGGTCATGGGCTAATTAGTCTTGTGAGAAAAATTTCAATGCAGCCTAATGCTTCATTAGGCCAAGTATAGAGTGAAAATCCGGTACAAAAAGTAAAGCAAAAATATCTGAAAAATCAGGATGTAAAAGGAACAACTTGTGAAGTTGAGGAAAAAATAGGAATTACTATTTAAGAAAATTGTGCCACAGGGCTGGAGATTTAGCCTAGTGGTTCTGCCACCTGCCTCGGAAGTGCAAGGACCAGAGTTCGATCCCTGGTACCCAAAAAAACAAAACAACAAAAGAAAATTGTGCCGTTAAAAAGAACCAAGTACTTTGCATGAGGATGAAAAGAAATATTCCTTGAGAGTATTTCAGGAATCAGCAAGATCTCACCCAACAAAGACTCAAAAGCATAAACCTTTTATTTGACAAGAGATCCCTGGAGCTCCTGCTTGAGAATGTCTATGTTGGGAACTGGTTCCCTGGGGTTCATTTCACCATGCTCACCTATCCAGGCACTCAGAGGGCAATGCACTCATAATTTAAGGGGTATGAGTACTGATTCTTTGGACAGCAGATGTTGACATCACCTACGTGGTGCTGGTTTTACCAGCATGCAGAATGAAGAGTTGTGGAGTCTAGGAGGCTCCCACTCAGATTTAAAAGAAAGGCCTAAAAGGCCTGACAGGGAGCCATGAGAAAGCAGTATATGAAGTTGTAGGAATGGAACTACAGGTACAGTGAAGACTCCAGGAAATCTGGGATTCTAGGAGTATTAAAGGCCTGCCAAAGAAATATGCAGGCCATGAACTTGAAATTAGCAGACTAAAGAAAATAGCAGGCTAAAGAAACATATAAGCTATGCACCAAGATCTTATGAAAGTTTAATTATAGTACAAAGAAGAAGGAAGAGGAAACAATAGTAGAAGAAAAGATTTATTTGAGAAAATAAAGTAAAAATTTGCAAATCTTATAAAAAATAAAATTATAAGTTTAAAATAGTCATCAAAGAAAAATGACCATGCTTCCAAAACTGCTATATAGATTTAATGCAATGCCAATTGAAATTCCAACAATATACTTCACAGAACTACAGAAAACAATTCAAAAATTCTTTTGGAACCAGAAGAGACCTAGAATAGCAAAACCAATTCTAGACAACAGAGACTTAGCTAGGGGTATCACAATCCAAACCTTGAAACTATACTACAAAGCTACTGTGATAAAAACAATGTGGTATGGGCAAAGAAACAGACCCAAAGTTCAGTGGAATAGATTAGAAGACACAGAAACAACTCGAGACATACTCAGCTATCTCATCTTTGTCAAAGGAGCCAAGCACCATCATTGGAGGAAAGATAGCCTATTTAATAAATGGTGTTGGAAAAACTGGATTTCAACCAGCCACAGATTAAAACTACACCCATACCTATCACCATGCACTAAACTAAGATTAAAGTGGATTAAAGATCTAAATATTAAGACAGAAGCACTAAACTTGCTGGAAGATAAGTTAGGTAGACTTCTCAAAGACACTGGCATAGGAAAAAACTTTATGAACGAATCATCAGTAGCACGGGAACTAGCACAAAGAATCAACAACTGGGATCTCATCACATTAAAAAGCTTCTGCACTGCAAGAGAAACCACCAACAGAGCTAAGAGACAAACTACAAACTGGGAAAAATTTTTAGCAGCTGTACCTTAGGCAAAACACTACTATCTAGAATATATAAAGAACTGAAAAAAATCAGACCCCCCCAAATTCAAAGACCCAATTCAAAAATGGGCATCTGAAATGAACAGACATTTCTCAAAGAAGTAAAAGCAGCAAATACATATATGAAAAAATATTCAACATCACTGGTCATTCCAGAGATGCAGATGAAAACAACACTGAGATTCCACCTCACCAGAGAAAGAATGGCTGCTAATGGGATTAATATGAGAAAATGGAAAAATAGGAACAAAATTTTTGTAAATAGGGAGGGCTGGAGGGGTTGAAGGGAGGGCTGGGCAAGGGTGAAAAACAAGAACCAAGAGAGACTATGTAAAGGTGCAAATTCCCAATGATGAATGTCATTATATTGTATACCTAAAATGTACCAATGATTAGAATGAATAATCAATAATGTAAAATAGGAAGAAAAGGTCCAAAGGGGTAGGGGGAGTGGGAGGCACAGGGGAAAGGAAAGAAGGGAAAGAAAAAAATGATGAGGAATGGAAAAAATGGAAATAAAGTCTTTGTAACTAGGGAAGGGTGGAGGGGGTGAAGGGAGGGCTAGGAATGGGGAAAAAATAAGAACCAAGATGCATTATATAAAGGTACAATTCCCAATGAGAAATGTGATTGTGTTGTATACCTACAATGTACCAATAAAAGAATTTAATACAAAAAAAAAAAAAAGAAAAAATCAACCAATAACAAATGCTGGTGGGGGTGTGGGAGAAAGGAACCCTTCTCCATTGTTGGTGGGAGTGCAGACTGGTGCAACCACTGTGGAAATCCATATAGAGATATTTCAAAGAGCAAGGGCTAGAGGTCCCATTTGACCCTGCTGGGTATATTCCCCAAAAAATTAAAAGAATCATACCACAGCGATATATGTGCACCTATGTTTATAGCGGCACAGTTTATAATAGCTAAAGCTTGGAAACAGCCCAAGTGCCCATGAACTGGAAACTTGATAAAGAAAATATGTTGTTTTGTTTTTATAAAATGGAGTACTACTCAGCCATAAAGAATGAGAAACTAGAGACATTTATAGCTAAATGGATGCATATTGAGGCCATACTCTTAAGTGAAATAAATAGGACACACATGTGTAAACACCAAATAGTTTCCTTAGTGTGAGAAACTGAAAGTGTAAATAAGGATTAAAATGATTAAAACGAATAATTGATAATTTTAAATAGGAAGAAAAGGTGCAAAGGGGTAAAGGTGGTGGGAGGAGAAGGGGAAAGGAAAGAAGGGAAAGGAAAAATTATGAGAAAAGAAAAAAATGGAAATGAAGTCTATGTAAATAGGGAAGGGTGGAAGGGGTGAAGCATGCACAGGTAATGGGAGGAAAAATAAGAACCAATGTACATCATGTACAGGTACAAGCACCCAATGATAAATGTTAACATATTGTATACCTAAAATGTACCAATAAACGAATTTAAGGCAAAAAAAAAAAAAACACAAGCAGCATGAATATGAAAAAAATAACATTCCAGCACATCTCTATCAAAGGAAAAGACATACAGTAACAGAAAGAAAGCATAAAAAGAGACCAAGTATTGATTTCTCAAAACTAAATATGGAAACAAGAACATAATTTAATGACATCTTTAAGGCAAAGAAAGAATAAAATCAGCTTAGAATTCTCTATCCAGCATAATTATCCTTCAAAAGAATGATGTCAGAAATATGAAGAAAAAAACACTAAGGATTTGTTTTTAACAGACCTGCAAAATCAATCTTACTGAGAGTTCCTTAATGTGAAGGAAAATTATTTCAGAAGAAACAAAGAGCACTAGACAGGATAAATATGGGGGTAAATAGATATAAATATTGTTAATTTAAGACTACTATAAAAATAATAATGATTTAAAACACATAAAATATAATATGAAACAAAGTAATGGAAAGTATAAATGAAAGAAACAGTTGTAAAGGATTTTTTTAGGAAGCATAAAAGGCATTAATTTTCTATATGAGAGACTATATATAATACATTTTTCTCACTAAAATACCTGCATCTTTTATATAGTCCACCTATAGAAAATGGCAGAGATAGACATTGGTGGTAAAGGAATTACATGTGTATATATCATGTAATTTACTGTACACTTTATAAATATATTCATCATTCCATTTCCTCAACATAGTCTTATGATATACATAATAAAATATATACAGATATAATATATCTGAGATTTTGTTAAAATAACTAGAAAGGAGATGATAGTAGGTACAAAGAAATTGTTTTAGCTGGGTGATAGGTACTTGATGTGCACCTTTTCTAGTCTTATATAATGAGTTAATCTTTTTAGTGATTAAAAAGTGGCCCTTTTGCATTACATTCATACCACATATACAACCTTGTAAAATTAAACTTTCCCCCTCCATTGCTGCTTCCCTTTCCTTGCTCTTTCCTTTTTCTTTCACATCCTTTTTTTCTATCTCTCCCCTCTTTCTCATCTCCTATTTTATACATGCAACTCTCTTTTATGAGTATTGCTTTTTTCTACTGTTTACTATATGACTCTGCCTTTTCCAGTGGAAATATAGCAGGGCTCAGAGTTTTCCAGTTCTCCTCACTTTTACTACCCTAATCTGTGAAAGAGAATACCTACAAGAAACTAAATAAGGCAAAATGCTCTTGCAGATAACACATGAAATGTAGAAGAATCTTTGAGAGAATTCCTTTAAGTGAAGGAGTAGAGGGACAGGCCAGTGCTGCTCATTATTCATTTGTTTTGGGCATTTTAAAAAATAAATGTCACCTAATTCCTAAACATGCTATGAAACAATTAATCTCATGTTAAAAACATCTATCACATAACTTTGGCCAGTACCAAAGCCTTAACTGCGTGTCTTCCTAGGGCTCTGTTTCTAGGGCCCTCTCACCTGCAGCAACTTGACCACTTATGGTGTTGTATCATGCTATGTGACTGTGAAATATAAATAATGGCAGAAAGTGAGTCAAAATAATAACAGAAAAGCATGCTACAAATGCAAGTCCTTTCTAAAAAGTTAATAATTCTCAACAAATTAATAAGTGAATAGTAAGAAGCAGCACCCACATATCCTGTAAGCTGACTGAGAGATAAATACAAGCTACCACTCCCACTGCAATGATGTGAAAATGGTATTTCTTTCTCTAAAAAACCATAAAATGTATCAATTTACTTTCCCTTTTGCAGTTCTATCTGAAGGAATTTACAGTAATATCTTACATGAACTTGGATGTAAAGGAAATATTATTATCCATTTACAGTATAGTATTATAAGCAATTTAGCACCAAAATATTTTGTGGAATGCAGTTTTGTCTACAAAAAATAAAATGCCTACCAGAGTGAATTCGAATGCAAAAAAAATAAGAATTTAGAAATGTTGTTATTATCTCATTTTCTATCTTTTCTGTTTTTTTCAAATGTAAATATCACAGGAAGCTCATCTTGGTCATAATTAGTAGTTCATCACTGAAATTCAAATATAACTGAATATAAGCAGTGGACATATGAAGTCTGCACACTAGAAAATTTTTTACACAAAATTAAGCAATTTTCTGGAAAGAAGCGTTTGAATAGAGCTGAGCACTCAAAGGTTTCTAAGAGCAATGATGACCAAATTTCATCTTTTACATGTCTTATTTCCAGTTCCTTGTGGGTTAAGACCTGAGCTCTTTAAGAAAGAGGATGAAAGGATACGTGTCTCATTTCTCTGAAATGTCTCCCAACATTTTGGGAAATATGACAATTCCATAATAGACTGTAATCTGCGTAGGACAAAGGTGTTCTTTTCATTTCAGTCTAGTGGTCTGCACAGACTTGACACAATGCCAGTGGTGAAATAACAAAATGACAACAGGGAGCCTCAATTGCACTGTGGCAAGAAGCAGCACAATGCTGCAAAAGTAGGAGCCTGCATATGCAGCTATGAAGTTGGGTCCTAGCATTGAGATTCTTTCACAGGCAGCAGAGGCCTCAAGGTGAAACCATGAATGGTGGCCAGAACAGGAAAAGAAGAAACCTTAGAAAACCAGATAGTCACTGTGAGAATTTGATCATGGGCATTAAAAGAAAGATTCTGAATAAGATATGAATAAACTGAACAAAATCTGGGTCCTGTTAAGAGGAAAAACAAATGAAATGAATTTTGGACAGCCCAGGTGAGGCTTACCATGGAGTATTTTAACAGGTAGGAAGCCCCAGCCAGAAAGTTTAGTTATTACAAATCCTTTGAGAGCCCGCATTCAGAATAGAACAAGACACATAGTTGCAGTGCTAATCAAACTTGATGGCTATAAATTGAACTCTAAAGTTGATGAGCATGGCAGAAATCTGAAAAATGTGCACATAGGTGGATGTGGTGTTGCACCTCTGTAATCCAGCTGCTTAGGTTGGCTGAGGCTGGAGGATCGTGAGTTCAAGGCCATCCTGGGGTATTTAGTGAGAGTATATCTCTAAATAAAATCTAATCTCTTCTGTAAAATTAAAATAACCATGCCAATCACCTAGACTTAAATAAACTAAATGAAATAATGAACCAAAAGCATTCAACATGGATGCTACATATTGAGAGCTCAATGAATGTATGCAGTATATTATTATTTTAATATTTATATTTTTAAACAAATATGAACCAGTGCAGTATATACTTTTCAATATAATAAAGAACAACTAAAATATTTAAGTAGAATACAATTTGTTGTTATACATTATGATTATCTCTTTCCTCCTCTTATTGTCTATTAAGAAAACTCAATTGAAGTACATACACAGGTGTGCATAATTCTAAAAGTACCAAAAGTAGGATGAAACCAAACCCTTATTTATAACTGAGCCAGAAGCTTGTATATTCTCCTAGGCACAATAATTTCAACATCTTCTTAAATTCTTCATCTAATTAGTTAGAATATTAATAATGCTACTTTATGCAGAGGTGAAGAGTCATTACTTAGTATTTGTAAGGCATTCTGAAGTGTTTTTAAAAGGTTTACAATGCTAAAAATGAGACAACTTGAATGGTTTCCACTTCTACATTTTTTCACAGCATTTTATTTTATTCTCTGATTTTTTTTTTCAGAATCAGCTTGCCAATGAAGTAGCATTTTATACTGTTTTTTCATCCTTAAAAGTGTAAGCACCCCTGTCTTAACAATTAGTCACTGTTCTCATTACAAAGCCACATAGACATCTTTGAACTGTAGTGAAAGAGATGATGTTATAATAAATAGAAGCAACCTGAAAAGGTTCTATTATAATTCCTGAAGCTAAGAACAACTCTATCAAAATTCAGCCATGTTTCATTTCACTAGTACAACCGAAGGAATATTTTCTATTTACTGTTATTATGGAAAATCATACTACAATGGTTCAAGAGTTCACTGGTTAGCAAGAGAATTAAATATGAGTTGTGTAGGAATAGCTTCCTCTATCTACGTGACTTAGGCACTGATACTTGTACAAAAAAGAATATTTTCTCAACCAAGGCAATTTGATTAACTCATGTTTCTTTTATTGAGTTTTTTAAATGTTGAATGGAGCCTTTTATCAGCCACTTCCCCAATCATTTCACAAGAGAACTTCCTCTTTCCCAATGGATTTTAGCATAAGTGAAAATGGTAACTTAAATAAATGTATTTAAATTGACTGTCAAAACATGATTTGGTAAAAATCCATTAAAATAATCTCCCAAATGCCCTGATGCATTAAACATTTGTAGGTACACCTATACTCCAGACATGGAATGTGTTTATCTTCATTTTATGAATAGTATTCAAAGAAAAAAGAGAGTCCAGAAATTGACAGCTAGTCCAGACAGAATTTCCACACATTGAGTGCACAAAGCTTTTGTTCTGTTTGTGTAGATAATAATGTGACTCCTTAATTAGTTCTGGAAGGCATATATTGTAGGCTGAATGTTACCTTGCAAGCATTCAAAAGAAGCAAGTTTACATTTTATTTTTCTTTTTGGAAGAATATTCTTTAAGAAATCAATTTTATCTATTAGCAAAACTGTTCTCTTCATAAAACATTAAAGTACTGCAACAATGCAATCTCTTTTTTGCCATTCTGGTTAATTAAAATCTAGCTTTAGAAAGCTGAATTTATCTATTTATGTTAGAATAGGTATGAAATTGCTAACAGATAAACTAAAAAATATCAGGTAAGACAAGATATCACTGACCCACTAATAACACAGACTGCAGGAAATGAACCCATTAAAATGTTTATTTGTGTATTATAAATATCTCTCAACATCATTTTGAGTATTTTCGCATAATGTGACTTCTGTATGACTATCTGGTGAAAGAAAAACTATTAAAATACTTTTTAAAAATCACAAGTTTTATTACAGCCAATCAATAAAAAATAAGAATTTTTCCAATCCTTTGTGCCTTTAGAGTACCAATAAATTGCTATATCTAACAAAGTCTCAAAATATCTCACTGACTTTTTATTTTGTGCCAATATTTTCAAAACTATTTATATAGCATTCATAATATTCATAATAGTCTTATTGAGCACTGTAAAATTTGTAAAAATAAATAATCCGTCATCAATGAACTTAGAATATATGATCATTATACTAAATAACTTTATGATAGGCATTCATTTTTTAAGACATTGAGTGTTATAGATTAAAAGATAATGATCATTACCAAGCAGGACCAACTGAACCTTCAGAAGTGTAATGAAAAACATTTAGAAAACAGGTGAGGAATATTCAGGCTGATTGGATGTCATTGTATGAGTGAAAGCAAGTGACTGAGTCTAGCTGAAACAGGGTGGAGGTTCACTGTGGGAAGAATTTGAGAATGGTATGGGGAAGTGAGGCTTTAACACCAGATCATGGAAAAATATCCACAGCTTAACTAAGGATATGAAACAATATTCAATGGAAGAAAAAATTGAAATGGAATAATAAAAGGTAATGAAAAAATTAATTATGATTATAAAAGAAAGGTAAATTTTCTAAAAACATTTCAATCAACTATATAAATGAAATTCAAGCTTGAGAGGGGAAACATGTTTAGTTAAAATAAATTCATTGCTTAAAATCCATTTTTCTTGCTTTGGTAAACTTCTTAAAATGTGTGAATTGCATGATTATCACTTATATGAATGAGCTGCTAATAGAAAATTCAAGCACAGAACTTTTGCAAATAGTATCAGCATATAATCATCTTAACTTGAAAAACAAAAGTATTTGAAAGAATATCTAAACTTGAGAAACAGCTTTGCAAAATACACAATGGTTATAGAAGATGATTATAAAAGCTAAATGTAATGCTAACATTTCCCTTTAGGAAAAATAGGTGAAGTAAAATAAAGGAGCGATTATTTGTAGACAGAGTAACATTCACCTCTCCAATTGCCTGTTATATCATGTGTTGTTTCTAAGTATGTGGATTTGTATTTCAAATGTATGCACTTAGAAATTTCAAATGCATCTCTTTGAATAAGGGAATCATGTTTTATACTTCCTTCATATTTGATAGGTATGAATACCTTAATATTTCTCACAAAGCAAACTATCCATAAACTCTTCATGAACTCAATTTCTATGATTTTTAAGAACATCAGAAATCCTACCCATTTCAAAATGTTTGGAATTTGCTTCATTGACTGACATAATTACCTACTTTTTCCATGCTTACTAATGCAATTGCTATCTGAGAAGTTTGACATTAATTTTTTGAAGCATCAGTTTCCTCACCTTACAACATCGATGATGACTGTACTTATCCCTTAGGGTTGTTATAAGGATTAAATACCAAGTGGCCTGGCAAGTACATGTACATGATATCACTCAATAGTATCAGATATGACTTCTTTAATGGTGAAACAAGTAAGTCCAGATTGATGATTTAGGAGTAGAATTTTTGGAGATCCTTAATTGTTTAAAATAGGTATTGAAAAGAATTTTTTAGAAAATAGTTACAGGGCCAGGGTTGTAGCTCAGTGGCACTGGACCTGCCTGGCAAGTGCAAGGTCCTGAGTTTGATTGCCTGGTACTATGAAAAACAAAACAAAACAAAACAGACAGTTACATGACTAGAAAGATACTGAAACACTCTTTGCATGCATCAAAATCTTATCTAGGCCTAATCTCATTAAATGTTTTTCTTTTTTCTTTTTAATTAACAATGAATATTTATGTTTATGGCTGTCACTTCTCCAAATTCATAGCTTTTTATGTTACCCTTTTCCTACTCCTCATTTCTTTAAATTCCTGGGTAATTCAGAGTCATATGATCAGACCTGGGTTCCTCCCACCTCAGATATGTACAAGTTCAGATTTCCTCTACACGTATACACATGTAGTAGTTTGTTACAGGCAAAAACAGAAGAGTTAAAAGAGATGTGTTCTATAAGTTAAGAGCAATATACAAAAGAAAAAATCAGATATATTTATACATTGCACAAATTAATATTAGATGGGTTGCCCAGGATCTCCTGAACACCCTTTAGACAGAAAGAATTGCTATATAGATCTACTCTTTGATTATAGCACTGAGAAAAACTGTGTGAGAAAGTAGGCTCATTGCCCTTTCTATAAAATATGAACTAAATGTTAATGTGTAAAATGTGAATTTTTAAAGTAGTCTTTCTAGGTTTTTAGTTTCTATAGCCTCTTGAGATATTAGCTTCAGCTTTTCCATTTAATGTTAAAAGTGCTACTTTTATAAAATTATGCCTTAAATTTACTAGAACTTTTTATTCATTCTACATAAAATATTTTCTTTAATCTACAGGAGGTAATTTTAAAGTCTTAATCTTTATATATTTCAGGTCTGATTATTTTTGGGAGACAACACTGTACCATTGTACCATTGTATAACACAGAAGAAAAACTTTTTAAAAATTATTTTTCTTAATCTCTTGCCTCAATTCTCAATTACCCCAAAGTTATGTCCTAAAAGTCTCCCATTTCTGCATTGGAAAACCGCAGCCCTGGGTTTGGGTTGTAGGTCAGTGGTAGAGCATTTGCCTAACATGCAAGAGTGAGACTCTGGGTTTGATCACCCACAGCCACTCCATCCAAAAATAAAAACCAAAAAACTCCAGCCCTGCCTGGGCTTCTGTCCTCAGAAGTCCCTTCCTTGTCACATATAATTCCCCAGCACAGTTCTCTAAAAATAAACATGCAAGCAAGAATTTTAATTTAATGAACACCCATAAGTAAGTCTAATGATTCATTATACTTGTTTGATTTTCTTCTCTTTTAAAAAATAAAGTGCTGCAAATAAACTCGACACCTCCTAATTCTCCCTGTTCACATTTTCTGCCTTGACACCCTCCCCTTCCCTTCAGCAGTAACCATTGGCAGAAAGGTAAGCATCATTATCCTTATGAATTGTATAAACTATTATTGTCTTTGTCTCTATTGCTAAACAACACATAGCTTTGCTTTGCATACTATACAAACACAAATAGCTCATTTCATTCTTCAACGTGTTCTTTTCCCTCAACAATCTCTTCAGTTTAAGCAATGGATCAAATTTCACTGTATTCATATATCAAAAATGATTCTCATTTTTTCTCTTGCTGATGGAAATGGAAGCTGTTTCAGTGTTTTCTGTGTTTAAAATCTGATGCAATGAGCATTGCCACTGATGTAAAGAATTTTAGAATAATGTTACACACATAGTAAAGCCCTTCAAATATAACTTATAAAAGTATGGCCCAGGAACAGGCAGCGTTGCTTTAAAGTAGGGACTTGTTAGGAATGCCGAATTTCAAGACTCACCCTGAACCTACAGTGTCCAAACTGCAATTCAATACAAGACCTCACCCACCATTCATATGCACACTCAATTTTGCCAAGTATTCATTTACCTCACTGTAACTGCAGCAGCTATTACTGTGGATGTTACAGCTATAGAAATTGTTATCTGTTCTTGCAAATACACAATTGTTTCCTGAGAAAATAATGTTGTAGGATTTAAAATATGCAGATTTTTTCCTCTCCTAAATAGTGAGCTACAAAATGAGTACACCTAATGATGGTCAATAGGTCAATAGCAAAGTTGGAGAGTTCCCACTCTCCATCTTCAACAGTAGTTAATATTGTCAGCTTGCAACTTTCTCATAGAATTTAATTAAATGTCTGAGAAATTGGTAATGTTTACTGAATACTTACTTTCCTACTTTGTGAAATTTCTGCTCATGTATGTGTACATTGCATGCCTAGGTGTTTAGGGTATTTGGTAGGTGTTGTGAATATAATTTTTACTCTTACTGTACCACAAATATCTTTTCCAAGTAAATGATTTTTAGGTTATACTATTTTTCTTTCTTTATAGCATCTATTATCTACTCAATAATTTAATAAGATGAAATTCATCATCTTTTCCTTATGTTTTGAGACATTTTATTATTTTAAAAGAAGTTCCTTCATGTTTTCAAAACAAACACACCTAACACCTGTTATTAAAATGTTTGTTCTTTCTTCCATGGTTTTTCTACACTATCTTTCAATATAGCAAACCTCTTCACAGGTATGATTAGGTTAATAATGCTATTCTGATCATAGGTTCCATTTTTCTTTCCCTGCAATTTAATTTACTATAGCTTTATAATGATTATTAATATATAGAACTGATGTATTTTTTCTCATGACTTAGACAGTTTGGAATTTATGTATATTATAAAGCTGTGTTATTAATTGCATATAAATTCATGTTGTTTTACATATACATTTTTAACTGTCATGTTGAGTACCTTCTGATTACATTAGATTCTTTGTTGACAGATAAAATTGCTACAGGAGCTTATTGCTGGTAAGGATTTACATAACATCTTTTTTATCTATGTTCCATTATTATTTTGTGATTTAATTTCAGTTTTTAAAAGCCAATATGATTATCTCTTTTAAACTAGTGTTTTCTGTTTATACTTAAACTTCCAGGAGAATAAATACAACTTACAATTACTTAGATTTTAGCATTTTAGGTTAAGTTATTATTATTATTTTTTTTGTACTGGGAATTGAACTTGGGAACTTGCAATTGCCAGGTAGGTGCTGTGCCTGAGCTACATCCCCAGCCCAAATTATTAAATTTTAATAAAATAATGCTATTAATACCATCTATTAAGAATTTATTAGTGATTAACTGTAATATGAAAAAGTCTTTGGAATTTAAAAGTGTATTCTTTTTGTTTCACTATTTTGATATTACTAAGAAATGATAGATTGGAAATAAAAGTCTCAATTGACAAATTTCTTCAAGACTTTGAAAGTATTGATTTATACTATTCTCTACAACTGAATAATTTTCTAATTTTGATAAAATATTTAAATATTTTATGTGAATTTTTTTTACACTTCTGGAGAATTCTGCCATTTATTAATTCCTCAAATTCTATTTTTCAATTTTATATTTTCCACATCTCATTCTAAATCAAGCTTATTTGAATCCTCTCTATCCATCATCCATGTCTCTTAAATACTCTTCTATATTTTATCTTGTTTCCTCCTTCTCTTGTATTCTCGTTAATTCCTCAGAATCAGATTCTAGTTTATAAATTCTTTTTAACTGGTGTTGAGACTAAAGACTATTTATTCATTTCATCAGATTCTAAAATGTTATGTATTTTATTTCAAACATTTCTGTACAGAGAAATAAAGATAAATACATACATATGTATGTACAATGGCAAGCATGTATTCATAATATGTGAATATATATGTACACACATATTCTGTATCCATATCCTCACTTTTTGTTGTTGTTGTTCTTATTTTTCCCAATTCCTAGCATTCCCTTCATGCCCTCCACCCTTCCGTATTTACAAAGACTTTATTTCCATTTTTTCCATTTCTCATCATTTTTCCTTTCCCTTCTTTCTTTTTCCCTGCCCCTCCCACTACCCCTACCCCTTTGGACCTTTTCTTCCTATTTTACATTATCGATTATTCATTCTAATCTTTAGTATATTTTAGGTATACAATATAATGACATTCATCATTGGAAATTTGTACCGTTACATAGTCTCTCTTGGTTCTTATTTTTCACCCTTGCCTAGCCCTCCCTTTAACCCCTCCAGTCCTCCCTATTTACAAAGATTTTGTTCCTATTTTTCCATTTTCTCATATTAAACCCATTCCCTTCTATCATTTCCCCTAGCCCTCCCACTTCCTTCCCCTTTGCCCCTTTGCTTCCTATTTCACATGACCTATTATACATTTAGTCCTTATTTACACTTTCAGTTTCTCACACCAGAGAAACTATTCAGTATTTATACATGTGTGTCCTATTTATTTCACTTAAGAGTATTGCCTCAATGTGCATCCACTTAAGTATAAATGTCTCTAATTTCTCAGTTTTTATGGCTGAGTAGTACTCCATTTTATTAAAAAAACACACACACATTTTCTTTATCCAGTCTCCAGTTAATGGGTTTTGGGGCTGTTTCCAAGTTTTAGCTATTACAAACTATGCTGCTATGAACATGGGTGCACATATATCACTGTAGTATGATTCTTAGAATTCTTTGGGGAAGATCCCCAGCAGTGGAATAGCAGGGTTCAAATGGGACTTCCAGTCCTAGTTCTTTGAGGTATCTCCATACTGATTTCCACAGTACTTGCAGCAGTCTACACTCCCACCAGCAGTGGAGCAGGATTCCTCTTTCCCCACAGCCCCGCCAGCATTTGTTATTGGTTGATTTCATGATAGCAGCCATTCTTTCTGGAGTGAAGTGGAATCTCAGCATTGTTTTCATTTGCATCTCTCGAATGACCAGTGATGTTGAACATTTTTTCATGTATTTCTTTGCTATTTCTACTTCTTTGTCTGAGAAATGTCTGTTCATTTCAGATGCCCATTTATGGATTGGGTCTTTAAATTTGGGAGGTCTGATCTTTTTAATTTTTTTATAGATTTGAGATAGTAGACCTTTGTCTGAGGAAGAGCAGGTGAAGATTTTTTCCCACTTTATGGGTTGTCTCTTCATACTGCTGTTGGTTTCTCTTGCTGTGCAGAAGCCTTTTAATAAGAAGAGATCCCACTTGTTGATTGTTTGTGCTAGTTCACGGGCAACTGAGGTTTTGCTCATAAAATCTTTTCCTACACTGATGTCTTCAAGGGTTCTACCTAACCTCTGCTCCAAGTGGTTCAGAGTTTCTATTTTAATATTTAGATCTTTAATCCCTAGTGATTTTAGTTTAGTGCATGGTGAGAGATATAGGTCTAGTTTTAATCTTTGGCAAACTGAAGCCCAATTTTTCCAGCACCATTTATTAAAGAGGTTATCTTTCCTCCAGTGAGGGTGTTTGGCTACTTTATCGAAGGTGAGATGGCTGAGTGTGTCTGGAATTGTTTCTGCATCTTCTAATCTGTTCCACTGGTCCTCAGTTCTGTTTCTTTGCCAGTACCATGGTGTTTTTATCACAGTAGCTTTGCAGTATATTTGCAGGTTGGGGATTGTGATACCCCCTGTCATGTCTCTGTTACCTAGAATTGCTTTTGCTCTTCTGGGTCTCTTCTTGTTCCAAATGAATTTTTGGATTGTTTTCTCAAGGTCTATGAAGTATACTGCTGGGATCTCAATTGGAATTGCACTAAATCTATATAGCAGTTTTGGAAGTATGGCCATTTTCACTATATTAATCCTTCCTACCCAGGAACAGGGGATGTCTGTCCATTTTCTGATATCATCTTCAATCTCTCTTTTCAGAGTGCCATAGTTTTCAGAGAAGAGGTCTTTGATTTCTTTCATTAGGTTGATTCCTAGGTATTTCAGTATTTTGGATGCTATTGTGAAAGGAATTATTTGCCCTATTTCTCTCTCAGTGAGTCTGTCATTTGTGTAGAGGAAAGCTATTGATTTTTGTGTGTTGACCTTGTAACCAGCTACTTGACTGAATTTGGTTATTAAGTCTAGAAGACTTTTGCTGGAGTTCTTGGGGTCTTCTATATAGAATATCATGGCATCTGCAAATAATGACAATTTGACTTCTTCATTTCCTATCTTTCTTCCTTTTATTTCTTTCTCTTGTCTAATTGCCGTGGCTAATGTTTCCAGAACTATATTGAACAAGAGTGGTGATAGTGGACATCCTTGCCTTGTTCCTGATTTTAGTGTGAAGGATTTCAGTTTTTGACCATTTAGTATGATATTGGCTGTTGGGTTTTCATAGATGGCTTCTGTAAGTTTGAGGTAGCGACCATCGATTCCAATTTTTTGTAGGGTTTTTATCATAAATGCATGTTGGATTTTGTCAAATCCTTTTTCTGCATCTATGGAGATAATCATATGGTTTTTGTCCTTGGCTCTATTGATATAGTGTATTACATTAATTGATTTTCATATATTGAACCATCCCTGCATCCCTGGGATGAATCCCACTTGATCAGGGTGTATGATCTTCTTGATGATCTTCTGCATTCTATTTGCCATTATCTTATTAAGGATTTTTGCATCTATGTTCATTAGTGAGATTGGCCTATAGTTCTCTTTTTCAGTTGGCTCTTTGTCTGCTTTGGGGATCAAGGTGATGCTTGCTTCCAGGAATGGATTTGGGAGTATTGCTTCCCTTTCAATTTCATTGAAGAGTTTAAACAGTAGTGGCAGAAGTTCTTCTCTAAATGTCTTGTAGAATTCAGCAGTGAAGCCATCAGGACCTGGGCTTTTCTTAGTTGATAAGATTTTAATTTCAGTTTTAATTTCATTGTTGATATTGGGTTGTTCAGAATTTTTAGGTCTTCTTCGTTCAACTTTGGTAATTCATATGTATCTAGGAATCTGTCCATTTCTTCTGTGTTGTCCATCTTATTGGCATATAGGTTCTGGAAGTAGGTATTGATGATCCTCTGGATTTCTTCTGGGTCTGTTGTAATTTCACCCTTTTCATTCCTAATTGCATGGATTTGGGCCTTTTCTTTCCTTTTTCTGACAAGGTTGGCTAAGGGTCTGTCAATTTTGTTGATTCTTTCGAAGAACCAACTCTTGGCTTCATTGATTTTTTTGTATTGTTCTCTTAGTCTCCATTGCATTGATTTCTCCTCTGATCTTTATAATTTCCTCCTTTGTATGAGCTTTGGGGTTGTCATGCTCTTCTTTTTCTAGAAGCTTGAGGTTCAGCATCAGGTTGTTTAATTGGGCTTGTTCTGTTTTCCTAATATGCATATTCACTGCTATGAATTTCCCTCATAAGACAGCTTTCGTTGTGTCCCATAGATTCCGATATGTTGTATTGTCATTGTCCTTTAATTGAAGGAACTGTCTGATTTCTTCTTTAATTTCCTCAGTGATCCATTGGTTATTCAGATGTGTGTGGTTTAATTTCCACATGTCTATGAAATTTTTCGAATTTCTTTTGCTATGGATCTCCAATTTCATCCCACTATGGTCTGATAATATACAGGGGATAACTTCAATTCCTTTGCACTTTTGTAAACATGTTCTATGTGTGAGTATGTGGTCTATTTTGGAGAATGACCCATGTGCAGCTGAGAAGAATGCGTATTCTGATTTTGTGGGGTGGAAGACTCTGTAAACATCTGTTAAATTCATTTGTTCAAGAGTTCGATTGAGTTCTAGTATTTCATTACTTATTTTTAGTCTAGTTGATCTATTTGTGACAGTGGGGTGTTGAGGGCCTCCACTTCAATTGTTTTATTGCATATATGACTTTTCATGTCCATTAGTATTTGTTTTATATAGTTGGGCACACTAGTGTTTGGTGCATAGATATTTATGATTGTCATCTCTTCCTCTTGGATTCTTCCCTTTACAAGGATGTAGTGTCCTTCTTTGTCTCTATTAATCAGTGTTGGTTTGAAATCTACTTGATCTGCCAAGAGGATAGCTACTCCTGCTTTTTTTCAGGTAGCTGTCACATAGAGTATTGTTTTCCACCCTTTAACTTTCACTCTATGAGTTTCCTTTTGAATTAAGCATGTTTCTTATATGCAGCATATTGTTGGATTTTGCTTCTTGACCCATTCTGCCAGTATATTTCTTTTGATTGGTCAATTGAGACCATTAACATTGATGGTTATAACTGAAATGTATTGACTTGTCATTGCCATGACTTTTTCTTTTTGTTGGGTTCTCCCTCTTTACATTTAATTTCTTGTCATGCCAGATGGTTTCATTCTGCTTTGCTTCCTGGGGTTGTGATCCTCAATGTCTGTTCCTAGGATATTGTGTAAAATTCTTTGGAGTGCTGGTTTGGTATTCACGAAGTTTCTAAGGTGCTCTTTGTCATGAAAGTATCTTATTTCTCCATCCATTTTGAAAGATAGTTTTGCAGGGTACATCAATCTGGGTTGGAGGCTGTTTTCTTTGAGGGCTTGGAATATGTCACTCCAAGCTCTTCTTACCTTGATGGTTTGTGTTGCGAAGTCTGCTGTGATTATCTTGATGGGCTTTCCTTTGTATGTGATTTGTTTCTTTTCTCTAACTGCTTGGAGAACTTTGTTCTTCTGTTGAGTTTCTGGAATCTTAACAATTATATGCCTATGTGTACATTTTTTTTAATCAAGGCTATTTGGAGTCCTATATGCCTCACTTATCTGTATGTCAAGCTCTTTTCCCCTGCTTGGGAAGTTTTCTGCCATTATTTCTGTGAAAAGATTTCTTATGTCATCTCCACTCTCTCCTGTTTCTTCATTGAGCCCAGTCAGTCTTATGTTATTCTTCTTTGCATCTTCTAGCAGCTGGTGGATTGATTTCTCATGTTCCCTTATAATTTTGAAGCAATTTTTCTTTTCCTGGTCACTAATTGCAATCTTATCTTCTATATCTGAAATTCTGTCCTCACCTTGGCTCATTCTGCTGTGTAGACTTTCAATGGAGTTTTTCATGTCCTGGAAATCTATTTGCATCTGTTTTATGGATTCCATTTGTTTCCTATATTGGGATTCCATCATGTTCCTGAGCTCCTCTCTAGATTTATTAATCATGTCTTGGACTAGGGGCACAATTTCTCCTATTATCTGAGAAATTATTTCTGATTTCATTTTTTCCAAATCCTCTTTTGTTGCCAGTTCAGTGGGTCCAGGTGGTTGAGTATCAGAGTGTTCCATCTCATTTTCCTTTGGGGTTGCTGTAGGTAATCTGGAAGTCTGGTTTTGAGACTTATTTATGTGTTTTCTCATTTCAACTGAGGTGGTGGGTTGTTAGCACCTGCACAAATTACCTCTGAGCTGGGAGAGGTGGGACAGGGGCTGGGAGCAGCGGTAAGGATGGTGGCTCAAAAGCCCTTTCCTGTGGGCTGGGAGCAGTGGGAGGGATGGTGGCTGGGAAGCCCCTTCCTCTGGACCAGGAGCAGTGGGATTGCAGCTCTGAAGCCCCCACCTCTGGGCCGGGAGCTGTGGGAGGGATGGTGGCCCAGAAGCCCCTTCCTCTGGGCCAGGAGCAGCGAGACAGAAGGTGGCCTAAAAGCCCTTTCCTCAGGGCTGGGAGCAGCAGGAGGGATTGTGACTGGGAAGCCCCTTCCTCTGGACCAGAAACAGTGGGACTGAGGCTCAGAAGCCCCTACCTCTGGGCCGGGAGCAGCAGGACTCAGTACCATGGTCTGGTGGTCTGGTGTCCTCTGCATCTTTGTAGTGTGGAACCATGTGGCTGCCTGTCTGCAGCGGGGTTATTTGTTCTCTTCCCCAAGACTCTGGCCCTCGGTAGGGCGTGCACAGACCTGCCTGTCTGCAGCAGGCTGATTCTGTGTGTTCTGCAGGACTGGGGACCTTGGTAGGGCATGGGCAGACCTGCCTGTCTGCAGCGGGGTCTCCATATCCTCACTTGATGTTACCTGTTTTATACTCTTTCTAATGAAATTAATATTTTATTTATATTTGTGAGTGTTCTAAACATACTTGCTTTTTATTTTCTGTTACTTTTCCATAAAATTATTTTATCTAGAGTAACTTCATGTACTGCTTAATTTGTTGTTAACTCATATTGGATATATCTAAGCATTTTGAAATTTAGAGTTATAGCTTTATTATTTTCATATATTTTTACTTGTCTTTTTTATTTTTGGTTCAGTTTACCTTCACCTCTTTCTTTTCTCCCTCCTCATATGGTCTTATGGGTTTTACAGCTCTACCTTACAAAGGCATCCTAGATGTACCTTTTCAAGTATTATTTGAAAAAACTTAGATGCACTTACTTGAGAGGGGGACAGGAGGAAGGGTGCAAGTTACCTTGGTGCAGGGGCATGTCTTCATCTTTCCACATCCTTAGGTCTCAGGGAACAGGCTAACAATTATGTCAACTAACATGGTTGGAGGTTGCATCCCAATACCTGAGTTTTGTCAGGGTGCCGGGCTGTAATGTGTCTATAGAATATTTTATTCTCACTAAGAGCTCTTCTTAATGTTTCTTATTCTAAAAGAGTTGATTTCTACACTCACTCACCTTCTTCTGCTCTCATATCCTGCAAGCCTATGGCTTCTGGATATTCTTCACTTTGCAGCTGTCTTCTTTTTCTAGTTCATGAGTTGCTTATTTTGATTTGGTGCTCAGTTATGTTTTATCTTTTTATTTCAAATGTTAACTATCATTGTTATAGGAATAGAAGTGGAAGAAAGAAATGACTCATCTACCACCTTTCCTGCTTTTGGTTTTGTTTCCCTATTAAACTGGATGATAACGTTGTGATGTTTAAAAACAAACAAACAGACAAAGAAATATCTCCCTTTACAAGGCAATAGGTTAGTGTCAGAAGTATGTTTTTCTAATATTTTTGTTCAGGTACAGGATGATAGTAACAGTCACTACACCTTATAGATTTGTTTTGAGGTTAAGTGTGATAATTGAGCGAAGTGCACGGGTCTAGTATACATTAAGCACTAACTCAAGTTATATCATTACTATTAAACTTTAACCTTGGTTTGCCTATTAGTGGTTCAAAACATCCTCACAGGTTTTTTTAAATAAATAATCAACATGAATCAGCTAATCAATTAAAGATTTAATTTGGGAATTAAAATCTCCTAAATTCTTCCTCAGTAACAAAAGAAAACAAAACCACCTATTCCTCTGCTCTTCTACTTTATACCTGCAAGTACTTTGTAAATTTTAATTTACATGTAGGCTCTTTTTTTTTCTTACTCATTCAACATTAGAGGGGTTGTGTTGGGATTTTAAAGATGATCCATTGCACAATCTCAGTTTGTAGATAGGCTCTATGCCTAAAGAGCAAAATTTGGACAAGTTTACCAAGCTAATAAATAATATAAAGGGTGCAAGTTCTGGCTTTCTGCCTACAAACTTCTATTTTTATTTGAGATCTTTTTTATTGCAAAAAAATTACAATTCTCACTAAACTCTTATTTTCAGAGCCATCTGGAAGAACAATTTACAATGTAAATTAATATCAGATTAGATGGATACAAAATGATAACACATCTGTCTTACTGCCCTCATCTCAACTCCCAACCTTATCATAAATTTCTGTCTATGTAAACAGAAAACCTGGTTCATGGTTCCCAAACTACCCTACTTTTTAAACTTCATTGTATCAGAAAAAATGAAGCAGGGTAAAATTTCTTCTGAATTTACTATGAAGAAGTTGTAGTATGACACTGATCAAGGTGTTAGTGCAACTAATTGATTGATACTTTAGAAATACAGTAGAAGATAGATTTTTGTATACAAATGCCTCTCCCCTTATCTTCCAACATTGTGTGATAAGGAAAACTATGTGAAGTATATGCTGGAGACAGATCAACAGCAGCTACCATACTGTAATTGATGTGCAAACGTGTGCATAAACCTGGCAAAGTTTTGTATTGACCTAAATGTGTTACTCCAACTTTTCAGGTGAAAAAATCTCCATCAGTTTTACCCTAGTAGAAACATCCTACGAAAAAGGTAGAACCAGGTTCTCATTTTGAATTTGATGAGGAAGCAGCTGACAATTGTCTCAGGGAAACTCATAAAACTTCAACAAACAGGGATTCTTTGTTTTTTTCATATCTCTACAGATATTATAAGGCATTTTGGAAGATAAAACTTCCACAACCTAGAAATATAAACGGATAATCTCATGTGATGCTAAAAGTTTTCTTGACAGATGAGGGGCAGCAATGATAGCCTTAAAAGAGAAGGTAAATAGACACACAAATCCTAATCCCTTATATGCTAAGACTTCATCATCAGAGAAAAGGCCATGGATGGCTCAAAATATGTTTAGAATATTATTAATGCTGTCTTTGCAATGTTTTGTCTCATTTTCTAAGAGTTTTTCTCACTTCAAAGTAACAATTTCCACTGAAATCCAGAAGAATTCATTGCCCAAACCTTCTCTCCTGTAATCCCAGAACATCTGCATCAAGAATTTTTGTAATAGGGGAATAAACCTCTCAGTAAATAACTAAAAGTGATTTAGTTTATTAGATATGCAGTCCTAAAGAAGTTGCTTTGCTTCTTCAGGTTTTAACCAATGCAAATTAGATAACATCCACATCAGCAGATCATTGTGAAAATGTGTACAGATGATATATATGAAAAAAGTATTGCAAAGGATACTGTCATATAATATTAGTCATGCAAAACCCATTCAATTAGTGTATTATCTCTGCAAATTGAAATTTTTCTCTAATTATGAAGGTCCAAATATTTTTAAAAGATCAAAGACTGGTGAATAAATGAAGTAGTTTATGAACCTAGAGAGATTTTCCCCTTGCCACAGAAGTAGACAACTGCAACTTGAAGTCTGACATTGGCACTAAGCAGCTATAGTAGAATCCATAGTTGGTAAGGCAGCTTTTCTGCCAGAGTCAACCTGATGGATCTTCATGGATCTATTGTTACCTGGAACCCAGGGCTATTGCTCTCAATCAATGAGAATCAACATAGTCATGAAAAATGACATGAAAGAGTTATAATTCTTAATGACTAACATCATTCTTAACTACATATTTCATTAACAAGTAGTAAAACTCAGCCCAAACTACTTAAGCACAAGTAAATTTATTACAGCAAAATATTAACTGACTTTATGCACAGATAAGTCAAGGTAAGAAAATGACATCATAAACCTATTTCTTTCTGTCTTGTTTCAGCTTGCTTCTGTGTAAGTATCTTGCCCAGGAATATTCTCCCCATGTTGTGGCATTATGGTTATTCTTTCATCTCCCTAGATCAGGTACCACACCAGAATGACAGCTTGAATTTTCTGAAATTTGCTGGAAAATCCCCCGTGATAAAGCCTATTGAAAATGTTTGGAGTATCTGGCTTGAATTTGAGCCACAAATGAGTAATTTATAATGGAGAATAGATAATTCCCCAGAGAAAATCAAGTTCTTGCTATAAGAAGAATAAAAATTGGATGCTAATGTGACAAAAACTACAGATGTCCACTACATCCCCCAATCCTCATCACAGCAGACATCCTGAGTCCAGTCCACTAAAATTTTACCCCTCTAGAGCCCACTTTGTACTTGGAGATTGCTATTTGCAAAAACCATATTTGACTGCCAAGTATGCAATTACCTTTATAGTCAATGCAGAGGGCTATATTAAACAATTTATACAGCAGCAGGTGTTGTGCCTCATGAATAGAAGAAACAAACCCTACATACAGAATCCGACCTTGCCAGATCCCACAGGAAAAGAAATCAGCTTTATCCACAGTTAAGGTTGAGCTGCATGATAATAATGTATTATACAACTGGATGAAAGCTATTATAATGCCAGGTTTTACAAAAATCAGTGTGATATTGCTCCTAGAAATGGAATTAACAATTATTTTCAAATTTATTGCTAGTTAAAACTGATTGTTACAGAGCAATTGCTCAGTGTAGTATTGGAAAGAAATGTGCATTTTTTCTTTGTAATGCAGTACTCATCTTACATAAAGTTAGTGTATTTTTTCATTTTAAGTTAATTCTTTGTGGTACTTTGAAAAAGGCAGATTGATGTCAAATCTCCATGGTACCACTTTCACCCTGTATGCCCTTGGGAAAGTGGATTTTTTTTGCACCAACCTTTCTTGACAGATAACTGCAAAGTTCAAAACTGTCTAAACACTAGAGTACAGAAAGTTTAACCAGATAATTCTTTGAGTATCTTAAATATGAGCAAAATAAAAATTGCAAAACAAATCCAAGAGTGTTGAGATATTCTAGATGTCAAATGTCCCCCAAAAGACCATGTGTTAAAGGCTTGGTTCTCAGGGTGACACTATTGGGTAGTAGCAGAAGGTGAAGCCTAGAGAGAGGTCCTCGGGTCATTGAGGGTGTGTTCTTGAAGAGAGTGTAAGAAATCAGTCTCACCTTTATCTTTTTAGCTTGTGGTGAAATCACTAATTTTTTTTTCCCCATAGCTCCCACCATAATGTGCAACATTTTCCAGAGCCCCAAAGTAACAGGGGTACCTAATCTTAGACTGAAACCTCCAAAATTCTTGAGGAAAGATAAGCCTTTTTTGCTTTATAGGTTGATTACCTTTGATATTTCATTATAATGATGGAAAACTGCCTAACAAGGCATGAAAAATTTGCAATTTTCAATAAAAACTTTTAACGAAATAAAATTTCCTTCAAGTATTAACACTATTATAGAGAATACTGACTTCACCCTTCTTTGATTGTTTTATAGTAAGTGATAAGCATTTTTCTAACAAACCAATGTGTCATTATTATGGGTTACATAGATGACAAATATTATTTAACATTGTTTTCTAATATTGGTAATATATATAGACAAACACTAAAGACTATTAGGCCTTAATATTGTGATTGTTTTCCATATTTTTAGGAAAATTTGGAATGTAATTTCTATTCCATATACCACTAGAAATAGTATTCGTTGTACTTTCATACATTGAGACAATATGACAATCACCAATAATTTATATAAAATCCTATAAACTAAATTAAAGGCAAATACACTATAAATCCAGGGGATTTGGAGAAGTGCCTGTTTTCTTTTGCAACCCAAGCTATCTGCCTTTTTAAAAATTTCTTATCTTCTAATTCTATTAGTCTTTCCATAGTAAAGACTTTGTATTAAAGTTTTTCTTTAAGCTTTTTTCTCTTCAGAGTTTGTTTAAGCAAATCTAATAAAGTGGCTTAAGGATACAAGTTTTATTATCTGGTAACCTTGAATTTCAATTCATCTACATTCACTTTCCAAGTGTGAGGCTTTACATAGATTAAGCAAACTTTTTACTTCTGTTTTCTCATTTGGAAAAGAGAAATACATTTTATCTACATCATAGACTTATTATGGGAACAAAGTTACATATATACAGTGATTTACATAGAGTCTCACAAAAATATAATCATAGTAAACATTATTTGTATCTGATGGCTAATTATATCCATTCATTAGAACAAATTCTGTTTCAGGGCTTGAATGAAATGATAAATTCAAGAAATCTACTTCATCTATGAATGAGGTCATTGTTTAATAATGGATGTTGCATATATATATATAAATTATGCAACTTAGAAAAAAGATAAAGTAAATTTTTATTCTCACTAAAATATACAAATTGCTCACATGTAAAAACTGAGATGCTTTTTGTAGCACAGACAAGTCCCATCAGTGATCAGTATGCGATGCTATAAAGAATGACAGTAAGTTATATAAAGAACTTGCCTCACTATTCAAATATTCTTTCCTGCCAATCTCAATTTACTTCTCTTGAATCCTTACTGTGTCTTGCAAATGTCATTGTTAAAGGATTTACCATACTACATTGCAACTTTTCAGTTTCATATCTGTCTTCTGTGATTAAAACTCTTTAAAGATGTTCAAATCATAATCATCTTTTATTTCCAGAGCTTAGCATGCAGCTTGGCAAATAATAGGAAAACAATAAAAGTTTATCAAATTTGATTTAATCCATACATGGAATTTTCAGAGCTTTTTAAATTTATATGAGTTATTTACTTCATGGAAACATCGCATCTTACTCATTATTATAACCAGATACTCTCCCTTTTTGAGTGGTAAGCAATGTATTTAATCAGTCTACTATCTGAAGACATAAACACACATTAAAAATCTTAATTTTGAAGTATTTTTTCAAATAGATTCTAGTCCATTTAATTCAGAATATATGAAGACAAATTTTACTACTTTACTGAAATTCAAAACACTAGGATTTGAACTAGCATGTGTGTTATCTGTATTAGCAAATTAGTTATAATTTTGTATATGAACGGACCTTATGAACCATATTTTAGATTCTACTTTGCACTGTGGTAAATTACTTATGGATACATGCACCTAGAATTCTCTTCAATCATTAATATTGCAGATAAGCTATTAAGATATAGTCCTTTATATAAATATTTCTTAAGGTAGGTTTAAATTTTTGTTTCAAAACATGAATCTGTCTTAGTTTTAAAAAAGAAACACTGATATAAAACTTTTCCTTTAAATTTGACCAGACTACACAAATTTGTCATTTTTCTTCATTATGATTCAAATATCTTAGCAGAAATATGTTTTTACTATTTACATCTGATACTGTCCGGGGATCTCTCACATGAACTGCTTTCATCATATTTTTCAAATGCTACCAAGTGTAATAGAAATGTGTATATTTTTAGGCTGATGGAAAGTTAAAGCATAAATATTTCTGTATGACTTGAATGATGCAAAGAATATATTTGTTTCCAATCTCAAAATGCATATTTTTATTTCTGAAGCCTTTCTCTAACTTTGTCATTTTTAGTACTTTGGAGTTTTAAAAGGATTCTGAAATTGTAACTTACAGTGTACTATTTCAAAACTAATGTGTTTCCTCTATAGTTACTTCAAGAGATCAGAAATTAATGAAATAGGAAAGTTTCATTTTAAGACAACATCATGATATTCCTGGTTTCCATACAAACTTATCTAGCTCTGTCACCTACTACTACAACTTTCACTCTCTCAAGGAACTTAGTAATCTTTCTTTGGGGTTGTCCAGAATTTACTTATAAGGCAATAGTAAAACCCAGTATAGCAGATACACACAGTCATATTTTTGTAGAATTTTTATGCCAAAAGTCCAATTTCACCAATTTATTTGCTACACTTCCTAAGGAGACATAATATGCCAACACCATATGTTAATGCCTATAAACTGCAACAAGATTCACTCAGTCTTTATTGAAGAAAACACAATAAACACCTAAAAGTAGGAAAGTTAAAGTGTTGGAAAAGTTGTTGTACAAACTGTGGCTTATATGCACTTGTTTTTATACCTTGGAATTCATAGAGATGTCAAGCTTCAGCTCATATTTGTGAGGTGCTGTATAATTTGCTCACTATCTTTTGGTCCTGAATCCTTGCCCTTCAGATGTCAGACTTCTTTAGCCAGTTCCCACAGTGTCTTTAAACAGTTACTCATAAAAACATCCTACTAGTTCTAGTCTGAAGTTAAATTCTGATACATAATCTGATTGATTAATGGATTACTGTCTACTACATGCAAAAAATCAAAGTGATGATAAAACCATATGTTACAATTTAGTATGATTGTGTCAGCTTGACTATCTGGAGTCCACCCAGGAAATTGTTGGAGGACATTTCTGGATTTGTCTGGATGGGTAATTGAGGCATGAGCTTGGGTCTATATCCCATTCTCTCTGGCACTGTTCCCATGCTCTGCTTCCTGTCTGTTATGGACTAAGCATTTTAAAATATTCTCTAATACCAGTTACTTTAATATACATGAAAAATCACAATAAGGAGAAACATTATATATGTAAGCAATGTGGAAAATACTTAAATAACTGAATTACATACACACGCATGAAAGAACTCACACAAGAAGAAACCCTTGTATATGTAAACAATGTGGGAAAACCCATTTTCCAGTCACTTTAATATAAATGAAAGAACTCATAGTGGAAAGAAACCCTATGTA
Organism: Heterocephalus glaber; assembly: GCF_053883595.1. NCBI lineage: Eukaryota > Metazoa > Chordata > Mammalia > Rodentia > Bathyergidae > Heterocephalus > Heterocephalus glaber. The sequence goes on along the minus strand of NW_028258324.1, from coordinate 39,105,715 downwards.
GATAAGCAATGTGTGAATGCCTTCTATGATCCACAAAATCATAGAAAATATGAAAGGACTAATATTGGGAATAAATATAAATATAGAATAAGGGAAGTCTTAGTCTTCAGTTCTGTTTCTATGCCAGTACCATACTGCCCTCTTGCCATGATGTTCTTACCTTTAAGACTGCCCACTCTGGATTGAAAATTTCTAAAAGTGTGAGCCAAATTAACCCTGTTTTCCATTAAATTATGGATGTCAGAGATTATGTCCCAGTAGCTGGAAGGTTGACTACTACATAAAGTTGATTTCCAAGAATTCAGGTAATTGTTGTAACTGTACCTGATCATGTGGTTTAGAAGCCTTTGAAATTGATTTTCAGGAAAACTTTGTAAAGGAAGGTTTGGAGATCCAGACTAGAGAAGGCTTAAGATGCTGTAAGCAGAGCTAGATAGGTGATTCTATGTGGTGCTCACTAAGACCAGAATACTGATAAGAATATAGGCAACAAAAGCCAGGGCTAGGAAATTCTAGCTGAGAACAAGGATTTCATTGACAATTAGAGTAGAAGACACGTGTGTTATTCTCTGCAACAAAGTCATCTACATTTTGCCCATGACCTGAGAATTTGCAGGGGGCTAATTTAAAAGTCATGGAATAATTGATTTGAAAAAAACTTCAATATAACCCAACATTCAGGCTGTGGAATGAGTACTGCTGGCTGCTTTATGGCAAATTTATAATGAGAATAGGGCAAAAAATTGAACAGAAAATTGTCAAAAACTTAAATCTAGGCCCAAAAGGAAGTACGTGTAAAGTTAAGGCCAAAAGAGATGTGACTGTTGAAGACATTTATGCCACTAAAATTAAACCAAATACTTTGTACAGGGATAAGAAGATGCCTTCATAGTATCTCAGAAATCAAGAAGACTCCACCCATTGAAGTATTTAGGGTGCAAAAATGTAAACCCTTCATTTGAGATGAGAGTCCCTGGGCCCCTGCCTAAGAAGAGCTCCTAGGAGACTAGTTTTCCGGGATTCATTTCATTGTGCTCAGCCATCCAATCAGTCAGAGCCCACTGCAGTCATGGTCCAAGGAGGTCTGACTAATGTTCCCACTAACAGAAGACCTTGGCATCATCCACGTGATGCTGGTTTTACTGCCATGTGTGATATAAAAATTGTAAGGTCAGGAAGGCTTCCACTCATATTCAAAGGACTGGAAGTTTGGGTACATAGTCCCTTAGAGAATGGCCATGTAGGCTACAATCAGCAATGGGTTGTGACATCCAAGGCTTTGTAACTCTCATTTTACTACAGTGTGCTACAGATGCTGGATATGGTGGTATAGAACTTACTGTTTACACTGCTGGAATTTGGTGTGGCTTTGCTCTGACTTTTCTATTCTCCATTCTTCCCTTTTCAATGGGAATGTTTATCCTGTGTCACTGTAACTTGAAGTTATGTAACCCGTTTTTGAATTTTACAGATGTTCACAGCTAAGAGTTTGACTTGACTCTCAGAAGAGATACAGACTTGGTCTTTGGAAAAATACTGAAAATGTTGACATTTGGGGGGAAGGAATTATAGGCCTTTTAGTTGAACTCATGATACTTGTGTCATATTAGGCAGAATTATGACCTTGTGTTATTTGGTGATTATGTACAGTTTGAGAAGTTGTTTGGGTATCAAGTTGACAAGGGTAGAATATTGCAGTTAAGCTTCATTGTGTCAAGTGGTTTGACACAGGAGCTATCTAGGGAATTGTTGAGCTAATTTCTGGATGTGTCTATGAATGTAAAGAAGGTATGACCTTCATTGTATATCTGGTCCCTCCCTTTCCGGTGCTCTTCCCCTGCTCTGCTTTTGGGCTGTGATGTGCCATGCCTTTCCACCACGACATTCCCCACTTGTGACCAGCTGACTCTGAGCTGAAAACCTCAGACATTATGAGCCAAATAAAATCTCTCTTTCTTTAAATTGTGGGTTTCAGGTATTGTGTCCCAGTAACAGGAAACCTAAGGAATACGCCATGTGTATTTAATATCTACCCAGTGTAAGAATGTCTTATATCAAGTGCCTGAGAAGTCCACAACCTGCCAGTCTCTAGATATTAAATTAATAGAGATTCTTTTCTGCCTAAGTAAAGAGTATATAAAACTTAAGAGCAAAGAGAGTTCAAAATTTGAGTTTCAACACTGCAACTACAGAGCTGGATAATTTTGTTGTATTAAATAATGCCTGATATACTGCAAAAATGTCCTGGATTTACAAGGAAGTAAAATAGATGTGGTTTCCACCTCTTTTTTAAATCTGAGGAATACTGCAAACTCAATTATTTTTATGTTTGTATACCTGTTAAAAATAATGATAATTTATTATTTTACAAATAATAAAGAAATGTGTTAAGTAGAAATTATTCTATAAGGCTGATTAAGCTGGATATTGGTACATGTTGGTCTCAGAAATGATGTTACCTAGTTGGTATTATTGTTTCTCTTGTTAATTTTTATTATATAACAATTAATTTTGATTATATTAACAATGTTATTCTATAACATATTATTCTACAAATATTTGATAAATTTACATACTTACTTGACTAAAGTATATATAATATATTTTGAAAGTTTTTATCCAGGGGAAAATATTATAAACTGTATGAATATTATAAAATATTATAAAATGTGTGAACAAATTAATCCACAAACCTTATAATTTTAAAAATGTTAAACCAAGTGTGTCAGAGTAGATATGAAACACTCTGGCTTATGCATGCTTAGAGTCAACTACACAAAAGTGCCATAAAAATTCAGGAACTATGATAATTTATAATTTTTCCAGAGAACACACATAATAAATAAATAAATAAATAAATAAATAAATAAATCAAGCAAGCAAGCAAGCAAGCAAGGAAGCAAGCAAGCAGGGGGGAAAGGATAGTAAAAAAAACTTTCAAATGCATTATGCAGAATGCTATAAAGTGAGTTTCTTCAGAAAGACAGTAACATTCAGGCAGCAGAACAGGCTCAATAGGGAAGAGATTACTTTGAAGTGGTTCTAAATGATCTCATTTTATTTTGTCACAAAATGCTCTCTTACAGACTTGGAAATCAAAGTGTGTTTTGTTCCACCACTTGGGCACTTGTTGAAAATACAGGACTTCAGGTCAACTCCAGGTCTTCTGGATCAGACCTGAGATTTTAATGCGATCCTCAGTTTGGATCCTGGTTAACATGCAAATATAAAAATGATACATACAAAGACTCCTGGAGCATCTATTTCCCCTAAGAGGGTAAAATTAAAGAGCTAGGAAACTCAGAATGTTGTCAAGGGTGAAGTGATCGACACTGGCATGAGTATAACCTAGAAGTGATTAAAGAAGAAGATGTTTATGAAGAAAATAATCAGGTTCATTGTGGTAGTGTGCTGATTTAAAGTTTAGTGAGAGGGACAGGGAAGACTTGTGAAGTTAATCTGTCTGAGACTAATGGGATTTAGTAAATCACTGGGATGCTCTTTTTACCTACATCAAATCTATGAATTAGGAATATTTTCTACTTATTCTGGAAGCAATATTTCTGATTGAATTAATGGTGTCTTTCAAAGCACAAAAGTTTTTAATTCCAATGAAGCCCAATTTATTTTTCTTTTGTAATTTGGGCTTTGGTGTCATACTGAGGACACATTTTTTTAAACCAATATCAATAACCTGTAGGTTACTACTATATTTTCTTCTGAGTTTTGTAATTTTAGTTCTTATATCTAGAATTAATTTTTTGCATACAGTGTGGAGTAGGGATTAAAATTCCTTCATTTATATGTAGAATTTCAGTAGTTCCATCATCATTTCTTGAATACTATTGTGTTTTTTTTCTTTTTTCTAGTGGATATTAGTTATAAAGAATAATGGGTTTCATTATGGCATATGCATATAACATGCTTTGCTCGTTTGCATCCCCCCATTATTTCCCTTACCCTTCCCTCTTTTCTCTTACTTATTCCCTATCCCTTGAAGACTAGTCTTTACCCATTGAACTTTTCTGGGAAACCTGGTCTAAAATCAATTTAACATAAATGTCATGATTTATTTTTGAACACTCAATTCTTTTCCATTAAACTATATGCCTATCTTGATTATTATTATTATTAAACCACATATCTTGATTATTATAATTTCACAGTAAACACTAAAATTGAGGCATGTGAATGTTCTAACTGTCCTTTTCCAAGATTGCTTTGGTTATTCTGGGTCTCTTGTATTTCCTTATAAATTTTTTGAATAGTTTGTCTACTTCTGCAAAACAAGCCAATTCATATTTTAATAGGGATTACATAAATTTTAACTTAGGGAATGTATCCATCTCCTGTGTCTGCCATAATAAATTATCACAAACATGGTGTGTTGAACCTATAAAAATTTATTTCCTCACACTTTTGAAAGCAAGAATTCTGAAATCAAGCTTTTGGCAGAGTCACATTCCCTCCAGAATCTCTAAAGAGGGGATTTGTTCTTTGCCTTTTTCTGCTTCTGATGGTTATTAGCATCCTTTGACTTGTGGTCACATCATACTAGGCTTTATCTCTATGCTAACTAGGCTCTGCGTTTTTGTCCAGTTTCCCTCTCCTTCACTCTTTTAAGAACATTTGTCTGAGGTTAATGGCCAACCTAGATAATCCAGAATTGTCTCTTCATATCAAGATCCTTGATTACACATGTAAAGATACTTTTCCCAAAGAAAGGGACACTCAGAGGTCTCAAGGATTAAGAAGTGCACATACCTTTTGAGAGACATCCCACTAGAAGGAGTATTTCCCTTCTGAAAATATTACCCTCTCATCCATGCAAACAGTCATCTTCCCATCTATTTAGGTCTTCAATTTCTTTCACCAAATATAATTTTCAGTGCACAAATACTGAACTACTTTTGTTCAGCTTACTCATAATTAAATTATTGTTATTATTATTTTTTTTGGTACCGGGGATCGAACTCAGGTCCTTATGCTTGCAAGGCAGCAGTGGGACCACTAAGCTAAATCCCTGGCCCATTAAATTATTACTTTAATGCTGTTATGGCTTATATATACTTGTCCCCCCAAAACTTCATGCACTCATAGGTGGAGCTCTTGGGAAGTGACTGGATCACCGGTGTGTGATACTGAGTAGTCCGTTGGGTTTACAGTTAGGTGTTATGCTGGAAGGTGAAGCCTGGTGGGAAGAGATGGGTTATTGTGAGTGTAGCCTGGATATATATTTATGTTGCTTGAGTTCTTGGTACTTCCTGTTGCCAGGCTATGAGCTCTTTCTCCTCTGCCACTACTGTCCACCATGCTGCCTAGCCAACTATAGATCGAAAGCTCTACAAGCTATCAGCTAAAATAAACCCTTCCGCTTTTAACTTCTGGGTGTCGGGTAGTTTGTCCCAGCAAGAAAAAGTAGCTGAGGCAAATGCTGTGATAAATAAAGTAATTTTGTTTTCAGAGTGTTCATAATTTCACAACATACCTAAATATAATTGAATTGTGGTTATTTATCTTGTGAATATTTATCCTGCAACTTGCTAAACTCATTTTTTGGCCTCAAAATCTTTGCAGTGAACTCCTTAGTTTTCTGTATATAAAGTCATCTGCAAATCATGTCATCTGTAAAACTAAAGACAGTTTTATTTCTAATCTGATTTACTTCACTTCTTTGTCTTGCCAAATTTTGTCCTACCTAGAATGTTCAGTACAAAGTTGAATGGAAATGGCAAGAATTGATAGCTTGGCTTTGTTCCTGGTCTTAGGGAAATATTTCAATCTTTCACCATTAACTATGATAGTATGTGGGATATTTTTGTTTGTTTTTGCAGATTCCTTTTTAGGTTGAGAAAATTCCCCACTGTTCCTAGTTTCCTGAGAGTTTTCTTTTCTTCTCTTTTTAACCAAGAAATGATGTTGGGTTACATAAAAGTCTTTTTCAGCATCTACTGAAATGATTTTTATCTGTATTGATATGGTGTACTACATTAAGTGATTTAGAGTTGTTAATCTAACTGCATTTCTATGATAGATTTCATTTGGCTATACTGTATAATTAGTTTAATATGTGGATGGTTTGGTTTGGTTTGTGAATATTTTGGTAAAATATTATCCCTTTCATCTTTGTCACTTTTCTTGTTGCTTGCAACTTGAAAGAGGAAATGTTTACCTTGGCTCAGTTTGTAAAGGGTTTCAGTCCATAATCAGCTGACTCCAAGACAGGGCAGCATAGCACAGAGGCATGGCAGAGGAATACCTTCTCAAAGATGACAGACAGGAGGCAGAGAGAGTAAAGGGAGAAATGGGGAAGGGAAATATGTCTGCCTAACCCAAGACCCCATTGATCCACCTCCTTAGACTAGGCTTTGCCTCCCAAGATTACATTTAGTTATGAACTCATAAATGGACCAATTCAGTGATAAGTATCACAACCCATAATCCAATCATCTCCCAAAAGCCATACCTATGAGTGCATGAGGCTTTGGACAGGTGGGTGGGGCATTCAAACATAAACCATAACACCAGCTGTACTGGCTTTGTTTATACCTGTTCTTATGGTAAGGGGCTCAATGTCTTTGTTAGTCAAACCACAAATAGAAATAAAAAATACAGCTAATCTACCATTATTTGTCTTGCAATGGTGGGTACAAATTAATAAAAATATTTATCAAAGTACCTGGGATATATAAAAGACTTGATGACTATCAAAATTTGGTATTGTGTCTGTGATGAGGATAATGATGATGATATTGAAGATACGGTGCTAACTCTAAAAATCTATAGTTCATATCCCAGTCCTGCTACATGTTATATGTTTCCAGGTAAGGCAAGCTATGATTCTGAGCTTTATTTTCTTCATCTTTAAATGGAGATGATTTTACCCATTTTTCCAAATTATTGGGCAGGATCAGGTGGAATCATGTTTGTGAAAGTGCTATTCATTCTGTAAAGCCATGTACCAACGTTTTATGATGCCATAATTGATAGTACTATGCCTGCACATGACAACCATTCAATAAAGTTTGAATTGAAGTCAAAAAAATTTTAATATATGACTGGATGGATGTAGAGATAATTGGGTTGTCTTGTGAGAATTTTTGGAGCTTTCAATAATATCTACTTGAATAAGTAAGTGTTTAATTGTCAGGTATAATCTCTCATCAGAGCAACACCTAAAGGAAAGCATTTCAAAAATGCTTTTAGAAAATAAGCTTAAAATTCAAGTTGTATCTAGAAAAATCTGTATGTATGTAGCATCTTTCAAAACAAAAGAATTTTAGGTGGACGGCAAAGAGCTCCAGCTGTTAGGGAAGAAGATAAAGATGAACGGAATCAGAATCAGAGAAAGAAAATTGTTCGGTTCCTGTCTCTTACTAAATGAAACCTTCATTAAGATGTAGTAGGCAAAATGCCCAGCCTAACATTTAATGAGCATTCTAACTTTTCCTCTGTACAGGAAATCCCAAAGATGAGATTCTGACCCATGGCTACATAAATAGCCTCTCTCCAGCAAAGCTGCACTGCTTTTCAAAAGCAACTTCTAAACAAATAACAAACTCAAAATGAGCCCTGTGTGCCCTCAAGCAAATCATTTATCCCCACTGAGCCTCATTTTTTTCCATCAGCAAAATAATACCATCCCCTATCCACCGCCAAAGTGTTGTCAAAATAAAGGAGTTGATTCTCCAAGTGCACAGAGAGTTTCTGAGATGAAACATGATATATAAATCCAAAGTATAATCACTTAATAATTTATATGTTGGGAAGGTTGTTTTGTTTTGTTTTTGAAACTGAGATCTTGAGTGGTTATTTTAAAGAAACATTTTTTCTTGTTATATCTCTTCATTTATGTAAGAAAGAACTGCATAAGTGAAAGACCTTGATACAACTTCATAGTGAACAACAGCACACAAGATAGTAACTATGGGAAAAGTCTGAAATATCTACTATAACCATGGGCTGAGATTTAGCTTTTTTTCTGTTGCAATAGCTGTGAGAGATTCATTTAAGAAGTATTTATAGAGCATAGACTTCCTGCTTGAATGTGCACAAGCTCTAGGAATACCAAAAAGATTAAGATAGGTCTCTCCTTGGGAAGAAACTAATTAGGAAGGCAGATACATAAACAAATACTTAAAGTGTGGAATGTGTTACAACTATTTTCAAGGTGTTATTTAAACACAAAAGTCATAAATTTATTTTTTGGATGCTTTGGTTTATCTTAATTGATAAGGGCAATGTACACTAATTACAGCTGCTGGTAGCTCTCTGGAACATTTAATGACCAGTAGGCCTTCTAACCCAAAGACTGGGCCCATTATCAACTGGGTAAACCTTACACACAAAATGATTTGGTTTGAGGAATGATTGCTAAGATTATTTGTATATCTTGTGAAAAATGTCTAATACTGTATTTCTTTCTATTTATTTTTTCTTCAGCCATATGTCTTTAAGTCATTTGAAGCTAAAAGAAATTTGCATTTTTTTGTATTGTGGAAAATATCTACTCTCAGATTATATGAGCGGGTCACAGACCACTGTCTAGAAATTGATATTTTTAGACTGACATTTTGTAAACCAGAAAAAAACCTGCCTGCAATTCTGCTTTCTGGAAAATATCTGGACCCTGTCGAATATTTTTTATAGAGTTACAGAATAGATTCATGTAAGTGTAATGACACATCCAACAGTATTACAGTATGTAAATGAAGGTCCATGACAAAACTTCCTGAAGAAAAATGGATTAACAAGTTGGCTAAATCAGCTATGTATGAAAAATTGATCAACGAAGTACAAAATAATGAACAGCCCTAGGAGTTCTCAATTGCTTGAGAAAATAAAACAGATCACTTTTCATTTCAAATTCTCTGTGGTTAACACTAAAAATACTCAGGACTTTATGACCCTGAAGAATTTTCAAGACTTACTAGCAGAACAGAACTCACAATGAAATAGTTCAGATTGCCAGAAAAGGACTGGGGAACTGACAAGAAACAAACTGCCTCCAGGGTTGAGAACTGTCAAAACTTCGCAAAAAAATGGGTTCTTTAAACAAGCTATTATGTGAAGATGGCAAGGGAGGGTGGAATACTTGGGTTCCTCTCCACTCTGAACTTCAACTTTGGATTTTGAAGGACTAATGGCAGATTTATGTAAAATAATATTTTAATCAAAGCCCAGATTTCCATGAGCTCATGTCACTTTTCCTTTGCAGCAGGCTCAGCCTTCTCAAGTGCCAGAAACAAAAGGCTTTCCTGGCATAGCCTGGCTGCTGCTCTTCCAAAGCATCCTGCAAAACCCTGCCTCCTATTCCTGGGGCTCTGGTAACCCCCAAACCTCACACACAAGGAGGCCATCAGATAAGGACAAAGCTCCCAGGGGATCCCTTTCTTTTTACCAAGTTATTATCACATTGCTTCTGGTTTCCCTTTCAAGGGTTTTTAATTGACATTTCAAGTAACATCAGGCTCAAACTTGGTTTGTCAGCATGAATGTGTTTTCCTTCTCATTTTTAAAGAAAAGCTTAAACCTCAGTAATTAAAATGCTGATTAACTTTTAAATACTGAAGTGTTTTATTCTGCTTCTGAGAACTTCATGCTTCAAGCTGTGATTTTTTTTTTTTTTCTTACTTGGGGCCTGGGTGGGGGTTCTTCTGATTTTCAAATGTGGAGCATTAAGAAAAAGGGTAAGTGATGCTCATTTGAATGCACCAGGGAAGTTATGATCACAAATGCACCCCAAGGAGGAGTATTAGTCCTGTGGAGCATAAACCTTTGCAAATGCCAGTGGCTGGGAGAGACTGGAGCACTAACCTTCAAGCGTCAGTAAGTAATGGGAGAATAGTAGAGAGAAGAAAAGTAACAAGGATCCAGATCACTGCAAAGAATTTCATTTAATTCCCGGGGTAATAGGAAGATATTCAAGATTTTTCAGTGGGTGAATGACATGACCTAATATGTTTTTTAAAAGCATGTCTTAAAATTTCTAATGTATATCAATGAGTGCATGTTATAATGATAGCCAACATATCTTTACTATGTGCCAGATGATATTCTAGAACTTTACATAGTATCTTATGAAGTGGGAACTATTGCTATCTCTCTTTACAGATAAAGAAACTGCAGCACAGAAAGCTAAGTAATTTGTTCAAAGTAACACATCTTGTAGCAGAGTTGAAATATGAACCTAGAGCAATAAGATTGCTACACTCAAGCTTTTTAACCACTAGGCTACATAGAATAAAATCAATGACCAGGCGTTCTCAGGTACCCCGTGTTTCTTATACCCACAACACAAATTTCATTACAAAGCATCGATATTCCAGAGAATTGAATTGAAATTGATGTTTCAAAACATTTTTACTGCTTCTCAGTCTTAAAGGTAATTCTAGAATTTCCACTGATTTTCAATTTCCCAGTGAATAAGAAACTCAACTACTCATAATGAACACTAATGTCTTCTGTCAATTTTCCTCAGGAAACATCTTAGAAAAATAGTGATGAGCAAAATAACTAACATACACAAAGCAAAATCCTTTTTATTCTTGTATGTCCCCTTTCACTTTCTCCTTCAATTAATAGATATTCCCCACAGGCGGTTTTTCAGTTTCAGTCATTATAGCTGGTATTTCCTGTCCTCGAAGTAGGTGTCCACTTTACTTACCTAAGTCACTTTTAGATCAAATTTTTCCTTTGACTTCAAATCCATACCTCATTTGAAGTTAAGCAAGGAGACATGATCACCTGTTCCTCTTTACTGGGCCATTAGTGAACTATCTGAAACCTTTCACTTAGCAACCCCATCAATTTCTCACAGACTGTCAGAACTTGTCTGTTCCCTCATCATCCAGCCTAGATTCCATTACTCATCATCGTAATCATGCTCTAATAAATACCTTGTTTCTCTCTCCACATCACATTTGCCTAACAATACTCCTGAAGAAACAATGATTTACTTTTTCAGTTCCTGATTATTGAAAATAGAGAATATTATCACTGAAAGTTTGTGACACCCATTATCAAATGTACTTCAAATTCCACTTCTGTCCTGAGTGGGTGTATACACTAGATATTTTGAGAAAATTTTAAAGATGCTTAGGCCCTACACCAGACCAGTTATACCTATCCTTAGGGAATAGGTGACAGTTAATGTGTCTTAAAACTGCTTGGATACATCAGCATGTAGCCAAGGTTAAAGAATAACTGCCTTTATCACTTTCAGCTGCTGACCTTGTCTCACACTTCTACAAGAAGTAGTAGCCATTAGATGAGAGTGCCTTCACCTTCCTATAGCAAATCTACAAAATCCTGTTAATTATATCTTCAGATTATATCCTAAATCTGTTCACATTTTACCATCTCTGCTGCTACAACCTTGGCCTAAACCATCACCATGCCATACTCGATCACTAGTTTCCCATTGACCTCCCTAATTCCATGTGCTTCCCTGGTAGAGCTGATTTCTACCCAGCATATGAGCTGATTGTTTCAGATGTTAAAAGCCTTCTATTACTTCTCGTTGTTATATTAATAATACAACTCAAGCTCTTTGCCAAAACCTTAATGATCAGTGTGATCTACCTTCTGCTCAATAACCAAGCCTTATTTATCTTATGTCCTTCTTCTATCACGGTATAATTCTAACACCACTCTCCAGTTTTCCATTAATCAGGAACCTCTACCTGCTTCCCAGTAAACCTCTATTCCCTCCTACTTTCCCTATTTACTAACACTTCGAACTTTCCTTCTTAGTACTTTTCACTTTTTGTAATTATATTTTAAGTCATATGGAGACATTTACTGGCTTTAAGCTCCAAGAGGTCAATAACCATGCTGAATTCTTCTCTACTATGCATAAAGTGACAGTTTGGTCCCTGTCATGTGCCACAAAAACAGTATCTGTACAACAAATGTACTATATTTAAAAATTACTCATAAATCACCTTGAGCTTGTTTCTAGGGATCCTTCACAATTTGCTAAAGCATTACTATTGATATGTAACAATTATTTTTAAATATTAAGCTAAAACAATAATTTCTTTACTATAATTATGATGTTCTCAGCCTATATTAGAAGCACTTCAGTTTGGATTATACTATCAATTGAACCATGGGTAAAGTACTCTTTCTCACAATAATTAATGCATAATTATGTTACCTAATACCCAGATTGTAGCCTGTTCTGCAAGTGCACCAAATTCAGTTAAATATACATTATATTTCCATTGAAATCTGCTATTTCCCACTATATATTTTGGTAAAATTCGGTAGATTTATGTACTAATTCAATTATGTTAGTCAATTTAAACAGGCCATCTTTTGGATATACCAATCTTTTCTGGTGACTGTATTTTCAATTTAAGTTACTCTTATGTGTGTAATTTTATTCTACATTCTTTTGTTTCCTCAATAGTTTTTAAGTTGGATTCTAAATTCACTAACTTTCAGTCATTTTTCTTTTATATTATAAAATTTAAAGTCCTACACATAAACTGCTATATCAGATTGGCAAACTTCAGCCTGTGAGCCAAATCAGCCATATTTTGTGACTCCAAGTTAATAAGTAGTTCTTACATCTTAAAGATTCAAAAATGCAAACAAGAAAGAACATGTAACAGAGATCTCACGGAGCACACAAAATATTTACACTCTCACCATTTTCATGATATTTGTTATTTTACCAATCCCTGATTTAAATAATGTGCTGGCTGATTATTTTGTTAAGTAGTATTTTCTTGATTATTTAATTGAAAGTATATCTATTTCCCATTATAAGTTCTTCTTAGATCTATAAATTATTTACAGGTCCATTTGTGGATATCTAAATAAATATCAATTTGTATTTTGCTCCATTCTTAATACTAATCTAATTTCTCTGTGGTAAGTTGACTTAGCATTTAAAATAGCAAATAACTGATAGAAAACAAGACTTGTTTTATGACTTGGAGTATTATCAATATTTTTGTGTCATCTACGTGTTTTGGAAGGGAATTTTTATTCTCCAAATGCTGATTATATATATATATATATTAGATTTAGTCATTTAATTAGTTTACTGAAATAATCCATATTCATATTGACATTTTATTCGTTAATTTGTTAAATACTAAAAATAGTGAGTTAATTTCTCCCATAATTATAGTAAATTTATCACTTCTCTTTGTACTGCTGATTATTTTTGCTTTAGGAATCTTAAAGTTATATATTCAGTTGCATACATATTTAGTTGTTACATTTCTTGATAATTTGGAACTTTAATCATTATAGATAGTGAATGCTTTACTATTAGCAATGCTTTTTCCTTCAAAATAATTTTATTAGATATTGATATACCTATAGAAATATTTTGCAGATAAATATTTGCCTGGCTTATGTTTTTACACACTTAAATTTCAGTCTTACTGTATCAGTATAAATAGATCCTAATAAATTGTTTAAAATATAAGTAGATCTTACAGCTTTTTAATTGGAAAGTCTATTTATTTAAATTTATCTTGATTATTGATACAGATACCTTTTCACCATCTTATTTTGCACATCCTGGATGTTATATTTTATTTTTCTACTATTTGTTTGGTGCCTTTTTTTTTTAGTTCAAATATTGAACTCATTCCATGAGTTCTATGAGTTTTTATGGCAGAATGTAACTAATATATTCTAATTATGGAAATATTCAAATATATATTTAAAATCATATGCATGATCAATATACATAATAGTCTTTTTAATGATATTACTGTACATGTCTTTACAAAGTATTACAGATTAACTGTCAGTTTTGTCTTGGTTTATATTCCTTTAAAGTAGACAATATTACCACTGATACATCCTCAGTTTTAATTAGAAGTTTACCTCCATGTTTGCTATATCTTCTTGTATCTAAATATTCTTCATATAGTCAATTCTCACCATGTATGGATTTCATATTTGTGAATTTTACTACTTACTAATTCTTGTTCCCAATGCAATATGATGGCGCTTTCACAATCATTCATAGACATACACATGTTAAGAACAGTGCGATGTTTGAATTTCACAATGCAAACATTCACCTCTGGGCCTGAAGGAAGTGACTCTCTGCCTTGTAATTTAGCTCACATACTGTAAATATGCATCCTTTTCCTGGTCCACCTAATGTCATGTTTTTCACATTTCTGTGCTTTTTGTTGGTGATTTCATTGTTTAAATCACACCCAGGCACAATGCTCAAGTACTTTTTGGTGTTCCTGGGTATAAGGAGGCTATGATATACTCTACGGGGAAAATACACAGGTTAGAAAAGCTCTCTGCAGACAGTAGTTATTGTGTTGTTGGCCATAAACTCAATGTTAATGAAACAACTATGTATCTTAAACAAGGTGTTTTTAAACAGAAGCACTCATAATGCAATATTGATTGGCTGGTGAAACTGTTGCTAACTAGAAATTGCTAATTCCGTATTTATGGTAGCTTCATGGAAAATAACCGCAGCAAATAACAAGAATGAACTGGATTACTATTCTCCTTCCTCCTAGGTTAAATTTTTTAGAAATTAGGCCTATTGGTTACAAATATGCTCAATGTTCATTTATTTAATGATATCTTCATTTTATTTTTATTCTTCAAAGATAGTCTCACTAGATTTAGAATTTCAAATTGATAACCACTTTTGCTTAGCATGCTGAAATGTGTACTGGGTTCAATAATTAATACTAAGAAATCAGCTACCAGGCTTGCTATTCCTTAGTACCTAGTTGAATGCTTCATTTTTAACCTTTTCCAAAAATTAAATTCCTGGAATACCCACATGTTTTTATACATGAATTCTTCCTAATGCTTAAAGTAGATATAATATATAGCTACATAAACTGTTTTAAGTAAAAAAGGAAAAATTCCCCCAAGCTTTTTTTGGAAGCACTAGCACAAACCTGATTCCAAAAGCTGATGCAAAAATAAGAAAGAAGATGTTGGGAAGTATAATTCAATAATATATAATAACAATTATATATCGTGACCAAATGAAGTTCATTCTAAACATACAGGAATGATGTCAATTTCAAGAAAAAATAATGAGATATTTATTGTACGCCTGAGTTTGGAGATGTTTAACATGTAATTTTCTTCTAAAAATCTATTTCTTAGCCACCTTAAAGTAAATCATATTAATAATAGTCAAGGAAATTAAAACATCATGACATAAAATCAATCTTGAAATACTGAAAAAGTATACTTGTACAAAGATCTTAAACCATCACTTACTCTAATAAGTAACCCCAAATTCAGAACTACCTTGAATCTGCTGATGCATTTTATCGCAAGAAGCAAAAGCAATTGAAATGTTTGCCGGAAATGTTCTGTGATCTTTCTTCAATGCATATTTTTTTTCAAATATGACAATTAGGTCATCATTATAAGCTATACTTATAGATTTACAACTTTCAAGTAGTTACAAATTTGTTCTAGGCTATTACATAAAGAAAAGATGTTTGAACTTTCATATTACCTGAGAGATATACATCAAATTTATTCTAGTATCAACAAGACTAAGATATCATCAAATTATTACTGTACAACCAGAATGTAGTATCTACCAACATGATAAAAATGTCACATTTAAATTTGTTAACATCAGAAAATTTAAACATTTCTCTCAGTAGAAATATGCTAGGTTTATCTTTCAAGCAAATATGATATGAAATTTATTTAACTATGAAGTACATTGCTTTCAAAAGGACCTACTTCTATAATAAAAAAATCATTTCTCTGGAGTTAATTGAATGATGTAGTATATAGTCAAATTTTAACATAGTCACTAAAATGTTCTAGTATGCTATTTCAAATTATGAGTGTTCAACTCTTACTCAAAATAATAAATTATAGTTAAGATCAATTTAATAGTGCATCCCATTAAGACTTTGAATGAACTATTAATTGTAACTTTGTAACTAACCAACTGAGAATTTTATGGCTACATACACTGTTGTTAATCAAGTTTTATTTTCTTTATTGGTCACCATAAACTACTAAGACCATCCCTGAAAATATCCATAAATCTAATCCATATTTTTACTGGAATATTTGTTCAATCATTTTAGGGAAGTCATGGATACATTCTAAAGAGATTTAAGCATCAATGAAGTCATTTAGAAAATAAAA
Organism: Heterocephalus glaber; assembly: GCF_053883595.1. NCBI lineage: Eukaryota > Metazoa > Chordata > Mammalia > Rodentia > Bathyergidae > Heterocephalus > Heterocephalus glaber. Next base: position 39,089,578 of record NW_028258324.1, on the reverse strand, counting down.
AGGTTAAAAATTAAGGTAATGTAATCAGGTATGGTAGCACATGTCTATAATCCTACTTAGGAAGCTGAGAAGGGCAAACTCAAAACCAGGCTGAACAATTTAGTGAGACCTGTCTCAAAAAATAAAATTAAAAGGGATGAGGAAGAAACTCGGTGTCACAGTGTTTGCTTGGCATGCCCAAGGTCCTGGGTTCAATCTGTAATATTGCAGAAATAGAAAAGGCATAATGTGCTGTGAAGTAGACAAATACAACATTCTTGAACACACACACACAAAAGATTAACATCTGATTAACAGCAATTATCAGTTACTTTCTATCCAGTTCATTTTGCTCTATGTGGAAAACAAAAATCAGGTGATATTTCTTTAAAGAGAGAAATACAGAATAAATTCTTCCATAGTCCTTGGAGAACATGAATTTACCCACAGATGTACTGATATTATCTTTGTGGATGGCTGAGGACATGGTAGAAATATGCACTTCAGGGGTCAAGGTCCTCAAGAAGAAGACAGATTAAGCGAGTGATTAGAAGAAAGAGGCACCAGAGGGGCACTGGGTAATATATTCCATTGACATATATATAGAAAAAGAGTAGAAAAGTGGCAATTGAGCAAAAAGAACATTAAAAGCAGAGAGAGTCTAAATCAGCTGTGGTGGTTCACGCCTATAGTCTCAGCAATCCAGGAGGCAATCCAGGATGCCCACAAGTTGGAGCTCAGCCTGGGTAGGCTAGTGATTTATTAAGAACTTGTCTCAAAATTAAATAAAATAATTTGTTTTAATTAAAGGGCTACTTGTGTCTAATGGCTACCATATAGGCCAGCACAGTTATAGACCATGGTGAAGCAGGAGAGGAATAAATATGTGTACTTCTCTGCATACATGTGTATGTATGCATTCACATGTGTGTGCATTTGTGTATTGGTCAGCTTTTCATCAATAGGACAATATATTTGACCCAATTTAATGGAAGGGAGGTTTATCTTAGCTCACAGTTTCAGTAATTTCAGTCCATGGACGGCAGCTGTTCAACTGACAGCTGAGAATCAGAGCAGGTTGGAAAGAGCTCTAGAGAGAAAAGTGTCAGAGACCAGATATAGTCCCCAAGGTTACACTCTCCTGACCCTCTTCCTCCAACTAGGCCAGACCTCCTAATAGTCTGTTCAGCCATGAACTCATCAATGGGTGATGAGGTTAGTACTCTAACAATTCATTTACCTCTCCAGGAGTCTCTTAATCCAGTCAACAAGTTTAGCTATGATATTATGGGTATGTGTTTTGCATTTGTGTGTATGTATAGTCACATGTGGGTATTGTGAGAAAAACAATGCATATAAAAATACAAACAGTATAGTAAAAATAAAGAACTTGTCTCAAAATTGAATAAAATAATTTATTTTAATTCATTAATTTTATTGGTATATTTTAGGTATGCGTTATGATGACATTCATCATTGGGAATTTGTACCTTCACAGATATATCTTGATTCTTATTTTTCTCCCATACCCCTGCCCTTCCTTCAACCCCTTCACCCCTCCCTATTTACAAAGGCTTTGTTTCCATTTTCTCCTTTTCTCATATAATCCTTTCCCTTCTTTCTTTTCCCCTACACCTCCCATTTCCCCTTCCGCTTTGCACCTTTTCTTCCTATTTCACATTATCTATTACACATTTTGATCCTTATTTACACTTTCAAGTTCTCATGCCAGAGAAACTATTTAGTATTTACATGTGTGTCCTATTTATTTCACTTAAGAAGATGGCCTCAATGTGCATCCATTTAGCTATAAATGTCTGTAGTTTCTCATTCTGTATGGCTGAGTAGTAATCCATTTTATAAAAAACAATTTTTTCTTTAAAATAAAATAATTTTTAAAAGGCTGGGGATGTAGCTCACTGTAAACATCCTGGATTTGATCCCTGATACACATACACACACACACACACACACACACACACACACAAACAAACAAAAAACAGAGTCAGTGCTCCTTACTTGTTCCTTACTCACTAGCTGTTCGGTGAATAAATGATGAATAAATAGTGAACAAGTGAGTAAATGAATGAATAAATGTACTAATACCATCTCTGCTTCTTTGGATACTAAGGTATTGGGGGGCTCCAGTAAATAAGAGCAGTGGGGTTCTCAAAGAAGAGTTTCATATACATTAAGTCAGGGAAATAAAAAAACAACCTAACAGGAGTTAGTAAAGGGGATTCCATCCATGGCCCCAAGCATGCTAGGCAATTTCTACCACTGAGAATTTGAGAATAGAAGAGGAGTTACAGAATAATAGGAAACGAGCCAGATCATTAGTGCCTAGAACAATGATGGCTTGAAATTAGTGCTCAGTAAATAATTATTATAGGAATTAATGGACTTTAAGAGGAAATGGCTATATGGGAGCACAAAGGCTTTGCTCTTCAGGAAGACATCTTTCTACTGACTCCTGTAGGACTCTTAAAACATTCATTACTTGTTACCACCCTGCCCTACCAACAAGACTGTGTACCTCATGCTTGAAGAAGCCATCCCTGACATTTCCCCACTTATCCCCACCAGTTATAATGCAGCTTACTTTTATATGAATAAATTGTGAATGAGAACAGTAATGGAAAGGAAAAAGAGAAAGATGGAAAGAAAGAGAGGATCACAGGAAGAAGGGAAGAGAAGAGGGAAAATATGGCTGAGGGTGGAAAATACAACCACCTATGCTACTCCTTAGATTGATTCCAGGAGCCATTGTCCAGGTTCTGGCAAAATGTGAAGCATGATCAAAAGCACAGTGAATGTCTGAATTAAAAATATGTACTTTACAGTAAAATCACTGCCATTGCTCACCCTGAAAATATTCCCCCTTGCTTTGAACAAAAATTTTCCATCATTCTTGACACTTTCTGAAGCAGTTCTGGAAGTCCTCCTTCAATGTCTTTAGTTGTGATGCCTTGGCTGCCTTGATTTCCTGAATGGATTCAAGATGTTTAACTCTTATGGTCATTTTGACTTTGAGGAAGAGCCAGGAGTTGCATGCTGCTAGATATAGTGAATAAAGTGGATGAGGACACACTATAATATCTTAAGGAGGCTACCTTTCCGTTGGATGGCACCCTGTAGCAGCATTCACTGTATTTTTATCACACCTTGTAAATATATGAAAAACGATGTCCAGTACTGATTTGGAAATCAGCAAAAATGATGGGATAAGTGTATTCAAACTGAAAGGAGTACTTTGAGGGGGATTAATAGCAACGTGCCTTTTACTATAATAATTTTTTAAATTTACATATTCACTGTACATTATGATCATACTTCATACATTCCTGCTATCTAAATTCAAAACTATGCAAGTATAATAATGATATTTTCAAGATTGCTTGATCAGTATGATATCAGTTTTTCCTCTCATTTTCACTATAAATTTACTCCTTCCTGAAAAATCTTATATCTCAATTAATGTTCTAAAAATATGTCATTGACATTATAATTAGAAACGAAGAATTTTATTAACTTTTATTCATATTCTATGACTTTAAAAGGGATAAATTCTTACCTTTGAGAAGAGCTTTACTCCATTTTCTTTCCTAAAGCAAGAGACCGTTCCAATATACAGGTGAACTATAGCTTCTGTTGAAATTCTTGAACCTTTAGGGAGCTTGGTAACTTAAAGTTACAAATGTAAAGTTAATAACAAATGTTCCCAGTACATTAATAATTGCTCACTATAACCAGTCCAGTTTGCCCATTTTTTCATAAAATAGGTCCTTTGAATAAAATGAAAACTAATATGTAGCAATTCAATGTTCATCTTTTTAATTCAATTTCAAATTTATTTATTAATATAAAGGAAAACATAACTTGAAGCCTTTCCTTGTCTCTTGTGATGAAAAACCATGATGTTAGTCTTTCTTGTACTCTCTACAACTTCAGAACCTGTCCCCAGCCTCCTGCAAGAGTGCTATGGGTTCCTATTAGATATTCCTTGGCAGACTTAGAGTCCTGCTTATCAACTATTGGAAGAGGTCCATAACATTTTGAATCATAGCAGTGTCTCAGAAGAGGGAAAGTAGGTCCTAACATCTGCTTTCAAGTTATCTTCAAATATCTTCACATAAAATAAACTGAATTATGAATATGACTTTGAAATAAAGTTGTGCATTTGTACAAGGTGAACTCTCTATGCTATTGTGAACATTGTGGGGAAAAAGTTTATTTAAAAATACTTGTCCTTATTTTACACAAGGAAAATAAGGCCAATGTAAAAGTTTGTTTAAAATATCAGAGTATTATGGTATAAGACTTTGGATTTGAATTTTTGAAAACTTAGACTTTTGACAGAACGCGGTATGAAAATATTTGGCTAGCTGGTACATTTAATAATAATTCTTGAGCATAAACTCTCTCTCTTTTGATGTGAACCAATTTTAGTTCTCTCAGAATTATGGCAGGACATTTCCTGGCCTGCTGCTTAAAGTGATATCCTCTATAACATTTATAGCTCGGAAAGTAACAGTTTACTAAACAGCCATGTACAATCTGCATTAAAGGAAATTTGATTATGTAGAAAGCCATCTTTTTCAAATATTTTTATCAGAGAAACACTCATTTTTACATGATCTACTGCTTAGCTGACCAATTTAATTCCTTCATTTTCTTTGAAAACAGCTCCAGACCATAATCTTACAGACATCTAACAAATTATCTTTTGAAAAGCAGTTATAATTGTAGGACTCCTATTTTTGAGCACTGTCCAAGTCAAATAAGAAAGATATTATTTGTCTTCTCTTATAATATTTATCAGTAAGGATTGATTTGTATAATTACTATTAAAAAGTAAGTCACATTTTATCCATATTGTTACTCAAATACAATGTATTACTGCTCATCATCCTCAAATTTCTCACATTTCTATAGCATGACTTTATTCTAAGCAGAAGGAATAATTTTATTATTTTAACTGGCAATATAATTACTCTTAAACCTGCCTCTGTTCATTCCTGTATTTCTATTCTGGTCTTTCTTAAACCTTGCATTCAATATTTAACATTTTTCCAAAAAGAGAAACTTTGGGTCTGAAAAGTGGGCTCATTCTTAATGCCCTGGTTGACAGGATGCAAGTACTTCTAAGGAAATTTTCTTAGTAAATGCACTCTGATTGGATTTGACAGCAGTGTGCAATTCAGATGCCAGAAACTCCATGATCCTTGGATTGTCAGCTAATTTCAGCTAAAAATGACTCCTACAGTAGGTTTCTTTCATTAATTTTGCTTAAGACCAGTTAATTGTCCACATGGTGTTAAAAATAACTTTTTCCAACAGTTCTCCCATTGCACTAAAGCCCCTTTCAGGAACTTCACTGTCACTGAAACCTATGGTACTTACTCCAATAAGGTGTTTCTCAGCAGCCCATGTTTCCTTTCTTCCATAGCAGCTGATCCTGGTATCGTAGGGACAATGTTGTGCAGCAACCTCTACCTTTGTAAGAATCATCCTGCATGGTTTCCTTTTCTTTTGAAGATAAGAAGGGAAAATAAGAAAATGTGAATAGAAAAGATGATTTTAATATCACCATTGTCAAACTGAGAATCAGACCCAAAAAACCCTCAAAAAATAAAGATAAAAAAAAAAAAAAAAGCAAAAACGATGGTGTAACATCCACCTCAGCACTTTTTTAATATAGCTCAAATTAGTTTAGCTATAGCTTAAAAAACACTTCATTGATTCAGGTTGTTAACCACAATGTATTATAAAATAAAGCATGTTTACTGTCATTTTGCAAAAGTCTTTTCTTCCTTTATGAATTTGGCAATGAAGAATTTCAAAGATACCAATGTGGGTTTGTCATCGTGTACCAGCTAAAGCTGTCAGGCCTCATTAACTCCAAGACAAAAATTACAGACTAATGTATTAAATGCTTGAATAGAAATACCACACACCATCCCCATTCTGTGGTAATGGGATGACACCAGCAGCCTGTAAACTGAACTACAGCCATCGTCCCTCCCCCTTCTCCTCACAGTGCACAGAAGTGGAGAGATGATAAACATCCAAGTCAAAATCGAATTGCTGGATTTATTGCCAGCAGTACCCAGCCGTGCTGCTGTTCCTGTGAATGCACTGCATTCATTTTAACAAACCCCATTTCAAGGGGTCTGTCACGAAGCAAATATGCTTCTTATCTAGCTGAATATTAGCATTGTAGCTCCCAGCCCCAATTTATCTCCTTTAGAAAGGGAACTAGAAGTCAATTTGAGGGGTTTGTTCTGATTCTATAAAACAAATTGCTTTCAGTGATTACATAATGATGTCATCCTGTCTGAAATGGATTGATTTTTTAAAGTATTTTTAATTTCCCACATTAAAAAAAACTTACTTTTGTTTCAGTGTGAGGCTTATATTTCCAGACATTATAGGTGAGTCCTTGAGCATATTTTGCATTTCTAAATGTGATGATGAGGTCACTTTTAAAATCCACTATGCTAACAGTGATAGTGAGCTTTCCTTTCTGGTTATCTTCTATCATGTATACTCTACTGGACAGAACAAAGAACCCCAAATTAACTCCCCTTCCTGAATGTAAACGGTAAACTTCAGCCCTATTCCAGTATTCTAATTTAATGTTTATAGTGCACACCTGGGAAGTCTAGGCTAGCAAAAAAGGAGCTATGGAGCCTACATGTACCAAGGGGTAATAAATTAGACTGTGCATTGTGCTGAGAGAATGTGATGTTCACCCCAAACTGGAATATGCCTCTCTCTAGTCTGCATCAGGAAGTTGCCTGAGCATGCCTCTCCCATTTCTGGCCTGAAAACTTCTAAAATTGCCAAATCATGGAAAACTTACAGTAAAACTTTAATCACTTAGGAAAGAATAAAATAACAATTGAAGAGCATGAACTTCGCAGTGAGCCCAACACAGGTGTAAATCTTGGCTCATTATTCGCCTGCTTGGTGATTTAAACTCAGTTTCTTTTTCTGACAAACGGAAGGAAATAATGCCTAATTCAGAGTTTTTGGGAGGATTAAATGATAAAATGAATGCAATTCACTTAAGGCAGAGCATGGTACAATGGAAATAAAAATCAATGGACAGTAGTTATCATTACTTGAGTTTGAACAATTGTTTTAATTTATCTATTAAATATTTCACTTGCTGAAATGTTGATTTTATCTTCTGAGTCATTGTATACAAATCTAGGCTGTTATTTCCCCTCTCCTTCTCATCTTGGTTGATCAATTATATTAAGTGTCTGCTTTGCTGTGACAGCTTCCAAGCCATGAGACTTTGGGTGACATTGAGTTCACGTCAACAAGAGGACATAAGTCTCATTTTTCTCTGAGTACCCTCTCCCCACTTCCATGACTCTACCATGACTGGTTGTGAATCAATCTAAAAGAAAATAAAATACTTTCCTATCCACTTATGTTTTAATTTGGTACTTCTTTTTTGCTGTTATAATATAATACATAATAGTGGCTTTAGAGTATAATTTAATCTAATGCCTTTTGTATACATATAGTTTTATGTGAGTACCTCTTGGAAGTACACCAACCTCCTAGGTGGGTATGTTTTGCAAGGTTCAAATAAAAATGATAATCAAATGAATGAAATATGAAATGAAATGGTCTAAATGTCATATTAGAAAAATAAAATCTTAAGAAAATATCATGAGATGGCATTTGACATGAATCCTGATATATGCACAGGCTCTTTTTAAACTGGAAAAAATGGATGGGTTTAAGGAATAATGGTTACCAAGAAGGGAATTTAATTTAATTTAATTTAAGGAGACCAAAATTTTGGAAAAATAATGTAGATCATATTGTAGAGGATCTCAAACACCTTGGGAAGATTTTCCTTAAAATATAATTACCAAAAGTGTTTGAATAAAGAAATAATATTATTTTTAAAATTGAGAGGCCTTAAAATGATTGATCTAGCAGCAATGTGAATGCAGTAGGGAAAAGGAAAGAAATGAGATATAAGAACATCAAGAAAATCCTATTTCAGAAAATAATTAGTAAGGCCCTGAACTATAAAGCCTCCAGGTGATTCTGCACAACTCTTCTGGTAAAATGTCTATTACAGAACTTTGTCCAGTTAGGTATTTCACACTTTTGAAGGGGATAGATGTGTTCAGATTGAGTAGCTAGGCAATCACTTTTCATGCATGCTATCTTGTTACTATGTTCTCTTGCACAAGTTCCAGTGGAAGTACCTGAGATGCTAACTCTCTTGTCCCTGCTCACCTTAATGAAGATTTAGGAACTGGGCATGGCATCCTCAGCTTTGCTGCAATGTAGAAGAAGCATCCATTGGAAAGCAAGCCTGCAACTGACTCCATCCCCCTTGCTCTTTTCTGAGATACTATCACAGGCCATGAAAAGCTCTAGGCAGCCTTTAAATATGTCTTTTTCTTCATTCCTGAGGAAAGAAGCAAAATTTTCTACTTTCAAAGAATAGAAAAAATTTTAATCTAGTGAGCTCAAAATGTTCTTTTAATAATCCTTTCAATAGTCCTCTGAAGGAAAGTTGCATGCAAGAATTATTCTCCTGTCTTTCTAGATAGGGAAAATTGAGACAGAGATTGAGTAGCTTGCCTGAGGTCATGTAGCTAGTCAATTGTTGAGCCATGAATAGCCATTTTCTCTGTGTCCCTAGCCCCTTGACACATGCTACATCATTGCAAGTTTGCTCTTGTGAGCTGCATGAATGGTACTAAGTATTGAAATGATACACACAGTCTAGAGGCTGGTAAATATACATAATGTTATAAATGTCACAGGAGAGAACTCTAAGAGGAAGAGCATTGGGTTGTATTCCATCTCTCCCTCTTCTTAACATTTATGACTCATTTATAAACTTCTAATATAATCTATACTCTATGTCTCTATCTCCTTCATCCAATTCACCACCAAAGCAAAAGTTTAACCAGTGTGAGAATTTTCCCCAATGGGAGAATATGCTTTGCAGAATCACATAATATATTTTTCTTAGATCATGGCTCTCACAATAATGCAGTAATCACCCTTAAACAAAATTCCTGAAGTCCAGATGTGATCTTTAATAAATTTAGTACTTAAATTAAATAGAAATATTTTAGGCTATAAGTAACAAGAAATTCAACTATCAACGTTTTAGTTATAAAAGTAACTTGTTTACTTAGTAAGAAGCCTGGATGTGGGTGGTAGCTAATGGATTCAACAATACAGTGGTGCCATTGAATCTCAGTTTTCTGTGAGGCCAATGCTTCCACAAGGACTCTTTTTCTCATTTCAGGGGTAAGAAGGCTGCTGTACATCCTTATTCAAGAAAGAAAGAAATCGGGAGTAGCAATAGCAGCAAAAAACATACAGGTGCCTCTCTCTTTCATTAGGAAACAAGACTCTTGATCCAAAGCTTTCTAAAGTAATTTCTTGTGCTCGCTTCGGCAGCACATATACTAAAGTAATTTCTTTTATGCCTCACTGGCCAGATTTGGATCATGAAACCACATCTAGCTGTATGAAGAGCTTGAAAGAGATTATATTCCCTTTACTATGGCAGGAGGAAAGGAAGCTGGTGATGAGAACCAAATGTCAGTTAATTCTTGTCAATCAATGTCAATTTTTAAAAACAGTATACATATTTTTCATTTAATCTATTTTGTAAGGCCATCTTTACAATAAGATGAAACAATCAGAAAGAAATCAGAGAGATGGAAAAATAAAGTTAATAAATGGAGAAGTGTTGGAGAGAAATAATTTAACAAAAAAAATGAGAGAAAACTAGAGACAACTTTGATGTTATTTGATAAACATTACTTTTGAAACTCTTTGACAATCACCTAGGAAAAATGTGTCATGTGACTGAACTCACATATTGAATTTTGAATTTTTATTACTTTGATAATAATACTGGATTATTTCACAGAGTTTTACATGGTAGTATTTATACCCTTTCAACAAAATAACCTACAGATTACTGTTTGTTCAGTAAAACATTAGAAATTAATATAGAAAAATTCACTTGGCTTTCTTAGTTATTTCCCATAGTTGCTTCAAGTACGCCTATAAGATCCCTGATGTCTATGCATAATTGAGGCCACAATGCACAAATTGAATTTTCAACCTACAGATCTTAGGCATTTTCCCCCAGGTGGCCCTACCTGAAGGAATGGCCAATCCATCAGGATTTAACAGAACTACAGTTGGAAAATATGAAAGGCACAGTGTAAGAAACAATAAAATTGAAATGGCACCTCAAAGCTGATAATTTGACAATTTCCTATTGCTACTGCCACTCTAGCTTGTGAATTTTACTAAAAGTATTTTATTTTTCAACCATACCCTGAGCCAAGTCAATCAAGAAAGTCACCAGGTTTAAGTTTAATAAATAAAATAAATCATGTTGTCCACTGTGATATCTTAATGCCATGCGTATGAAAGGCTCTTTCTCCTCATACTTCTAAGTTCCATTAAGTGCTGAATTCTATCATTGGTAAAGAGAAAAGCAGATTGAGCTGCTGTGCCTCTACACTGCTCACACTCATTCCCCTAACACAACACAATCATCAAGAACAGAGAAATGAACATGGAATGAATCGTTATAAAGTGGCAGTCCCTGTGCTGAACACTTTATGTGTGTCTGTTCGTTTATTTCTCAGAGTAACTCACAATATTAACTCATTTTTTTTCTCAAACTCACAACATTATCCCATATTATATGTTAGGAAACTGGGAGTCAGAAATATTATCTAACCTAACCAGGATAATGTACTTGTCACAAGCTTAGCTTTTGGACTGCTTATACAGTCTACCACTCTAGTACTTAGCAATACTCTGCAAGAAGTCATTCTCTTTATATTATGGCATTCTAAGAATATTAGAAAGCTTGTAATTCAGTAAAGGTATTCTAATGTTTTGGTATGTTTCAAATAATATACAGCTCACCAGTAACCAGATTCTTAACAGTTATTGAACTGAGGTGCACTCTTTATTTGCACCTACACTACTTTTATTTTCCAAGGAGCACTGAGTTTTTAAAATAAAAATGAATGCAATGGGAAGAGAGGGATTGAAGTTATTGCCACCAGTAAGCCGTAACACCATCTGCCATGTGGAGTTTTCTCTAACAAGAGAGAGCCAGTGGTTATAGGCACCCCAATTGAGTCAAACAGTTCACAGTTTAATTGCCTTCTAAGTTTTTATAGCACCATGGAAAGTCTTGACCCCACAAAGCAAGCTGGCAGAAAAATATGTCTTCCTAAAGACTTCTGACCTTGAAGCACTCATCTCAAAAAACTTTCTACACCTACAGGCTGATATGTTTATCTATCATCCTGTGTGTGAAAGAAAATGAGTCTCAGACAAGTTTGATTAAAGGAATCGTGGATTAAAAAAATAATAAATTTGGACGCATTTTCAGTCCAAATCTTGTTTTCAAAGGAATCTGGTGGAAAAGCCAAGGAAAGTGCAACAGTGATAGTACTGTATTTCCAGGGCCATCCTTCCTGATTATATTTCTAAGGAATCTCTCACATCTGGGAAATTCTGATTGTCAAATAAAGATGAACAAGTATGCATTTACTAAATGTGTAAAAGCTCATAACAAATATTGACTCAGCTTTACTATACTGTGTAACTCAGGTTACTTAATACTAATCTAACAAGATAGCTGTCCATTATTTTTAACTAAGATCTGGTAATTCTTGATCTTCACCTTTTAATTTTCTATTACTTATACCCATAAATATCATTACACACACACAAACAACAAACTCACACATAAAGTAATCTGTTGTAGTTAAAAGAATAATATTTTGAAAGTCTTAGTTAAGCCATCTCTGGTATTATTTAATTTGAATCTATTTCTCTCATGTAAAATTACCGCTATCAATTTAAATCAATCCTCATCGTCCATAGTAGATTGTTCTATAGAGTTCTATAAAATCATTAAAAATAAAAGGCTGAATTAGCAAATACTAAACAAACTGAACCTGTGGGAATTTCCAGGTTAGCTCTGTGAGATTTGTGGGGTTCTGGTCACAACATTGTCAACAACCAATGAATACCTAATCTTTCTAATGCCTGCTTCTGTTTGGAGATATTTTAAATATATTGGACATTGGTTAATTTGTGTTAGTTAGTTGCCAGTTGAGTAAGTAATGCCCAGCTAAATTGGATCAGCATAGAGCTGGGTGTGGAAGACTCACTCTAGGGAGGATTGCCACCAGAAGGATATAAAAGGGAAATGAAGAAGGAAGGCTTCCTTCTGTTTCTTCCGAGGAGCTTCAGTCTTCACCTTCACTTTGGATGTGATCTCCTGGCTTTCAGCACTGACTCTTCAGTCTTCTTTCACAGACCCTTCAGCCTCCTGATATGAACTCGCACAGGACACTACACTGAGCTCCAGGGTTTCGACTGGATCCTTCCATTCTCCACGGTGCAGTCAGACATTTTGCACTCTTCCACATCTGATTCTGTGGGTGACGCTTTCTGTGGGTAAACTAATCTTGTAAATTCTTACATATATTTGTATATCTTGCTTTAAATGTTTAATAAGCACTAATAGATTAATATTAAACTCATGGTCAAAACCACTATAATATATGCCTAAAATAAAGCTTAGGGAATACATTTTTTTTTCTCAAGAAGATTACAGCCTTTTTGAATTGAGCAACATTAGACAGCACTTCAGTATTACGCTTAGGGGCCATTTTAAGCAGCCAAAAACCACAAATATGAAAAAAAAATGTCACTAAATCACACACAAAAGGGTACTTCATTCAGTATGAGAGCTGAAATAAGCAAACAGAGAGCAACCTTGTTAATCCTTAGCTGCAAATGTGTTCATAGGGCAACTCAAATTTCTGCCGATGTTTGTGATTATGTCTAAGAAAGATATTGAAAGTGCTAAGATTATAGATTTGGGAGTTGCAAATAAATTTTAGCAAGTAGGCAAATATGCAAATATAGAATTTGTGAATAATGAAGACCATCAGTACTTGGAAATATTGGAGATCAATTCATGATTTCCTTAGAAAAATTTCTTCAGCTTGGACAGAAGCTGTGGAGTTTATTCTTATTAATGTGTGAAGAATATGCAAATCTCCTTTCCATCATTTGTATGATTCTAGGCCTTAGAAGATGGAGAAAAAGTTGTGCTTCAAGAAGAGAAAGAATGAAAAGACTGATTTTCAGGGGGCTAAAAAAAGAAAAGCCCATTCCTAAATTATTTCTGCTGTGTAGGTTCTAAATGATTTTTCACTCATTCACTTTTCACCAAGTAATTTAATAATGTAATAAGTTTACAAAACAGCAGATATACTAAGGAAAATACAATAAAGCTACTTTCTTCTGGGGCTATTCTCAGCTTGTTGGGGAATGTACACAGGTCAGACTTTTATAGCTCTGTTTGCACCTACCAAAGGCTACACATACTTGTGTTGGGTTACATTTGTATCTTCCCAGACTAGCCTTTTCTCTTGGATAGATCACATGGGAAAGTGGAGTGAAGATGAAACAAAACAAAAACTATCCTCTATTCTCTTGAAGTTAGTACATGGCTGAAATGCCTATATGAGGAAGATGAAAATTGTTGAAGATTGTATTCATCTTAACATATTGTTATTATTGATGATGGGAACAAAGTTATGGCCTTATCATGACACTACTTCATAAGATAATTATTTGTTTTCCTAAATGATTGACTATTTTGAAGAAGCAACACAGAATTTGCAAATGATAATGTTTGTAGGATATGCTGGAAACTGCTGGTTTGCGCCCTTCACTATAATCTACTTCAATGTAACTAAGTAGCAAAGCATGTATGGTGTTTTACTAATAGAGTGGAAGTTGAAATTCAATGCTGATATAAATAATTTATAGTTCTTGAATTGAAATTTAATGTATGAAATTAAGAAACAGCAGCACAAGTTCATTTGTAGATGATTTGAGTGCGAACTTCTAGCACTGAAAAGAATTCACCTCTTCTCAAACTCTCATTGTTAATAGTGGTAGTGTCATCTATCATTCTAGTCATTCTGTGACAGCAAGAGTTTTAAATCATGTCTTAAAGTCAGTTTTTTACCACTCTTTTCTTATCCAGTTCTCAAGAGTTGGATATTGTTCATATTTATCCTCATTTATTGCTTTATTATGTTAGGGTCTATATATTTGCTGTGATCTATCTTTAATTTCATATTTCTCTTTGACTATATAAAAATGAAGAAAGGAAGTCATTGTCCTACTTCTCTAATAAAGTACAAAAATATTATAAATTCCTTATGCCAGCAAGGGATAGTATTTCACACATTCGCAAATATTAAATTTTGAATTTGAAAGTTCAATATCAGTGATCATTTGATTATTTCATAGTACAACTATGAGCATAATTGTTCATTTATAGGCGTCTTACTGATTTACTAATATTTTGACAATAACCTCCCATAAAATTCCCAATTTGCTTCAATATTTCACCAAAACTAGCTAAATTATATTTGAGATTATCGTATCCAAGCCCACTTTTTACATTTCTTTATATCTCTTATATTCCATTGAACTACTTCTCATTATGATTTAGAATGTTAGGCTCGATTGTCCCTGAATATCAAGTGAAGGAGAGGTCACAAATGAGAGAAGCTACAGAAGAAAATATGATGCAGAAATAGAATTATGACCAAGTGCAGTGAATGACATTCTAAGTACAGTCCTACTTGTCAAAAAATCATCATCAATTTTTTTCAGTTTTCAAAAATCAAATAAGTATGAGAGAGATGTGAGGGTGGCAAATTTTTGTTCAAATAGTGTTACAGAGAAACAAAATGAACTTGAAAAATTTTAAAGAATAGAGATTATCATCTTGGTAATCCATGATAAAATCAGATTTTTGCCTATATCTGGAAAGAGCACTTGCCTTAACAGATGTATCTTAGAATAGCACTCCAGTCTCTCCTCAAACCCTGAGAGTGCTTCTGAGTACGTACTTTTTATTAAGACATCCTACAATGTTTTCAAAAACCTAGCCAATAGAACAATATTTGTACAAGGTAAGGTTGATTGGACCTTTAGAGGTTTTGTCCACTGAAATATAAGGAAATGTGGCTGTCTTGTGGATTTTGAGACCTGGGAAATGCTCGTGTACAGTTAACATCTGCACCTGCCTAATCCTGAGACACACACAGTGGGATGCAAGGCCAGTCAATCACACACTTATTAATGGCCTGCCAATGTTCTAGATTCTGTGCTAAAAGGAGGCTGGTTTTAGGAACCATTGGATCATGTTATATAATTTGGTGGAATTTTGTTTCATGTGCAGTGATTAGTGCTGTCATATTTTATCTAAAATTTTAATGAACAAGTGGAAGGGAAAATCACATTACTAGACTTTTTTTTTTTGCAACAGATTTCACTTATTCCTAATATCAACCCAGAAAGGAAATTCCATTATTAGAGATGACAAAGCTGAGGTTCAAAGAAGCAACACAAATTTAACAAACACCTTCAATTTGTAAGTGATATAGTTCAAAAGGAAATATTATACCACTTTTCTTGCTTTCTGGAGTTATGAAGACTTCCCTACTTTCAAGAATCTACTATACTAAAGCACACAGCCTTGAGGGAGTTGTACCTCATGTCCCTATCAGCAAGAGGATGCCTTCATTCTCAGTCAGTATTTCCAGAAGGATCCATTTTATTCTACTTGTATGCTAAAACAAAAGCCAAGAATGGCATCATGGCTGGAAGATCAGGGCCTTCAGGTAAAATGAAAGAAAGGAATAAAATGTGAACTTTTCTTATTTCCAATTTACTAAGGGCTAACCTAATCTGTATAATTTTTTTTTTTGGTACTAGGGATTAAACTCGGGTCCTTGAGCATGCAAGACAGACAGCGGAAACTCTGAGCTAAATGTCCAGCCCTAATCTATATAATTTTTCCACAATATTTTCTTACAGTGGATATACCAAAAACAAATGCACCAATGGGCTACAGAAATCTACAAAATTCCAATGGGAAAGAGGGAGGGTTCCATTGTTTTGGAATACTGATGTCCACAATTCCCAAAGTCCATGGGAAATAATCTATGGTTTTATTTCTCACATGTTTCGATTCACTGATTGCAAAAGAACTTGAGTATAGACTCCCGAGTGTATTCCCCCAAATGTTTTTCTTCTGCATAAAACATGAAATTCTCAAGCGTGGAGGACTACATAGTTCACTGCACCACCAGAAGTCATTGATTTGTTCATTTATTTCTTCCAGATTTCAAATCTATTTTTCATGCTGCTTGTCATATAGGGCCGACGTGTCACAAGTTACTGTTACGTACTGAAGTGATGCATAGCAATCAGATAAAATTTTGAAAGAATAATACATTTAAATGTTTCTTGACTTTGATGTACTAAATTGCCAAATATCAATCTTTATGGGAGTAATATAAATAAAATGAAGTTAGTTTTCAATTTGACTGAGAAAAGCTAATAATCAATAAAGTCAAAGAGAGATCCTCCTACTTCATTTTTTGCTGGTTTTAAATGTATAAAGCTAAAAGTGGTCATTAAAAAGTCATTAAAAAGTAATTGATCATAACTTTTCAACTTTTTTCTTGATAGCTTGGCATCTTGGATTTCAGTTCCTAGGATTCTTGTCTAATTGTCGTACTGCTTTTCTCTGAGCTACCTAGGGATCTCTTCATTTACTAAGGATCAATTTTTCTGATCTTTTAAATCTTACCTCTTCTCTATAAATTATTATGGGCTAAAGGGACTGATGACTAGAAAAGGAAAGAATATGATTTTAATCTAATCATACAATGTTTAAATATTCCTGTAATAAGGCAGATTTTATATATCTCCCACTTACAAAAGAAGCAGTATTACTGAGTTATGTCAATATAACACTGGTACAAAGTCAGCATCGGGGCTTACTATGACCTGGTACCACATGATCTAGGAAGGAAAACTGGATGAACTAAATGTCATAAGAACTGAGTGGCCATCTCTGCTTCACTGTAAAATATATAAAATAAAAATAAAGATTTTCATGCCACACTTGTCCTTTCTACACACACACACACACACACACACTCACTCACTCACCAGTCTGGCCTCTTGTCACATGTGGAAGCAGACATAAAATACTAATGTGTTCTCATTGGACAAATGCCTTCACATATAGTGGATACTCTTAAATAAAGGCAAAGATGAGTTACATATTAATAGAGTGAAAAATATAGAATTATCTGTGACAACAAATTACATGCTATTTTTTACATTATTTTAGTATTCCTTCTAATACTTGGATGTGAGTTGCTCAGAAAGAAACACCACCCTGGGCCGGGATTTAGCTCTGTGGTTCGGCCGCGTGCCCCGCAAGCGGAAGGACCAGAGTTTGATCCCCTGTACCAAAAAAAAAAAAAAAAAAAGAAATACCACCTTAATAGTTTTAATTGCTCAATCCAGCCAGGCACGGTGGGGCATGCTAGCACTCACGAGGCTGAGGGAGGAGGATTGCTGTGAGTTTGAGGCCAGCCTAGACTACATAGTGAGTTCAAGGCCAGCCTACACTACAAAGCAAGACCCTGTCTCAAAAATATAAAAACAAATTGGCCAGGGATTTAGCTCAGTGGTTTATTTTCTTGCCTCGCAAGTGCAAGGCCTGAGTTCCATCCCTGGTACCAAAATAAAAAAAACAAACAAAAATATAAAAACAAGCAAAAAAAAAAAAAAGATCATTCCACATGGCTAACATGGCTCTGTATTTAATACTTTCTAATCTCTTTTCCTGACTCTTGTCACTTGATCTTCCTATTCTGCAATGCAATTATAACCTATTAGGTTGAGCTACATACAATTGACAATATTTAAAGTTTTAAACTGACAAAAATGTCAATTTCATGTGTCTCAACCCACAGCTTTAATTTTCCAGTCTCTTCACTTTCACTCTTTGGCCTCTGCTCTGGTTAGTTCCTCTTTATTTGCTTCCCACTTTACTTCCCTAACTCTGATCAACCTTTAGGTCTCTACTTCTTTGCCTCTTTTCTCAAAAAAGTGTTTCACTGAAAATAAAAGAGTCTTCTATTCTTCCTCTATTAGGATCCTTCTTTGTTGTTTTCACACATAACTATATACAGCACCCACTGTTTGCAACATAACTCCATTGAATCCCTCTGTCTGCTTTGTTATTCCAATTCTGACAATACTCTCCACTATAGAAATACTTGCATAGGTTAGAGATTTATTCATTGTTGATGGTAATTAAAACTTACTTGGAAGCTTTCACTTTTCTCATCCAGATAAGCAATGAGAATTACCAACTGCAAATGTTTCAGTCTCTAAATTGGATAAATTCCCCCATCTCTACAATTATGCAAAAGCTAGCTTTATATAAGGACAATGGCTTCTATTGAAGTCATAAGGAAACTTATATTTCCACCTTATTAGTCACCAGTACAATTCCAAGTGCTGCCTGTCTTTAATCTGATTCTTATCAATGTGCCTTGAATATCTGTTCTGACACTAGAATCCTTCAGTAAAAGAGTACCACAAGATGATATTATAGATCCAGATAGTACTCCTACTGCAACCTAAGCTTGAATCCTTTGAAGTGGGTAAAACTTTTCTAGCTCAGCAAAAATCTATTGCTGATTTTTAAGGGAGCATTTTTAAGACATTCTCCATAGATCAACAACACATAAATTTCATTTTTTACTCTCTTTTCTCAGGAAGAGGTCATCACAGGAGTATGAATATGACAATCACTGAAGTGGGAGGGGAGACAACCTAAAAGTTTTCCCTGGAAGGAAACATCTTTGAATTTATTCTATAATTTTTCCAAGACTAGAGTTATATCATGAAGTAAAGATTTAGGGAAAAACTGAAATGTTGACAATAAAACAATTTGGACTACTGAGAAGGTGGTCAATTCAAGTTGTTTAAAGTTTTACCTGAAGAATTTAATATTTGAGGCAACATGGCAATTGAATTAATACAAATTTTACAAGCATATATTATCTAGGGAAAAAATAAAATAAAGTTTTACCTATAGAAAAGTGGAAGAGTCTCCTGGGAGAAGATCCTGGATATAACAAAAGTATGAAGAAATAAATTCCAGGACTATATGTTCTACTTCAAAATCAGCTTCATCACACAATCTATGAAGTAAACTTTTTCATTCATTTCACTTAACAACTACATATCAGTATTTCCCAATTGCCTACCATGTACCAGGCACTGTCCTTGGGCAATGAAAAGATGAGGTCAATGATATTTAGAGCCCAGTACACACACACTTTCCGTCTAGTAGGAAGTCAAAACAAACAAACAAAATCAAACAGGGTAATGGAACTAAGAAGCATACATTCACCACTCCATCTAACATATCAACAGCAACAGTCTCGAAAGACACGTTTCTAGGACCTCAACAGATCACACAAATTCAATTTTAATCAATCTCCCATAACACCAACATGCTTCCATTGAGCAACATATTCCACCAATAAGCAAATTGTTTAGTGAACCATCTCAGCAACATATTTGGTAAACTATAGAGTTCAGGTTTTTGTTTTCTATAGTTTGATGTTTTGTTGTTGTTTTAATGCTTTTATAGTCCATTAAACTTCAAATGCTGAGATTGTGCTCATAATGATTTTTCCATGCTTCTACTGGAAGTTTTATGTCAATTTTCTTTCTGTCTTTCTCAAATTCCTCCTCACTACACACTCAAAGGTATTAAATTAAGTTTTTCATAGTGTGGTAAACAAAAACAAAAATGATCAAAATCACCTGACTTCCTAGACAATATGATTTAAACAGCACTGTTGTACTATGATATAATAAAATGAAGCAACAGACAAAAGAAAATGAATAGGGACCTCAGGCTGTAATATTTTAACCAAAGAATATTGATTGATCCTTAACTTTCCTACATGGAAATGAACCTTTTAAAATAAGCTTAATTCTGACATGAAAAAATCTAGACTGAGAGAGAATTCTGATGTCAGGAGGGAGCTTTTCTTTATCAGGTAGACTTTAAACTTGTTCAGTTGAACCTATCAATGGGATCAATTCCATCGCACCTTCAAAGTACATATGAATAGCTTTTCAATTTAAAGGGAGCACTTACTTATAACATCAGTAATTACTAAAATTATGGGTGGGATTTTGCCCAGAGGATGAAAAAAGAAATTCCAGATTTGCTACACTTTTAGGGAAATAACTTATTTGTATCAAAATATGTGAAACTGTAATATGGGGAAGAGATAATACCCTTGCCAATAGGGCCAATTTAAAATTTCATATGTCAGATGATCCTAGTAGATGTACCTAACTGTTATGTATTTAAAATTTGTGATGTGGACTTCCTTTTTGTGCCAAAATTGAGTAAGAGGCAATTGTTTACCTTCTTGATTATAAGAACTAAAATGATCCTGATTAAATATTTAGAATAGTTTTCAGACATTGGATATTGGTGGAGAACTTTGATTTCTGAAAGAGGAAAACAAGCAAAGTTAACCACATGACTGCCCCAGTTTACAGTCTTGAAAATCTCCAAACTGAAGCAAAGGAAGAGAACCAGAAAGAGCCTACCTATCCCTCTTAATTGAGGATACAGAGTTGGGAGTCCAGGGATATAAGGATATAGAATAAAGGAAGGGACCTGCCCAGGTCAAGAAAATAAAGGAAAATGGTACGATAGAGAGAACGCATGAAAAGGCCCAGACAATTGATTGTCTTTAACATTTTTTAAACTCAAAACTCACATATTTACTCAGCCAATAATCAACTTTCTCCATCCTCTAGTATTTGGTCAAGAAGCATGACAATAGTTACCAAATAGCAGAAGATTTGTGTGAGGAGACAAACCAAAGTCAACCACTGTATTTCCTAGAAAGTAGAAAAATACCAGCTATGTGTCAAAACATGGGAAGGGGAAAGAGATAATCTTTGGCTGAAGATTGTATTGAATTCCCCAAAATATGAATTGACATCCCATTTTAAAAACAAAGCTGAGTTTATTAAAGGTTAAAATAATACCTTGCATCACTTTTTGGGGGGTGGAAGTTTACTGGTGACTGAACCCAGGGCTTCATTCATGCTAGACAAGAGTTCTACCACTAAGTAAGATGTCAGTAGCCTTCCTACCATCATTTAGAAAATGTTATTTTGAAATCCACCTGATTTTGAAAGAAAATGTGTGTGTGTGTGTGTGTGTGTGTGTGTGTACAGACAAATTTTTGAGGAACACAACAGGAAATGATAAGTAATTCCTTCTGGAGAAAAGCACCAAAAATTATCAATAAAAAAAATTTTCCTTGTGTATATTTCATATTGTTTGAAATTTATTTTTCGCTTACCACACATACAGTAGTCACTGTTAATTGTTGACTAATAAATGTTCTCCCCTTCTTGCTAAGAAATTCCTGATTTTGTTTGAGATAGAATTGTACAAAGGCCTAAATAACTCAAACAACCTACAGGAGCCATAAAAATCCCATCACTTGATTTCCTAGCCCCACTTGGAACTAGGAGAAGCATGTTATTCACATCCAAAAAAGAAGTCACCCACAAATAAATTGCAAGGTCTTGTCCTTCTCCTTTCCCTTTTCTTCCCTCCATTAATGCAGATTGATGGCTGGAGCAGAAGCAAACATCCTACATCCTTTAAGAAAGAGCGAAGAATCACAGATACTTTGATTCTGAAATCTTGGAGGCAGAAAATCAAAGCTAGAATCCTAAATGCTTGGTAAGATCTCAACTATATTCCTACAACAAAGCCCAGCATCACCATGTCTCAGATCTATGGAATCTGAATCAGGATTTTGATAAGATCCCCAAGGAATCACATACACACTGAAGTATGAGAATCACTACTATACAAAAAAAAATGACCCCAGGACTGATAAACTGTTATCAGGTATTATGCTAACTTAAGCTGAAAGCATTCACACTCATATATGGGTATATTGCACTGTTAATTAAATAAAATCTACCAAAAGATATAAATAAGGGTGTGGTATAATGACAAAAGTATTTACATAAAATTTTGTATGATTAAAGATATTTATATACTTATAATTTATATACATCTAAAATTGTAATAAAGATTTCCAACAGATACCCATTTTAAATTAGAAATAATTTCAAATTATGGACAAATGCCAAAGTTTTTCTTTGTGGACCACTCTGTACAAAGCTATGGCTTAGTAATAAAAAGATCCAACAATTAAATAGTCCAGGTATGTAAAATATTTTTTTCAGCCAAATTTTTAAAAGTTTGATCAAATTGTTCTTTATAGCTGAATTATATCAAATATAGGCTCTGTATTAACTATATGAATCAAAGTAGACTTGTTATGTACTGATATTTTCTGCTGGTATTAAAATCCTAGATTGTGACTAAAATGCACAGACTGAAACCACTTACATGTAGTAAAAACAAGCTCCCACCACTAGCATTTTCCGTTTCTGTTCACTGCTTAATTGAACTGCTTATGTGTCTTGGCTCAATTGTAAAGAAATGTTGGGCTCAAATCCCAGGATTGATTTCACTGCGACAGGATTGTCAGCTACAGAGTTCTGTAAAATTGTCCTTCCTTCCACATTTATTTAACTCCAAGGTTTGGAAGCCTCAGTTGCCAAGAGCTTTGCACTAACAAAAATTTCACAAGATAAATAAGAGAAGCAGAAAGAGGTGACTGAATCAATCAGTTTTGTGCCCATATTCTAAACCTATTTGCAGAATAGAAACTATATCTATTTGATAAAACAAAAATCTGCACAGTGTATTGTATAAATATATTCGGCTAAATGTGCATACCTTGTTGAAGTGGAATGCAGTTCTGGAAAATAACTTATACATGTAGTTTCCACCAAATAGGTCACATCACTGGCACTCAGATTTCTTAACTACATTTTCTAGACAGGAGAGGAAAACGATATTAAAGCCTTTGTTTTTACTCTACCACTGAAAATATCAGAATGATTAGAATGTCATAAAAATCCCATGAAACTGCATGTGTGTTGAAGAAAGCATGTATTTTAAAAATTTTAATTGGTGACTAACTTTATTACCCTCTCCCAGGGGCTATTCTTCAATAGGCAAAGTCTGAAGGATATTGTCCGTGTTGTTATAATTTATACTTTTAACATTTTTCACTTCTCCATATTGATTTTTCCAACTTGTAGATGAGCCCAGTCGCTTTGCTTGGTTCATAATAAACAGCATTTTTTTCATGTACTGAAATGTTGGCCTTTTTTCCTATTTATAAAAATACAATGACTGTTGTGCTTGTAGTGTTTTATTTTAATCACGTATTGGCAAGAATTCTCTTGCTTGCTTCTGAGAGGCTGATTTTTGAACACCAGGACTCAAATAATAAATTGGTCCTGGGATTGAGTGAGATTAAAATATATGATCTTGGATTTCTGTCTGCAAATAATTAGCTGATTTTGAATAAGGACCTAATCTCACTGGCTTCCCATCCTCAGGGAAGTAAGAGTTTTGCTCCAGATTCAACAATCCCCAGAGCACCTCTCACCCATTCTTAAAACCTTCTAGGTTCTGTGCTTCCTCTCTTTTCCACTTCAACCTCAACACCCCTCACAGCCATGCACTGAGCTGAGAAAAAGTTCAGATGGGGCCAGAGTACATGTTTCATAACATTGAAAATCTGGTTGTGCAGGCTTTTCTAACATAATTATTTTTTAAGCTATAGGTAGGAGGTAGCAGCTGAGGCACAACTTTTAATAAGTAGACACTAAAATGTCATACCTTTAAGCAATGCTCCAATTCAGAAAACAGGGTTTTCCTCCAAGATTAATTACCACTGTCTGACACTATTACCCATTGAAATGTTTTATAAGCCCACAATACCAAGAGTTTCAAAAAGTGTCACACAACCAGCAATTCTTATTACTGAAAACATGAATATAACAATTGAATATAATGTTGAAGGGAAGCTGCCCCCAGGCAGTTTTACCTGCCCCAGCTTGCTCTTCTGCAGGGGATGATGAAAACTGGCACTGACCTTGACAGGACTACCTAGGACATTTTTCTATTAGGCTAAGGTGTCTTTTAAAATGCTTTGGAAAATGAGAAATAAGGAGAAATTCTGTTGTCAACAACCAAATGCTCTGCTTAGTGTCACCTTTTCTATTTCCCCACACACATTTGCATAGCAATTGCCAGAGAAAATCTCTTTTCCTTCTAATTGGATTGAATTGCTCCTAGATCTGTCTTCTAGTCCCCAAAAGCAATAAGGTGGGGGTGGAATACTTTAAAATAAAAGGTGAATTATTTAAAATACAAAGGATTCTAAGGTCAAACTGTTTCTCTCCTTCTCTCTCTCTCTCCTCTCTCTCCCTCCCTCCCTCCCTCCCTCCTTCTTCCCTTTCTTTTTTTTGTGGTTTGCTCTGGATATATTTGTGCTTAGAGACATCTAATTATTTTTCACTTTTCCCTTAGATGTGTAACTATGCATACATAGCATTGAAATAAGGTGAAATATGTGTCAGTGGAAGCCTCTCCAATAGGAGCTCCTTGCTGTGGTGCTCTGTAAGCACTTTCACCTTATCTCTTGGGCTATGCAAACCCAAAGTGTGGAAAAGAGAAAGGAAAAAGCTACCTTTAGGCAGAACTTGCTTGAGGAAGGTTTGGACAGGCTTCTCAGTTAGGGGTCTCCACTTGCCTTGCTTTGCCTATTCAGCAATCATCCTACCCACTCTACTTCCTCTCCTCTCCTCACCTCTCTTCTCCTCTCCCCTTCCTTTTCCCCTTGCTTCCTTCACTCTTGTTTTCCATCCAAGATCTTCCTTATCAAATTCCTTCTACAAAGGGGGAAAATTATGGATATAAATACATTAAGAGAACATATGTAATTATCATTTCTCCCAATGTATTTTGAATTTTTATATCAAGTAATAATTAATTATGAAGTTTTAGATTCTGCTCTATTTATATTTTTTATAATTCTTGGGATCAGGATGCCTTTCTATCCCACTTAGCTCTACATATGTAGTTATCTATGCTTCAGGCTTGTTTTGTCTAGAATTCTGCTATAATGGTGGGTGGTACCTAGAGCCTCTACCTCAATCCTGTTTTCTGCAGTATCTCTCAGTGTCTCTGTGCACACACTCCTACTGTCACAGGACAGGGTCCAAGTATTATACACAGTTAAGTTAAATAAAAATTAATATATAGTCAGAGAGGGATTAGGCTGTCAAGGAAATCAATGAAATGTGGAGACACCAGAATTGTGACTAGGGGTGCACCTGCACAAAGCAAGGCCTCAAGACTAAAGGTCACAATGGCCGGACTTGCATACTTCCCTAACAGATGAAATGAAAATTTGAAATTATACTGTACTTGGTACCATCCAACCCATTGAGTCCAGATATCCATCAGATACCTGAGTGGATGACCAGAACACCTGGGCTCATCCCTTCCCCCAAACATTCCGGTTTTAGAAGTTGTAGATAAGCTAAGGGTAATGATGTCTTCCATATGTCCTTGCTATTTATATCCTGCTTTTCTATTGGATCAATATTAGCTAAGCAGCTATACTTGTAATCTTATTAGTTGATTACATTTTGACCCACGTTGTACCACATTTGTGACTTTGCTATATAAATTACCCCTCACAAAGCGCCTCAGTGGCATCCCACTTGCAAGACCGTTCCTGTCTCTGAGGAGCTATTCCTATTCCCCAGTAAACATTTCCTAATCTTAACCTCCTTTATCCTTTGAAATTCATTCCTCAGTTTTAGGGGACATGAACTCAGCACATTGGACATCTAGCACATCGTGAGTTATGTTTGTCCTATATCACAAGGAGGTTCCTCTGATATAGATACAGATGAAAGAGGGGTCCCGACTGCGGTGCTGCCAAGGTCATTTCTCCAAGAATGTTTTATGGGGAAAATTCACAAGATGGGTACAACGTTGGTCAAACTATAATCAACCAATAATACTGCAGGTATAGCCACTTGACTGATACTGATTTAATAGAGAAGCAGGGTAGGTAGCAAGGGCATATAGATGACATCATTAATCTTGGTGGGGAGTCTATAGTCTTAGTCTTGTCTTTGGTCTCTGTTTTAGCAGCCTTAATCTTAGTCTTAGTGGATGAGAGAAGATGGTCCATGCTTAGTGAGGTTATGTTCTATTTCTAGAAATCCCAAAAGGATTATACCAATTACAGTATAATCTCAAACTATCCTTCATCCCTTAGGAAAGTA
The DNA here is from genome assembly GCF_053883595.1 of Heterocephalus glaber. Classification (NCBI taxonomy): domain Eukaryota; kingdom Metazoa; phylum Chordata; class Mammalia; order Rodentia; family Bathyergidae; genus Heterocephalus; species Heterocephalus glaber. Next base: position 39,063,361 of record NW_028258324.1, on the reverse strand, counting down.
TATAAATTGTGATTTTAATCTCAAGGCCTTGTCTTTTTCAACTGGGCTTCCAACAACAATTCTGATGTCTCCACCTTGCACTGACTTCCTTGGTAGCCCAGTTCCCTTCTGACTGTGTATTAATTTTATCAAATTTAGCTCCCCATAATACCTATAAAAAGGAGATGGGGACTTCAACTTAGCTTGAGCAGGTCCTTAATGTCTCATCACAGAAAATAATTTAAGAATGCATTAGTGAGAGGTAGAGGCAGATTTATTAGGGAGAGTTAAAGAAGTGCCCACTCAGTGAGAAAAAAAAAATCACAGGTGCTTGAGGGTGAGATACGCTATAGTCTGGAGTTGGGGAAATATGTTCTTGGAGGTATCCTTTAAGACGGACAGTCTCAAATATTTGCTTAGAAACATTCTTTAAATCATTGTTATCTTTTTTTTCTTAAATTCTTTTATTGGTACATTTTAGATATACAATACACTTACATTTATCTTTGGGTGCTTGTACCTGTACATGATGTATCTTGTTTCTTATTTTATCCCCCTTACCTGTGCACCTTTCACACCTCCACCTTTACCTATTTACATACTTCATTTCCATTTTTTTTTCTTTTCTCATAATTTTTCCTTTCCGTTCTTTCCTTACCCCATCTCCCTCACCACCACTACCCCTTTGGATCTATTCCTATTTCAAAGTATCAATTATTAGCTATTAATCCTTTTAGTCCTTATTTACACTCAGTTTCTCACACTAGAGAAACTATTTGGTATATACACATGAGTGTCTTATTTATTTCACTTAAGAGTATGGCCTCAATATGCATCCATTTAGCTATAAATGACTCTAGTTTCTCATTCTTTATGGCTGAGTAGTCCTTCATTTTATTAAAAAAAACACATCTTCTTTATCCAGTTTTCAGCTGATGGGCACTTGGACTGTTTCCAAGCTTTAGCTATTACAAGCTGTGCCACTATAAACATGAGTACACATATATCACTGTGGTATGATTCCTTTAATTCCTTTGGGAAAATACCCAGCAGGGAAATAGCTGGGTCAAATGGGACCTCCAGCCCTAGTTCTTTGAGGTATCTCCACACTGATTTCCATAGTGGTTGCACCAGTCTGCACTCCCAACAACAATGGAGAAGGGTTCCTTTCTCTCCACACCCCCACCAGCATTTGTTATAGGTTGGTTTCTTGATAGCAGCCAATCTTTCTGGGGTGAGGTGGAATCTCAGTGTTGGTTTCAGCTGCATCTCCAGATGACCGTGACCAGTGTTGTTGAATATTTTTTCATATATTTAATTGCTGCTTTTACTTCCTTGTCTGAGAAATGTCTGTTCATTTCAGATGCCCATTTTTGAATTGGGTCTTTGAATTTGGGGGCTCTGATTTTTTTCAGCTCTTTATATATTCTAGATAGTAGCCCTTTGTCTGAGTTACAGCTGCGAAAATTTTTTTCCCACATTGTAGGTTGTCTGTTAGCTCTGTTGGTGGTTTCTTTTGCAGTTCAGAAGCTTTTTAATAAGATGAAATCCCAGTTGTTGATTCTTTTTGCTAGTTCCCGTGCTACTGAGGCTTTGTTCATAAAGTCTTTTCCCATGCCAGTATCTTCAAGAGCTCTACCTACCTAACTTACCTTCCAGCAAGTTTAGTGTTTCTGTCTTAACATTTAGATCTTTAATCCAGTTAGATCTTAGTTTAGTGCATGGTGATAGATATGGGTCTAGTTTTAATCTCTGACAGGGTGAAATACAGTTTTTCCAACACCATTTATTAAATAGGCTATCTTTCCTCCGATGAGGGTGGTTGGCTCCTTTGTCAAAGATGAGATGGCTGAGTATATCTGGAGTTGTTTCTGCATCTTCTAATCTATTCCACTGATCCTCAGGTCTGTTTCTTTACCTGTACCATGCTGTTTTTATCACAGTAACTTTGTAGTATAGCTTCAAGTTGGGTATTGTGATACCCCCAGCCATGTCTCTTTTGCCCAGAATTGCTTTTACTATTCTAGGTCTCTTCTGGTTCCAAATGAATTTTTGGATTGTTTTCTCTAGCTCTGTGAAGTATATTCTTGGAATTTCAATTGGCATTGCAGTAAATCTATATAGCAGTTTTGGAAGTATGGCCATTTTCATTATATTGATTCTTCCTACTCAGGAACAAGGGATGTCTTTCCATTTTCTTATATCCTCTTCGATCTCCTTTTTCAGGGTGCTGTAGCTTTCAGTGTAGACGTCTTTTGCTTCCTTTGTTAGATTGATTCCTAGATATTTCATTTTTTTGGATGCTATTGTGAAAGGAATTGTCTCCCTAATTTCTCTCTCAATGGGTCTGTTATTTGTGTATAAGAAGGCTATTGTTTTTTGAGTGTTGACCTTGTATCCAGCTACTCTACTGAATCTGTTAATTAAGTCTAGAAGTCTTTTGGTAGAGTTCTTTTGGTCTTCTATGTAGAGTATCATATCATCAGCAAATAATGACAGTTTCACTTCTTCCTTTCCTATCTTTATTTCTTTTATTTCTTTCTCTTTTTTAATTTCCGTGGCTAATGTTTCCAGAACTATATTGAACAGGAGTGGTGATAGTGGGCATCCTTGTCTTGTTCCTGATTTTAGCATGAAAGTTTTCAGTTTTTGACCATTTAGTACGATGTTGGCTGTTGGTTTTTCATAGATAGCCTTAATCAGGTTAAGATACAGGAATTCTATTCCAATTTTCTGTAGGGTTTTTATCATGAATGGGTGCTGGATTTTGTCAAATACCTTTTCTGCATCTATTGAGATGATCGTATGGTTTTTGTCCTTGACTCTGTTAATATAGTGTATTACATTTATCGATTTACGGATGTTGAACCATCCTTGCATCCCTGGGATAAATCCAACTTGGTCAGGGTGTATGATCTTCTTGATGACCCTCTGTATTCTGTTTGCCAATATCTTGTTGAGGATTTTTGCGTCTATATTCATTAGAGAGATTGGCCTGTAGTTCTCTTTTTGGGTTGGGTCTTTCCCTGGTTTTGGAATCAAAGTCACACTTGCTTCCAGGAATGAGTTTGGAAGCCTTGCTTCCCTTTCAATTTCCTTGATGAGTTTAAAGAGTAATGATGTTAGCTCTTCTTTAAATGTCTTGTAGAATTCAGCAGTGATGCCATTAGGACCTGGGCTTTTCTTTGTTGGTAAATTTTTTATTACATTTTCAATTTCACTCATTGTAATTGGGATGTTTAGAATTTCTATATCTTCTTCATTTAACTTTGGTAATTCATACATATCTAGGAATCTGTCCATTTCTTCTGTGTTTTCCATTTTGTTAGAGTACAGGATCTCAAAGCAGGTATTGATAATCCTCTGGATTTCCGCTGATTCTATTGTGACTTCCCCTTTTTCATTCTTAATTGCATGGATTTGAGTCTTTTCTTTCCTTTTTTTGATAAGGTTGGCTAAAGGTTTATCAATTTTATTTATTCTTTCAAAAAACTAACTCTTTGATTCATTAATTTTTTGTATCATTCTCTTAGTCTCTATTTTATTGATTTCTGCTCTGATCTTTATAGTTTGCTCTCTTGTGCTGGCTTTGGGTTTGTTATTATCTTCTTTTTCTAGGAGTATGAAGTTCTGCATTAGGTTATTTATCTGAGTTCTCTCTGTTTTCCTAATATGGGCATTCACTACTATGAATTTCCCACATAGAACTGCTTTCATTGTGTCCCATAGATTCCTAAATGTTGTACTGGCATCATCATTTACTTGTAGAAACTGTCTAATTTCTTTAATTTCCTCTGTGACCCACTGGTTGTTCAGGAGGGTGTTATTAAATTTCCAGGAGTTTGTGGGAGTTTTGCAGTTTCTCATGTTATTGATCTCCAATTTTGTTGCACTATGGTCTGAGAATATACAGGGGGTAATTTCAATTCTTTTACATAGACTTAGACATGTCCTGTGAACTAGCATGTGGTCTATTCTGGAGAATGATCCATGTGCAGCTGAAAACAATGTGAATTCTGATTTTGTGGGGTGGAACACTTTGTAAATATCTATTAAGTCCATTTGTTCATTAGCTTGGTTCAGTTCTAGAATTTCATTGTTAATTTTTTGTCTAGGTGATCTGTCTATTTGTAATAGTGGGGTACTGAGGTCCCCCACAACAACTGTATTAGTGCTTATTTGGTTTTTCATGTCCATTAATATTTGTTTTGTCTAGTTGGGGGCATTCGTATTTGGTGCATATATATTTAGGATTGTTATCTCTTCCTCTTGGATTGTTCCCTTCACAAGGATGTAATGACCATCTTTGTCTCTCTTAATTAGTTTTGGTTTGAAACCTACTTTGACTGCAAATAAGATTGCTACCCCTGCTTTTTTCTGGGTTCCTGTTGTATGGAGAGCTGTTTTCTATCTTTTTATTTTCAGGCTATGAATTTCTTTTTGTGCCTCTGCAGTGTATAACCAAGTAGCTGCACAGCCAAAAAGCCAGAGGTGGGGGGGGGGTATTGCAGGCGCCCTCGTGACCAAGTCAAGACCAAGTCATCAGCTGGTGGGCCTGCCCGGGGTGGGGAGTGTGTCCTCCTCACCCCGTCCTGGTGGCTAGTGGAAAACTGGTGGAGCAAGCCAGTGCAAGCAGGTCCCAGTCAGCCTGCAACTGCTCAGCCCCACCTGGCCCTGCCGGCTCCCTTCGGCCCCAAATCATTGTTATCTTTTTAATATTAAGGTCAGGTTGTTGTCTTTTATCTACTAGATTAATTTATGGACTTACGGTTTCTTGAAGATTCTTAGGAATTTTATAGCCATGAGCCTGAAAGAAAGTACAAACAGGCCTAGGAAGTAAAGGTTTGGGTGAGTTTCCTTGTCTCCTTTTTATCTGCTTTTGATTCTTCTGTCCTACCTTACTGCCATTCACATACAGCCACAGATGAGTTTCCACTGCTCTTCACTGGCCAGCTCTTCCTCATGCTTCTGCACTCATGTTAGCTTTCATTCTTCTGCCAGACCAAGAGAGAAACACAGAACAATGCTAGTCACCCTATAAGATTTACTCCAAAGACCTACATAATTCTGAGTTGATTAATGATACAGTAAAGATGGCATCATAACATCAGTACAGAATTGCTTTTTGGTGAATCTGAAACCCTTTGTAGGTGGTGCAAATGTTAAATCATTGCATTGTGGTACATTAAATGAATCTTATGGGATTAAAAACAAGCAACTCCAGGCTGTGCTATTTAAAGTCTGCCTAAATAGCATAATGTATGAAAATGCCTTGAAAGGATAAGAGGAAAGGAAAGATAGCAATTGCACCCAAATCTAACTTACAATGAAGATTTTAGGGGAAAATTCTGTGATGGAAAAACAAAATCCAAAATCTAGATTAGAGGGAAGAGGGATTTTTTTCCCTACATTTAACAAATACTCTAAGTGACTAGAAAGTGATAAATCAATTAAAGAGTCCTTGTGCTTAGGAAGTCTTGTATCTAGTATCAGAGAGATTTAAAAAAAAACACAGCACAGGGCTGGGGATTTAGCTCAGTGGTGCCACACCTGCCTGGCAAGCACAAAGTCCTGAGTTCTATCACCAGTACCGAAAAAAGAAAAAACACAGTGCACAGGTGAATATTCTGAAGAAAGATTATGAAGTCCTACAACTGAATGTAAAAGGACTTCATGACCTAGTTTACCAATCTTAGGAAGATGAGAAAACAGCACTTCATCTGTAACCTGAACAATGAATAGACCTTAACTAGGTAAAAGGGGGTCAAAGAAAACTCTCTTGACAGATATTGATTGGCTGTGAAGAGGAAAAAACCTGCACTATTTCAGGAATTAATAGTAATGGGACCAATGGCAAGAGCAGCATTAGATGAGACAGGAGAATAAACAACAACCAAGTCTCAGAGGCCTTCTAGAATAGATTTTCATTTTTAAAGAAAGCAATTAGTAGAAATGGAAATATTTAAGTCACTTGAGGATACAAATAGCCACATAGACTATAGAATAACTACTTCAGAGGACAGAAAAACTAGATAAAAGAGAGTGCTTAGCAGGCACAATCCATGCATATGCTATTACTTGAAAATAGATTATAGTTTGAACTAGAATAGTGCTCATTAAGATAGAGAAAAAGGGAGAAATTGGGAGATATTTATGAGATTAAAATGTCTGTGATTTACCCACTGGTGGTGGCACAAGACTGTAGTCCTAGTACTTGGGAAGCTGAAGTAGTAGGATTTCAAGATTGAGCCCATCTTAGGCAATTTAGTGAGATTCTGTCTCAAAACAAAATATTCAAAAAGGACTAGGGTTGTATCTCAGTGTGAAAGGCATGGATTCAATCCTCAGTACAACAACAACAAAAATATTGATTGAATGTTGATGTAATATGGGATAAAGATAGATGTTTGAACTATGAGGATGGTGGCACAAGGATAGTTCCAAGATTACTGAAGATGTTGTAGCTGACACATGGAATTGGGGTGAAAGTAGAAATGTCAAGTAGGTAGTTTAAGGTGAAATTTATAGTTCTAAGGAGATGTTTGACCCAGATATTTAAAGATGAATCTTGTTGGCATATAGGGGAATTGAAGCCTTGGCAAAGAATAAAGTGAAGAGAAGTTGAAAAAGTGATGAATGCTACAAAAGAGATAATCCCATGCTGGCATAATAATTTACACCTGTAATTTTAGCACTCTGGGAGACTAAGGCAAAGGATTGCGAGTTCAAGCAAGTTCAACCTGTTCAATTTGGCAACTTACTAAGACCCTACTTCAAAATTTAAAAATTAAAAAGGGCTAGCATTGCCCCTCAGTGGTAAGGCCCTGAGTTCAATACCAAGCAACAAAGATGAGAGAGAGCAAGAGTGAGAGCAAGAGAGAGAGAGAGAGAATCTCAAATATGGATAAAGGCAATATACTAGAATCTGGATGCAAATCAATGAAAAATATCTTTAATAGGAAAAGGTTTACACCTTGAAGGGAAAAAGTGATAGATACACATATATACATCAGGAGAACATTCCAAGGGGTTGAGAACAATATAATTTTGGACAAGGACCAGAATTTTACACTTTTTTTAGCCCTTAAAACAAAACTGCACCATCCATAAGGCAGGAGTTTAATGGAGACAGAAAACATAACAATAAAAAGTCTAAGGGAGTCTAATTTGAAAAGGATTCCTCAAAGAGTGTGTGAGGAGGTAGTGCTTCACTGAGTGAGTAGTTAAGGCAGTGACCACTGGTCTTTTAACTATTTGGGAGAATGCTGGGGCATTAGTTAAGAAGGAAAGCCCAATTTCAAAGAAAGCATTATGAGTTTTATTACAGAGTATATTAATAAAATGAATGTATATTTCTCTAGATATAAAAAGAAATCTGCCTGACTCAGTTCATTTAATTTCTCAATTACTTGTTTATCATAAAATCAACAAATTAAATGTTAAAACCAAATTACCACTTCCTTTCAACTAAGGTTTTCATTTTATTATTCCACTAGAAAGAATATACTTTCAATCAAGTCTCCTATTACAACAGTAGGGAAGATAAGGGCTTTCGAGAGGAACAAGCCTGAAACATAGAAGTTTCCTTTTAAAAAAAGTTGAAACTAATATCTTTTAAGGACAGAATATGTTGATTTAACTTATTTTGAATATTTTGGTCATTCTTAAGAAAATTACTTTTTAAAACAGGACATATTACCTATGCATACACAGTTTGTGCATGCTATAATTCAGATCCACATTAATATTGTTCTAATGGCTCCAGAAGAGAAGATCAAACATATATCAATCATAGCTCCCTATATCTGGGTACTAACACAGGCAAGTTGTGAATGGTAAAACACTCTACTATCAGCTATATCTTCTTTTTCCTTCTGACTTGCTTTCTAGACCATTTGCTACTGTAAATTTTCTGCATTGATCATATTGATTATATGAATAGAAAAATATGCACCAAAACTTCAATATTTTTCTTGAAATTCTGAGGTCACTAATTTCATGTATAACCAGCACCTAATATTTGCTTCCACTTCTTTCTTCTTTCCTGTATATTATGTAAATTTTCCTATTTCACTATTTTCTAACCTCTTTCTTACGAATACTTTTTATTTCCTCTACTCTCTGCAATACTTAGCACAACTTGTGATATAGTAGATGTTTAATAAATAATGCAGAGTGGATGTGAGTGCGTGTGTGTGTGTGTGTGTGTATGTGTGTACTTAGGTTAAAGGTTACTGTTCCATACTACAATCAGAAAACAATGACAAACCCTTGATATGATCCCTCAATATCAGGGTTAGAAGTTCAGATCTAATGCTGTGAATGAAAATTAACTCTTAGCCCTTGATATCAAATTCACATTGTGAAAGATATTTCCTTCCACAGATCAGAGATGTAATTTTCTTTTAAAAATATTTTTAGAGAATTGTGAAACATAAGAAACTCCCTCAAGTTATTTCCTTACTCCAAGAATCAATCATAGTCTTAGATCTTAAAAATATCAACATCCAGCCAATAGCTTTAATGAGAGAAGATCGCTCATAGCCAATAGACATCTGAGCCACCTCTTTATTCTCCACATATATTCTATCCTTACCACAGCTTCCTATGAGACAAAGTAGACCAAACCTAATCTCTACCTGTAACATTCCACCTGAAGGGCTGAGCTCAGTTTCCTTCGCAAAAATAAATACTATGGAATACAAAAATGACCAAATCATGAAAAGTAGTAAAATAAAAATCTACACTAGGATAAGAAATTCAGAGATAACTGCATGAGACAACGTTTTTCTGCTTTGGATTCTTGCTGTTTTCATTGATTAAAGTGCTTAGATGAAAGTGTCAAGGAGAAATGTAGAACACAAACAGCATATGTTTACCTACAAAAAGATATTTTCCTTTTAGAACAATATATTTCTTATAAAAATCAGTATGTCCAAAAGAAAATCTTTAAAAATGTGGCATAATAAAGGACTAGTCCAATATTTGTTGTGGGTTCCTTGAAGGGAGGTTCTAATTTACATTGATCCACCACATTGGGACCATCTAAGACTGTACTCTATCTCTGTTCATGTGGTCCTGATTTGTATCTTTTATGATAAAACCATATGTATAGTGGTTTCCTGAGTTCAGAAAGTTATTCTAGTGGATTATCAAATGTAAGAGAGTAGTGGGAAACCCTGAATTTTCAGCCAGTTGATCAGAAGGGCAGGTAGGGACCTCTGGAGTCCATGACTGGTGTCAGAAGAGAGGGCTGTCACCCGGAGAACTGTGCCTTCCACCTGTGATGCCTGCATTAACTGCAGGTACTGAGTGCAAATCCACACTGTAGGACAGCCAAAATTGAGAAAAAGAAAATGTTAGAAGCTTAATTATGCCTATTCATGAAAATTTAAATTAAGCTCTTTAAAAGCATGAGAGAGGGAGAGGGAGGGAGGGAGAGAGAGAGAGGATTTTAACTGGAGGACTTACTGTGCTACTACATGCTACCTCAGCATGTGTTATTCTTTCTCTTTTATCTATTATCTCCTTTTTCTTTTGTGAAAATAGAATTTAAAAACTCAACAATCTGAATTATGGTCATTTTGTGATAAAGTATGCTGATAACTGAGATTGAGAGCCCCGACTATTTATAAAAATAAAAAGTGTTCAGCATGACATAAGTCACAAGAAAGAATGATTTTCTTTAACTCATAATTCTTGACTTTTCCCATTATTCTATTGAAAAAGAATAATTTCTTATTTGCTTAGATAATTCTCTTCAATGCACCTATGATTATATTTAATTTTCTCAATAAATTCAGCCTCCATTATAAAGCTAACTGGAACTAAGTTTTGAATAAGTAACCAAAAATCAGTATTTCCAGATCTGATTTAGGTCATTATCCATTTGCATCATTTGTATTGCATAAAATTAGACTGATCGATAGAGTTTTCAAAATTCTCATTGACAGCTCAGTAAAAGAATACAGTGCTTTACTCCACAAATTAATAATAATCCAAATGAACAATAATCTAATAGCCTAATTAAAGCTATAATTCATTTAGTTTTCTTTATAAGTAAATATCATGACTAATTTTCCATTTAATGTAACTTACCAATAATGACTAATATGTATGCATAAAAATTTCCATTGTTAATGTTTTGTTTCCTAATGTAACCCATTAATTTTTTTCTCTCTGCACAAATGTTTTAACTTGTAATCTTTCAAACTATTTTACATTAACTACATGGACAGCTCAGCACACACATTTTCATTCAAGTTCCCTAAGCTGTGATGTTCATTCCCGTCACCTGACTATACTCAGGGAGGAGATAGAAACAAATCTTCTCAATTACCAAGATGGTAAAATCTCCCTCACCTAATACCACACTCTTAAGGCAACAACTGAATAAAAATAATAATAATAATAATAATAATAAAATAAGTGACCTCATTAACATCCTCAAACTGGGTTTTGAGATACAACAAATCAGTACTTCTGGTTAAGAACACTGTCACCATCATAGATTTATGATGATAGATTTGTGTCGTACTGACATTCCTTAGGTTTCCCAGTTTCAGAGAGAAATACTTTTTGTTTTTTCTTAAATTCTTTCATTGGTACATTTTAGGTATACAACACATTTACATTTCTCATTGGGAACTTGTACCTTTACATGATGCATCTTGCTTCTTATTTTTTCCCCATTCCTAGCCTCCCCTTCACCCCTTCCACCCTTCCCTATTTACAAAGACTTTATTTTCATTTTTTCCATTTCTCATCATTTTTCCTTTCCCTTCTTTCCTTTCCTCTGCCCTCCCCACTACCCCACCCCTTTGGACCTTTTCTTCCTATTTTGCATTATTGATTATTCATTCTAATCATTGCTACATTTTAGGTATACAATATAATGACATTCATCATTGGAAATTTGCACCTTTACGTAATCTCTCTTGGTTCTTTTTTTTCACTCTTGCCAACCCTCCCTTCATTCCCTCCATTCCTCCCTATTTACAAAGACTTTGTTCCTATTTTTTCATTTTCTCATATTAATTCCATTCCCTTCTTTCCTTTCCCCTAGCCCTCCCACTTCCTTCCCCTTTGCCCCTTTGCTTCTTATTTCACGTTACCTATTATACATTTTAGTCCTTATTTACACTTTCAGTTTCTCACACCAGAGAAACTACTAGGTACTTATACATGTGTGTCCTATTTGTTTCACTTAAGAGTATTGCCTCAATGTTCATCCACTTAGCTATAAATGTCTCTAATTTCTCATTTTTTATGGATGAGTAGTACTCAATTGTATAAAAACCCACATTTTCTTTATCCAGTCTCCAGTTGATGGACATTTGGGCTGTATCCAAGTTTTAGCTATCACAAACCGTGCTGCTATGAACATGGGTGCACATATATCACTGTGGTATGATTCTTTTACTTCTTTGGGGAAGATCCCCAGCAGTGGAATAGCAAGGTCAAATGGGGCTTCCAGTTCTAGTTATTTGAGGTATCTCCATACTGATTTCCACAGTGCTTGCACCAGTCTACAATCCCACCAATAGTGGAGCAGGATTCCTCTTTCCCCACAGCCCCCTCAGCATTTGTTATTGGTTGATTTCATGATAGCAGACATTCCTTCTGGAGTGAGGTGGAATCTCAGCATTGTTTTCATTTGCATCTCTGTAATGACCAGTGATGTTGAACATTTTTTCATGTATTTATTTGCTATTTCTACTTCCTTGTCTGAGAAATGTCTGTTCATTTCGGATGCCCATTTTTGGATTGGGTCTTTAAATTTGGGAGGTCTGATCTTTTTAAGTTCTTTGTAGATCCGAGATAGTAGACCTTTGTCTGAGGAAGAGCAGGTGAAGATTTTTTCCCACATTGTGGGTTGTCTCTTCACAAGCTGGTGCTTTCTCTTGCTGTGCAGAAGCTTTTTAATAAGAAGAGATCCCATTTGTTGATTGTGCTAGTTCACGGGCAATGAGGTTTTGTTCATGCAATCTTTTCCTACAACGATGTCTTCAAGAGTTCTACCTAACCTCTGTTCCAACTGGTTCAGAGTTTCTATTTTAATATTTAGATCTTTAATCCATTTCGATTTTAGATTAGTGCATGGTGAGAGATATAGGTCTAGTTTTAATCTGTGGCAAGTTGAAACCCAATTTTTCCAGCACCATTTATTAAAGAGGCTATCTTTCCTCCAGTGAGGGTGTTTGGCTCCTTTGTCGAAGATGAGATGGCTGAGTGTGTCTGGTGTTGTTTCTGCATCTTCTAATCTGTTCCACTGGTCCTCAGTTCTGTTTCTTTGCCAGTACCATGATGTTTTATCACAGTAGCTTTGTAATATAGTTGGAGGTTGGGGATTATGATACCCCCTGCCATGTCTCTGTTACCTAGAATTGCTTTTGCTATTCTAGGTCTCTTCTTGTTCCAAATGAATTTTTGGATTGTTTTCTCGAGGTCTATGAAGTATGCTGCTGGGATCTCAATTGGCATTGCAGTAAATCTATATAGCAGCTTTGGAAGTATGGCCATTTTCACTATATTAATCCTTCCTACCCAGGAGCAGGGGATGTCTGTCCATTTTCTGATATCATCTTCAATGTCTCTTTTCAGAGTGCTATAGTTTTCAGAGGAGAGGTCTTTGATTTCTTTCGTTAAGTTGATTCCTAGATATTTCAGTTTTTTGGATGCTATTGTGAAAGGAATTATCTGCCCTATTTCTCTCTCAGTGAGTCTGTCATTTGTGTAGAGGAAAGCTATTGATTTTTATGTGTTGACCTTGTAACCAGCTACTTGACTGAATTTGGTTATTATGTCTAGAAGACTTTTGATCAGTTCTTGGGGTCTTCTATATAGAGTATCATGTCATCTGCAAATAATGACAATTTGACTTCTTCATTTACTATCTTTATTCCTTTTATTTCTTTGTTTTGTCTAATTGCCTTGGCTAATGTTTCCAAAACTATATTGAACAAGAGTGGTGATAGTGGACATCCTTGTCTTGTTCCTGATTTTAGTGCGAAGGAAGAGAAACACTCTTTAAAGGACAGCTGATGGCTCCCTAAAACTTTTTCTCCAATCATCCAAACATTTCAAAAGTAATACATTCACTACCAAATTACTCTGACATGATGAGTCTTATGTGCAAACGTCTCTCTTTTCCAACCCAATGGCAGAAGACTAATTTTTTTCTTAACATTTTATGGACACATACTAGTACAGAAAAAGCAGGGACGTGAACACAGAGTTAGAGTATGAAATTTGTGTGAGATCAGGGAGGGTTCCAGAGAAACGGGCCAACTTTTGAAGAATCTGATGCAAGAAAGTTTAAGAAATTATCAGTTATTGTGAAATCACAATGGCAAATACCAAGGTTAAACATCAACATGTATTTTCTTAGAAGTCTGACATTAAAAATCACTTTGATCAATGTTCTAGTCACTTTCCCATCACTGAGAGTAAATATCTAATAACCACAATTTAAAGGAAGAGAGGTTTGGTTTCATAAAATTCCATACACAGTCATCTTGTTACAATCCAGAAATGGCATGGTGAGGATGGCATGGTGGGGATGGAAGTTGCTTAACCCAAAGCAACCACAGAGCAGAGCAAGAAAGAAGGAGCTGGGGATAAGAACACACCCTTCCAGGTCATGGCCCCAGAGCATGCCCTCTCTGCCCAGATCCCACTTTTGAAGTATATGAGGTTTGGGGGTACATTTTCAACCTAAATCATAAAAATCAGTAACCAATGTCAAGGAATAGGTAAATGTCTATAAGAAATTGAAACATTGACATTCCTCTTTTTTTTATAAACTGGAAATACAATTATCTTGCTGTCATAAAATAATGCATGGCATCATCTATCTGAGGTAAAAGTTCTATATAACTCTGACTCCAAATCTTAGGAGTAAACTATCATAAAAAGTTTGAAATTTTTCAATTAAATTGAAATGAACATCATACATTTCAAATCACTCTGTTAATTTGTATATAGTTGTAGAATTAAAAAATTTCCAGTATTACTATATAAGCCTTTTTTCTTTCTGGTACTGGGAATCGAACTGGGGGCCTTGCACTGGCAAGGCAGGTGGCAGAACCACTGAGCCAAATCCCAGGCCCAAGTCATTGTATTTTTTTTTATAATTTGAAAGTCTATGATATTGAGAAACTTTAGTATTTTGAACTAAATCACGGGCCATTCTGATGTAGCAAAATACTGACATTATAAATTATCATTCTAAAACCAACTGGTTATAGTAAATATTGGAATGGAGAAGTGTTATCTTTTTTGGAGCCCTGGAAGGCATGTTCCAATAAATTGCCATCACAAAATTAGGGAAATACTATAACATGAACATCACTTCTGACACCAATTACAAGTTCAACATCTTCAAGACTACCTGCAGTTTTGATAATTGATTAGAAGGACTCATAGGAATCACTGAAAGCTGATACAATGAGAATTATGGATTACAAGAATTAACATTAGTCAAAAAATAAGAAACATGGGACAGAATCAAGAAAATTTCTCCACTGTCCAGTGGAATTATGAACAGCACTAATTTCTCCCAATGATAATATGGGAAAATTACATAGAATGTTGCCAACCTAGGAACCCTCTCTAGCCTTAATTTCATATTTCTTACTGTATCCTCTGTGTATAGACATGATTAGTTATCATATGGCTGACTTTTGGAATCTGCATCAAGCTGACATCACATAGCCCAAAGCCCTCACCACAAGTCACATCATTAGACTCTCCAGTGTAGGCCAAGGAACCTAGGTAAATAAAGGCACTTTTATCTTGCAGTACATTCTAAGGATTTGGCGATAACTGAAAATAAGACCTTTCTCTAGGTAAATTATATTCTTTACTACACAAATCAGGAATATTTTGTTCTGATCCTGATATTATTCTTATATTTAGCATTTTAGAGGAAATTTAAATTTTTGTTTAAAAATACAGTCAATTATGTGTGCCTATTACAAAAGAAGAATTTATCAAAACTAGATAGCATTCATTTCACTTAAGAGTATTGCCTCAATGTGCACCCATTTAGCTATAAATGTCTCTAGTTTCTCATTATTTATAGCTAAGTAATACTCCATTTTATAATAAAAAAAAACACATTTTCTTTATCCAGTCTCCAGGTGATAGGCAATTGGGTTGTTTCGAAGTTTTAGTATCACGAATTGTGCTGCTATGAACATGGGTGCACATATATCACTGTGGTATGATTCTTTCAATTCTTTGGGGAAGATGCCCAGCTGAGAAATAGCTGGATCAAATGGGACTTCTAGTCCTAGTTCTTTGAAGTATCTCCATACTGATTTCCACAGTGGTTGCACCAGTCTACATTGGACACACATGTGTAAATACCAAACAGTTTCTCTAGTGTGAGAAACTGAAAGTGTAAATAAGGGCTAAAAGGTATAATAGATAAGATGAAATAGGAAGAAAAGGTGCAAAGGTGAAGGGGAAATGAGAGGGGAAGGGGAAAAGAAAGAAGGGAATAGAATTAATATGAGAAAAAGAAAAAATGGGAACAAAGTCTTTGTAGATAGGTTGGGGTGGAGGGGTTGAAGGGAGGGCAGGGGAATGGGGGAAAGATAAGAACTAAGATGGATTATGTAAAGGTGCAAATTTCCAATGATGAGTGTCATTATATTGTACACCTAAAATGTACCAATATAATTAATATAGTTGCAAAACTGTGAACACAATCTAAAAAACCATCAACTGATGAATGAATGAATAAAAAGTAGTCTCTCAAAAAGAAACTAGATAGCATTCATACTCCTATCTTATTTTCACATGTTCTAAATTAGTGACACCCAATTAAAATGTGTTATGCACACTTACCAACTTCCCATGATAAATGGAATTATGTACTGCAAGCATGTACTAATAAAAATAAAAATTTTAAAATTAATTAGTATAGTTACATTTCCAAAGAAATCATCAAGTAGTACAGCTGACTGCTATAGAAAAAATATAACTAGTGAGAAGTGAAGAAAAGGAAATTGTTTCATGTTCTTTAAGTAAAAGGAAGGGTACATTGTGGCGAAAGTGTAGCACTAATGTATTTACCAGAGTCTGATGACTCTTAACAGAGCATTTATTAAAAAAACTACCTCATATGAATCCACATTTACTATAATAACATTAAATCAAAACAATAACATACTTTTGCTCATATTTACACAAATTTTATGTTTCAATAGCTGATTCTTTTTTAAAATACAGTAAGTCCCCAACTTAGGAACATTCGAACTTTCACAGATGTGACTAGACTTCACATTGCAAACATTCATAGATGTGAACATATCATAGAAGTAGCTCATGTGTCTGCCAGACATTCTCTCAGTTGTGCTGCTGTGTGCTTACTGTGCAGTGTGATAGTGTACAGTAGTACAGTGCTCAATCAGAGCCCAGGATGTCTGGATGCAGGAGGAAAAGCACTGGTGATGTAGCAGTGGACCACTAGGCAGCACAAAGCAATAACAATGGAAACAAAGTGAAAATAATTGAGAGATTGGACTGAGGTGAAAAGATTGCAGATGTCACTCATTCTTATAACATGAATAGTTCAACCATTGGCACAATTCTAAAGAACAAGGACAAGTTCATGGAAGATGTGAAGCCTGCCATGCCAGTGAAGTCAACAATAATATCCAAAAAGCATGGGAAAGTAACAAAGGAATTGGAGAAACTTCTCAGTTGGAGAAACCACTCAGATTAATGCTTTATTCAGAAAAAAGCTAAAAGCTTCTTTGAAGACATTAATAAAAAGCAAGATGAACAAGGTGCAGCATTTACAGCCAGCAATAGATGGTTTGACAGATTGAAGACTAGAGCCAACTTTCACAAGTACATGGCGAGGCTGTGAGTGCAGATACCATAGCTGCCCAAGAATTTCCAGAAATACTTAGAGAAATTATTGATAAAGGTGTTTCTTTTCACCAACAGGTTTTTAATTTCAATGAAACAGGACTATACTGGCAGACAATACCAGAACATATTTACATCAGTAGAGAGGAAAACAACGCCAGGCTTCAAAGCAGCAAATGATAGACTTACTCTGTTGTTTGGTGGCAATACTTCTGACAAAGTGAAACTAATGCCTCTCTTAGTTCATCATTCAAAGAATGCAAAAACCCTCAAAAACATAGCCAAGGCCTCTCTACCTGTTGTGTGGAAGAGTAATTGAAAGCCTGGGTTACACAGGCCATTTTCCAGTTTAGTTTTTCCACCACTTTATCCCAGAGATAGAAGAAATATTATTTTGAGAAAAATATCCCATTCAACATTCTTTTTTCCTTCAATGAACCAAGTCATCCCCAATTCATGGATGACTTTCATCCCTAATATCAAAATACCGCATCTGCCACCAAATATTATGGTGCTCATCCAACCTATAGACCAAGGAGTTATTGTGACTTTCAAAACTATTTATGTCACACTTTTCATCAGACAGTGAAGGCAATTAGTGAAAAAGGAACAACCTTGTGACAATTTTGGAAGGACTATAACATATACAAGGCCATAAAAATCATCGACTTGACTTGGTGTGAAGTTCAGCTGTCACCACCAATAGGGTTTGGAAGAACTTTAACCTGCAGTTTGTTCATGGACTTAAGAAGATTGGTAAGGAGTCCAAAGAGGTCTACAACTTAGTGACCCTTAGCAAAAAGTTGGAATGAGATCTGCAAGAGGAAGACTTCATTGAACTTCTTGATGTACAACATGAGGAACTTACTAACGAGGACCTGTTGGAATTAGAGACCCAGCAAAAAGACAAAGAGAGCCAAGAGGAATATGTAACTGAAAAACCAAGGAGATTCACAACACAGGAAATGAAAAGGGGATTTTCTTTTCTTGAAGAGGCACTATTAGTTTTTGAGGCAAAGGACCCCAATGTGAAATGATTCACAATGGTTGCAGCAGCCATTCAGAAGCCATCCAGTGCTACAGAGTAGTCATCTATGACAAGGAAAACAAAAAGAGTTACTACTCAGGTACCACTCCATCGTTTTTTAAAAGAGGGTAGACAGAACTGAATCCATTAAAAAATATGTGTCATCAACATCAAGTGTGAGGGAATCTCCTCCATCTTGCCCTCCATCTCCTATTGCTGATGATCCTTCAGCTCCACCATTTCCCACCTACTCCCCTCCTCTAGGTAGTGACTCTGCTTGTCAGTTCATTCCATGTGATTCCCTACATGCCAGTTGTTGTACTATACTGTACCATCATTTTAAGATAACTGTAAAAGTAAAAATAGTTTATTTACATTATTTTTGTGTTTGTGTTTTTTAATGCTTTGTATTGTATATTTGTGTCAAAGGTGTATAAGACTCACTTGGTTGAACTTAAAAACAAACCCAACTTACAAGTGTTCTGCTTGAATGTAACTTGTTCATAAATTGAGAATTTACTGTATTTCATTTCTAGACAAGTTATAAAGAATTTCTAACACAGCTCAACCAAGGCTATGACAACTGACCCAAAGAACTACCATATATCTTTGTATGTTAGTGGACAACTCCTTGAAGTCACTACCATGAAATAAAGGCCAGTAACAATCAAAAGAAAGCAAGAAACAAACAAACAAAAAAGAAAGAAATCAAGGACTAGCAACCCCCAGAAGGACCCAGAGAGGAAGTATCATTATCATTGAAACACTGTGTTCTTCATACATATTTTATGAACTAACTTTTTCACATACTTTAGAGGTTAGTAGAGCATTACATTTTTGTCTGCTACTTGATTTAACAGGATGAAATGCCCTAAAGACATTTATTAAAACCAGGAGAGGAAAAAATGCAATTACTGTTAACCTCTGCCGATAACTTATATAGGCTTTCATAAAACAAGTATCAAAGTGCACTCCAATCACAAAATGAAATATGAGCTGTTGTGTCATTTAACATTCACTGAAATTTAACATTTAAACACTAACATTAAATAGGCCTGTGTCAGCTCAAACCAAGTCTATGCTCCATTTCCAACTTTCAGAATCCAAATACATCGATATTTTAAATTTTCTAAGGTTTACAAAGATTCATCTTTTAGAAAATATTGTGTATTATTGCTTGTTTGTTTTACTTTTTTAACTAAACCTATTTAGGTTAGGCCATCTATAAAGTACCATGGATCGATGGCTCTCCAAATACCAACACCTTCTGTTGACAAGAGTTCTAAGTGTTTCACTCTCTATGGTAAAGAACATCAACCTTACAAGGAATTTGTAGTGCCACATAAAGAAAAAGGCAAGATCAGAATTTTTGGAGAATTTGAAGTTTGGTTTAAGCAGGGTCTTTGATGTAGGGGAATTGATTGGGCCTTGTCTTTGTCACAGACTTGTCCACTGGGACAAAATATTCAACATTCACAATTTAAAGTAGCAGAGATTTATTTTTAGTTTCATTTAATTTCAGTTCATGGTTACCTCACTCCCAAGAAGAAATAACATGACAGAAGTATGACAGACATGGCAGAAAAGAGTCTGCTCACATCACGGCAGACAAGAAGCAGAGTGAAGGGAAGAGCTGGGAAGGGAAATTAACTTCTAGTGACCCACCTGTTCTGTCCAGGCCTCACCTCCTAACAGCTTGTCCAACATTAGTGCCCATAGTCATCACCTTCCAAAAGCCTTACCCATGAGCTAATGAGGATTTCATGGGACATCTAGATATAAATTATAACAGGTTTGTATAAGGGTCATAATAGTAGTTTAGAATTTCTGGAAACATCTAGGTAAAGATTTTTAGACCAAGTGTTTAGGAAATTTAGAACTTGTATGCTTCTTCTTAATGAATCTGAAAGTTCTTTTGGGAAATTTCCATAACAGAAGTCTCCAGGTATAGTAAGATTATACTAAACAAAGGCACTGGAATAATAAAAGCATGTTAAGTAGACAATAAGCTGCATTGGGAGTGAATAGTATTGGCTTTTAGGGTCTTAATAGTTGTTGAAAGAAGTAAAAAATGCACTACTATGTTTTCAAAGAAGGGTCTCAAAATGGAATGGAATTATAACATAAAAATTATAGTTGAGTATATCCAGCTCAAACAGGTGTACATTATAAAAATTAAGACCTACAAAACAGACAAATAAAATAAAAGTGTCTAATATTTGTAAAAAAGACATATTTGAAAAAAATATTGAGTGAAGTTATATTTGACAACAAACGTCCTTGTGCTTTTAAAAATAGAATCTGGCTGAATCATTCAGTAGAACACATTATCATTAGCATTCTACTGATTTCATAAAATTATATTTAAAATGTCCAGCTATATAAAAATAGTATGAGAAAAGAGAGTCAGAAAAAATTCATTGCCAATACTTAATGAAAGAAATAAATATTGAGGAGAATTTTGAAAATAAAGTAAGAAAAATGATATCTTTAAAGTACATAGTAAATCACATTGAATATGTGATGTAAAGTTTCCTGCTTAAAGAAAAGGTCAGGTCCAAAGTAGAAAAGTGAGGACTATGAGCGAGACATGAAAGCATTGATATGTGTAAGTGGACATTTAGAAATTTTAAAATAGATGATTATGGAAAACTAAGGTCTTTTGGAGACCTAATAGGACAAAAGCTGTGATGGAAAGATAGAAGTCTTCTCAGACTTCTCTCCCACTTGCTTAAGATATCTAAAGACCACATAGCCCCCTTGAGGTTCAGATAAGGGATGAGAAATGAGACAGAAGCAGTGGGGAAATGTCTAAGTTTTAAATTTATTACAATAAAAAACAAATAAAATATGCACATAGGAGGAAAGAAAATAACTTGATGGCAGGAGATTTACTGACAAAGAAAGTAGAGGGATAAAGGTGTCTTTGATCAGACTTCAATAACAAAGGATCACAGACTACTTGGCTTATAAATACCAGAAAATTATTTCCCACAGTTTTGGAGGCTGAAAATTAGAGATTGGAGTACTAGGATGGTAGAGTTCTAGTGAGGCCCTTCTTCCTGATTCACAGAGCCATCTTTATATTGTATCCTAATATGGCAGAGCACAGAGAGAAAATGTCTTTTTATATGGACACTAATCCCATTCATGAGAACTTCACTCTCATGATGTAATTACTTCCTAAATCCCACCTCTTAACAGCAGCTCATTTAAGGTTAGGACTTTAACATGATTTTGGGGAACACAAATATTCATTCTATAGGCAAAGGGAAGGAAAAAAGATAAAAGAGATAGAGAATAGGAAGAACTTAAAGATAGAGCTAGAAGGCAAAATATTTAGGAGAATTGTCACAGAGAGTACTATGTCAAGCATGACATGGGGAGAGATACGTAATAAGAATTTTTAGAAGGTTTTGCTAAGTCATATTTAGTGTTTTCTCATCCCCATACTTAGCCTAGCACATAAAATTGATGCATTACATTGCCAAGGTAGGACTTGAAAGAAAGATTTCCATGCAATAATTGAGCAAGAAAAATCCCAATCAACGATTATTGAGCAATTAAGGGGTCCCCACTAAATGAAAATACAGTACTGTCTGTGGCTGGGGCAAGGATGAACTGCAGGAAAGGGATTCCTAGATGATAAAGTTGAGACAGAAGAAGAGGGTTAATCTAGAGAATGGACCTGAATGCCATTAGTACTTTGCTCCATTTTACCTCTTCTATAATACTGTGAAGGATTGACAGTTCCATGTTACAAATGCAGAAGCTGAACTGATTAGACATTTAACCACTACATTATGCAACCTCAACTTTTCTCAAGTTAACTTCTCATACGGACTAAACTGTTTGATAGAATAGACAAGAGAAGACATTAATTTTTCCTCTGAATCTTGAATTCATGACCCTCTCCTTATGGGAATTTGGCAACTGCCCAAGAACATCTGTCTTACTGTGACAGCTAACTAATTGTGTCAACTTGAGTAAAAAACACCCAGTTAAATTGGATCAGCATAGTTCTGGGTGTGGCTGAGGGGATTTAGAGAAGATAAAAGGCCACTTTGGGTAGGCTTGTCACCTGAATGGAATAAGAGAAACAAAGAAGGAAGGCTTGGTTCTGTTTTTTCAGAGGAGCTCCAGTCTTCACCCTCACCTTGGATGTCATCTCCTGACTTCGAGCACAGACCCTCGGCCTTCCAGTGTAGACCATATGGCTTCCTGATATGAATAAGCATGGGACACTACTGTGAGCTCCAGACCTTCATTTGGATCCTTCAGATCTCCAGCACACTGACAATCCCTTTGCATTCTTCCACATCTGATTCTGTGGGTGGCCATTGTAAGCCTTTCTTGTAAATTCTTATATATTTGTATATCTTGCACTAAATCTGTTTGTCTAGTAAGCATTGACTGACACAGATTTTGGTACTGGGAGTGGCTATAGAGAGACACAGTTATTATTAATTCTTTAATAGCTTTAGCGCTTCCTGGAGTTGGCTTTCTAAGTTGATGAGATCTAAAGATGCCATAGTCTTTCCTCTGACACTGTGGGAAATAATGATGGTCCTTGGTGTGAAGTGTTTAAAGTAATACATAATATTCCTCCATTTGATTATCCTAATTTACCACTTTTGTGGTGTAATTTAGTGACTCCATATGTGAAACTTTTTAATATTTTTCATAGAGAGGGAAATATAATGATGCTGGCTGATTGTTCTTAGCATATCTGGACAAACTGGTGAAGGAAAACATTGTGCTCAAAACATCCACAGGAAATGTAGTCTTCTAATCATGAGGACAAATTAATAAAGGAAAATAAGGAGCTCAAAGATTCAAATTCCCAGCTCCAGAAACATAAATTTTAAAAGTCTCTAAGTGCATCCTGAAAACGAATCTACTCTCCTTTAGCCACAGGCCAAGATTGTAGAAACCCAAACACATCCTTTCATAATTCAATTGGCTGAAATACAGCACAGGTTTAATGCTCAGCCTCAAAGGGTGTCTGAAGTAAAGACAAGGGCACTGATCAGAAAAGAATTAGATCCTGTAAACTTGGATGCAGTTGTTTGAGGCTGAGAATGTTGAGCTCCTAGACCTTAATGAGATTATTTTGCCAGAGGAAGAGATTTCTCCAACTACAGTGGTGGAGGCATCCCTACCCCCATCCCCTGTGGCATTGTCTTCTCCTAGTATATTTGAGGAAAGTAATCCTAGTTGACCAAGCACAATAATACTGACACTTCTTAGGATTGACCTTCACCACCCACTTTTGTCTCTATGCCTATAACCAGGTTCAAATCACAGAAGACTCCAAAGGATGCAGCAAATAGTGGGACCCATGAGGAGGTCAGCTATTCTCCCAAAGAACTTCTTGAGTTTTGTAACTCTTATAAGCAGAGGCCTGATGAGCACTTGGGAATGTATTTCATGGGTGTGGGATAATGGTGGCAAAACATACATCTGGTCAGG
Organism: Heterocephalus glaber; assembly: GCF_053883595.1. Lineage (NCBI taxonomy): Eukaryota > Metazoa > Chordata > Mammalia > Rodentia > Bathyergidae > Heterocephalus > Heterocephalus glaber. Next base: position 39,039,999 of record NW_028258324.1, on the reverse strand, counting down.
CTCAGTTTGTTGATACAGGCCCATTAAGCAGAAATTCTGAATTTAATGTTGCAGTTCATGGAGTAAAAAGGTTTATTTATTTGGCTGGCTGGCAGAAAGATAGATCAAAAGATGGCCACTGAGAATGAGTTACAGACGCTTGGTATTTTGTGGTTTACTGTTGATGAGAGGATTCAGAGGCTTAAGGAAATGGGAATACTAGAGTGGATTTGTCATTTTAAAACTTATCCACCACATTGGGATGATCCAGAAAATATACCCTTCACTAAAGCCTTGGAAACAGATTCATGAGGGGAGCACTGGCATCCCTGAAGAGCCCTGTCATTGCTCTTCTGTTTATGCCAGACTTCACATGTGGATCACAGTTACTCAATTGGGAAACTTAAGCGCAATGGGTTTGATTTGATACTGGAATGACAGGGGTCAAGTGGCACCACTTAATCATCAAAACCAAGGTGCGCATACTGTAATTGACACAAAAAGCAGAATAATAATCAAAGCAGTCTGACAGGTGTAGGCCTATGGTTTTGACTGATTAGCCATGGTGTTGCCAAAAGTGAAATGGATAGGAACCCTAAAAAGTTTTTACTTGATTTATATAATCAAAAAATTTAAGAGCAAATGAACAGAAACCTACTTCAAATCATTGTAGTAACAGAAAATCATGGCCCCACAACCTGTTCCCCCGGATTTGAGCCAGTTTAGAGACCCAAAACCCCTTGAATGAAGGGGAGGTTGGGACCTCTTGAGAAAGGACCCTGGTGCATTAGGAAAAATTTATGTGGTCAGTCTTGCTCCCATCATTCCACCAAAGAGACCTAAGGGCTTTTAAAAGGGTAATTGTACATAGGTGTAATAGAAATGATCAGACATTTTGGGAACCACTGGGCAGTGGTTCTGAAGCGATCCAAAATGTCTCTCTGGCCCTGAAAGAAGTCAGGAGGTATGGAGGTCAGGTGATCAATGGAGTTTTAGGAAAGGTCCAACTCACAGTGCATCCAGTAGGTCCTCAAATCCATCCTGTAGTCATTTCCTCATTCCAGAAGGCATTATTGGGATAGATATACTTGATACTTGGCAGAATCTTCACATTGGTTCTTTAACCTGTAGCATGAGGGCTATTACAGTTGAAAAGGCCAAGTGGAAGCCATCGTAGTTGTCTTTACCTGGTAAAAGAGTAAACCAAAGACAATGTTACATTCCTGGAGGGATTGGAGAGATTAGTGCCACTATCAAAGACTTGACAGATGCAGGGTTGGTGGTTTCCACTGGGTCTCCATTTAATCCTCCCATTTGGCCTGACCAGAAGACAGATGGATCTTGGAGAATGATGGTAGATTACCATAAACTGAATCAAGTGGTGACTCCCATTGCAACTGCTGTACCAGATGTGGTTTCCTTCCTTGAACAGATTAACACATCTGGTACCTGATATGCAGCTATTGATTTGGCAAATGCCTTCTTCTCCACCCCTATCCATAAGACTCATCAGAAACAATTTGCTTTCAGCTGTCAAGGCCAGCAATATACATTTACATTCCTACCTCAGGGTTATATAAACTCTCCAGCCCTATGTAACAACTTAGTTCACAGGGATCTTGATTGCCTTTCTCTCCCACAAGGTATCACACTGATCCATTACATTGACAATATTATGCTGTTTGAACCAAGTGAGGGGGAAGTAGTAACCTCCCTAGATTTGTTAATAAACCATTTGTGAGCCAGAGGATGGGAAATAAATCCAACTAAAATTCAAGGTCCTTCTACCTCAATGAAATTTCTAGGAGTCCATTGGTGTAAATCATGTAGAGATACCTTTTCTAAGGTACAGGATAAGTTGTTGGAACAGTTTCCCCCTACAATAACAACAAAAAGAATCATATGTATAATGGGCCTATTTGGATTTTGGAGACAACACATTCGTCACTTAGGTATTTCACTCAGGCCCATTTATCAAGTGACTGTGAAAGCCACTAGTTTTGAGTGGGGAACCAGAGAACAAGAAAGGGCTTCTCCAAGAGGAGGCTCTACCACTGGGGCCATATGATTCAGCAAATCCACTGGTACTTAAAGTGTCAGTGGCAGACAGGAATACTGTTTGGAGTCTCTGGTAGGCCATCATAGGTGAACTGCATTGAAGGCCTTTAGGATTTTGGAGCAAGGCTCTGCCATCATCTGCAGACAGCTACTCAACCTCTGAAATACATCTCTTTGCCTGCTAGGCTGGGCCTTAGTGGAAGCTGAATGTTTAACCATGAGACATCAGGTTACAATGTGACTTGAACTCTCATGAGCTGAGTATTATCTGATCCAATGAATCTAAAGTTGGACCTGCATAGCAACAGTCCATTAAATGGAAATGATGTGTACTTGTTCAAGCCAGAGTAAGTCCAGAGGGCACAAGTAAATTACATGAAGAAGCTGCCCTAGCATGCACCTAGCATGTATACTATATGATCAGCTATCAAAGAAAGAGCAGACCCGGGCCTGGTTTATGGATGGTTCTGCACATCATGCAGACACCATCTGGACAGCTGCAGCATTACAGCCCCTTTCTAGGATGTTCCTGAAGAACAGTCATGAAGGAAAATCTTCATAATGGGTAAAACTTCAGTTAGTACACCAGGTAGTACATTTCGCCTGGAAGAGAAAAATGGCCAGATAGGGCCAGGGATTTAGCTCAGTGGCACTGTTCCTGCCTTGCAAGCACAAGGTCTTGAGTTTGATCCCCAGTACTGAAAAAAAAATGGCCAGATATGGGCAAACATATATTGATTGATGGGCAGCCAATGGTCTGGATGGATGGTCAGGAACTTGGAAGGAACATGACTGGAAAATTGCTGACAAAGATATTTGTGGAAGAGATATTCGATTAGACCTCTCCATATAGGAAAGGAATGTAAATATATTTGTTTCCATGTGAATGCTCACCAAAATGTGACCTCAGCAGAAGGCTTTAACAATCTGTGGATAGGGACAACCCACTTTCTTGTCTCCCTTCTGTCACTCTTAGACAGAAGCTATCTTTCGCTCAATAAATTTTCCTACTCTTAACAAAAGTCAGTGGATAAGATGACCAGTTCTGTAGATAGAAATCAACCACTTTCTTTAGCCAATGGACTAATGAACAGAGTGGTCATAGTGGAAGGGATGGAGGTTATGCGTGGGCTCAGCAACATGGACACCTACTCACCAACACTGATCTGGCTAGAGCCACTGCAGAATGGTCAATATGTCAACAGCAGAGACCAACACTGAGTCCCCAATATGTCACCATTCTTGGGGTGATCTGCCTGCAACATGGTGGCAGGTTGATTACACTGGACCATTTCCATCATGGAAGGGACTGTGCTTTGTCTTCACTGGCATAGACACTTATTTTGGGTATAGATTTGCCTTCCCTACACAAAATGCTTCTGCCAAAACTACCATCCATGGATTTACAGAATGCTTTATCCACCATCATGGAATTCCACACAGCATTGTCTCTGACCAAGGAAGATGTTTTAAGGCCAAAGAAATGAGGTGATGAGCTCATGCACATGGAATTCGTTGGTCTTACTATATTCCTGGCCATCCAGAAGCAGTTGGATTGATGGATGAAATGGTGTTTTAAAGACACATTTATAGCACCAGCTAGGTAGCAATAGCTTGCAGGGTTTGGGAAAGGTTCTTCAAAAGGCTGTATATGCTTTGAATCAGCATTCGTTATATGGTGCTGTGTCTCCCATAACCAGGATTCATGGGTCCAGAAATTAAGGGTTGGAAGCGAGAATGGTACCATTCACCATTACCCATGATGATCCACTAGCAAAATTTTTTTGCTTTGTATTGCCACAACCTTATGCTCTGCTTGCTTAGAAGTCTTAGTTCCAGAAGGTGAAAGGCATGTAGCATATATCACAACAATAATACCATTGAAATGGAAGCTAAGACTTCCCCCTGGTCATTTTGGTCTCCTCAAGCCTTTGTAAACAAGCTAAAAAGAAAGGTAGAGTATTGGCTGGCCTGATTGACCCAGCCTATCAGGGGATGAATGAACTACTACTTCACAATGGAGGAAAAAAAGAATATACTCGGAGTACAGGAGATCCCTTACAGCACCTCCTAGTAGTACTAAGTCCTCTTATTAAAGTCAATGGGAAACTATAACAATCCAATCCAGGCAGGATGACAAATGGTCCAGAACCTTCAGAAATAAAAGTACCCATCAACCTAAAATGGAAAGAACCAAGAAGTGCTGAGGTGCTTGTTGAAGGCCAGGAGAATACAAAATGGGTAATAAAAGAAGGTAATTCTAAATACTAGCTATGACCTTGTGATTAGCCACAGCAATTAGGATGGTAATTACAATACTTTCTTTGTAATATAATGTTGATAGACTTAATATTGGTTCTTGAGATTAAACCTATGTTACATTGTTGAAGTTATGTAACGTTAGGAGTAAGCAACACTCAAAGAAAACTTCCCTTCTATTCTGGGGAAGGAATTAGTGTGTTTCTGTTTGTACACAGGATAGTTATAACATGCTAGGTGTAATTGTGAACCTGCCATAATACTATGGTTGAAAGAGCTGTGCCTGGTTGTCAAGTTGACAAGAGATAGATTGTGATAGTTAACTGATTATGTCAGCTTGAGAAAGAAATGCCCAGATTAATTGGATCAGCATAGTTCTGGGTGTGGCTAAGGGGATTTACTAAAGATTTGCTAAGATTTACTAAGTCTGAGTGACAACTAATGAGCTCACTGCCTAAATAATATAAAGGGGAAAGGAAGAAGGAAGACTTGGTTCTGTTTCTTCTGAACAGCTCGAGCCCTCAGCTTAACCTGGGACATCATCTCCTGACTTCGAGAAGAGACTCTTCAGCCTTCTGTTGCAGACTTTTCAGCTCCACCTCAGAACCTTTGGCCTCCTGATATGGACTCACATCTGACACTATCTCCAGACTACAGACAAGTCTTTTGTATTCTTCCATATCTGACACTATGGGCAGCCACTGTAAGTCTTTCTTGTAAATTCTTGTATATTTGTATATCTTGCATTAAGTCTGTTTCTCTAGTAAGCACTGACTGACACAACTTTAGGCACTGTCTAACACACACACACACACACACACACACACACACACTGACATGATGGAAATGAGAAGGAGGCAATCAATTGATCTTGAGAACTGAGTTTTAATTAGAGAGGGGAGAAGTAGTTGCCAGTTCCTGTTGCCAATCTTCTTCAGGGTACCTTCCACAACCACTTAAATTCATAGTAATCTCCATCCAGAACACTGATAACACATCAAAGTGAAAAAGAAGACCTTAATGAGGAAGAAAACATAGAAGTCACAACAGAGCACACTTCAAAAACAGATTTTGTTGACAAAATTTACAAAAACCTCCATAGTGATCACAAATCAAAGTGTATTAGGATAAGGTTGAAGGAGAACTTAATTTCCATAATGAAATACAGCTATGGATAAAACTGACAGAATTATATACATGAGTGGGATTTAAAAATATACTTGTTCTGAGAAAAAAGTAAACATCATGCTTTATTCATTTTAGTCATAGCCCAATTTATCATCTCTGTAAATGACAGAAGTAAATATACAAATTAAGCATTTAGAATTTGTTTTTTAATAAAAGGTGTACATGAGAATGATCACCTATATAGCATTTCTTTGTGGGATTTTCCAGTCCCAAATGGAGTGGCATGAATTTAAGGAAATAAGACCAAAAGTACCATAGCTGAAGCACAAGCAATAAAAGAAAAATGACATTTTTGTTGAGGATGTGAGTAAAAAACATATTATACCAGATCTTGTGGGCCATTGTAGGGATTTTGGACTTTCCTATAAGAGCTGCAGAAAGATATTGTAGAGTTCTAATCAAAGGAATAACATTTTTGCTATTTTAAAAAATCATTCTGGCTGCTGTCTGTATAATGCATTGTAAAGAAGTGGAAGCACGGTTTTGCAGAAGGCATTTAGGGACCAATTTCAGAGTGTCTGAGAGAGGTGACATTGGCTCAAACTATGGATGTGGCAGTGGAAGTAAAGAGAAAATAAGACTGAAAAACTTTATTGGAAGCTGGAATTCAAAATGTTTGGTGCTATAGGTTTTGTAGGGTAGGAGAGGTGCTAAGAGTGGCTTTCAGATATTTGGCACAAACAATTGGATGGATGGTGCTACAATATTCTGAGTAAGAAAACATTTTTAAAAGGCCATTAGTTCAGTCCCAAGGAAGTTGAGTTTGAGGTTTATGGAAGTCAAACAAATACAGGTATAATCTAAATTGACAAATAATATTTTGCATTCAGAGAGAAACTTAGAAAGAATATACATAGAAATATAGATATAGATAGAAATTGAACTTATGTGAATAGATGAGAATACCCAGAGAGAAAAAAAAATAGAATTAAAACAAGTCTAACAATAAGCCTGTAAAAATTCAACCTTCAGATTTGGGGCAGAGGATATTTTAGTAAAGGTGATTATGAAAGAGGATCTGGAGGCATAATGGAAAAACAAGAATCACTGAAACCACACTGTAACATGTGCTGGGTATGTTTGCATGTGTGGTTTTTATTTTTTACATAAGGTATAAAAGATTAAATGGAAAAATGTATAAACATGTATGAAAATAATCACCCTGAAAAGAAATTAAGTGAAAGGCTCTTCTTATAAGACAGATTCAGCTTTAAGGCAGTACATTCTACCTGAAGTTTCCCCAAACCTGTATAAGAACCCAACACAAGAAAATTTGATTGACAGACAATACCACTGCAGAAATATGAAACTAGTTCCCTACTACTAAAAACATGAATTTTAATTGGTATAACTTTCCTTAAGTATACTAAAAGGATACTTCAAAAAAGTATTGTAGTTTTCTCTTTCTATTTTAATATCTTAGCTATCAAAGCTAAAAGTAACTTCTTTAGGCTAAATGAAAATTGTGGTATTTAGTGCTGGGGATGGAGTTCACTGGTAGAGTTCTTACTTAGTAGGTCAAAGTTTCTGGGCCCAATTTCCCCAGAAAGTAAAAGAAAGAAACATAAAAATAGGAAAAAAGAAAGAAAGGAGGGAGGGAGGGAAAGAAGGAAAGAAGGAAGTTGTATGTAAATATTTCAATTCTTTTCAAAATATCTTCAATAATTTTCAAAATCTTGATTTGAGGATGAGAGGATAATATACTCTGTATTCATAAAGTGAAATATATGAAAAACACCATAATACAAGGAAAATAGCAAATGGCTACTGTGGGTTAATGCTGAAGAATCTGAAAAAACAAGATGTGATCTTTACTTGAGAGTTTAGGACTAGATGACAAATATTTTAACTTCTTATCTATAAATCAGAAGTAACAGCACCCACAAGATAGGGGTAAGAGGGTCAAAATAAACAGTATTGATAAAATCACATAGTTAACCAGGTTCGTACAATGTACTCAATATTCATTCTGTACAATGTTAAAGTCTTTTTAAGAATAAAAATGTGATAACATTGGTAAGTAGAAGAACACCTGATCTTCTAAAACATAAGCAGAATTCACTGGATATCTTTGGAGAGACAATCAAATATTGTGGGTAGATCCTTAACACTGGCATCAGACTGTGAAAGTTCCCATCCCACTTTGTCATTTACCAGTATGGGATGTGACTAAATAGATTAACATTCCCTGCCTCAATATTCTTATACACAAGATGCTAATAGAAACAATGACTTATCTAATATCACTGGAATTTTGTGAAGACTAAAGGATTTAACGTATGTTATTTAATGCATGTAAAGTTACTAGATAGAAATCAATAAAACCAGTCCTACTCAGGGTAATCACTCAGAAAAGTGTGACCTTTTCTTATCAACATATGAGCCAACAATTCTGTGGCCAGAGATTTTAATTTCTGCTTTTAACTTTTTTCTCTGTTTTTTTTTTGGGGGGGTTGTTTTGTTTTGTTTTTGAGACAGGGTCTCACTATGTAGTTCAGGCAAGTCTTGAACTCACTATGTAGCCCAGGCATGCCTTGAACTCTCAGTGATCCTCCTGCCTCAGCCTTCCAAGTGCACGGATTACAGACATGCACCACCATGTCTATCTGCCTTGGGAAGAAGAGAAAGACTGATTTTTTCTTTTACTTTTCTCTTAGAAGCATAGTTGAGTGTCTTAGTAATTTTTTTTGATGCTGAGACAAAATACCTGACACCCAAAGTTAAAGAGGGAAAGTTTTGTTTGGCTTACAGTTTGTACAGGTTTAAATCCATAGTGGGCTGGTACAGTGACATGGCAGAGGAATATCATAGAAGAGACACAGTTCATTGCAAGCAGAAGACACCAAAAGCAAGCAACAAGGACCAATAAGTGACAATAGCAGCTTCTTTCTGTCCCCTTTACTATATATTCTACCTAGGTTACCCAGCTTAAGGCAGGTGCCAAATCAGTCAGTGGACTGATTGAGTAATCACACCCACTTAATTCAGCATCACACATTCTAGATCCAGCCACCTCTGAAAAAGCGCCTCCTATGACTGCATGAGACTTTGAGAGCACATCTAGATGCAAGCCATAATACTGAACCTTATGTTCAAGATCTAAGCTCCTCATTATCCATTCCTACAAAATTTTTAACTACTTTAAGATTGATAAATACAAATGAAGAAAAAAATTCAATGAATTATTTGAACATAAAGCTAGGTGCATAACTCAACTTCTTTGAAAATAGATTGGGAAGTGTCTAGTGCCTGTGTAAATAAAAGAGAGTGACATGACCTAACTACAGACTGGAACTCCCAAAGACTTGGGAAATCGAGGAGTACTCCATAAAGCCATGAATTTGTCTTATATTCATGCAGCAGCCAAGGTGGAGAGGAGTGCTGGATGCCTTAAAGGTTAAAATACAATAAACTAGGTAAATAGCAGTCATTCCATCTAAGTTTATTGTAGGTCCCCATTGCCCAAATCTGCTAGATATCTTGACCAGTCCTGAACATATCAATGCCCTAAAAAGTTCAGAAGGTTGATCTTCAGCTGTGACAAAGTAATAAAATAATTAATGTAACTGTTGATGTTTAGGGGCAGATTAGCCCTGAGATAGTCAACTAAGGCAATGGAGTTGTAGAGAAGCTAATAATATAACATCTTAACAATATTTCTGTGTGGGGACTTATACCAACTTTAACTTTATTTTTTAAAAGTTTTAAAATAACTTTTATGATATCTGATATTTATGAAGTAAATTCAGACAAATAAGTATTTGTTTAGGGATATGAAGTATGCTATTGCATTGATCTAGTTGAGGTTGTCTTAACCTTGTTCTAAACTAATTGGACATTGACTCTTTTATAATCCCTTTTAACTTGCACAGGAAGGACATGCTGAATTTGATAAAATAGTGCAATGTCATACATTTTGTGATAATTGCTTTTTCTTTTACCTAAGTAGATGACCTGCAAAGTAAGGCACAAGATAAGTTTTTGAATAATTTGCAGAATTTGGTATTAAAATCACTCTACTAAAGAGCAACACTATAATAAATAATGTGTTCCTTATAAACAGCTTTATAAAATTGAGAGACTTAAGGCTGTGGATGTAGCTCAGTGGGAAAGTATTGGCCTAGCATACATGAGGCCCTTGGTTTGGCCCTTAGCATTGCAAAACGAAGCACGGAAGGAAGGGAGGAAAGGAAAAAGGAAGTTAGAGAGCTTAATATAAACAGGTTGAAAGATAATGAATCTTCTGAGTTTGTAGGGAAGAAGGTGCCATAAACATGGGTATTTAGTCCCCATGTTAGGTTTTAGCCTATTGTAGTTAGAGTTGAATCCGTCAGACTTGCTCGATGATAGCAGAATTATTACAAATATTTAAATCATTACCCCACAAGATGTTATACTTCTAATGAGCTTCTAATTGCATTTGCTTCCCAAGAAGATTGACTAATAGGCAGTAACTATGCCAGATCATAAATGTAGTTAGATCTCTGATAAGTTAATAAACTGGACAATTGTGTGTATGTGTGTGTGTGTGTGTGTGTGTGTGTGTGTACTATGGTGGAATCAGAAAAGGTAGAAATATCTATAAAGGGATAAAAATACAAAAGTGGGAATTAGGGGTTCCCCCTAAAAATGACCAGTACAAGAATCATAACAAATAATTTTTCTTTTATGCTTATAGTCTTAGTTCTCATAAGTGGTACATTCACCAATATAGATGTAATACTCTAAGGTTAAAAATAACTCTATAGAAATAAATTCTGATTCACTCTTGTCAGTTTGCAAAAGAGAATATTTGAAATTACTGGTAGAATTTGTTTAGTGAGGGAAATCTTCAATTCTATAATATAAATCTCTACTTACATGAGCTTCTAGTACCAATGCCAAAGTATGTTAAGAAAACAAGATGTTCAGCTAAGATGGAAAGTTTTAAATCACAGCAGTAATACATATTAGTTATATGAATTCTGAAACACTAAATGCTATAAAGAAATTTAAGAAACACGGTTCTGACCTCCATTCCTTGAGTTTTCTAAGAATAGGAATACTTTGTAACTTATTTTAGAAGAGTTATACATCAAACCTAACTGTAAATGATGCTTTAGACTTAAAGTAGACAGCTGAGTCAAGGTGTTTATCTAAATATGCATGTGTGGCTAATATTTTCAAAGTGGATTTAGTGATTACAATAGTTAGAAAATCTTTTGTTATAGCAGAAAAACTTTCCCATTCATTTTCACAATTATTTTATTAAACTAAATACTGACCTATGAGCAGTCTTAAAAATACTTGCTGTTTTTCTCTTGTATTCCATTGTCTTAATATTACAACAATGCTAATGTTATACTAATTTTAACTGAAGTTCATTTAGTGGTCTAAATCATATTTTAAAAGGTTAAAATAATCGCTTCTAAATTCTTTCAGATTATTATAATCATTGAGAACATTTGGTTAATTTTTACACATATTTTCATGCCCACTTTTAGAGGAAAAAGGTGTTCTCACTAACCCTTCCTCTCATCACACCAAGATATACAACGAATTCTCTGATTGGAATCAAGAATCATTAGTTCAGCCCCAAAATCCTATGCAAAAATACTCCTGTTTTCCTTTAGAGAGTTCTTAAAAAGGCAAAATCTAGCAACCTGGGTACTTCCCCAAGGAGAAAATACAAAACACTTTACTTTTTCCTATCACACTATTCTCTATAGATGTGATCACTTATAGCACCAACTACCTCACATGCATCTTTCAGGCTACAAATTTTCTGATGCATTCCAAGCAGTGTGAGATATTAATGGCAACTAGTAGCTGAAGAATGTTCTACAGAATAAGACTTTCCAAATATCTGTACCCTATTTATTACTTACTTGTATCGATGCATCTAATTTTAATGTAAAAGCGAAATGGTTTGATATCTGGAATGAGATGGCAAGTTTTGAGAGCTCTCTCTTGTATAAATCCAGAAATGATAAATGTATCTTTAAACATTTTTTAAAAATCTAATTGTGCTAGAAAGAAAATCTGTCTAGTTTAGCAACAAGAGCAGTATGTCTGACAGAAAAGAGAGGCAGAAATGGAAAAAGAAACAGAAACAGTGAAAGAGAGAATGTAAGGAAAGAAGAGAAGAGGAGAACAAGGAGAGGAAATGAAAATGTTCAGGAGAAAAAGAGAAAGGTAATGGAAAGCAAGCAATAAAAGAGCATCGCACAGTGAAAGTTGCTGCTCAGTATTTACAAGTAAATTTTTGTAAGAAAAAAAATTTTTAATTTGCAAATATGTAAAATAGCATCAGTAAGGTGAAAAGTTAAAAAATATGAATAATTATTAAATAACTTGAGTCAAATAATTTAAAAAGCCTAATTAGAGATATTAGGAAGAACAAAATGCTTGGACATTTAAAAAAATTAAACTAAATGATGGATGAAACCAAACAAAAAAACTAATGAATAAGAAAACAAAACCAAAGGAATTCCAAAGAAGAGAGACTAGAATGACAAAGAGAAAGAAAGATTTTAAAATAAAAGAAATAGAAATAGACTAAGTTAATCTATGCTCAGCCGAAAATATCAAAGAAAAAAATAATTATCCTTGCCAATTAAAAGTTCAAAAATGTTGCTATCTCTTACTGATTTGGAAAAAACTACAAAATAACATCATGAAAATAAAATGAGAACTTAGAATTAAGTTGGTTAAGGCAAATTTCAAAAAAGATTTCTGCTTAATTTCAATACTTTATTAAAATAAAATCTATTATTGCCAAAAATAACAGAAATAGGTGGGAACCTTGACTATGTACTTTCAATATCTAGCATGATTTCATCTAATAGTGGAGTGGATATAAGGCTGATGTTCAGAGAACAGATTGCCCACTGTGCAATCAAACCTGAATGATGAGCTAAGAAAACTCAACTCTATTTTTTGAACTCTTACTTACAAGGTAACTCACCCTACATTTCAGTGCAGCAAGAAAAGTCATATTGGAAAATAAACAACATCAACAAAATCTACAGTTCTGAGGAGCAACAAGATAGAGATGTCAATCTCTGTCTGATCTAAGGTAGCAGCAGAAGGATTATCTACTGCTGCCCCACCAGCCACATGGCATGAAGACAGTTGTACTGTGTCAGGTGCTGTGATGGTTAATCTTGTCTGCCAATTTGATTATATTAATAAATGCCTAGAAAATTAGTAAAAGACACTTGTGGTCATATTTGTGTGTGTGTTTCCATAGATAATTATCATAGAAAATTATCACCAACTGAGAGGGGAGAACAGCCCTGAATGTGGGTAGCACCAACCAATAGGGTGGGAGCCCAGATGGAACAACAGTAGAAGGAGAAAGCCTGACTGTGCATCTCCCTTTCCCTCTCCCTCTCTCTCTGCTTCTTATCAGAGGAGCAGTTTCATTGCCATTACTGCCACCATGATGATTCTACTTTGAAGCCAGTCAAACAAGGACAGAAACCTCTGAAACTGTGAGCCAAATTAAATCTCTCCTCCTTTCAGCTGTTTACCTCGAGTTTTTGTCACAATGACAAAAAGCTGAGTAACATAGGTAGTGTTAGGGTGTAGCTCTTATTGGTCCCCCAAAACCTCTTGTGTTTGGAAGTTGATTAGATCATGGGAGATTAGTCTACTGATCAGTTTATCTTGCTGACTTGCTGTTAGGACGTGGAAACTGGTCTGAGACTGGTCTTTGGAGGTGTGATCTAAGGTGTATCTCTTTCCTTGGATCCTCCTTTCATTCTCTGTTTTCTGGTTGCCATGATATGAGCAGCCTTCCTCCACCCAGGCCCTTCCATATGCTATTTCTGTTTTGAGTCTGCCTGAAACTTCTGAAACTGTGAAACAAAATAAACTCTTCCTTTAACTTGTGGATGAAGCTGTTTTGTCAAATCAATGAGGAAAGTGACTAAGACAATTCCAAAGGCTGTGCAATATGTAAAAATACCAGATATGTGAATGGGAAATTGTAAGGTAAATGTTTGAAATATGTGGATTGTATAGATGCGGGCTAACACTTCCACAGTGTGTGAATACTCTACTTACAGGGGTTTTCTTTTCTATTATTTGTTGTTAAAATATAAGAATTTACTTATCTTGTATTTGTTAGTTCAGTATATTTCAGTATACCATTTTGGATGCAATGAGACAAAATATCTGTATTTATTGAAAACTTAATACAATTTCCATTTCTTAACAAAGTTAATGATAAATATATAACTTGCTTAAAATGTGTATCTTCTTTTGCTATCTGCCATAGAGGTCATCAAAATATCACTGACTGTGGTTTAAAAACCCAAAGACATAATCTTCTGGAATAATTTCAGTACCTATTTCAAATGCTAGTAACTGATATTAAGATGAGTTTTCCCAAGTGGTAATTTAACATTTCTGTTGCTACAAAGGGTGCATTTACATGTCACTCTGGGAAGTCTGATTTTTAGTGGAGATAAAATGACTGTTCTTTAAAATTCATTTTGTTCACTTTTCATTTAAAATGTTTATTCATATATATAAGATGTAATGTGATAACTGAAAAAGTCTTGGCATTATAGCAGAAAAACAACAGATTGAATTGTATTAGGAATCAACATGAAATTAGATAAAATTTAAAACTGTATGAACATAAACATAAATATCAAACCTTGTAGACTGCAACTAAAACAATATAAAAATTATAGTCTTCAATGAACATGTTATAAAATCAAAGGGTTCAAAGGTTTCAAAAATTTAAGCAAAAAAGTAAAAGGAGAAAAAAAAAGTTAAGAAAAAAAACAAATGAAATAGAAAACATAGACTAATTAATAGACTAATAAAACAAGCAAAACTGATAAAATTGACCAAAAAAATGAGAAGATATATATATATATATATAGAGAGAGAGAGAGAGAGAGAGAGAGAGAGAGAGAGAGATTTTATAAAAGATTCTATCCATATTTTATGGCATTACATTTATTTCAAACCTTGAGGGGAAAGATACTATTCTATAAAGTGCAATTGACCAAAATTGACTTAATGAGAAACACACATCTCAATAAACTCTCAAGTATTATCAAACTAAATTTTCATTTAAAATACTATATGTACTTAAACATGCATGTACAAGGTACCAGTCCCAGATGGGTTTTATAGAAAAGTAATGCAAAAGTTTTTAAAAAGAGAATAAGTACCTTTTAGAACATGATGGAGATTATAAAATTATTAATTAATTAAGCAAATTTGGTGAGATTATATGACTTTGATATAAAAACAGATATGATATCAAGGCACATTTATTCATGAACATAGATTAAAATTCAGCAATTTACATATAAAAAATCAATTCTCACCAGATGGGGTTAATTCAAAAAACAAATGAATAATATGCTGCACTTTAAAACTTGTATAAATGAAGTAATAATACATGTTACATAGACACACATATATAAAAATATGTACAATACACACATATTAATTCACTTAAATACATGGTAAAATACATACACTTGCGTGGTAATGATACATGACAATTTTATGAATGTGGTTATCCCCCAGAGTGAAAAAGGTGAATAGAGAATGAAGGGACAGGCTATGTATTTAGTATTATGTAATTCTTACTTCTTAAAGAAGAAAATTTGAGGCGAATAGGGAAAATGTTGAAATTCTTTTAAATTCTTGAGTAAGATTTTCTCTGCCTCTCTATTATCTTAAAATATATATCCTAAATATATACATATTCATCTTTATTTTTAAAATATATGCCAGATACTGTTAGAATTGTTGAACTTCACTGCTACGTGACTAGTCAGGGATCACCAAATATCTCTATCAGGACACCTGTCTTTGAGAAGAATCAGTTTCTCCAATATGCTAATATTCTGCCTAGAATATCTATCTGGTTGCCATTATTGGTTGAAGCAAAACACCTATATTCATCACAACCTCTACATTAATCAGCTTTCCCATTGTTGGGACAAAATACTCAGCTCCTTCAATAAAGGAGGAGAGAATTATATAGGTCCCAATTCATGTATGATTGGCTCCAAGGAAGAAACAGCATACCAGAGGAACCTGTGAAGGAAAGTTTCTCAGCCCATGGCAGTAAGGAAGCAGAGAGAGAAAGGGGAAGCAGGGATAAGAAAATAGCTATCTAGGTCATGCCCAATGACTCACCTTCAACCAAGGTCTTCCTTCTACCAGCACATTTAACTTCTGAATTTATTAATATGTAATACCACTGATGAATATAGCAGCCCCCATGATCTAATTACCTTTCAAACATGAAACTCTGCAAACATTTTAGAACCAATCCATAATATTCTGTGCCTAGGCGCCCCCAATCTCATGTCCATCTCATTATGCAAAATCCATTTAGTCTACCTTTAAGGGTCACTGAAGTCTTAACAGTTCCAGCATTGCTGAAAACTCTTAAGTCCAATGTCTCCTGTGAGACTCAAGACAAACTCCTAGCTATAAGCCTCTGTAAAAATCAAAAAGAATGTTTGATAGGTCCAACATACAATGGTACAGAGTAAATATTTCCACTGCAGAAAGGAGGAATAAGGGGAGAGGAATGTGATCAAAAACCCAGCAGGAAAACATTAGATTTTTTAGACCCATGTCCAGCACCCATGGACGGTTGTGGTGAGTGGCGAGCTCTAAAGGGTGTCAGCTGCCCTGGCCCATGGCCTTTCTGGTTGAAGCCCTCATGACTTTTTACTGGTGTTAGCTCTTCTTACTGCCTGCAACTTTCCTCACCAGATACTCTACATCCCTGTCATCTCTTGCTTCCTGGGGTTTCCACTGCATTGTCACTTCACAGCTTCATTCTCACAGCTTCATGTGCTGCCTTCCAGTGGGATTTAGCTCAGTGGTGCCATCATCTGCCTCACAAGCTCAAGGTCCTGAGTTCAATCCACGGTATGAAAAAAAAAATTACTGTTAGTTATTGGAACTTATCAAGGTGTCCTTTCATCCACTAGATTCATTGTTTCAAACTTGTCCCCTATAGATCTAACTAGTATATTGTTTAACTTGTGTGTTTAAAATAAAATTGAACATCCATTTAGATGAAGCATATATTGACCTGTTCAGAAAAATTTCTCCTGACTGCCTCAAATTGTTCCTTTATTTACATACTTCTTTCTGTTCCTTGACTTGGTAGGGAATTTGGATTTAGAACCCTGCATGGATTTCTCAGGGAACTGAAGCAAGATCTCCATATAACCCAGGCCCCAGTAATGACAGAAAAATTACTAGGCATGTCCATGATAAAGAAATCTTAAATGATACTTTCCCTTTACAAACTAGAAAAATATAAAAGAAAAATATGATTTCAATAAATCACAACAAAACTGCTTTTTATCAGTACTTTGGACATTTTCAGAGGAACACAGATTCCTTTTTTTCTTAATCCAGACTGGATGATGAATCAGCTTCAAACATTCAGATGTGTAAGGAAAACACTTTATTTTATTTAAGGAAAAGCATCAGAGTTTCACTTAAAAATTGATGCTTTCACCTTGAAGTGTCTGCCATATCCTCTTGCAGCAGCTAAGGGCCTCAGCTCTGAGGAAAAGCCTGGGCAATGGAGCACAGCCCAGAGAACACCCCATCTCAAATTTTATGAGTTCTTAATGGCACAAATCCCTTGTAGGTGTTTTTAATGCCTGCTGTCAGTTTGGAAATGTTTCTCACTTGGCAACTGGATAAGGACAATAAACTTGTCAAGCAAGCAACTAACTATTCAATCTATTATTAAAAATATAAAATACTAAGAAACGGGAACCTGTTTATATCTATAGGTTCTTCTGAATAACATTTTTCAGATATAATACCTTTTAAAAACCCTTCTAAATTTATTCTCTTATTAAGTGAATTATCAGGGAATAAATTATGGGGTAATATTCTGTTGCTCTTTCTAAAACAACAAAAAAGCAGTAAAATATAGAAAGATATTGCTATCGTATGGGTTTAATAACTTAGTAATCACAAAGACATTATTTTAATTAAAGAAAGTTTAGACAAAAAATCAGTTATGTTAAATAACTGTTGCTAACTCTTTTCTTTCCAGAAACATGCAAAAATCAGTTTAAATTTTTGTTGGAGGAGCACAAATTCACTGAACACACAATTTTCATCCCAGAATCAGTTTTATTTTCTTAAATTTGAAGTAGACTTCCAAATATTTTTCACATACTAAAATGTATTTGTTAAAATAATTGATATCTATTGAGTAACAAAATGGTGCCAAACAATGTTGTAAGAATTATAATTAATAAGAGCTCTCCATTATTATTCAGGTGTAGAGCTAAAGTTTTTTAAAGACATTAAATCAGCAGAGCTAAGTACCCTTTGAATATTAAGTAAGACCTAGGGCTGCAAAATAACTATTAAGAAACTTGTAATCTCTGGATTTTGGAAAAGCTTTAACCTGATAAATTTTTAAATAACCCTTATTGTCAAGGACTATTTCAATATAAAGAAACAGCTTATTTGTTTTGACCAGTGATCAATCATAACTTAATAATGGAAAGTTTATTGAGAAGACACAATTCAATAGTTTATGAAATTATTTACTTTTTCCACATCTGTTCTAGATGTTACAAACTGGTAGCCTATAGACCTAAGAAGTACTTTGGTTTTCCTGCACTGTTTGTAATAAATTTAAATGTGAATAGGTGAGATTTGTACACTGTCTTACCATCCACTGATGCCATACTTTCTTTAGTAGGTAGATTTCTAGAATGATCCCCAAGATTCTCACCAATGTGGGCACACCCTAGTTCAACACCCACTTTAGTTATACATACAGCCTTTCCCATTCTTTTACATCTCAGAGAAGTTCTATAACATTCTGGTCAATTTCAGTTACTAAAATTTATCCTTGTTCAGTTTAACAATTTTAACTTCATGTACATTTAAATATCTTTGCTGTCATCCAGTACAAGTTATAGCTGTTGGACTTTTCTGTTTGAATTGGTTCAGGTAAGACGCTGCCTTTCCTGATTATTTCAGGGTCTAAGTTCCTATGTTAAGCACTGTATGCTAGAGCAGAGAATTTAGAAACAATTTTATTTGTATGTGAGTGGTATGATATTTTATCTATGCTGTCTGGCTTATTCAGTTTGCATAAGCACTGTGCATATCCTTCTTGGGGCAATGCTCAACTTCAAATCCAGTCCCCTCCCATGTTGAGGATTCCCTAGAGAGGAGCAGGTGGACCACCTATGATCACCTGCCAAGGAAGTATATCCCCATCTCCTTTCCAGACTGAGGGGGCCATTCATTGTCGGTGCTTCTCTGGGAAGCTCAAAATCTCCTGTCCATTCTCTAACCTCCACATTCCTTCACTCCAAATCCTTGGGTACTTACAAGTTCTCTTCTATAGCTTCTGAGGATTATAGAATCCTGATATGTACAAGATTGTTCCCAGTACCTGAATTATTATGCTACACTCTCCTCAAGCCCTTTTGAAAAATTCCTTCAGTTTTCCTGCATATATTTATATAGATCTTTATGTTCACTAATGTCCTCCAGTTTCAAGGAACTTACATTTGATTTCACAAAACCAGGGAGTAGTATAACATTTACACTATATATGTTTAATTCAATATTGATTCTATCAAGCAATGAAAAGACAGCTTCCTTTCTTGAAGATCCTTATATATTCATTAATTTCACTAGGACTTTATGAGTACCTGTCCATTCTACCACACAAGGCACCTCATCAGCCTTTAGGAACAACTTTTTACCTGGACCATTCGATTCCCCTCCAGCTGGCTTTTCTTTGTTCTATTATGCCCTATTTTCTCTTTATATAGACTGAGGAACATCTTTGGGATGTTAGGAGTGGGTGTCCATGTGTAGAGTGAGTAATTTTTTTTTCTGGTACCAGGGATTGATTTCAGGACCTTGCACTTTCCAGGCAGGAGGGGGGCCACTGAGCTACAACCCCAGCCTTGAAGAATGAGTAATTTTATAGGTTCTAGAGTCACATATAAAGCAGAATGAGTTGAAGTCTGGACTCAACTAATGTATATTTTTGGTACTTTCCTTTAGAATTCAGAGTACAATAGATGTTTTCTCAAATTTGAACATTAGACAAACCCTTGGGACTGTAGGAAAAGACTTACAAAATAGCTCACTGCATAGTTAATATTTTTAAAATACTGAAACCACCTACTTGAAAAGAGCAGATTATGTAGTTTTAAAGTCCAGCAGCCTCTATATTCATTTTTCCTCCTCTTCCAAGAAAGAAATGTGTTTGTTTGCTATTGACACACAGAGCACCCTGTCAAAAAATGTCTATCAACCTTTCCCACCTACTGATTTTAGAAGGAAAATAAAGAAATGGAAGAAACCCACACCCTGTTTGATTCTCCACCTGTGCATTCTCAGACAACAGGAGGGACCAAATGCACACACACCCATTCTGAGAAATCAAAGTTCACTTCAAACAGCTGTGGGTGTAGCATTTTATTGATCTCCAGCATCAGCTCATCTTGTGTCTATGATCACTCCTGAAAAAGCCTAAAGTGTGAGAGTATCACTTGCAGCTGGAAATGAAATAAACATCAAAACAGCAAAGTTGCATAGACACTCACGAAAGCACACATTTTTGGCTTATTAATTTTTAATTAATACACTTTGTTTTTAAAATAGTTTTAGGTTCATAGTACAATTAAGCAGAAGGTACAGAAATTTCCAGTATACTCTTTTTTTTGTTTGTTTGTTGGTACCAGGGATTGAACTCAGGACTTTGCACTTGCGAGGCAGGCAGCGGAACCACTGAGCTAAATCCCCGGCCCTCCAGTATATCCTCTTATGGTTTACCGATGGCTTACATAGGGTTTAACCTTTATAGTTTACATATGTCTATTATGGTTTACATTTGAGATTGTTCCCCAAATGTTCAGACATTGGAAACTTGATCACCAATATGATGGTATTAAGAGGTAGTGGCAGCTTTAAAAGGTGATGGCCAGTGGACTGGAGTTAGGTCACTGAAGGCACTAGGCTTCGAAGGGATCAATGCTGGTCTCCCAGGCTGAGTGAGTTTTTGTGAGAATGGTTGTTATGAAAGAGTAAGCCTGACCTCTGAACGTCTCTCTGGCTTCCTGTCTCACAATGTGGTCTCTCCCTATCCCACGCATTATACCATAATGTCACTTACCATGCTCTGAGGCAGCCAGGGATACCCTCACCAGAACTAGTGCCATGTTCTTTGGCCTTTCAGTCTCCAAACCTGTGAGCAAAGCAAACTTCTTTTCCTTATATAGAAGCTATATCCAGGTATTTTGTTATAACAACAGAAAATGGACTAACATAATCTCTCCCCCTATATGTGCATCTCTTTCCCCCATTATCAATATACCACAGCAGGGTGGCACTATTTTTTTTAAATTTGTGAACATACATTACATATCATTATCACCTGTAGCATATATTAAGGTTCACTCTTGGCATTATAATATCCATGGGTTTTGACAAATATATAATGACATGTCTCTACCTTATTATATGGCACAGAATAGTTTCATTGCCCTAAAATTTCATTGTGCTCTAACTATCCCCTCCCTCTTTCACCATTTATTCTTCACAACCACTGTTTTCAATGTTGCTACAGCTCTATCATTTTAAACATGCTATTTAGATGAAATAATAGGGCATGTGATCTTTTAACATTGGCTTTTTCACATAATAATATGCACGTAATATTCCTCCATGTCTTTTCATGTCTTGATGGCTCATTTTCTTTTAATATTGAATAATAGTCTTTGCTTGGATGTATCACATTTACTTATCCACTCATTTATTGAAGAACATCTTAGTTAAAGTGTGTTTTATAGTATGTAATCTTTCTTAGTGAATGTTTCACTTCAGCTTGAGAAGAACGTGTAATCTGCTGCTACTAAATGAAATAATCTGTAGCTTTAAATTATAATGAGTTGATTATTGTTACAATTGAGTTTAATTATGCCCTTAATGCCTTTCTGTCCTCTGAATCTATTTATTTTTATATAGATAGGCATTTATATCTTCAAGTACAACAGTGGATTTATCTATCTCTCCATGTAGGTATACCAGTTATTTACTCATATCTTTGGGTACTCATTTTAGGTGCCTTATTGCTTTTTGGAATATTGACCCCTTTATCAATATGTAATTCCCTTTACTATCCTTCACAACTTTATTTTCTCTGACATCCTCTCCATCTGAAATTAATATGGCTATTATTGCATTTTTTAAATTAGTTTTTACATGATATCTTAGTCATTTTACTCCACTTTAGAAAAGTACCATAAACAGAGTGACTTATAAACAGAAATTTACCTCTACATTTTCAGAGGCTGAAATCAGAATTCCCCATTGTGGGGTTCTGAGAAGTATCCCTTTCTGGATCGCAGACTCTCCTATACTTGTTGTGTCTTTCTTTATATGATGAAAGGTGGGTAGAGAGCTCTCTGAGAACTTTCACAATCCCAAACATGTCTTACCTCCATATGACTTAATTACTTCTAAAAATTTTCACACTCTAATTGAGGATTAAGATTTTAACATATGAATTTTGGATGCACACATTCATTTGTACAGCATTCTACCTCTGAATTATATCCCTCATGCTTGCAAAAAATGTATTCTATCCCAACAACCCAAACTCTTTTAACTTATTCCAGCATAAACTCAAAAATCTTAGTCCAAGATGTCATCTAAATATTTCTAAATCAAATGTGAATGAAAATCAAGGTACAATTTATTCTGAGGAAAAATTCTTCTTCAAGTGTGGTCCTATGAAAGAAAATAAGTTTTACATTTTAATAACACTATATTGGACAGAAAATCAACAAAAAATTCTTATAAGTCCAACCACACCCCAGAGCAAATAATCCTAACAGATACTTACAGAATATTTCATCTAACCACTTTAGAACACATTCTTCTCATCTGTACATGGAACATTCTCCATGACTGATCTTATGTTAGGTCACAAATCAAGTCTCAAATTTTAAAACATTGAACTCATACCTGTCTCCTTTTGAACCTCAACGAAGTAAAACTACAAATCACCAACAGAAAGAATGGAAAGTATACAAATACATGGAAATAGAATAACATCTTCTTAATGAATAATGAGTAAATGAAGAAATTAAAACAGAAAACAAAAAAGTTTTATATGTTAATAAAAATGACAATACAACACTGTATAACATCTGGGATATAGTAAAAGTAGTACAAAAAGAGAAGTTTATAGTCATAAATGCCTATACAAAAAGAAATATCTCAAACAATTTAACAATGTATCTCAAAGACCCAGAAAAGCAAGAGAAAATCAAACACAAAAATTAATAGAAGGACATAAAAAGTAAAGATCAGAGGATAAATAAACAAAATCAAAACTAAAACAATCAATAAAACAATAGGTTTTATGAATCATGCCAGCAATGGTTCAACATATACAAATCAATTAATGTCATACAGCATGTTAACAGAAAGGAAAAAAAATTATAAGAACATTTCAATAGAAGCAGAAAAAGGATTCAAAAATTCAACATTCTTCATAGAAAAAC
Source organism: Heterocephalus glaber (assembly GCF_053883595.1). Lineage (NCBI taxonomy): Eukaryota > Metazoa > Chordata > Mammalia > Rodentia > Bathyergidae > Heterocephalus > Heterocephalus glaber. Next base: position 39,016,963 of record NW_028258324.1, on the reverse strand, counting down.
TTTCAATAAATTAGCATGAAAGGAACTTGCTTAAACATACTAAAGGTTAAGTATGAAAAAATCACAGCCAATTTCATACTGAATAGGGAAAGGTTGAAAGCATCTTCTCAAAGATTGGAGTAAGAAAAGGTTTACCATTTTTATCAGTCATTTTTAGTATAGTACTGGAAGTCTTAGCAAGACCAATTAGGCAATAGAAAGAAATCCAAATTTTAAAGAAAGAAGTAAAACTATCCATGTTTACAGAGACCCCAGAAATTAATCTACATTTATATAGCTAAATTTTTTTAATGAAAGAGCCAAGAACATACAATGGAAAATAGACAATCTCTTTTTCCATAAGTGGTATTGGGAACACTGAATATACATATGAAACCAAATCCATTTCTCTCACTACACACACACACACAAATAACCAAAATATGGATCAGAGACCTAAGTGTCAAACTTGAAATGATAAAGTTACTTCAAGAAAACATAGGGGAAACACTTCAAGACAGTAGTGTAGACAATGTTTTTTTAGAGACCCAAAAGGTGCACATTTCAAGAGTAGAAATGGATGAAAACAATTACAACAGGCTCAGAAGCTTCAGCACAGTGGAGGAAATAATCAACAAAATTAATAGGTACTCTACAGGATAGGAAAAATTATTTGCAAATTATTCATTCAAATGAGGGATTGATATCAAGAATACATAAGGAACTCAAAAAGATACCTTTCCAAAAAAATCCAATTTAAAAATGGGCTAAAATAGGCAGAATAGGCATTTCTCAATAAAAAACATACAAATGGTCAACAAGCTTATGAAAAATGTTCAATCTCACTAATCATCAGAGAAATGTGAATCAAGACTACAATGAGATATCATTGCACACCCATTAGAATTACTATCACCAGAAAGCCAAAAAAATATGTTAATGAGATGTAGAGAAAAGGGAACTCTTGTATATTTTTGGTAAGAATCAAAATTAGTACAGGCCTCAGAAAAAACCATTATGAAGATTCCTCAAAAAGTAAAAATAGAAGGGCCAGGGATTTAGCTCAGTGGTGGTGTCACCTGCTTCACAAGTGCAAGGTCCTGAGTTCGATCTCTGGTACCAAAAAAAAAAAAAAAGTAAAAATAGAACTACCATATAATTCAGCAACTCTACTACTGGATACATATGCAACCATGAAATCATTGTATCAATAATATACTTGCACTGCCATGTTTATTGCAGCACCATTCACAATATTCAAAATTTGGAATCAACACAGATGCACTTTAGTAGATGAATGGGTAAAGAAAATGTAGCATGTATATATGATGGATTCTGCAGTTCAAACTATGGAATTTTGTCATTTGCAAAAACATGAATGGAACTGGAAGTCATTTTGTTAAGTGAAATAAGCAAGATACAGAGACAAATACCATATGTTCTCACTTATATGCAGAAACAAGTCAATGTTGTAAAAGAACAGAATGAAATAGTGATAACTAGTTACTAGGCATGACAGGGGAAAGAAAGAAGTTCAGTAAAGGGCATCAAAACATAGAGACATTACTTCTTGTTTTTCTTTAGTATGGCAGGTTGCCTATTGGTTAAAGCAAGCTATGGTGTATTTAAAAGTGACTAGAAAAAAAGACTTTGAAATTCCTAACACAAAAAAATGATTAATAGTTAAAGAGATGGGAATACTTATTAGCCCAACCTGATTATTGCACATTGTATACATGTATTGAACTACCATAATGCACCCCATAAAGATGTATAAATATTATATCTCATTAAAAATTCACAATTTGGGGACAGGCCTAGAATAAATATACCTATTCTAAAAGGAAAATAAGAAACAAGAAAGGTATTTCAGCTCCTAAGCTCATCCAGAAACTATCAAGGCAACTCCATGAGATCTTAAGGCATGAGAATATCCTTAGCTACAAAATCTGTCCTCTAGGACCAATGGGGGGAAGTACCATCTTCCAAATTTACTGAGGCATAAGTCCTACCTTTTAGACCTACAGAGGCAGCAATATCACCCTCATAGCTCAGCAGGGTACTGCTTATACAGTGGCTGTCTCCAGAGGACCCACCCATGATATGGTTTTCTGCTGGGATAGAGATTGTGCCCCCAGTGCTCTGCCAGTCAGCTAAACTCTTACCTTCCAAAAGCAAAGTAGAATACAAACCCTGCCCAGTGCCCTCTAGATCAATGGTTGGAGTAGTAGCCCTGATGGTCTCTAAATTTTCTCAAGTGTCTTTCTTTCCTTAACTTACAATATTTATTCAGACAAATTGTTCTACAGTCCCGGCTTATAGACTAACAACTTTAATAGGCCCTGATTTTGTTTTGTTTACTGTGTTTGCTTTAGATGCGTCTGTATTGCTGGGACAAAATACCTGATACAGCTTAAAGGAGGAAGATTTTTTTGGCTCATGGTGTCGGAGATTTCCGTCCATGGTTGGCTGGTTCCAAAACTATGAGGCTGAAATAACTTCTTACCACATAAATTAATCCACTGAGACATTGTCCCCTCATAGTCCAATCATCTCTGAGAGTTGCTAAATTGAGAATCAAGCCTTCAATACACAAGTCTTTCTTTGACCTGTACTGTTCTCTTCCAAACATGCTTTTACATTGTTTTCAATATGAATAAGTTGGGAAATTTGTAGATCTCTAAGTTTTGGGTCATTTTTGCCTAATGATTCCATGTTTAATCCATATCTCTCTTCTCATATTTACCATAAGGAGGCAGGAGAAGCAAAAAACTCCCTAACCACTTTACTTAGGAATCTGCTCAGCTACATATTGTTTCATTTCTCTGCATTCCACAGAGCAGTAAAATATGAATACAAGTCAACAAAATTCTTTCTTATTACATAAAAGGGATTGCTTTTTCCCCATTATCTGGTAACATGCTCTGTATGTCCATTTAAGGCCTCACTTATGTAGTCTTTACTGGCCATATTTCTACCAACATTCTGTTCACGGTTGTTTTGTATTCTCTGAGAAGACAGAAGTGTTCTTTACAGCTCTTTTTTCCTGAACTTCCATCAAAGTAAGCTTTCAGGAAATCAATTCATAGAAATCAAGGCTTTCACCAGCATAAAGCTGAAAACTCTTCCATCATCAACCCATTAAGCAGTTCCTAAGCCACTTCTGTTTCCTAGATGCAGACATACCTCATTTTATTGTGCTTTACTTTATTGCACTTCAAATGTATTGCGGTTTCTAAAAATTGAAGGATTATGGCAACCTTATGTCATGCAAGAGTATTGGCACCATTTTCCAACAGCTCAGATGATTCTTAGCATTTTTTAGCAGTGAAGTATTTTGATTAAGGTGTGTACATATTTTAGATACAATGCTTTTACAAATGTTGTATACAAGAGTATAAATATGTATTTTGTATGCTCTACAAAACCAAAAAATCCACATAACCCATTTTATTTTAGTATTTATCTTATCATGGTGAACTAGAACTAAATGCATAGTACCCTTAAGGGGTACTTGTATTTGTTACACCAGCATCCCTACTTCTTGGTATCTATTTCTTTCTTAGTCAATTTGGGTTGATAAGACAAATTATCATAGATGATTCACTTATTAAATAAATGAAATCAATTTCTCACAATTCTGGCCCCAGGATGGTTAAATTCTGGTAAACTCTTTTGAGTGTCAGATTGCAACCTTATTGTATCTACACATGGTGGAGAAAGAGACAAAGTGTTAAAGGGCTCTGAGATCTTTGTTTAAAGGCACTAATCCCATTCACATGAATATTTCCCTTTTGACTGAATTATCTCCCATTATTTATTTATTTATTTATTTATTTGGTACCGAGGACGGAACTCAGGACTTTGCACTTGCCAGGCAGGAGTGGCGCCACTGAGCTTCGTCTCCTGGCCCCCACCTTTTAATAATCATGTTAGAAGCTAGTATTTTAACATATGAATCCAGGATGGGGATTTAGCTCAGTGGTTCCACTGCCTGTCTCACAAGCACAAGGTCCTAGTGCAATCCCTGGCACCAAAAAAAAAAAAAGAAAAAAGAAAAGAAAACATATGAATCCAGAGAGGAAGCAAATATCTAGTTCACAATGTGATATAGCTTTCCCCATCCCTTTCCTTTAATCCATATATGTTTTCATTTATAGTAGGTTTCTGGTAAAGCAACATATAGTTGAGTCTTGATATTTGATCCAATGTGATAAATTTTGTTCTTTAATTGCTATTTTAAGACCATGGACACTTAAAGTGATTATCATTGTAGTTGGATTAATATATTCTACACTATTCATGTTTGTTCTTGTTTTGTATTGCTATCATTGTTCTTTACTTCTACACTTTTCTTCTACATTTTTTCTGGCTTTTGTAGCTTTGATATGAGAATTTTATGGTTCTATTTTCTCTCTATTTTAGCATATTAATTATATTTTTAAAAAACTTTTTAGTGATTGCCATATAGATTCCAATATACATTTACAACTGATCTAAATTCATTTTCAAATAACACGATACCTTTAATCCCTCCCTCTCATTCCTTGTATTATTGTTGCTGCTCATTTTACTTATACATACATTCTTTGAATTTTGCAAGAGAATTCTGAGGGGTTCAAAATGCTTGGTTAACTTTTTAACACATTAAATATTTTGTTCTTAATATTTGTTTTTGTTTTTTGTTTTGTTTTGTTTTGGTTTTGGTACCAGGGATCAAACTCGGGACCTTGCGCTTGCGAAGCAGGAACCGGAACCACTGAGCTAAATCACCGGCCCCTATTGTATTCTTTTTATTTGTTTGCATGATTTCTGAAAAGTAGGATGTATTCTTATCTTTGTTCTTCTACAAATTAGTTGGTTTCTCCATTGCTTCTTTCTATACTTTTTCTTTGTCTTTGATTTTCTAAAGTTTGAACTGTAATTGCCAAGAAATATTTTTTTCTTTGTGTGGGTATGTGTTGTTTGTTTGTGACTTGTGGTAGTCTAGATCTAAAATGTCCCCACAAAAATCTCATATGTTAAGAGATGGGGCTTTTATAAGGTAATTGGATCATAATGGTGTCATATATATTAGTGAACTACTCTAGTGATGAGTTCATAGCTTAATTTCCTATGGGAACTGAGCTGGAGGAGGTGGATCACTGAGAGCATGAACTGGAGAAATACACTCTTATCCCCAGCGCCTCGCCTCTCTCTCTCTCTCTCTCTCTCTCTCTCTCTCTCTCTCTCTCTCTCTCTCTCTCTGTCTGTCTCTCTCCAGGCTAGCTGCCTTGTTTTGAGCAGCTTTCCTCTGCCATGCCCTTCCACCATGCCATTTCTGCCTTAGAGCTAGCAAACCATAGGATAAACCTCCTTCTTTTATGGTACGAGTGTCAGATATTTTGTCCCATAGGCAGCACATTTATTAATACAGGATTTATCCTGCTTGGCATTCTATAAAATGCTTGGATCTGTGATCTGAGGTTTGACATTAACTTCTGGAATTTCAAAGTCATTATTGCTTCAAATTTTATTTCTATTATTTCCTCTCTCTTCCTTCTGATATTCTCTTTATACATAAATAACAGCTTTCTTTTTTTATAGTTGTTGCAAATTCTATTCTTGTTTTTTTCAAGGTTTTTTTGTTGTTTTTCAATTTTACAGAATTTCATATTCTTATTTTCAAAGATTTATTTCCTCAGATATATCTACATAGTTTACTGAAGAACCAAAGGCATTCTTTGTTTTTATTACAGTACTTTGGATCCCTAACACATCTTTTAAATTATTTCTTAGAATTTTCATATCTCTGCTTATATTATATGCCTATTCTTGCATGTTGTTTACTTTTTTCATTAAAAACTTAGCACATAAAATTCATTTTTAATTCATGATCTCATTATTCTGAAATTCCTGCTGTATCTGGTTCTCATTCCTTCAGCCTCTTCAAGTCATTTTGTGCTTTTTGTATGTCTTGTACTCACTCTTTTGTTGAAAAGTGGACATAATGTTCTAGGAGCTGCACAATTACAGTTCAGCTTTTCCTATCTCATGAGATTTTAAAAAAAATACCTATAGTCAAAGAACCTTTTAACAATGTGATGGTGAGGCACTTTGGGAGAGGAAGAACACATTATTCCTATGGTTAGTCCTCAGGCTTTAGGGAAGCTGGTGCCCCTGACTGTGAACTTTCACAGGGCTTCTTAGTTCTTTCTTTATCCTAATTAGATTGGAATGGCAGGAGTGGACTGGGGTTGAGTGTTTTCCTTCCTTAGTATGTTTAGGCTTTAAGAAACCCCCAGTATATTTGGCTCTGATAAAACTGTGTCTTCTGAGGACACATCTTTTTAAGAAAAACATAAAGGTCAAGTATATTTTAAAATGGTTTATTTTTCTATCCCTTCACAGAATAATGAGAGGATTTTATTCTTGTCAAAACCTGATAAAGCTCCTGGAGGTAAAACTCACGGAAGTGTGAGGGCTTCCCTACTGCCGATCTCCTTGGCAGGCGGAGAAACCACTGAGCTAAATCCCCAGCCCTCTCCTTGGAGATTTTATCTCTCACACTTCTTCACTCTGAGTTTGCAACAATTTATCAATTACATTCAAATTTTCCTACACTATCACTGATTTCTGCAGAGGTTTATGCTCTGATAAGGTTTGATTTTTCTGTACCTTACTATCTGTCTCTCCGATTTGGGAACAGAAGTCTGTCCTATGCCTTATTTTTCAGATAAGTTGAAGAAGAGTTGATTTTTTTAGTTTGTTCAGCCTTTAATTTGTTAGGATAAAGTGGTGACTTCTTGGTTCCTTACATGTTTAAATATAAACCAGAATTCTTTCTCAGGCTTTTTAAAAAAATATGGATAGTCTCAACATTAATAAAAATATCACATTAAGATAAATCTATCCATTGTTTTCTCTAAACTTCTGTATTTGTTCCTCATCTTTCATGCTCACTTTCAAGCTAATTGGTATGATTTTACTTCTTAAATGTTTCCCAAAGGACATATGTTGAAGGCTTGGTTGTAACCCTTTGGTGTGATAGAGACATTATGGAACCTTTAGAAGGTTAGGCCCAGTGGAAGAAAGTTAGGTCACTGAGGGAGGTCATTCTCTTGAAGGGAATATTCATACCCCAGGCCTTTCTCGCCATATTTGTGGCCTCTATGAGTTGAAAATCATCCTCCACCACAACCTTTCACCATAAATTCCTTGCCACAGTGCTCTCTTTTGTCACCGGCCCAAAAAATGGATTAAAACAGCTATGGACTGATGCCTTTCAAATCATAAACCAAAATAAATCTTTCCTCCTTTTAAGATGATTATTTCAGGTAATTTGTCATAGCGACAGAAAACTAGTTCATTGATTAGTTTTGAAATTTTCATTGTAATAGCCTCCATTTTTTTCTCACAAATGAATTAAGTTTAGATTCTCTTCCTACCTCTGGGTTTTTGCCTTTGATTTATCCTTGTTCCAATGTATCCTGTTATCACATTTATCTCCTCAAAGAACAACTCTAATGGTACAAAATATTTAATTTTCTATGATACCTATTCTATCCCATGTTTGACAAACATAGCCTTCCAGAATACCAGTGCAAACTATCTATTAGTCTTTATCATTACAATATTCCTAAAGTTGTCATCTTATAGAATTAGTCATAATTCTCCAAATACTTCTCATGTTCTCCCAACCCACCTATTCACTAATAATGCTCCTATGACTTTTAAACTTATAAAAATATAGGCCATTTATTATTAAGGCTGATATACAGTCATTCCCAGTATTCTCAATAAAATGTCTCTCTTTGTTATGGTTTAGATCTAAAATTGTGCCCTAAAAGCCTCCTGTATTTGGAGAGTGATTAGATCATAGGGATGCCATACTCATTGGTGGATTCACCCATTGATGAGTTCAGTAGCTAAATATGTTGAGGTGGGGCTTGTATGGGTCAAGGGGAATATGAACTGGAGATGTACACTCTTGTCCCTGGTTCCTCCCTTTACTCTCTGCTTCCTGGCTGCCATGAGGTGAAGAAATTGTCCTCTATCCAGGCCCTTCCACCATGCCCTTTCTGCCTTGGAAGCAACCAATCATAGACTGAATTCTCTGAAATCATGAACCCAAACTAGCCTCTTCCCCTTTGTGTAGTGGGTGTCGGGTATTTTGTCCCAGCAATGATAAAGTAATGAAGACACTCTCCCCTCTCCAATACCTAGAGCACAGTGTATTTTTTGTGGAGATTAACACTATCGTATAGTCAAGTGCACTCTTATTTTATTTCCTAAATGTAATGGACTCTGTCAATATACAATGCAGCTTGGTCATTTTCTCTTCCATGCACCACCTGGTACACTGTCTGGTACTGGTACTGATTGAAGTTAAGCATCTGTAAAGCAAGAAACACTTTTGCTAAGTACACAATTATATGCATGTTGTTTAAAAACTAGAATTGTCATCAGAGAATTCACTGTCATTACTAAAAGTCTTCTGATTAATCTAGAGAAATAAACAGCTCTTAAATACTTATCAAAACTAGACTTGATAATATAAATAGGTTTATAAAGATCCTCTAATGCCATAATAAAACTAATTCTGAACATGAAGCAATATCTAATATTAATAAAACTAAAAACACCCACTTTAAATTATTGTTTTTAGAGCAATAATTAGAGGGTTTAAATTCATCACATGAGAGTGCCAAATTCTAACCACTTTGGAAACCAGTTTTGAGGCATACTTAAAGCCATTTTGCCAAGTCAATCACATCTATTTTTTTTAACCGAAAATAGCATTATTAAATCATTCTCTGCCTCTTTTTACATGCATTACACTCTGATTACTTTCCTTGACAATTTTTTAGAGTACAATTTAGTCTCCAGTAATGAAGACATGCTCTTCTGACACATCTTCAAAAAATCAGACCTCTCAAATTTAAAGGCCCAATCCAAAAACGGGCATCTGAAATGAACAGACATTTGTCAGACAAAGAAGTAAAAACAGCAAATAAATACATGAAAAATGGTCAACATCACTGGTCATCCAAGAGATGCAAATGAAAAAAACTGTGCATGTGCTCCAGCTAGGAAAGGTTTCACAAGCAGAGTTCTAAACACCTTTTGATTCTGCTTGACGGAATAGCAGTCTCCAAAGACGACTGCTTGCAAAATGGATGCTATTATACTAGAGGATATGCCAAGTGAAATAAGCCAGACACAGAAAAGCAAGTATCTCACTCAGATGTGGAAATTTAAAAAGACTCAGCCTGAAAATAGAATGGTAATTACTAGAGCTTGGGACGGTGACTGTGGGAGGAGGGGAGAAAAAAGTGAGGATGTATTTGATCAGTGTACTCTGTTGTATGCATATACAGAAAAATTATACTGAACTCTTCATATGTACAGGTAATGCATGTTAATAAAAATGTTGGCTGCTTTAAAGCATGAGCTTAATGTGTAAATTTATTTCAGTATGTTGAGATATTATTGAAAATAGTGATCATGTGCCATGGTAAAGTAATGTGTGGGGTCGGGGGTGCATAATGTCTATATGCTTATTTATAGCAACGGAAAACAAGAAAATGATGCACAAAACATTGAGACAGAACATATGAATGGATTTTAATTCTGTGTGAAAAGTAATATATGGAAGGGGAAATTTCACAATAAGATATGTTTCTTCAATTTCTACACATTTTATATTCATATATGATATGCAGAGCTAGATTAAACGTGCAAATAATTATACGCACATTCAAGGATTGTCATATTATTTCCATTAAATAAAAAAAAAGTCAAAGAAATAACTAGTAGAATTTTTGTTGTCTCCAAAAATAAAAACTCCAAACTGTCATTAGAAATGTTAAATTAGGAGATTTTCATGCAGATTTTATTTGTATATAATCAGAATTTTTCATCTAACCTTGTTTTTCCTACCCTCTAGCATGGACTTTTATAAAGTGGTTCACAAAATTAAACCAGATTTGTAGCAATATAATTACAATATTTTTTATGAACTTTTTTCCTCAAAGCTTTTAAATCTTGACAGTACAATATATAAACCTATATTCAGCAATCATTGTCATGGCAAAATAAGATGAATAACACAAAGTCTGAACAATTTCTAGGGCCAATGGCCTCCAAGATAAACTTTTAAATTTGTTGTCCCTCTGTTGTCATTGATTTAGTGTACACTCTGAAAAAAAGAAAGTTTTCTTCTATTGTTGATATTGTCCTTTTCACAGTATTTTATATCACATTGTTTTATCTTAAGTATTTACTGTAACCTTTATATATGTTCAGTCAACACTTCAAAAAGCTGCTTGGGATATCTAGTTCCTTTCTTTTACAACAAAATTAAGCTATATTCTTGCCTCAAGTTTTATATACAATCCATTTCCTCATTACAGAAGAGTTTTCTCCTAGACATCCTAATAGTACTTTGATATACACCACAGTTCACTGACTTACTACTGTCAGGCCAAAGAAGAGGGCATCTCATATAGACCACCTTATTTAAAATTTCAGCTCACTCTTCTGACATGCCCAAGTTTCCCCTACTATAGTTGTAGAAAAACTGGACCAGGAAAGACCCAAAGCCACTCAAAAGAGGTGGAGGAAAGCCAAGGCTTTATCAAGCAGCTGGCCCAGTGGAGCTAAGCAATCGGTAAAGACCTGGGCCCCAAATGTAAAAAATTGGGAGTTTTGTACAGTAGTTTAAGTTGAGGTGGGCTTGGGATGGGCAAAATGTAGTTTTACAGAAGGAGATAACTGTCTTGAGGTTAGGGGTTTTCTTTAGGAACAGGATATTCACATGGCATAACAGGACATTTAGGGCTAGCAGAACATAACAGGACACATATTGTGAATGTTGAGGCTAACAGGATATATATTTAGAGCTAACAGAGAGAAGGTAACGAGATACACATTGTGAACTTTGAGGCTAACAGGAGATACATTTAAGGTTAACAGAAAGGACATAACAAGATACATATTGTGAATGCTAATGCTAGCACAATATATATATTCTGTGGTGGGTTACATTGTGATTATATAAAGTATCACATATTGGGAGGGGTTGCAGACCTGCCTGTTTTGGGGTAAATAGGAACAAAATAAGGGCCTGTGAGAATTCATACGTCTTGAAGGCCTATAAGTTTAAATTTCTGCATTATTATTATTTCATGATAGTTCTTTCTAATTTCTAAAATCCTCTCTTTAAATCTTTTACTTGCTTGGTTATTGGCAAACCTTTCACTAAATATTAAACTCGGTAGATAAATTTTCTCGGTTCAATTTGTTTATTACTATTTACTATCATAGTATCTAGCAAACACATTGTGATGAAAAATATAGGGAATGTTTAAAATTTTTAGAATTTATTACAGCAAAATCTACATTGCCATTAATTTCCACCCAAATACTCCTCATTTCAAACACACTCATCTCATTGTTCTTGTCATTTTCTGAAGTAGTTTTGGAAGTTCTCGTTTGTGCATGTTTTTAGTTGCAATTTTGTGTCTACCTCAATGTCCTGAATCAATTCAAAACATTTACCTTTCACAGGTAATTCAAAACATATACCTTTCATTTTGATTTTAGGAAAGGACAAGAAGTCACATCATGACATATTTGGTCAATAAAGTGGATGAAAACATGATAAGGTTTTTAATAGCCTGTGCCTTCCTATCTGATGAGCCTGATGTTAACTCTGCTTAGCATCACAGATGCATTGAATTGTAGTAAACCACTTGGGACTGGAACAGAATACCTTCAATTTAGAAATAATAATAATTGCATTTCCGTAAATTTTACTTGTTTGGCTTGGTCAAGTTTGAAAGCCTTAGAACTTACAGATAGGGTAATTCTTAACACTTTCATAAAATGACAAATAGAAGTCCAATGCATGCATTTTTTTTTATGTACTGCTGAATATTTGACCCTATTTACTTTTAAGCCTGTGATCTGTATATACTTATTTTTTTGAGTAATCTCATAAGTAAAAATGTAGGAATACATAAATACAATCAAGATATCAGAAGCTAAAATTCTGGAATGCATTGTTTAAGATAAATCAATCCATATTAATAATGGCTGAAATATATTGTTGCTATATGGACAGACAATTAGCTTTATACATTCCAAGACTAGTTTATTTTAATAATTTTTAGGTCAGCAAGGGTAAATATATTAAGCAAAGTACTAGGCAGATATTAGAATAGTATGTTATTCCTTTTACATGAAATTTTCATAAGCTGATATAAGCGACAGTAGAGATAATCAATTATTTCAAAAGAAATTCAAATTCCAAAATCAATACCTGGCTTTCCTTGTATAAGGGGAATATCTAATAGTAGTAATCAGTACTAGGGCAACTTCTAACTTGATATATTTAAGCCAAAATGACTTCAATTGCTATCTCCAGGCATATTTTAGTGCTTCTTCTCCATCTTATTACTTTGAAAATTTTTCATTAGAGATTCAAGGCTTTCAAAAGTGTAAGTCACCATAGAAATCATAGGAAAGAGAACATCAGCTAGAGATACCTTATTAAGCTAAATTTGAATTTAGACTTAAACATGTAACAAGGGTAATTATTACACTTGTCCTTTTTTAATGAAACTAAAATAAATAAATATGGGTGTTGTGTTTCATTTTTAAGGACTCTAAGAATGTATTATACTTTAGAAGTGCTAATCAGATTTTACTCTTCAACCCATTATAATAGTATATTTGTTAGTAAATCAATAGTGCAAAGGAGAAAAATTCTGCTTCTGCTGGAGTGAAGGACAACTGTTTCAATCACCACTTTAATAGTAGTGTTTGCATTCAAACAATAAAATGCTAATTTCAAGTGATTGTTATCTGTACATAAAAACAAGGTCTTAAAGATATATAGTCCATCCCTTCAGTCTTGAATTTCATCAACAAAATATATTTGTGTCCTTGAGTTTCCATAGAGTTGATTTCTACCTCTTATTTAAATAATCATTTTTTTAATTTGTTAATTTTATTGATACATTTTAGGTATACAATATGATGACATTCATCATTGGGAATTTGTTCCTTTACATGATGTATCTTGGTTCTTATTTTTTTCCCCATTCCCCTTGCCCTCCCTTCAAACCGTCCACACTTCTCTATTTATAAGGAGTTTGTTTCTGTTTTTTTCCTTTTCTCATATTTTTCCTTTCTCTTTTTTTCTCGCCCCCCCCCACCACCAACAACTTCTCCTTCCCCTTCCCCTTTGCCCCTTTTCTTCCTATTTCACGTTATCTATTATACATTTTGGTCCTCATTTACACTTTCAGTTTCTCACACCAGAGAAAGTCTTTGGTATTAAAACTGCATTACATTTTTTGAAATATGCTATAAACTTGACTCTTATGAAAATCAGATTAACCTCTCATCCAGTACAAATTAATAAAGTTTTTCAATGTGTTAAAAAGATGCAGCAACTAGCTGACAATCTCCTGTTGATTACTCTTTCAAAGGAAAAAGTAATTTGAAATTTGAAGAAGCTTTATTTAAAAGAATCCAGAAATGAACTCCAAGTAATTAATTCCAATTTCAATGTCATATTTAACATTTTATATCTTTCTACATTTACAGTAAAAACCATGTAAAATGAGTTTTGAAAATGAAGAAATGTATTAAATAACTGGGCAAATGACCAAGGTAGATAGTACCTTCTAAAAGAGTAGATTTTTAAACTGTTCTACACAGAACAGGGTTTCTTAACCTCAGCACTATTAACATTTTGAGTTGGAAAATTTTCTGTCCTATTGAAAGGGCTGCCATATATATCCAGAATCTCCAACAACATTGCTAGCTTCTAGCTACAAGACATCAGGTGCACCCCTTCCTCTTACTCTGTTAGGACAATGGAAATATGTCTGTAGACATTGCAACATATACCCTGGGGATAAGGACTAAAACCATTCCCAGTTAAAAATGACTGGATACTGTAGTTTGTTGGAAACAAAGATCACTGAATCCAACCTCCAAATTCAGTAAATCTGAAGGGATTGCTATTCTTCTACCACCAGTATGGGTGTTTCTCTTGTTGATAAACTTTAGATCCCATTTTGAGAATCACTAGATATTTTGTTTGTTTGCAAGCAACAATGAGAAAAGGAGAGACATTCACAAAAGATCCACTAAGAATACAGCCATATGACCTTGACAACTTTCCTCACTGCCAAGTCCTAAGGGACAAGCAGAAGGAGAGTCAGAAATCACTTCTTAGTAACCAGAAAGCCTTGTATTTTTCTTCAAGCATCACAGTATACAAAGTGTTTATATGAATTTTCTCAATAATTCTCAAAGAAAAATAGGAAAGATACTTTACAAATAGACTTTTATTACTATTTCTACCTCATAAGAATTTGTATTTTTAGGTTCTGTGATCATGAGTAATAGCACAACAAAAGGTAATCAACTCTTTAAACTCTAGGCCAGGTATCCCAAGAGGAAATAGACCCAACCATTATCTTACTTAAATTTATACTCAAAATGAGTCAGAATTCAAAACTTAGAACTTTTCACATCTAAATAACATTTGTTCAATGACCACATACCTCTCTTATTCAGCAAGTATAACAAAATCAAACAAATCAATTCACTACAAAATGAGCATTAAGGATTTCTGAATTCTGCTATAAATATCACTAGAATTATATGTGAGTACATATGTATAAATTTTTTAATGAATTTTGAGCTTTTTTATCAAATAAGAATGTAGTATTCATTTCAGTTCATATACTCCTCTGCAGTTTAAACTCTATTTATTGGTGCTATTGTTGTTTTTCAGCAGTCACATTACTCTTTATCTAGTTTATAGTCAAATAAATTCTCTTTTTCCTTGGTCTACTGTCAAATCTACCCTGCATCGTGCAACTGACTTTTATGAACTAAATACAGGATTATGCATTTATTTCTGTCAAATTTATTTTCTTGATCAAACCCAAATATCCATTCTATATATAAACCAAATAACCAAATTCATGACAAGGTTAGATCTAAATTCCCTTACAAGCTTGATATATCCTCTATCTTTCCTTTACATCCTTTCTCCAATCATTATTGAGTTATTTATACTTCTGAGATCCACAAAACAAGATGGAATCATAAGGACATGTCAGGCAAATGGAGCAAAACCATAAATAACTGAATGGATTAGCCCAAGTATACTGCCTTTCAACAGCTCACTAAATAATGTCTGAGGAAATGGTATGCAAGTACCTCACTACCAACTTCCAACACCTCTCATTTTAGCCCACATCTATACTTATTCTCTAGTCTCTATAGCCAACAGGACCATTTCCATTAATTTAACTTAACAAGATGTTCCTACCTCAATCTTCAATTCATATATTTGATCCATATACTTGGACCCCAGTGCAATTATGTCTTTGCCAGGTAAGATTTTACTATCCTTTCAAAGTCCAACACAGCTATGTTCCTCATAAAACCTGCTATCATTTTCCCCTTTATTAACCATCCTTTTTGGAAAGAAATCTTCTTTTCTACAGAATTCTCATAGTAATAGATAAATATATCATTCAAGATACTGTTTCCAATCGTTTCTTGACCGTATGTCACATCTGCCAGATACCTAGTATGATATTTTTCACTTGGAATTAAAGTTACAGCTCAAACTTGAAACTTAGATTCAAAAACTAGAAAAATGTGACATAGGTAGCACAAAATTAAGTAGCTCAATAATGCAAGCTATGTTGATAGATTTAAAAGGCATTTCATGCCAATAATACATTGGTAAGGAAAAAAATAAAGCCATATATCTTTTAACCTTAGTTTAAAAAAAAAAAAGATGAATCCATGTAATGGTTTCTGAAACCATTTCTATTTTCCTTGAAATTTGCATTTCTCATTTACTCTTTCAACCCTAGGACATCAGTAGAGAAGACAGTTTTCAGAAAGAGTATGTCAAGAAAGATAAAAAGCCTATACTGGTCACAGATGGAAAAGTAGGTCTAGGCCTAAATAGAAAATTGCTTAACCAGTCCTCAGGTCAGTAATACATTTCAAAGCCATTTGACCTAGAATAAGCCTGGTGAACCTAACTCTATCTACACACAGATAAAAATCATTTAAAGGGACTAAGCAACTGATTCCCCAAAAGGCTCCTATAAAAAACAATCACTTAACTTAGATAAAAGATAAAAAGAAGCTCAGAACTTGAGCAACAAAATATTTACTCTCATAGTGATTGCTAAAATACAATTTAGGTAGGGAAAAGCTTCCAGTGAAAGCCTGAATTTTTCTATAAAACCAATATGGTACAGTAAATTTATCTGAATTTATCCAGTTTACCTAATAAAATACTACTAGTCAAATACATTTTAACAAGCACTATTACTGCAAAAGTAACTATGTAATAAAAATGTTGCTTTAAAAACCCAAATACCTGCCCTACTTATATTAAGCCACACTCAAATGGAAAAATTCCTGTTTGAATAAGAAAAAAAAAATGTGTCCACATTCATTACAATAGGATAATATTTACTTTATCAAAATCAGTTGCCAAAGCATCTTTTGCAAATGAGAAGAGGACCAAGAGATAGAGGGGGTGGTAAAAAGAATTAAGATGTAGGGCAGGGGATTTAGCTCAGTGGTTCCAGTGCCTGCCTCGCAAGTGCAACGTACCAAGTTCAATCCCCGGTACCAAAAAAGAAAAAAAAAAAGAATTAAGATATTTTATGTATATATGTATATATGCCAGTGTCCCATGATAAATGTAACCATTATGTACTACAAACATTTACTACTAATAATAAAAATCAATAATTTGGCATACAAAATTAACATCAACTATAAATGTAGGAATAAGTCTGTCTTAGTTACTTTATCATCACTAAGACACAATACCTGACACTCAGGTTTTAATTTAAAGGAAGAAAGGTTTGGCCCACAGTTTGTAGGGGTTTCAGTTCACAGTTGGCTAGTTCCAAGGCAGGGTGGCATGGCAGAAGATGATGGCACAGAGAAACAGTCTATGGCAAGTCAGGTAGGAAGCAGAGAACCTTTAAAGGAGGAGGAGAGAGAAATATATATATATATATATATATATATATATATATATATATATATATATATCTTCCCGTCAGGCTTCACCTCCCAACCTCACATTCAGATATAAACCCATCGGTGGACTAATCCAATAGCACACACTCATGATCAAGTCACGTCCCAAAATCCCCATCTATAAGGCTTTGGGGGGACATGTAGGTATAAACCATAACAACATCCATAACAACATACTTCATTGTTACATGTATCTAGGTATATACATATATAAAAGTATAGCTCATATTATATATGACTGAAACACACACCTGCAGATACCACTGTACTGTCATATAAATAACACATGCTGAAAATCCAATGATCTCCATTTTAAATTCATCATCTCTGATTCTAACTCATTCTATCCCTTGTGATCACTCTGCTTCTTTAGAATTTAGTTTGACAGGTAGAAAAGAGATATGGCTGGACTATGTGAATTTTGGACTATGTGAGCTTCCAGTATTAATAATCTATTTATAATTTTATGTAATAAAGGTTTATACAAATGAGACAAAATGTATCTTAACTGCAAAGGTTTTAAAGGGATTCTCGGCACTAGTACTTCAATAAAATAAGAAAAAATGTACAATTAATAACACAAAATAAGAAGATAGCCATTCCCCAACTTTCAACAATTGCTTTTGTAGTTCCAGAATTTATTCTATCTTGTACATTCCCAAAGCATAGAAAATTAAAGACTTATTCATCCATTAAACACATTATATTTGATCATTTTGTGCCAGGGACTATTTCTAGGTAGTGTAGATGCAGTGATAAACAATACAGACATGTCATCATAAATATCACAGATCTTTTAATTAGTGAGGGAGACAGATAATAAATTACAAAGCAAGATAAATATGGAATATGCTGTGAAGGTGCCTGAGGGAGAGAGTAGGTGATCAAGGGAAGGTTCTTTGAAGATTTAAGACTTTGAGGTGAGACTTGTTCCCAGGCCAGGAGCCAACAATGGAAAATGTGGAGGAGGGACAGAGGTGGAGCCAGCAAAGGGACAGCAGGGAAGAGGAGGGAGGAATCTTGTGTGCTGGCTATCAGGATTCATTTACTAAACATTTTTAAAACTTACATGAAAGACTGTTATAAACCCACTCCTTGGATTTTATAAGAAAAAACTGAGATTTGGAGTAGCTCTTAACTCTTATCCCATTACTTATCCCATGATCCCAGTTGATTACCAAATCCTGTTAATTTAAATTATAATGAGCATTTACTAGATGTATAAAAGGTGACAGTCTTTTAATAGTATCATATCATTAACACATTTGATCCTTACAATTTTCCTACTATTCAGGCATACTGCTTTTATCACTGTAATTTTTTATTTAACCCAAAGGGGAATATATATATTTAGCAGCTTGCAAGGAAACACAATTGAAGGGAAATATCTCAAGCAGCACATGGACTTCCAGCACCCAGCCACTTGGCTACAGCTCCCTAAATATCTATGAAATCTATCTTCTTGTTATGGGTTGTGTCTAGATGTCCCCACAAAACCTCATACAGTCATAGGTGGGGCTTTTTCAGAAGTGGCTGGATCTAGGGTGTGTGGCTGTGGAACTGATTCATGGTGCAATGCTAGGATCAAGGGCACTAGGATTAAGGGCATGAGTGCTACCTGCTGTAAGTAGCCTGGATAAGATAGAAGGGATAGAAAGAGCTGTGGTCCACCCTTGACTGCTTGTTCTCTCTTGTCTGATTTCTCTCTCCTGCCTCCTTGCTGTGGACTATTTCACCTTTATGATGTCCCTCTGCCATGACACCATGCCTTGGAGCCAGTAAACTATGGACTGAAATCTCTACAAACTGTGAACCAAATAAACCTCTCCTCCTTTAACTTTGAGTTTCGGGTGTTTTGTCTCAGCAAGGAAAAAATTAACTAAGACACTTCTTAACATCCCCACTTCATTGGCTTTATTTAGTTCAAGGGCTCAATTTTTTAAAATTAAATTCTTGAAATCTTTTCCATTTTCCATGCTTCCATCACTTCCTCTTTCAAAAACACTCTATTGTCTATACTGATTCCAGTATTATTTTTCTAAAGCACAGTTATCAATACAGTGGCCACTAGCCATATGTGTGATGTGCTTCAAGTGTAAAATACACTATTATATTTTATACTTGATATTAAATTTTCAAATACTTAAAATTTCCAATAGTTCACATAAAAATAATGTAAAATATCTCCTTAATAACTTACATATTGATTATACATTGAAATTATAAAATTGTTGATATGTTGGGTTAAACAAACTATATTATTAAAATTGGCTTTTCCTGCATAATGGGAGATAAAGGAAAGGGAGAGAGAAAAAAAGATGTATCTTGATGAGTAGCCAAATATTGGAGTAAGGTTCACATGCACAAGAACTCTTTGTTTTCTCAGGATAGTCTAGAACTAAGAACACTTAAAGTGAATTCATACAACAAAGAAGCCAGCATTTTGTAGTAACTATGTTTAAACTTTCAATAAGATTTTAAATTACACAAAATGAAACCAAAACTCGTGTCAATTTTTAACTTGTGTTTAATAAGATTTATATAATAATTAAAACAACCCTATATTCTTAAAATGTACTTAGAATGTGCCAGTGCAGTGGAATAGGGTTGATTTTAAAAATATCGATAGCACAGTAAAAGCTTCCTTCACATACAACTGTCATTCTCTGGTGTGCTTATTGGCTTCATTCATTTTCCTGAGAGTCTTTTATAATCTTTTCACAGTCAAATGATTCTCTTTTTAAATAATTATCTTGCTCTTATCCTTGTCAATTCTTATCTTCTTTGTTCTTATTTGGTTTAATTTTCAGATCCCAACGTGCCAATGGCTTTGTGTGGATTTAAGTAACTTGCCAGTATGACTTCTTGGGCTTTATCCAGTAACTCTTATAAAAATTACAGTCTTTATAATCACATGCAGTGGACCCTGGAGTTATGACTGGCCTGACATATACACAACTTCAGTTACAACAGGAATGTTAATTTTAACTTACTACCAAAGTCTTGAGTTATGAAATGAATGCTGACTGCTTGTGTGTCCAGACGGTCTCAGATACAGATTTAACCCTTAAGGAGTTCTAGAAGAACAACATCCTTTCCTGTGTGCGGTTAATTGAGAAATTCTGGGCCAATGTCTCTCTAAAGATGCTGAGATCTGCCTATATATGGGAGAGAGACTTTGAAGGCTGTGTAGGGAACCTGAGTCTTCTTTGAGCAAATTCAGTTACAACCAGCCTTCATGAATGAATTGAGTTCATAAGGGTCCACTGTACTTTCTATATGCTGTTATCTCAGTTGTAGTGAGACTGATCATCAAAGATGTTAGACTAATGGCTCAGAAATGCTAGCACTGAGAAAAGAGGAACATTGAGTGATAGGTAGTTTTCCTAAGTCATTAGTACATTATTAAGTAATTTCAGCCTATAATAACTATTGTTTCTCTAGAAAATGTAATTTCAAAAATGGGAAAATAAAAATATAGTTAAGGGGAACACTTTATTTGGTAGAAGGGCAAAATTAAAATTATAGCTATGACAATATGTCATCTTAAAGAAAAATAAAATACTTTAAGATATATTACCTATCATATTTGATAATTCATTTAGCAATTAGGAAAATGGTTTATCAAACCTATAAAGGGGAAACAACCTGAACAGAGGGAAGCCTCTGAAAAAGAGGGCAGCGAGGCAGGAAAATACCTTCTGTCCTACACAAAATGTGGAATGGGTCTGATGGGAAAAAGAAGTAAAACATGGAGTTATTCTATGTACTAAACTTAATCCTGTAAGCAGTAATGTCAAAATGATGTCACTCCACAGGATACACCAAAAAGGCTGAAAACTGCAAATAATATACAAAACCTGAAGCTGGGAAAAATATGTCTCTGTTTCAGTGTTATAAAATATCCAATTTGTACAAATAGTATGGAAAAGGCAAAAAGGAGCATGGTTCCCTAATGTCCTAATGAACATCAAGCTCATTAACACTGGTTTTTCCTTCCACAAAAGTTTCTTTTGCCTCAGGCTAAGCAAGCTCTTTGCCCAAGGTGACACTGAATGGATGGAGAAGCCCATTATAATTGAAGAGCTGTCAATGACATTGCCTCAGCAACTTACCATCTTTGTAAAGAGTTATGGATAACTTTAAAAATCATAGCTAAAAAACCCAAATTGCAGTGTTATCCCAGAATATATTGTTAACCTACCTGTTCATCTTAGAAAAATTTCAAAGATTTATGGAATATACAAAAAAATATTAGCACTGAAGTATTTGAGTTAATGTTAACCATCTCCATTAAAGGATCATGTGTCCACCTCCAATTGGCTGAGTTCTCCTTCATGAACTGGCCAAATGCTGACTCTGAGCAGTCCAGGTGTTGGACTGTGCTAGGAACCAGGTAGCCTGGATGAAAAAGCTTCAACAGTCTCCTTCATACAACTCAGCAGATGTATAAACCAGTATGAGCAGATCGTCAAGCTAGTTGAGCATACAGTTTGGTTGTTGTTCCATTGATTTTGAATTGATTTTATATTGATTTGGCAGACAAACTCTACAGTCTGGTCTACATGACTCCCAGTCACATATGCTCTGCCTTGGTATGTGCAATTACTCAATGCCCATTTATGGGCTAAGATGTCTTCCAATGCTTGGGACAAATAAAGAATTCAAATCATTTCCGTCCCTTTCTGGACTGTTCTCTGGCTTTAGTAATCTATTGCCTGATAATTCTTGTTCTCCTGAGCTTTAAATCCCCCATTTATCTCTCATATCCCTATTCTGTGTTTTCTGACAATGAATTATCTGGACCGACATCAAACCTCCATAGTAATTCAATATGTGTAAAGCATCACTGATGAATATTTACTTACAATCAACCAGTTCCTGAGCCAGCATGCACATGTTTGGAGAGAAAGTGAGGGAGGGAGGGGGGAGAGAGAGAGAGAGAGAGAGAGAGAGAGAGAGAGAGAGAGAGAGAGAGAGAGAGAGAGAGAATCTGAGGTGGAACGCTAGAGTCTAAATTTTATGAAATGCCCCAAAGCAATTTTTTTCACAACTTCCAGATTCCAAACTTTCCTTGTTTTTCTCCTACTTCAATTGTTTATTCTTTCTCAGTTTTACTTGGTAATTCTTTCTCATTCACTGATCTTTAAATCATTGTAAATATCATAGAGCTCAGTCCTGAAATTTTTCCCCTCTCTGTATAACATTCCCTTGCAGTCTCTTGGTTCTAAGTACCATCTGGTCTCTCTCAAGTCTACTGCCCCTGCTTGGATATTTATTTTGAAATCCTGCTGCCTACTTGACATTGTCACTGAATGCCTAATAGGTGTCCAAAACAGAAAACATTCAAAATTGAACTCTTGATCTTTCTTTCCAAATCTACTCCTCCCTTCAATCTCTTCATATTTTAGCAATAGCAATTCATCAATCCAGTTATTCAAGTCCTCACATGGCATCATCCTTTGTCTTATTTGCTCCTTTTGTCCTTCTCTGCTTTACCTTCTCCATAGTCCTTGTCATATGTAACATATTGTATACTTTTTGCTATCTGTCACTCACAATCCCATAGGACAATTTGTTATCATCTCCCCACTTTTCCTTAGTGCTGTGACCTCTGTTCCTTGTCTAGTGCTTGGTACCTAGCAAGTACTCAGTAAATAGCTATTAGACAAATAAATGGAATAATGGTAACATATATTAGGAACTTATAAATGCCTGATAGGGAAAATGAATGAATCTTTATCCAATTATTCTCACAACAATAGATTCTTTAACAGTCTCCAAACTTCCAGAGCAGTGTCCCAACCCTGTACTTCCTCTACTGCCTCCAACCCATCTTGTTTATTTTTCTTTCAAATCCAAGTTAGGCTCCAATGTGGAGCTAACTTACTCTATGAGAGTAAGTGTAAATATGACTTCAGAGACCACCAGTGAAGCAATATGAGAAAGACAAACAGCATTAGCATGGTCACCATTATCACTAGCAAATTAGTGATAAGATAAAATCTAGCTGGAAAATTCTTGCTGTAACAAATCATATATGTATTCCCCAAGGGCAAAAAATCTTATTAACTCTGAAAGAAGATCTATTTGAATAAAGCAATAGGTTCTAAACTGACATACCTCAGATTTCATATGTATTTGTTTAGTACACATATATTTTTTTCTAAATACAACTCCAGTACTGTATTTGAACATTATGAGAAAGCTTGTCAAAACTCAGATTTCCATGTTATTCTGCAAGCCTGATAGATCTGGTGGTGTTGGACCTGAATTTATACACAAAAGTCAACAGTAGATCTATTAACTTCTCAGTCCTGATGGAGGAGGCTGTCTCCAAGTTACTACCATAGCTATCCTACCAGATTTACTGATTTACATTACATTACCTTCTGGGTCCTTGTGGCCACATGATTTTGCACCTCTGACCTCAGAGCTCAGCTTATTCCAAAGAGGTCTAGTACTTAAGACCCATACTGTGAAACAAAGATGAAAATATATGTTAAAGTATTACCCCCTCAGGAGGGGAGGAATCCGTGGGGTAAATGACCTCTTAAACTCAGGTCTCCTAATTTTGTAAACCAAATCAAGTTGAAATGCCATGCAGGTATTCTAATGTTCTTTCATTATTCTACAAGCAAAGAAACTAAATAATTCTATTGATATTGTCCAAATCAGCGACAAGTAAGGATGCCGAAGGCAGAGGAGTGCATCCCATTCCTTTCAGGGGAGTTTGCAGTGAAAAACCCTGTTTCTCTTGAATTCAGCACACAGAATGAATTTGGTAACAGATGGTCATTCCAAGTGCTGTGGTCTGCCTCAATATATAATGAAAAATATATAAACCTTCTGTTGCACAGCATAGGCATGAGGCTTAAACACCTGTTTCAAATTACTCTGATACCATAAACATTCTTGGAAATTGGAAAGCCCTGTGTTTTAAGAAGGTGAAAGAACATCAGCCAACTACACTAAATTGAGTAGGCTTGAGTCCAGAAAACGTTAAAAAAAAAAATAAAGAGAAAAGAAAATTACACCAGTAGCTACTGGCAAACAGCTAATGGTAATATTACTAAGTGGGAATACAGTCAAAATCTATTACTTCAGAATATACAGAAATCCTGTATATTCTCAGATTTGTACTTAAAATAATGTTGTATTTTTTATTTTTCATCTCTCTCAAGTTTTCTTTTAAATGTATTACCTCTGAAATGTTCCTTGCAAGAAAATTTTCAACGTGGTGATGGTTGATGTTCTAATTAACAAAAAGATTAGTGACATTCTCTAGTATTACCCCTTTCTATGTCCATCAAATGACTGATTACCAATATTACACTCAAGAACTGAAACACTAACATTTTAGCTTATCAAGCAACTCTGTCACAGGAGGAGATCAGGAGTTCTTGTCAGTCTGCAATGAAGTTGTCACTGCACTTTCCTTTTCCTTCAGGGAAACATCTGCCTACTTGAAACCCTCATAATGAAGATCTGTCAAATCACTGAAGGGTTGCATATCATCCAATAATTAACCTGGAAAGATCACTTGCCAATGGCATCACGCCATGACAAACAGATGCTTTTCTATTACCTAGCTGAAAACAATGTCAGATGTTCTGAAACAGTCTGCTTTCTATCTTGTGGATATACATTAGTCATTTAATAAACTCTTCATTTTGCACTGTATGAAAATTAGAGATAGTTTTCAGTTTATTGATTGAGTGATTAGATCATTTTTAAAACAGACTTATCTTTAGAGTAATTATGCGATTGAGTCTGACTTCAAGATTGAAGGGCTGGAAATAGCTTGTCAGAATGCATGTCAATTGACTTTGCCTTTTACACGCATGACAGATTTTTATGAGCACTGTAATCAGAGACTTGCCAAAATACACAAAAGATAAATTCAATACTAATAAATGAATTTTGGAAACTTAATTTATGTCCCATATACAAATACTCTGGGTTCAGTTAATCACAGTGGATCAGCTGGATAAATTCTGAAAAATCTTGTGCCACTAGGCAAATATTTGAAATAATGATGCTTGCTGTACCAATGGCAATCTGAAGGAAATAAAATAATATTGACTAAAATTGATGGGATCAATGCCCTATACTTTATTTTTGGAGGACCAAAGAATACAATTTTTGTACTTGTAGATATTACTTCTCAGCAAACCTGGGGATTGTATTTTGAAATAAAACCTTTTAGGCACTTATCTGTTGAAACTTGAGCCCAGAGTAAAGATCCATTCCAACAGTTTTTTATTAAAAAATTACTCCCTTCGCCGCCTGCTGTGCAAGTGCAAGGACCCGAGTTCAATCCCCGGTACAAAAAAAAAAAAAAAAAAAATACTCCTTATTTTTAATTAATTTTTTAAAAAATAATTTACATCTGTGGTTTTAAAAATTCCAAATGTAAAATAAAATCTTAAATGTATGAACTAAAATAATAGTACCTCCTTACTCTATATCCTCATTCCCAAAATGTAAACAATGAACAAACATTTTGTGTATCTCCCCAGAAATTCTAACGTCTATAGTACAGATGATACTATACTCTTTGTTCTGTACTTTGTTATTTTATTTAATTATACATTTCAGACAGAATTTTTTTATTATATGAGTATGCCTCTACTTTATTCTTTTTAACAGATGCATATATATATATATATATATATATCCCATTAAATATTCTCTTACTAATGGTCATTTCATTTGCTAAGAGCATAGCTAAGAGTATAGCTGCTGCAACAATGCTGCAAGAAACAAAAGAATGGCTTTCTGATAGTGCTACTTAAAAATGGAATTGGTTTCTTTCATAAACTATGACAATTACCCAAGTTTATACAAGTGAGCAGAGCCAGAGAAAAGAAAATCTAATGAGAAGGACTGGAGAAAAGATTCTATCTCTATGATTGCTTCAATCAACCTAACTTTTAGCAACAACCTAGGCACAAATAAATTATTCCAAAATATTTTGTATGGTGTTTTTGAAGGTCTTAGTACAGTTGCTTCCATCAGCTAAGATTCTCTAGCTATTGAAAGCAAGATTATATGAAAGTTTCAAGAGTTTTTATCTCTTCATGTATGCCTGTCTGTGTTTCTCTGCCTCTATATATCTATTATCACTCAAAAAAAAAAAAAAGAAAAACAACAACTAAACTAAAAACAAAAAAGAAAACATAAAGCTGGGCATGTAGTTCAGTAGTAGAGCACTTGCTTAGCATCCATGAAGTCCTGGTTTGAGCTCCAGAACCACACACAAAAGAAAATAATAAAAACATATATCTTTTATATATCTTTGGTGGTGGAAAAAACTAAAAGATGATTAAAAGTATTCTGGTTCACATAATCTTGGATGGGGGACATTACATGATATCATATAAATACGAAGATGAATATAGTCTATATTCTTAGCTATCTCCAAAATGACCATCCCAAATTAAAATCAGAAAATATCTTTTTTCTATTCTATAATGCCCCCTCAGTTTGCAAGCTTCCTTTTAATTAACATGTTCTGATGTTTATAAGAGAAATATTCTAAGGAGATACTGGGGGGGAATTAACTGGTCATTGTGAGATTCATTTGTAAATCAATGACATTTGTCTTGAAAGGTGCTTTCTTATCTTCTTCTTATCATCTTCAGGTATCTTGTGACCCTCAACCTTACCTTTTCCCAGTTTCCATATCAGCAAGACAAATTCAGAGGGAGAAAGCACTAGTGAGCTCTTCTACCAAAGTGTGAAGTCTCTTGTGTTGTAGGAAGTCCTCTATGGAGTCAACTGGTTACTGTGAATCCGCAAATTGCTCTGATATAATGTCACAGACTCACTGAATCATAGCAACCAATTTTTTTTCACACATATACTACCTCTTAAAAGTATTATCTAGGGAAAACCTATAGTTTTTAATATCATAGAAATAAAATAGATAATGTGAGTAATCCACAGTTCATTGATTTTGACTACTTTATTCTATTATATGTAGGCATGTGTCTGTGTGCACTTCATTTCCACTTACATAATGATTTCCTTTTGCAAATATCAGTTTTTATTTATTTCTAATATCTCTTAAACCTAACTGTGGTTCACTTGTTTTACTTTCTGGTAATTTTCTTTATTCCCCAAATCTCCAGTCTTGCTTCAGTGTCTCCTTTTATTGTATCTTTTGATATTCAAAGGGGGTGTATATCTATCATTTTGCCTGTTCTGTGACCTAGTATGTGCTTTAAGCATGAAGTAAACCATAACCCACGGGACCCTGCCAGTTTCCCCCTACAAAGACTAGACCATTTGTTTAACCTGCATGATTTTTGGATAACAAAGGAATAAATATGTACTATTCTATAAGCAAGATACCTTATTTTCATCACTCTTGTCTGTATATGGGAATCATATGGCAAGCTTTTAAAAGCTCAATTTTTAGGACATACCCCAGAATAATTAAGAAGTTATGTGCCAGTAGAAGTTATTAGTGCCTGTAGAAGTTCAGGCACTAATACTTTCTAAAACTGCCCAAAAGGTTTCAATATGTCATCACATTTGAGAACTAGTGTTTTGGACTACAGTAAAGCAGCCATTTAATATAAAAATAAAACTTTTTGAGAAAAAATCTGTGCCCATTTGTAGTTAATTTTAGTTGAAATTTCATCAATGTTAATTGAATACCTGCGATGCAAAAGGATAAAATTACTGGGTTTCATTGGATACTCACTGTGATATTTTGATATAAGAAAAATATATATATTTAGTCTCTGTCCCTGATTCCTGACACAGAGCTCCTTAAATCCCTCATAGATAGGGGCATCAGGAGAATCTTTTGTTCTAATATTTGGTCTCTGACCCTTGTTTTGGACATAGAGCTCTTAAAGCCTCTGGAATTTCCTGAGTGGTAGGAGCTCTAGCACAGATCTCTTAAATCCCTTGGAATTTCCTTGGTGATAAGACAATTTTTGTTCTAATGAGGTGACTTGGTAACATCCTGGATAGCTTCAGAATGAGGGCTTGTTGCCAAGAGAGTCTACTGTATGATTAGAGAATTGTAACTTTCAGTCCCATTTCCTGACCTCTGTGGAAGGGAAAAGAATTGAAGATTGAGATCAGATACAAATTCCCCATGATGAATGTTATCATTATGCATATATAAAATGTACCAATAAATGTTTTGCTAAAAAAAAAAAATCACTAGTGGTTGGTAGCTTAGTCAATCACACATACTTAATGAAATCTCCATAAAGCCTGAAATGATAGGATTTAGAAAGCTTCATTTTATTTATTATTTATTACTATTACTGTTAATACATATCAGTTGTAAAAAAATAATGAGATTCGCTATCATAATTCTATACATATATACTTTGGCCATTAATAATTTCCATCTACCATTTCTCTACCTTTGATGTCTTTACTGCTCCCCAGCACCCTTCCCAGTCCTTAGAGTCTCTCTTCATTTCTTTCTATTCCCCTTATCCTATACCCATATTCTATTTTGTACTTCTACAAGGTTGCCTTCACTTACTCATAGCTGAACAAAAGGAGGAGCCTGAAAGGTGGTTGCTCCCAGAGGGCATGGCAGTTCTATGACTCTTCCCACATACCCTGTCCTGTGCATGTTTTCCATCAAGCCGGTCATCTATATCCTTTGTTATACTCCTTATCATAAGTGCCTCCTCGTGTTCTGTGAGACGTTCTAACAAGTTAATCAAGCCTAAGGAGGGTCATATGAGCCTCAAAATTATAACCAGTTGGTGAGAAATATCTTTAGAGGCTTGTAATTGGCCTCTAAAGTGGGAGCAGTTTTGCAAAATTGTGGCCTTCACCCGGGAATATGATGTTATCCCCAGGTAGTGTCAGAATTGAATAAAATTTAATTATAAGCCACCTCAACCGGTGTGCACTGGAGAACTGCTTAGTGTGGAGGAACTTTCCCTGCACACACATGCACATCAGGTATCAGAAATGTGTTGGTATACAACACAATTACATTTCTCATTGGGAATTGTACCTTTATATAATGCATCTTGGTTCTTATTTTTTCCCCGTTCCTAGCCCTCCCTTCACGCCCTCCACCCTTCCCTATTTACAAAGACTTTGTTTCCATTTTTTCCATTTCTCATCATTTTTTTCCTTTCCCTTCTTTCCTTTCCCCTGTGCCGCCCACTACCCCTACCCCTTTGGACCTTTTCTTCCTATTTTATATTATCGATTATTCGTTCTAATAATTGGTACATTGTAGGTATACATATACCTACAATGTACCAATAAAAGAATTTAATACAAAAAATAAATAAAATAAAATGGAGTACTACTCAGCCATAAGAAATGAGAAATTGGAGACATTTATAGCTAAATGGATGCACACTGAGGTGATATTCTTAAGTGAAATAAATAGGACACACATGTATAAATACTGAATAGTTTCTCTGGTGTGAGAAACTGAAAGTGTAAATAAGGACTAAAATGTATAATAGGTAATGTGAAATAGGAAGAAAAGGGGCAAAGGGGAAGGAAGTGGGAGGGGTAGGGGAAAGGATAGAAGGGAATGGGATTAATATGAGAAAATGGAAAAATAGGAACAAAATCTTTGTAAATAGGGAGGACTGGAGGGGTTGAAGGGAGGGCTGGGCAAGGGTGAAAAATAAGAACCAAGAGAGACTATGTAAAGGTGCAAATTTCCAATAACAAATGTCATTATATTGTATACCTAAAATGTACCAATGATTAGAATGAATAATCTATAATGCAAACTAGGAAGAAAATGTCCGAAAGGGTAGGGGTAGTGGGAAGGGCAGGGGAAAGGAAAGAAGGGAAAGGACAAATGATGAGAAATGGAAAAAGAATGGAAATAAAGTCTTTGTAAATAGGGAAGGGTGGAGGGGGTGAAGGGAGGGCTAGGAATGGGGAAAAAATAAGAACCAAGATGCATCATGTAAAGGTACAAGTTCCCAATGAGAAATGTAACTGTGTTGTATACCTAAAATGTACCAATAAAAGAATTTTTTAAAATAAAGAAAGAAAGAAATGTGTTGAATGAACTGTGAGAGAAAGAAAAAAACTGTTTTGTTTTGTCTCATATTATTTTGTCAGACTGTCATAAATCCTTCACGCAGACATTAGGTATGTCCATATTAGGGTTAAAAAACTGAGGCTCAGATGACTTAATCAAAAATGACAGGTTTAACAGTCAGCCCCAGGATTACAGTGCTCCCAGAATCGATGCTCTTCTGGGCTGCACCATGCTTCTGTTGCATTCCAAAGCAGAGGTGGACACTCGTGGCCTCTGCACATCTTATCACATTTTATGCTTACTAAGGCTCCCAGTCATTGAATTTTTATGTCTGGCTCCCAGAAATTCTCTTAGAAGGAAAATGAAGAAGCAAAGGAGTTCTAAACACCCACAGAATCCCCTTTTACTCAGAACAGCCACTCAATCAAACAGGCTCTGTTGTCTTTGATATTCTGATAACAGAAAACAATCCCTTTCTTTTGCTGGCTTCCTGGCACATCGCTACCAAGTTTCTCATGTCATGTTCACTTCAATTTCAATTTTACCCAGGGACACAAGCACCTCAGCATGGTCAGTTCAGCAGCATATCAATGATGGCAAATTTAACATCCTTTAAAAGAGAGCTGGATGAAAAGGATTCCTAAAGGCTTTTTAGCACATCCATGAATCATTTGCTTTCAAAGGAATGATGTTTCAGACTCGCCTACTCAAGCTGACACCAATTCTGAATGGTAAGGTCTCACCTTTCCGATGAGGACAAGTTCCAATGCCATTAGTCTCTTTAATGTAGGCTTAGCACCAGTGAAACTGCTGCTGCTGCTGCTGGTAGATAGAAGAATGCTTTTTTTTGGAAAATATTAAAAGTCATTTTAAAGTTTTAATTCTGTAGTTTAACAAAGGCTGCTAAGTCATATATCGTGACTATATCATTCTGGGTTCTCACAGAACTGTAAATATCTAAGACTCAACATTATGTTTTCTATATTCAGTAGAAACCAGTAAGCCTTACCTAAAATTTCTCACCATTTCATCATAAATACATTGGGAAGATCTAGTACATATTTTATGGATTTATTGTAAAGATTAGATGAGGCCTGAATGAAATTAAAGGTGACTCAGCAGGTTACGTAGTACTTAGTAAAACTCAACACATTTTAGTACTTTTCCTTCAATTTTAAAAAATAACTTACTAAAATGTCCTTATTTAAAGACACTGAATGCAAATTTTCTTAGGGAAAAGATTCAAATAAAACTTTCTCTCCTTAAAAATTCCTTTCTGCCAAACAATGAGAAGTATGCAATCCATTATATTCTCCTCTTTACTCTTCCTATCAGGAATCTCAGAATTATTTGTCCAAACACCACGTATTGGGAAAGAATTTGTATTAGTTAAGGTTCACTAAAAGAACAGGATGAATTTTTATATATATATATATATATTTATATATATTATATCATATATATGATATAATAGGCTTACAGAATGAGAAGTGGAAGAGTCATAATGTCTATCTGCAGACTCAAAGGTCAAAGAATCCAAAATTACCATCTGTGTACTGGAGAGAGAATTTGTCAAAAGTCAAAGATCTGGAAGCTCATCATAGTCACCTTTGCAGTTTGTATCTATAGGCCTAAAAGTTTGCATTAAAAGGCTGAAGAGTCTGTACTAGAAAGCCAAAGAATCACTGCTGGAGACCAACATGGATAGGCAATGATGAAGACTAGAGTGCCTCCAAAAAATGAAATGACTTCCTTTTTCCTTCCCTTTTTATTCTATCTAGGGTACAAACCTATTGGTTGATGCCATAACCAGTGTGAGTCATTCCCCATCAGCTTTCAGACCACATGTCAATCGTCTACAGACATACTCTAAATTTATTAATCTACTAGGTAGTTCTTACTCAAGTTCAGTTGACATATCACAATTAACAATCACGGAAGTATTTCTTATCATTGACTCTCTGAGAGAAAGAGAGTCATAAAGGTGTTAATATAAAATAAAGAGAATAAACTTTGGCCAGTCTGGTATATACATAGTTGGATAGCTAACAAATAGAATAGCTAGTTAGAAGATAGATAGCTAAATACATAGGTACATAAATAGTTTTCTGCTCCTCCCCCTTCTTGCTACCTGGCTATTGTCTTTCATTTAAAATTAAAGATTCTTGATTTATAAGGTCAGTAATTTTATTGTAAACTGCCTCAATCCTCTTAAAAACTGATATATAAGTATTTAGATGTATGCACAAATAAATTTGCTCTAATCCTTTTTATTTCAATGTTAGAAAGTTAAAATTCAACCCATTCTATATGTTCAATAAATACTATGTGCCAGGCTTTGTCTTACATGGTAGAGTTACAGTAGTGAGAAAGGTAGGTAAATTCTTCTGAGAATGACACTTTTGAGAAGATATATCCTTTCCAATTGGCTACAACAATTAGTTAACATTGTCTCAAGAGATCCATCCTCTTAACCCCCTGGGAGGCTGGGTTGGGGCCTAGGAATGCACTGAACTCTACAGCATAAGTCCAATTTCACATGAGACTAGACGTCTATATTTGGTGTTTAGCAAGCATCAAGCCACTACTCCATTAACTCCTGTGTACCACACAAATCTCCATTATTCACTAATTCTATATTTGTAAATTCACGTACTGCTGAAATTAATTTTAGCCCTTTAAGGAGATTAAAGGTATCTATAACAAAAATATGAAACTCTGATGAAAGAAATTGATGAGGATATAAATTAATGAAAAGAAATTTCATGTACATTGATTAGAAGAATTTATAATTTCAAAATGTCCATTCTACTTAAAGCAATCTGCAAATTCAATGCAATCTTTTAAAAAAAATTTCATTGCCATTCTTCACAGAAATAGAAAAAAATCCTAAAAATTCATATGGGCTACAAAAGACCCCAAAGAGCCAAAGTGATCTAAACAAAATAACAAAGCTGGAGACATCACACTGACTCCTAAATGTATTATAAAGTCATCTTAACTAAAACAGGAGGATACTGGCATAAAAACAGGCACACAGACCACTGGAACAGAATAAGAGAGCCCAGAAGTAACCCTACATATTTATAGCCAAGTTAGTACATGTTTGCAATACACTCTAGGAGATTGATACATGTATATAACATATTTCAATTCCCTTCTTCCTTCTATCCCCATTTATTTTTCCAGCATCAGATTCATTTGTTTATCTTATAAGACTTTATAAACTAAATTATCATATGTGCAGAGTGAAAACCAGAACCAAACTAATAGGCCAAAGAACAATTGTACTAAGTCAAGGTACACTTTTAGTACATTGTTCACACTGTATGATGATACTTTTTTCTTTCTCTTTTTTCCTATTATCTGTCTTTTATTTTGCACTTATATATACAATAAGTTTTTCATATACGAGAAACCATGCAATATTTAAGAATGTGTGTCTGAGTTGCTTCACAACATTATGGTCTCGAGGTGCATACATCCTCCTACAAATGACTCAAGTTTATCCTTTTTCACTGCACAGTAGTACTTCATTGTATATAAATACCACATTATTCTTATCCATTCAGTTGTTGATGGGCATATAAGCTGTTTCCAATATTTCCAATACCAGTGCTTTATTAATTGCACTGCTATAACATGGGAAGGCATACATCACTGTGATATGATGTCTTTAACTTTTTTGAGAAGATAACTAGAAGGGGAATAGGTAGATCAAATGCAATTTCTATTATTTAGTTTCTTGAGGACTCTCCACACTGATTTATATAGTGGCTATATCAGTTTATAGTCCCACCAACAATGGAGAAACCCCACAACCTCACCAGTATTTGTTATGGGTTGATTTCTTGATGGTAGAAATTCTTTCTGGAGTGAGACAGAATCTCAGTAGGTGCTTTAATTTGCATTTCTTAAATGGCCAGTAATCTGGGCCATACCCAATTGATTTTTGAAAGAGGAGCCAAAACACATAATCTTTTTAATAAATGGTTCTGGGAAGACTGACTATTCATAAACAGAAGAATTAAATTAAAATTTTTATATATTACCAGTTACAAATATCAACTAAAAATGTATTAAAGATTTATATGTAACACATGAAACTACTAGAAGAAAACACAGGGTAGATACTTAGGATATTGACATGGGCATAGATAACAAAAGCAGAAAGAAACAAATAAGATTTTAGTACATGAAAAAGTATAGCATATCTTCACAGTAAAGGAAATAATCAAACAGGGAAGAACCTACAGAATGAGAGAAAATATGTCTAAAAACAGATCTGATAAGGGGTAAGTGTCTAAATTTAAAATAAACTGAAACTACTCAATATCAAAAGAAACTCAATTATAAAATGGGTTAAAGACCTGAACAAAATTTCAAAAGAAGATATAAAGGTAACCAATCGGTATGATAGAAAATGCTCAAAATCACTACCCATTATAGAAATCAAATCAAAACCACAATAAGCTGTTACCTCACCCAAATTAGAATGACTATTATCAAAAAAACAAAAATTTAAACTATTAGCAGTGTTATAAAGAAATGGGCACTGTTTTTAATTTATTTTTATTTTCTTATTCACGTTTGCAGTACATGCAGTTTACAATCATCTTAGAGAGTGAGTACATGTACATACTACCACTTATTTCTTTTTTAATGCCCTTCCCTTTCCACTTGCCTCCCCCTCCCTCCTCCTCTAATTTCCTTTTCCCCATTTTTATTCTTTTTGATATTATTAATCTTAGCTCTTGTATATGACATATAATGTTTAGAGTCATTGAAGTTATTAGGCTCCTGTACATGTTATACCTTTATTCTATTTATTTCCACTTCACCTCCCCCCTTAATCTCTTGGACTCCTTCCCATTTGCAAGACATGCATCCATCTGTCTCATTCAATCCATTCTTTATTAATCTCTTTGTACTTTGACTTGCTGAAATAAGAGGTGCCATATGATATTTAAGCTTGTGTGTCTGGTTTATTTCACTCAACATATTTTCCATGTGGATCCATTTTTCCTACAAATGCCTCCAACTTGTCTTTCTTTATACTCAAGTGGTATTCCATGATGTACAGATACCACATTTTATTTATCCAATCATCTGTTGAGTATACAGCATTTTTCTATTATGAATTATGATATTATAAACACTGGTATGCATGTATTGCTGTAGTATGATGTCTTAAGCTCTTTGAGGAAGATACATAGAAGAAGGATGGCTGGACCATATAGAATTTATAATTTTAGTTATTTGAAAAATCTCCATGCTGATTTCTATTATGGTTGTACTAGCTTGCATTTGTAACTACAATGTAGGGTTCCTTTTTCATCACAGGCTTGCTAACATTGTTATTTTTTTATTTCTTGATGATCGTCATTCATTCTGAACTAAGATAAACTCTTGCTAGGAATGTAAGTTAATACAATCTGTATCCAAGCATTTTAGAGGTTTTTTAAAAACAACAACAACAAAAAAAAAGAACTACTATATGATTAAGCTATCCTGCTAAAGACTACATAGTGAAAAAAATTAAATCAGTATGCCAAGGACACATT
The DNA here is from genome assembly GCF_053883595.1 of Heterocephalus glaber. Taxonomy (NCBI): domain Eukaryota; kingdom Metazoa; phylum Chordata; class Mammalia; order Rodentia; family Bathyergidae; genus Heterocephalus; species Heterocephalus glaber. The sequence continues at coordinate 38,981,323 of NW_028258324.1, read as the reverse complement.
TGCCCTATCATGCTCATTGCAGCACTATATACAATAATCAGGATTTAGAATCACTCTGTCCACCAAATGTTGAATGAATAAAGTAAATGTAGTATATATACACAATGAAATACCATTCAGCATAAAAAGATGAAATCCTATCATTCTCAACAAGATGGATGGACCTGGAAGACGTTATGGTAAGTGAAGTAAAGAAAGCACAGAAATGACAAACACTGCATGATCTCACTCATACATGAAATCTAAAAAGTTGACCTCTTAGAAGTTGAGAGTACAATGGTAGTTACAAAAGACTGGGGAGAGTAGTGGGAAGAGAAGGGGAAGAGGTTGGCCAATAAGTGTATAGTATAGTTAAAGAGAAGGCATAAGTTCTGGTCATCTCTTCCACAGTAGGATAAGTATAGTTAACAATACTGCATTGCGTATTGCAAAATAACTAGAAGAAAAGATTTAGAATGTATTCTAAAGAAATGATAATAGTTTAAGGTAATGGATATGTTAATTACCCTGATTGGATTATTACCTAATGCATACATGAATCAAAAGTTTATATTGAACCCCCTAAATATATGTCATTAAGGTGTTGACCTAAAAAATTACAAATTAAATTTGTATTTGTAACCTCAAAATCAATACAATGTGTTCACAATGGCTCAAACATATGCTCAAAAAAGTGACCTTTTGAGTCAACTGACGTGCACTTTCTGGACTGAGATTGAACAACATGAAAATCTGCCACCTTATTTTGACTCCCATACTGTACACAAGTATCCATGCTGTAGTCTATGCCATGTCTTTCACATTTATATGCTTTTTATTGTGGATTTCGTTGTTTAATGTGACTTCTAAGCACTGTACAATAGTTCTGTTTACTGTTCCTAAGGTCTTGATATGCCTTAGGAGGAAAAAAACTTGTGTTAGAAAACTTTTATTCAGACATGAGTTACAGTGAATTTGACCATGAATTTTGTATTAATAAATCACTAAGATGCATTGTTAAATATACCATGTTTAATCAGAAATACATATTTTTAAAAAGCTATATACTGCTGTTTTGATGAGAATCTTGAAACAGGCTTGCAGGAAATAAATTGTACTTTCTGCAAGACCAATGGGTCTGTATTTGCTAACTCAGTGTACATAGTGAATTTATAGAAAATTATTCCTACAAACAATGAGAATAAGCTTTATTACAATTTTGTATCTATGTTATCATGTAAAAATATTTATGAAGAATTGTTTCATATAAAAAAGACTGGTGGCACAGCCAGCTTTCTCATCACTGGACACAACACTGGACACCTACATTTTGGCTCATGTATTTCAGAAAATTCAATCCATGGTCAGTTAGCTCCAAGGTAGAAATGGCAGAACAGAGGAAAGCTGCTCTCCTCATGGCAGCCAGGAAACAGAGAGATCATAGAAGAGCCAAGGACCAGATTATACACTTCCAAATCAGGGCCTGTGATGCATCTCTTCCAAGCAGGCTCCAGCTCTAATAGCACATTTAGCTATGAACTCACCAGGGGATTGATCTACTGATGATCCAATCACCTTTCAATGAGCACATGAAACTTACTGGGGACAGTCTGGCTCTCAAGCATAACAATAGGCAACAAAGAAATTCATTAATAAACAGGATGGCTTCAAATATTTAATCCCTTGAAGAAAATTAAATAGAACAAAGAGAAAGGAAGTTACTGAAAAGAGTGAGAATCTTTGAGATTAGGTTGTCAAAAAAAATCCTTAATGAAGTAACATTTGTATTACATCTGAATACCTACAAAAAGCCATCTAAAAAAGATAGAAATAAGGGGCAAAAGATTCCAGGCAGAGGTATTTAGTAAGAAGACCTTAAAGAATGTTAAGTTTGGTATATTCTGAGAATAGAAAAAAGGCCCAAGTGCTGGATATAACTAGCTGAGGAGAAGGTAGACAGTGGGGTGGAAGACAGAAGAGAGAGGCCAAATCATAGGACTTCTGGTCCACCTTAACAGTTTATATTTTGAGAATAAAAATAAGATATTTCAGGATTCAAAGCAAACAAATAATATTATTTCATAAACTTTTTTTGTTTGTTTGTTTTGCAAGGCTGGGGATGGAGCTCAGACTCATATGTGCTAAGTGAGTGCTCTCCCACTGAACAGCCTCATAGCCCCGTGCTAAACATTTTTTAATGCTCATTTTTGCAGTTGTGTAAAAAATGAATTGTAGAAGAGCTGACGAGAGGCTATGGCAGGATCCAGGCAAGAGACTGTAGTGTTATAACTAGTACTATAGCAATAGAGATGAAGTAAAATGAATGGAATCATGACGTTGACTGTGAAGGGTAAGTGAAAGAAGAATTTAGATTATCTTCTAAGTGGCTTAAACCTTCTGCAGAGGATGATACTTGGGAGAGGAATAGTTCTGGTTGAAAGAAATCATAGACTATGCTGGAGATGTCTAGAATGCAGTTGGAGCTATGACACCAGATTTTAATAAAGTCAGAAGTGTAGATATAAATTGGATATCATTGTCAAGTAGGTGGCTTTTAAAGCCTGGACATGGAAAGTGATTATACCCAATAAGATGAGGACAGAACTGAATAATGAAGTCCTGGGTAGAACAGCATTAGAAATAAGTACAGGAGCAAGAACAAAAAAAGTTGCAAAGGAAACCCAGAAGTAATCCCCAGTTGAGGTACGAAGGAAACAAAGGTTTTAAAATAGCTTAATTCTCCAATGAGTATTAGAGAAACAATGTAAATTTGGCTGCTGTACTGTGAAAGTTGTTATCACAAAACAGAATGACCACAATATCAGTGTTACTGTTATTTGCTTAATCAGTCTCTACTGGTATTAAATATTTGCCTTTGTGAATATGATAAATTTGCTCTTGGAATTTTATACTGTGATTTTTTAATAATTTTCTTCAGCCAACAAATATATAAAATGAATAAGTGTTCTCTTACTGCAGATAAATTATTCGGTGCTGTATGTTGCAGTGAAAAGGAGCACAGCAGCTCGAGTCGTCTCCAGAATGCACACCTACAGACCATATGCTAGGTTTGGTCCCCCTACACTTGACATTCTCAATTGTTTTTGGCAGCTGAGGTTACCTATTTCTAAATTAAGCTATAAAATGTGGCCACGGTTGCAGATGGGCAAATACAACAAAACTAATCATGATTTTTGTTTGATTTTTATCCCTGTAGTTATTATCATCATATAACAGAACTTATGAGAGTTTTATTCATTTTAAATCATTTGTTGTTGCAAACAATGGAAAACTAGGCTTTCTGCCATGGACTGCAGGCATAGCTCAGAGCTTGATAAAAATGAATGCAACACTCTCACATAGCATTATTTTGCTCCATGTTGAAATCAAATGGATTTGAGGCTGACTACTGTTTGAAAGGAAAATGTCTCCTAACTCTTTGCCAGAATCCTCACGTGACCTTGCTCGGTCACCCATCTCCACCCCCTACACACCCAGTTTTTATATTTAGAAGCTTTCTCTTTCTCTTTTCTCCTTTGTATAAAGAATTGTGTCTAATTTATTTCTCTATTCTCAACACAGCACAGTGGCCAGTAAATTGCAGGTCCTCAGTAGATGTTGAAATAAAATGATACCTTTAATTACAATTGGCCTACTTTTTAAGGTTTTCAATGTTTACCTGCAGAACATCTTATTCTTTCTGTTTTATTATGATTTATACTTTTTTGTTTTTAAAAGCCAATATGTATTTTATAGCACCTACTATAAACAGGATTCCTAAGTTTGGAATAATAGCAATATCAAAGACCCTCCCCAAGAGGGACTGAAGCCTAGTGGTCTGATGGATAATTAAAATAGATTAAAACTATAAAAGCAAGAACATGGTAAGTGTGAAGCACACAGAACAGGTTAAATAAAAGTACCAAAGCAGTGCAGAGCAAAAAAATGATCAACATGTGTGGGAGCCTTTGGAGAAGTTTTCTTAGAAGAGGCAGAATTTAAGCTAAATCTGAAGGATAGGAAAGAAGAGGACAAGGAAGATAATCCTTGAATAATAAATATATGTAAGTGTCTAGATCTGAGAATGAACAGTAAATTTTAAAGACTAATAGTTACAATAGTTTGTTGACATAAATGATCAATGTCCAGTGTAGGGGGAAAAAAAAGTAGCAGCCAAGTGAGAAAGACAATTAGGACTTTGTTCTAGAAGATTGCTGATTTCATGCTAGGGTTCAAAATTTCTCCTAAGTTGAGAACAACTGAGAGTTTTATAATTATTAAATTTGAAAGAACATTTTAAAATGATTTGCAGGAAAGATGTTGCTGAAGACAATGACTCTAGTGACAATGTTCTAACATACTATAGGAATTAGGAATGGTTGTAAAACTTAGCAGAACGTATTCACTGGTTAAACGTGGCTGAAGGACAAAGCCCAAGAAGACACCTTGGAGGTTTCCAGCTTGGGGATCTGGAGCAATGATATTACTGTTGGAGGGTGTTAGGGAAGATCAAAAGGAAGGTGTTTAGGAAAGGAAACAAAATTCTTTCCACACATTAACTCTGTCAAAACACTTAGTAACGAGAAGGCAGAGGTACAGGACTGCAGATCAGAACAAAAACATTTCCAGGTTCCTGGGAGATACGGCAGTCATTTTTTGGACTCATTAAATATGTATTGAGTAAAGTCCTGCTTTGAAGTATTTAATGAACTTTGTTGATATTTTGAACTAATGTCTAGGAAAAATCTATGTAGTTTTCTTTGAAACAAAGAAATATGCACAAATTGCTGAACTTTAAACGTTTCTTAGGCCAATGCCATTTATCCACTAAGAGCATTTAAAATAGCTGCAGTATGGGAGCCAGTGTGGTTCCAAAGAGAACACTGAGCTGCAGAAGCCCGGGGAGTTTACTGCAGTGCTAACCAGCTGTCCCTTCCCAGGCAGATCACAGTTTGTTGAGCCTCTGTTTCCTTATCTGTTAAAGAGTAACATTAGGCCAGATAATCTAAAACACTGATGGCAAAACTTTTAGAGCTTTCAATGATAACAGCCCACTGGGGCATGTGCGCCATAGGTTCACCATTACTGCTCTAGAACTATCCTTCTATGAGGTGTGATCTAAATATACAATGAATGTTTAAATTAAAATAATTATTACATAAAAGATGCATTGTCATTAATTCCTCTTAAACTAGTTCTCTCACTTCAAACACACTTATCTCACTGTTCTTGTCACTTTCTGAAGCAGTTCTGGAAGTCCTTTTTTGTGAGTATCTTTACAAAGTATAATGAAAAATACATGACTTTTACTCCCACATACCATCCAACAAAAAGGCAGGCTTGTAAAAACATTACAGTATATTCTCATCAGTCTCACTCACCAGATCTGGCACCATGTGACTTTTAGCTCTTCCCCAAAGTCAAAATGACTATTAAAGGCTATTTATAAATGACTATTGATTCAAGACTTGGAGGCAGCCACGACAGTGTACACTCTCACAAAAGAGGACTTCCAAAACTGTTTCAGAAAATGCCAAGGACAATGGAATAACTGTCCTCAAATCAAGCAAAACTATTTTGAGGGGGATTAATGGCAACATGTCTTTTGCTGTAATAAACATATTTAATTTAAATATTTGATTAAACATCAGAGATGTAAATTTGTTTCTAATTTCTCTGTACTGAGGCAACAATATTATAATTTATGAAGAAAGTTTTGCAGAAAAGAACAGGACATAGCTAAAAGAAACATGAGAGTTCTTTGGTTTAAGAGCCACTTTTCCATCATGGCAAGCTCCCTACTTTGTATCATCTCAAACTTGTTCAAAAAGCATTTTCTGTGTTTCTAATGTTTATTTAAGTGAACTAGTGTTGCGTAGACTTTCAACAGTATCAATGGACTCAGAATTTTAATGGAAATGAGAATTAGCATCATATTTTAAAACATGTTCATTTACTAAGTAAAAGTTCATACACTGATTTTTTTCTTAATGTGACCAGTTCTTCCAGAAAGAAGCAAATGCTCTTTGTATTCTCATTACACTAATCAAAGAATAACCATTGGAAAGAAAACAATACCCATTATTACTATATGTTGGTCCCAGTGATTTGTACATATATACAAAAAATCAAAATGAATCCTCAAAATAGCCACCTAAGAGCTTTTTACATATGAAAAAGCTGAAAGCTAAAAAATGTGAGTAATTTACTCAACTGTCATTTGGTTAGTACATGTTAGAAGCAAGTTCAGGATGGAGATTTTATTCCAAAATCTCTTTTTTTGGTTATACCTCTACTATTTCCCAAATTTAAGGCAATAACATTACAGTAATAGAATAAAAAATAAATATTTGACCCTTGTCCCTGGCTTCTGGCAAGTAGCTCTAAGACCTCTGGAATGGAAAGAGTATGTTTTTGTGTTAGCAATGTGGCTGAGGGCTGAGACCTCTAGATAGTTGGTGAATGGTTGTCACAAAGACCAAGTGATGATTAGAGTACTGAACCTTTCAGGCCCACCCCTGACTTCCAGGAAGGAGTAAGAGGCTGGGGATTGAGTTAATCATCAATGCCTAACAATGTCATCAATTACATCTGTTTAAGGAAACCTCCAGAAAAATCTCCTAAACAACAAGGTTCTCAGAGCTTTCAGATTAATGAGAACATTGAGTGTTAGGAAGGTGGTACAACCAGAAAACATACAGAAGCTCTTTGCCACCCTCACCCCATACTTTGCCTTATGCCTTGCTTTGATTTGTCTGTTCTTGAGTTGTATTTTTTATGGTTAACCAGGAAGTGTAAATAAATTGTTTCCCTGAGTTTCGTGAGCCACTCTAGCAGATTATCAAACATGAGACAGGGGTCATGGGAACCCTTGATTTACAGGCAGTTGATCAAGTACAGATGGAAATCTGTGACTGGATACTGGTGTCTTTTGTTTGCTAGTTTGATTTTGTATTAAATTCTTTTATTGGTACATTGTAGGTATACAACACAATTACATTTCTCATTGGGAATTGGACCTTTACATAATGCATCTTGGTTCTTACTTTTTCCCCATTCCTAGCCCTCCTTCATGCCCTCCAACTTTCCCTATTTACAAAGACTTTATTTCCATTTTTTCTATTTCTCATCATTTTTCCTTTCCCTTCTTTCCTTTCCCCTGCCCCTCCCACTACCTCTACCCCTTTGGACCTTTTCTTCCTAGTTTGCATTATCGATTATTCATTCTAATCATTGGTACATTTTAGGTATACAATATAATGACATTCATCATTGGAAATTTGCACCTTTACATAGTCTCTCTTGGTTCTTATTTTTCACCCTTGCCCAGCCCTCCCTTCAACCCCTCCATTCCTCCCTATTTACAAAGATTTTGCTCCTATTTTTCCATTTTCTCACATTAATCCCATTCCCTTCTATCCTTTCCCCTAGCCCTCCCACTTCCTTCCCCCTGGCCCCTTTTCTTCCTATTTCACATTACCTATTATACATTTTAGTCCTTATTTACACTTTCAGTTTCTCACACCAGACAAACTATTTGGTATTTACACATGTGTGTCCTATTTATTTCACTTAAGAGTATTACCTCAATGTCCATCCACTTAGCTATAAATGTCTCCAATTTCTCATTTTTTTCGGCTGAGTAGTACTCCATTTTATTTAAAAAAAACACATTTTCTTTATCTAGTGTCCAGTTGATGGGCATTTGGGCTGTTTCCAAGTTTTAGCTATTACAAACTGTGCTGCTATGAACATGGGCACACATATATCACTGTGGTATGATTCTTTTAATTCTTTGGGGAAGATCCCCAGCAGTGGAATAGAGGGGTCAAATAGGACTTCCAGTCCTAATTCTTTGAGGTATCTCCATACAGATTTCCACAGTGCTTGCACTAGTCTACACTCCCACCAGCAGTGGAGCAGGGTTCCTCTTTCCCCACAGCCACACCATCATTTGTTATTGGTTGATTTCATGATAGCAGCCATTCTTCCTGGAGTGAAGTGGAATCTCAGCATTGTTTTCATTTGTATCTCTCAAATGACCAGTGAGGTTGAACATTTTTTCATGTATTTCTTTGCTATTTCTACTTCTTTGTCTGAGAAATGTCTGTTCATTTCAGATGCCCATTTTTGGACTGGGTCTTTAAACTTGGGAGGTCTGATCTTTTTAAGTTCTTTATAGATTTGAGATAGTAGACCTTTGTCTGAGGAAGAGCAGGTGAAGATTTTTTCCCACATTGTGGGTTGTCTCTGCACACTCCTGGTGGTTTCTCTTGCTGTGCAGAAGCCTTTTAATAAGAAGAGATCCCATTTGTTGATTGTTTGTGCTAGTTCACGGGCAACTGAGGTTTTGCTCATAAAATCTTTTCCTACACTGATGTCTTCAAGGGTTCTACCTAACCTCTGTTCCAACTGGTTCAGAGTTTCTATTTTAATATTTAGATCTTTAATCCATTTTGATTTTAGTTTGGTGCATGGTGAGAGATACAGGTCTAGTTTTAATCTTTGACAAATTGAAGCCTAATTTTTCCAGCACCATTTATTAAAGAGGCTATCTTTCCTCCAGTGAGGGTGTTTGGCTCCTTTGTTGAAGATGAGATGGCTGAGTGTGTCTGGCGTTGTTTCTGCATCTTCTAATCTGTTCCACTGGTCCTCAAGTCTGTTTCTTTGCCAGTACCATGCTGTTTTATCACAGTAGCTTTGTAGTAGAGTTGCATGTTGGGGATTGTGATACCCCCTGCCATGTCTCTGTTACCTAGAATTGCTTTTGCTATTCTGGGTCTCTTCTTGTTCCAAATGAATTTTTGGATTGTTTTCTCAAGGTCTATGAAGTATGCTGCTGGGATCTCAATTGGAATTGCATTAAATCTATATAGCAGTTTTGGAAGTATGGCCATTTTCACTATATTAATCCTTCCTACCCAGGAGCAGGGGATGTCTGTCCATTTTCTGATACCATCTTCAATCTCTCTTTTCAGAGTGCCATAGTTTTCAGAGAAGAGGTCTTTGATTTCTTTTGTTAGGATGATTCCTAGGTATTTCAGTTTTTTGGATGCTATTGTGAAAGGAATTACTTGCTCTATTTCTCTCTCAGCGAGTCTGTCATTTGTGTAGAGGAAAGCTATTGATTTTTGTGTGTTGACTTTGTAACCAGCTACTTGACTGAATTTGGTTATTAAGTCTAGAAGACTTTTGGTGGAGTTCTTGGGGTCTTCTATATAGAGTATCATGTCATCTGAAAATAATGACAATCTGACTTCTTCATTTCCCATATTTATTCTTTTTATTTCTTTCTCTTGTCTAATTGCTGTGGCTAATGTTTCCAGGACTATATTGAACAAGAGTGGTGATAGTGGACATCCTTGCCTTGTTCCTGATTTTAGTGTGAAGGATTTCAGTTTTTGACCATTTAGTATGACATTGGCTGTTGGTTCTTCATAGATGGCTTCTATCAGGATGAGGTAGAGACCATCTATTCCAATTTTTTGTAGGGTTTTTATCATAAATGCATGTTGGATTTTGTCAAATGCTTTTTCTGCATCTATGGAGATAATCATATTGTTTTTGTCCTTGGCTCTATTGATATGGTGTATTACATTGATTGATTTCCATATATTGAACCATCCCTGCATCCCTGGGATGAATCCCACTTGATCAGGGTGTATGATCTTCTTGATGATCTTCTGCATTCTGTTTACCAGTATCTTATTAAGGATTTTTGCATCTATGTTCATTAGTGAGATTGGCCTATAGTTCTCTTTTTCAGTTGAGTCTTTCTCTGCTTTGGGGATCAAGGTGATGCTTGCTTCCAGGAATGAATTGGGGAGTATTGCTTCCCTTTCAATTTCATTGAAGAGTTTAAACAGTAGTGGCAGCAGTTCCTCTCTAAATGTCTTGTAGAATTCAGCAGTGAAGCCATCAGGACCCAGGCTTTTCTTAGTTGATAAGTTTTTAATTACATTTTCAATTTCATTGGTTGATATTGGGTTGTTTAGAATTTTTAGGTCTTCTTTGTTCAACTTTGGTAATTCATATGTATCTAGGAATCTGTCCATTTCTTCTATGTTGTCCATTTTATGGGCATATAGGTTCTGGAAGTAGGTATTGATGATCCTCTGGATTTCTGCTGGGTCTGTTGTAGTTTCACCCTTTTCATTCCTAATTGCATGGATTTGGGCCTTTTCTTTCCTTTCTCTGACAAGGTTGGCTAAGAGTTTGTCAATTTTGTTGATTCTCTCAAAGAACCAACTCTTGGCTTCATTGATTTTTTTGTATCATTCTCTTAGTCTCCACTGCATTGATTTCTCCTCTGATCTTTATAATTTCCTCCCTTGTATGAGCTTTGGGGTTTCCCTGCTCTTCTTTTTCTAGAAGCTTGAGGTTCAGCATCAGGTTGTTTAATTGGGCTTGTTCTGTTTTCCTAATATACATATTCACTGCTATGAATTTCCCTTGTAAGACTGCTTTCATTGTGTCCCATAGATTCCGATATCTTGTATTGTCATTGTCATTTAATTGAAGGAACTGTCTGATTTCTTCTTTAATTTCCTCTGTGACCCACTGGTTATTCAGAAGTGTGTTGTTCAATTTCCACGTGTTTATGAATTTTTTTGAGTTTCTTTTGCTATGGATCTCCAATTTCATCGCAGTATGGTCTGATAATATACAGGGGATAACTTCAATTCCTTTGCACTTACTTAAACATGTTCTATGTGTGAGTATGTGGTCTATTTTTGAGAATGACCCATGTGCAGCTGAGGAGAATGCGTATTCTGAGTTTGTGGGGTGGAACACTCTGTAAACATCTGTTAAGTTCATTTGTTCAAGAGTTCGATTGAGTTCTAGTATTTCATTACTTATTTTTAGTCTAGTTGATCTATCTATTTGTGATAGTGGGGTGTTGAGGTCAATTGTATTAATTCCTATATGACTTTTCATGTTCATTAGTATTTGTTTTATATAGTTGGATGCACTGGTGTTTGGTGCATAGATATTTATGATTGTCATCTCTTCCTCTTGGATTCTTCCCTTTACAAGGATGTAGTGTCCTTCTTCATCTCTCTTAATCAGTGTTGGTGTGAAATCTACTTGATCTGCAAAGAGGATAGCTACTCCTACTTTTTTTCAGGTTCCTGTCTCATGGAGTATAGTTTTCCACCCTTTAACTTTCAGTCTATGAGTTTCCTTTTGAATTAAGTGTGTTTCTTGTATGCAGCATATTGTTGGATTTTGCTTCTTGACCCATTCTGCCAGTATATTTCTTTTGATTGGTCAATTGAGACCATTAACATTGATGGTTATAACTGAAATGTATTGACTTGTCATTGCCATGACTTTTTCTTTTTGTTGAATTCTCCCTCTTTATATTTAAGTTTTTTGTCATGCCAGATGGGTTCATTCTGCTTTGCTTCCTGGGGTTGTGATCCTCAGTGTCTGTTCCTAGGCTATTGTGTAAAATTCTTTGGAGTGCTGGTTTGGTATTCACAAAGTTCCTAAGGTGCTCTTTGTCATGAAAGTATCTTATTTCTCCATCCATTTTGAAAGATAATTTTGCAGGGTACATCAATCTGGGTTGGAGGTTGTTTTCTTTTAGGGCTTGGAATATGTCACTTCAAGGTCTTCTTGCCTTGATGGTTTGTGTTGAGAAGTCTGCTGTGCTTCTGATGGGCTTTCCTTTGTATGTGATTTGTTTCTTTTCTCTGACTGCTTGGAGAACTTTGTTCTTCTGTTGTGTTTCTGGAATCTTAACAATTATATGCCTATGTGTAGATCTTTTTTTTGATCAAGGCTATTTGGAGTCCTATATGCCTCACTTATCTGTATGTCAAGCTCTTTTCCCCTCCTTGGGGAGTTTTCTGCCATCATTTCTGTGAAGAGATTTTTTATATCATCTCCACTCTCTCCTGTTTCTTCATTGAGCCCAATCAGTCTTATGTTATTCTTCTTTGCATCATCTAGCAGATACTGGATTGATTTCTCATGTTCCCTTATAATTTTGAAGCAATTTTTCTTTTCCTGGTTATTAATTTCAATCTTATCTTCTATATCTGAAATTCTGTCCTCACATTGGCTCATTCTGCTGTGTAGACTTTCAATGGAGTTTTCATGTCCTGGAAATCTATTTGCATCTGTTTTATGGATTCCATTTGTTTCCTATATTGGGATTCCATCATGTTCCTGAGCTCCTCTCTAGATTTATTAATCATGTCTTGCACTAGGAGCACAATTTCTCCTATTATCTGAGAAATTATTTCTGATTTCATTTTGTCCAGATCCCCTTTTGTTACCAATTCAGTGGGTCCAGGTGGTTGGGTATCAGAGTGTTCCATCTCATTTCCCTTTGGGGTTGCTGTAGGTGATCTGGAAGTCTGGTTTTGAGACTTATTTATGTGTTTTCTCATTTCGACTGGGGCGGGGGGCTGTTAGCGCCTGCTGATTACCTCTTCTGAGCTGGGTGAGGTGGGACAGGGGCCAGGAGCAGCAGTAGGGATGGTGACCCAAAAGCCCTTTCCTGTGGGCTGGGAGCAGAGGGATGGATGGTGACCAGGAAGCCCCTTCCTCTGGACCAGGAGCAGTGGGATGATGGCTCAGAAGCCCCTACCTCTGGGCCATGAACAGCGGGACTCAGTACCTTGGTCTGGTGTCCTCTATGTCTTAGTAGTGTGGATCCACGTGGCTGCCTGTCTGCAGCAGGGTGATTCGGTGTCTTCCACATGACTCAGGACCTCGGTAGGGTGTGCACAGACCTTCCTGTGTGCAGTGGGCTGATTGGGCATATTCCGCATGATTGGGGACCTCGGCAGGGTTTGGGCAGACCTACCTGTCTGCATCGGGCTGATTCGGCCTGTTCTGTGTGACTCAGGACCTAGGTAGGGCATCTGGATACTGGTGTTTTAAATAAGACAATCTAATAGGACTGATCCCTTAACTTGTGGGAACTGTGATAACTTTAAGTACTGAATATCAGAATTTAATTAATTGTATGACTCCCAGTTGGTGTCTGGAGAGTTAAGAGAATTGGTTGGTGTGAGGGGAAAAAAAAACCCCACTCACTTGGTGTCAGTGTATTGTATGTTAAAAATATTCAATTAGTTCTAAACTTCTCCTCAAATGACAGTGCCAAAGGGTCAACTTTGGCACCAGATTGCTTGGGGTCAAATCTATGTTGTATTATCTGGAATAGGACATTCAACCTTTCTAGGCCACAAATAAAACAGGGGTGATCATAATAAAACCTACAATATAGTCTGTTTTGACTGTCAAATGTTTTTATACATAATTTACCTTCAGTCAGATGTACTGATACATGGTTACTCCTTGGAGTCCAGGAGGAAGAGGCAAGAGGATCACAAGTTTGAGCCAAGTCTGAGCAAATTAGCTAGTTAGTGAGACCTAGTCTCAAAATTTAAAATAAATAAATAAAAATAAAAAAACAGGATGTAGCTCAGTGTGAAAGTCCTGTGTTCAATCCTCAGAACTGTAAAAAAATTAAAATAAAATAACTTACTTCTTTATGCCCAGACCATATAAACACTAGCAATCATTACACCAGACACTAAAATAAGTGTTTTGCAAACATTTTACACAATGCTAACAGTATCCTAGAGAAACAGACAAAATTAGCATTTTCATCTTATTGATAAAAACATGGACAATCAAAGAAACCAGAGAACTGGCCCAAAGTTATATCTCAGTAAATTACAGGGTTTGGATTTTAATCTAAATTCACTAAGTCCAAAGTCTCAGTATTTTTTCCAGCAAATCATATTTAAAACACACTTATTTACTAATTAATTAATTAGTACTAGGTGTCACAATAGAAAACCTCCATAATTTCAAGGACATAAATAGAAATTTGTTATTTTTGTGCAGTCTCCTGCTGGTCTAAGGTACAACAGGTGGCCTTGGTACAAAATGAAGCTGTGGCATAGGGGTACATGGGCTTCAAAATCTCAGTGGCTGAGGACAACAAGAAAGAGAGGCTATGCCAACAGTAAATGACTCAGGCCAGAGTCACATGTACATTCATACATAACCCAGTGTCCAGACCAGTTGCACAGTCCTGATCTGACTGCAGGGGGAAATGCCGAGAACACATGGACATTTGATGAGATTTGCTGCTACAATGATAAATTATTACTTAAAATAATGTTTGTATTCTTAGATATGCCCTTTTAAGTGGAGTTTTATTTTAAGGAAATGCATTAACAAAATTTTAATGCCGAACCTACTATAAAAAACATATCATTTGATCTGCTCAATTATACTCTCTTCCTTGTCTGGAGATTTTTGATAAAACAGAATATTAAAAATCAGTTTCTGTGCAATGATAATTTCTATATGTGAGCTTTTCAAACAGCCACTGCCATTGAGCCACTTTTCAATTTGAGAGAAATAAGAGAACAGTGATTAAAAAAAGAAAGATGAGGGTCGGGGATTTAGCTCAGTGGTTTCGCCGCCTGCTGCACAAGCTCAAGGTCCTGAGTTTGATCCCCAGTACAAAAAAAAAAGAAAAGAAAAGAAAAATGAGAGAGAAATACTCCCAATACTGACCCAAACCCTTTTTCTAATCATTCCTAGAGCTCTGGCTAATTGATATTCAGCATGGCCACACCAAGTGTTTCTGGCTCAGCTCTGATCTGATTAAGCCCTCAAGCATACTGGCTGGTCAGTATATGGTCATTTAAGTTGCAATTATTTGTAATATTAAATGGGTCCCGTATCTGGGGCCCATTTGCAGTTTTTCTTGTGTTTATTCAGTCGGATTTTATTACCAGCACTCTTTTGCCTTGTAGTTTGAATTGGCTCTCATTTCCAGTCAAAAATATCTAATTGACCTATTAATCAATTTAATAAATATTTGTAAGACATTCAGAGTGAACTAGACAATATTCTACATAGTGGAGATAGATCAGTGAACAAAATAGAATGACTCCTCCATGAAACTTATAACCAAAATCATTTTGTGAAAATATAAATCCACCACTGTATACTATATAAAGAAATAGTAGAATATCCCTCAGGATTTGATATCTATCTAATAAAAGGAATTTAGTATTGAATAACTGAATGAAGATACTCTTGCTATATGATGAACCTTAACAAACACAATAGAAATTGATTTTATATAGGTTTAATTAGAATGAATTAGAGCTATGTATTGCTTGACAGAGAACAAGGCAGCAGATTCACATAAATTATATATATAATCCATGAATTATAAAAACTAAACATGATTTTTCTAGAACACTAGCAGTAAAATATTTATATTACTTTTAATAAGTACCATTTTTGTATTTACTGTTGCTAGCACTGTGTTAAAGTCCCAAATGGGGTTCAAAAGGCCATCAGTCCTGGCTAATCCTTTCAAAAACATTTTTTAAATTATGAAGTATTGAAATATTACTAAATAGTCTGACCAATGAGTGAAGGACCTTATAAAAATTATTTAAGTGTTTCAGAATTATAACCATTCCTCTCTCTTTAAATATGTATTTAATAACTACCTTGTGTGCTTGTAAATATGAAGAAAGCCCCTAAAGACACAAAGATACAAAAGCTTTAAAGCAAGCAGTTGAAGGATATGTCAGTTCAATTAAAGATAAAATAATATTTTACCACATATAAAATGCACTTAAATATCATGTTTTGAAATGTTAATATTTTTATTCATTTTTTCCTAGAAAAAAATACATTTCTTTATTTTAAAATATAAAGCTTCAGAAGATTTAAAAGTATTTCTAGAGCATCAAAGTGTTTATGCAAAATACATATTTAAATTATGCAAACTTAATAAATAGAAAGATACAAATTCAATCTTCACTAAATTACATGTTACTTAAAAATTATGGTGATTACATTAGATAAACATTTCTAAAAATAAAATATCAAGTACTCAGTGATTTCTAAGTTTATAGTTCATCTCTAGGATTAATGACAGGCCAGGATTTTTACTTTCTTTTTACTCAGGTGTAAAGGTTGAGTTTGTAAGTTCTTATTTTGAGAATTTCTTTTTACTGTGCTGGAGCATCTTGTCTTAAACTATCATTATACATCATTCATCACCATCAACATCAGATGCAATAGTGCCAGCTGCTCCTGCCTCAGATAAAATTCTCCAGCTTCACAGTTAGCTGCTGACCATCCTATAACTTCTGTACACTTATTAGGCTGGCAATTTGATTAGTAATGTGAATTTTCAGTTGGACTTAAATAAAAATACTGTCTTATGGGATGAGTATGTTGGTTCTGTAAGTTCATCAGGGGCTCTTCCCCATCCCTGCCAAGTCTCTATCCCATATTCCTTAGACAATGCCCCCATTATCCTAATCCAAGTTGGCCCCAGAATTTCAGATATCATATCATTATCATAAATCTCAGATGGCCTGACTCTTTCTTTTTTAAATTGTATTTTCTTTTATTACTGAATGTTAGAAATACAGAATGTTGAGGTTCATTTTGATAAATTGGTGAATATATTTAACACATTTGATCTTTGACTGTCTCATTACCCTCCTCTTTCCTCTTCCTTCCTGTTGATCTCCTTCCCTATCTCCAAAAAGTCGACTTTCTAATTTCCTATTATCCATCTATCTATCTTTGTGAAACATGATGCTTTATAGTTCTATCCATTTTCCTGCAGAAGACATGATTTAATTCTGCTGTATAAATTAATAATACTCCATTGTGTATATATAACACATTTTCTTTATCCATTCATCCATTGACAGGGATTTAGGCTGTCTCAATGGTTGAGCTATTGTGAATTGCACCACTACAAACATGGGTAAGCATGTGTCACTAAAGTATGCTGAATTTAATTCTTTTTGGCATATACTCTGGAGTGGTATAGCTGGATTAAAAAGCAGACCAGCCCTTTGAAACTCACAGTTTATCACTGTGTGCCAGTTCCTGGACATAAAGCTACAAGATTTAATTTTTTTTTCTGTCTTTAATCCAGCTCTTTTCTATTCCTAAATTCCTCCCTTTTGGAATGAGAATATTTATTCTTTGTGTTATTGTACCTTAGGATTATATAACTTGTTTTTATTTTTTACAGAAGATTTACAGCTGAGAATTTGCCTTGAGTCTCAGAATAGACTTGGATTTAGACATTTCAAAAAATGTTGTAATTGCTGAGACTTTGGGGAGAGGATTGTTGTATTTTTGGTTCTATGCAGGATAGTTGTATTATGTTAAATGTAATTATAAACTCACTATTGTCATTATTTAGAAATTAAGTACAGGTTATTCAGTTTGGGTATGAAGTTGACAAGGGGTGTGATGTGGTACTTATCTTGAAGTGTCAACTTAATTGGCTTTGAGATCCATCCCTGAGTCTGGAGGGATACACTTCTGGATGTGTCTGGGTGAGTGATGTAAACATGGCATTGGGGCCTGTGTCTGGTGCATCACCTCTACCTTTCTTGCCCTCTTAGCCTAATGTGCTTTCCAGCTACCATGAACTAGCAGTTCTGCTCTTTCTCTCCATTCTACCATGTTTCTTTCTTGTAGCAATCTAATTGTGGAATGAGTCCTCTGAAATCATGAGCCAAATTAAATTTTTCTTTAAACCATGAGTGTTGAGCATTATGTTCACCAATAGGAAAGATGATTATACAATATCTTTCTATATGAGGTGTCTCTTGTAGGCAATATTTGATGAATTCAACTTTGATCTAGTCTGCCAATCTGTTTCTTTTAATTAGAGAGTTAAGAACATTTACATTAAGTATTATTCAAAATTGTTTACTAATTCCTAGCATTTTGTTGGGGTGTTTTTAGTATTTAATTAATTTCAGTTGCTCATTTATCTACACTCCTAATTAAATGTATTCTTTGTCTTGGTGACTTATATCCAGATGCTCCCCCCAAAGTTTCATGCACTCATCAGTGTGGCCTTTCAGAGGGGCTGGATTTAGAATGTATGAGTATGGATTATGGATGTGCAATAACTGAATTAGCCCAACTGATTGGATTAATATGGTTCTGGAAGTGGCTGAATTGGTTTACCAAAGACAGAAGACCCAGCCTGGGTGTGAATGGCACCAACCAATAGGGTTACAGCCTGAATGGAATATATAGAAAAAGAGAGGCTTATTGCTGCTGGTTCCTGTCTGCTCTGCCATGGACTGTTTCTCTTCTGCCATGCCACCTTCCCTTGGAGCCAGCTGACTATAGACTGAAACCTCCACAAATTATGAGTTAAAATATACCTTTCTTCCTTTAACTTGTAGGAGTTGGATATTTTGTCCCAGCCACAAAAAAGTAACTAAGACACTTGGGCTTACAATTGTTGTCTTATTTTGTCTCTATTTAGGATTCTGTTCTTTTTTATAATTCTGGCTTGGTGATAACAAATTTCTTTATATGAATATGTATGGAAGGACTTCATTTCTCCTTCAATTATGAAGGATAGCCTTGCAGGATACAATAAAATGATCTTCATTGCCAAGCCTTCTCTTTAGGGCTTGAAAAACTTCATTCAAATCCAACCTGGCCTTTAATGTTTCTGTTGAGAAACATCTGGATTTTCTGAAATCCAGAAAGAAATCCTTACAGTAACTCAGCAATTTTGGTACTATAATCTCAGACTTCCAGCTTATAGAACTATAAGAATTAATTTCTGTATATAACCATCTAGCCTATGGCAGTTCAGTATACTAGTCAAAACTCACTAAGACACCACATGTGGAAAAAGCTGGTCCAATGTCAAATAGAGGGAAGAAAAAATATTCAGGAAGAAAAGACAAGTATTCTCAATTTTTCTTGAGCTAACTTAGTGTGGGAATTTTTAGTCATTGAAGGGACACTGAGTAAAAACAGGCTATCAGGAGCACAAAACTAGGGAGAAAGCTGATTGTTTTAAACACTTGTTTTATATCAGATACTATGTCAGTATGTTTATGCCTTACATATTTTATTTAAACATATAGATAGTAATATGGTATCTATTAAGTCATTACTGGGCAAAACAATGCATGAGTACAAGTAACCTCCAATGACAATGAAATCAATTTTTAAAGTTTGTTTTCATACCAAAGTGAGGAGAAATTCATCTTGATTCACAACACCTGCCGTGTGTACGTGTCTTGTGAAGATCACTAATGTTTGGGTTTTGTGGCTGAAGTGATAATCTGCTTAATCAGTCTCTCTCTTTTCTCTATTACTATCTTCATTTACAGAGCCTGGAAAGAGTTCAGTAAAGGTAGTTTTCACTCAAGGTGGTCACATGATAGACCTGAACAATTCTGTGAGAGAGTAGCTCTAAAATGAGTGCATTTCTGAATTTAAAAAAAGGTAACTTTTCAGTAGGTGAGTAACTTTGGCTTTTCTATACTCTACCTTTTCAGAACCTTAACACAAAACCTGCAGAAGTCATCTTAAAACCATAAGGGGAAAATCCACCACTAAGAATGTCTAGGTGAAAGACAGAAATTACCTAGTTCACTAATGACATCTTAAACAGTTGAAGCAACCCTTGACTGCCCTTTTTGAAAATATTATTATACAAATAATTATATTCAGTATTTTAATTTCTCTTGGTCATGTTTTCTGTTGATTGCAATAAATGCTTTTTTAAATGAACAACTAGTAGACTTAAAAAGATTTCTGGATATTATTGTAACTCCACCATCTGCTAAGATCATTCTACACTGCCCCAGAGATTGCTTCTTCATGCCACTATTTCTTTGTCTGGCTTCTTTCAGTCTCTTTTTCTACTACTGTGTCTACCACAGTGGTCACCACCTTGGGAGGGAGGGAAGAAGAGGGGAGTGGGGGAGAGAGAGAAGAGAGGGAGGAAAGAAATAGAGGGAGGAGAGAAGGGAATATTTTATTTGGAATAAATATGAATGAATGGCCAATTCTATCTAGACTTGTGGTGCACAGAGAATTAATTAATGGGTTAATCTATTTACTAAATGAATTATTAAAACTGGGCCAAAGGTACTGTCTTGAAAAAAAATCACTAAGATTTCTGTCCTAAAGGACATGTGGACCAGAAAAAGCAGGAAAGGACCAAGGAATGTCTTCAGAAGTGGTGTAATTCCCATCCTGATTTTATTGTGTTTCCTTAAACAAGTCAAATAATTGCCTGGACTTCATTTTCTTGATATGTAAAATTAAATAACTCTCCTTGCCTTTCCTAACTCAACAGGTTGCCAAAAATATCAAAAGAGATAGTGTTTCTAAAATAATTCCCTTTTTGGCTTGTAAAACATTTCACAGATGCAAATGGAGTTTTTTCCACTTGGCCAACCTTTACCAATGGAATTTACAAATGAACAAGAAAATTATACACTAGTAAGGATGAGCTCAGCACTATAAAATCAATATGCTAACAACAATAAAAAAATCAGAGGGAAAAATATGAAAAACAAGTTTTTCTAGCTTGTGGCTGATAGTACTTTGTCTTAAAAGCCTTTGCTATAACATATCATAACAAAAACCCTCCCATTTTGACTTTCATATAATGGACTATCTGCCACTTCCCTATATGCAACTCCATCAAGGCTTACTCTTGACCTTCCTAAAATGTCCCATTTGGATTAATGTGTGATAACAGTGCAAAAACACAGAAAATATGATTAAATGACACATTTCTATGCTTAGGCACACAAACTTTCTGAAAGATTTATTACCCATAATACCAAACACTCACGATATTCAGATAAAACCCAATTTTCTGAATAATAAACAATAGCATTTTAAATATTTTTTTCTTACAAGAACCCTTAAACTTTGCCTGTGAAGTCTGTCTTACCACCAAAGAGCTTACATTTCTGGAACATTGCTAAGAAGATGTGTAGTTATTACTATCAGAAGGTACGTACTTAAGCACTGTGCCTCTTTCAATCAGCTCAGCTGATGGCAACTGAAGGCAATAGTGTATAATCATCTCAAGCACTCATACAAGAACTTAAAAATCCCAGCAATTTAGTTAACTTTCTTCAGTTAAAATCATTTCTAATCACTGAATACTAAAGGATTTTTTTTAAGTTTGCTTTTTTTTTCTGAAAGAAAAAGTTATATTTTAACCATTTTAAAGATTACAAAAATTTATCATTACAATTTTTATTATCATTGCCATCACCTTTATCAATGCAACAGATTTTTTTTTTTTAGTTCTTTTATTGGTACATTTTAGGTATACAATTCCTTTACATTTATCATTGGGTGTTTGTACCTGTACATGATATATCTTGGTTCTTATTTTTTTTTCCCCATTACCTGTCCACCCTTCACCCACTCTCCCCTTCCCTATTTACATAGATTTCATTTCCTTTTTTTTTTTTCTTTTCTCATAGTTTTTCCTTTCCCTCTTTTTCTTTCCCCTTCCCCTCTCTTCACTCCTTCATCTTTGGACCTTTTTTCCGATTTCAAATTATCAATTATTCATTTTAATCATTTTAACCCTTGTTTACACTATCAGTTTCTCGCACTAGTGAAACTATTCAGTATTTACACATGTGTGTCCTACTTATTTCACTTAAGAGTATGGCCTCGATATGCATTCATTTAGCTATAAATGACTCTAGTTTTTTGTTCTTTATGGCTGAGTAGTACTCCATTTTATAAAAAAAACCCCACATTTTCTTTATCCAGTTTCCAGTTGATGGGCACTTGGGCTGCTTCCAAGCTTTAGCTATTACAAACCGTGCCGCTATGAAAATGGGTCCACATATATCACTGTGGTACAACTCTTTTAATTCTTTTGGGAAGATACTCAGCAGGGTAATACTGGGTCAAAGGGGACCTCTAGTCCTAGTTCTTTGAGGTACCTCCATACTGACTTCCACAGTGGTTGCACCAGTCTGCACTCCCACCAGCAATGGAGAAGGGTTCCTTTCTCCCCACAACCCTACCAGCATTCGTTATTTGTTGATTTCTTGTTAACAGCCATTCTTTCAGGGGTGTGTGGGGGGGTGAAATCTCAGTGTTGATTTCATCTGCATCTCTTGAATGATGAGTAATGTTGAACATTTTTTCGTATATTTGTTTGCTGCTTTTACTTCCTTGTCTGAGAAATGTCTGTTCATTACATATGCCCATTTTTGAATTGGGTCTTTGAATTTGGGGGAGGGGGTCTGATTTTTTTCAATTCTTTATATATTCTAGATAGTAGTCCTTTGTCTGAGGTACAGCTACTAAAAATTTTTTCCCATATTGTAGGTTTTCTGTTAGCTCTTTTGGTGGTTTCTTTTGCAGTGCAGATGCTTTTTAATAAGAGAATATCCCAGTTGTTGATTCTTTGTGCTAGCTCCCATGCTCCTGAGGTTTTGTTCATGAAGTCTTTTCCTATGCCAATGTCTTCAAGAGTTCTACCTATCTTCCAGCATGTTTAGTGTTTCTGTCTTAATATTTATATCTTTAATCCACTTTGATCTTAGTTTAGTGCATGGTGATAGATATGGATCTAGTTTCAATCTTTGGCAGGTTGAATTCCAGTTTTTCCAACACCATTTATTAAATAGGCTATCTTTCCTCCAATGATGGTGGTTGGCTCCTTTGTCAAAGATGAGGTGGCTGAGCATGTCTGGAGTTGTTTTTACATCTTCTAATCTCTTCCACTGATCCTCAGGTCCATTCATTTGCCAGTACCATGCTGTTTTTATTGCAGTAGATTTGTTGTATAGTTTCAAATTGGGAATTATGGTACCCCCAGCCATGTCTCTGTTGCTTAGAATTACTTTAGCTATTCTAGGTCTCTTAAGGTTCCAAATGAATTTTTGGATTGTTTTCTCTAGTTCTGTGAAGTATAATGTTGGAATATCAACGGGCATTGCATTGAATCTATATAGTAGTTTTGGAAGTATGGCCACTTTCACTATATTTGCTCTTCCTACCTAGGAGCAAGGGATGCCTTTCCATTTTCTTGTATCCTCTTCAATCTCTTTTTTCAGAGTGCTGTAGTTTTCAGTGTAGAGGTCTTTTGCTTCCTTTGTTAGATTGATTCCTGGATATTTCATTTTTGGGGGGATGCTATTGTAAAAGGAATTGTTTCCCTAATTTCTCTCTCAGTGAGTCTGTTATTTGTGTACAATAAGGCTATTGTTTTTTGAGTGTTGACCTTGTATCCAGCTACTCTACTGAATCTGTCAATTAAGTGTAGAAGTCTTTTGGTGGAGTTTTTTGGTTCTTCTATGTAAAGTATCATATCATCAGCAAATAATGACAGTTTAACTTCTTCCTTTCCTATCTTTATTCCTTTTATTTCTTTCTCTTTTCTAATTGCTGTGGCTAATGTTTCCAGAACTATATTGAACAGGAGTGGTGATAGTGGGCATCCTTGTCTTGTTCCTGATTTTAGTATGAAAGTTTTCAGTTTTTGACCATTTAGTATGATGCTGGCTGTTGGTTTTTCATAGATAGCCTTAATCAGGTTGAGATAAAGACCTTCTATTCCAATTTTCTGTAGGGTTTTTATCATGAACAGGTGCTGGATTTTGTCAAATGCTTTTTCTGCATCTATTGAGATGATCATATGGTTTTTGTCCTTGACTCTGTTAATATGATGTATTGCATTTATTGATTTACGAATGTTGAACCATCCTTACATCCCTGGGATAAATCCGACTTGGTCAGGGTATATGATCTTCTTGGTGACCCTCTGTTTGCCAGTATCTTGTTGAGCATTTTTGCATCTATGTTCATTAGGGAGATTGGCCTGTAGTTCTCTTTTTGGGTTGGGTCTTTCCCTGGTTTTGGAATCAAAGTAACACTTGTTTCCAGGAATGAATGTGGAAGTATTGCTTCCCTTTCAATTCCCTTGATGAGTTTAAAAAGTAATGGCATTGGTTCTTCTTTAAATGTCTTGTAAAATTCAGCAGTGAAGCCATCCAGACCTGGGCTTTTCTTTGTTGGTAAATATTTTATTACATTTTCAATTTCACTCATTGTAATTGGGGTGTTTAGAATTTCTATATCTTCTTCATTTAACTTTGGCAATTCGTATGTATCTAGGAATCTGCCCATTTCTTCTGTGTTTTCCATTTTATTAGAGTAGAGGTTCTCAAAGTAGGTATTGATGATCCTCTGGATTTCTGTTTGATCTGTTGTGACTTCACCTTTTTCATTCTTAATTGCATGTATTTGTGCCTTTTCTTTTTTTTGATAAGGTTGGCTAAAGGTTTATCAATTTTATTTATTCTTTCAAAAAACCAACTCTTTGATTCATTGATTTTTTTGTATTGTTCTCTTAGTCTCCATTGCATGGATTTCTGCCCTAATCTTTATAATTTCCTCTCTTGTGCGAGCTTTGGATTTGTTATGCTCTTCTTTTTCTAGGAGCTTGAGGTTCTGCATTAGGTTATTTGTCTGAGTTTTCTCTGTCTTCCTAATATGGGCATTCACTGCTATGAATTTCCCATGTAGAACTGCTTTCATTGTGTCCCATACATTCCTGTATGTTGTACTGGCATTTTCATTTACTTATAGAAACTGTTTAATTTCTTCCTTAATTACTTCTGTGACCCATTGGTTGTTCAAGAGGGTGTTATTCAGTTTCCATGTGTTTGTTGGGGTTTTGCAGTTTCTTATGTTATTGATCTCCAATTTTATTGCACTATGGTCTGATAACATACAGGGGGTAACTTCAACTCTTTTACATTTACTTAGATATGTCCTATGAGCTAGCATGTGATCTATTCTGGAGAATGACCCATGTGCAGCCAAAAAGAATATGTATTCTGATTTTGTGGAGTGGAACACTCTGTAAACATCTATTAAGTCCATTTGTTCAATAGCTTGGTTCAGTTCTAGAATTTCCTTGTTAACTTTTTGTCTAGATGATCTGTCTATTTGTGATAGTGGGGTATTAGGTCCCCCACTACAATTGCATTAGTGTTTATTTGGTTTTTCATGTCCATTAACATTTGTTTCGTATAGTTAGGGGCATTTGGTGCATATATATTTAGGATTGTCATCTTCTTAATTATTTTTGGTTTGAAATCTACTTTGGCTGCAAATAAGATTGCTACCCCTGCATTCTTCTGGGTTTCTGTGGTGTGGAGAACTTTTTTCCATCATTTTACTTTCAGTCTATGGGTTTCTTTTTGAGTTAGGTGTGTTTCTTATAGAGAACATATTGTTGCATTTTCCTTTTTAATCCATTCTGCCAGTCTATTTCTTTTGATTGGTGAATTGAGACCGTTAACATTGATGGTTATAATTGATAGATATTGATTTATCCTTGTCATGATGTTTTACTTTTGTTGGCTCTTTTATTTCTTATTTTTTCCCCCTTTCCCTTTAGTGTCTTACCTTGCCTGGTGGCTTCCCTCTTTTGGCCTCACGGAGTTGTGACCTTCATTGCTTTTTTCTAGGATATTGTTTAGAATTGCTTGTAGTGCTGGTTTGGTATTCATGAAATTTCTCAGGTGTTCTTTTTTGTGGAAGTATCTAATTTTCCCATCGATTTTGAAAGATAATTTTGCAGGATACAACAGTCTAAGTTGGAAGTTATTATCTTTCAGGGCTTGAAATACTTCACTCCAGGCTCTCCTTGATTTGAGGGTTTGTGTTGAGAAGTCTGCTGTGATTCTGATGGGCTTTCCTTTGTAGATGATTTGTTTCTTTTCTCTAACTGCTTGTAGGATTTTGTTTTTCTGTTGGGTTTCTGGGATCATGACTATTATATATCTAGATGTAGATTTTTTTTGATCATGGCTAGTTGGAGTTCTATGTACCTCACTTATCCGTATGTCCAATTCTCTACCTCTGTCTGGGAAGTTTTCCACTATTACTTCTGTGAACAGTTTTTTTATGTCAATTGTGCTTTCTCCTGTTTTTTCATGGACTCCTGTCAGTCTTATGTTATTCTTTACATCATCTAGCAGTTGTTGGATTGATTTCTTGTGGTCCCTTACTATTTTTAAGAAATCTCTATTTTCATGGTCTCTAACCACAATCCTGTCTTCTATATCTGATATTCTATCTTCAGATTCCCTTAATCTGCTGTGGATACTTTCAGTGGAGTTTTTCATCTCCTGAATATCTGTTTGAATCTGTTTCATGGATTCCATTTCTTTCTTATTTTGGGCGATCATGGTTTCCATCTCTTTCTTATGCTGGGTATTCATGGCTTCCAGCATGTGTCTGAGTTCATCTATTTTTTTTATCTGTTTCTGTTCTAGATCCTCTAATCATGTCTTTCACTCTGCTCACCATCTCTGCCAATATCTGGGAGATTATTTCTGCTTTGAATTTTTCTAGAGTCTCATTCATCAGTTTTGTTACTTCCTGTGTTATCAGTTCAGGGTATCCAGGTGGTTGGTTATGGGACTTTTCCATCTCATTTCCCCCAGGATTTACCCTTGATGGGGTGGAAGTCTGAGTTTGTGACTTGCTTAAATGTCTTCTCATTTTTGTTTTTGATACTGTCCTTGGTTTAACTCCTGGGTTGATAGTTTGAAATTGCTTATTGTAGGTATCTTTGTTGCTTGTAATTAGAACCCTTATGGAATCATTGCTTCTCAGAGGTGTCTTCCAGATATAGCTGGTCTTTAAGTTTTGAGTCTCTGATGACTCTAAGGCTATCTAATTTTCTTTATACTAGGAAGGTTCATTGACTAGATCAATACCAATACCTTAGCCCAAGTGGTACAATCAGCACCACCATTGCATCAAGTACATCTTTGAAAATGGGATTTTGTGGTAGTTATTAGTCTATCACCTTTATCTGTGTGAATTAAATCAAGATTGAGGACCAACCCAACATATAGTGAATAAACTTCAATATAACAACTTTACCCTTTGGGATGGGGAGTTAGAAGGGGTTGGGGAGGGAGGGATAGATGGGAAGAAGGATAGGGGAAGGTTAGCAGTGTGGTCAGAGGACACAGGTGAGAAAGAAAAAGAGAATAATAGGAAAATAAAGAAGAACTCTGAATGAGGACCAAAATAGGGACAAAAAGGGAAGATGAACAATGTGGGAGAGCAAGAGAGTATAAAAGAGAGACAAAGGAAAGAGAAAAGAAAAGAAAAAAAAAAGGAGAGATAAACAAATATTTGCAAAGAGTAGGAAAAAAATTAAAGATAAGAGGAACAAAAAAAAGAAAAGAGAAAAAAACAAAACAATAAAACTAATTTTGGGAATAAAAAATAACCATGAAGATGAAGGGCCTCTTTCAGGGTATGTCTCTACTGTCACAATAGACAATGTGGGTTGCTGTGTGCAGATATAAGTCAATGAGTCTCAGCAAGCTAGTTGTAGACCCATGAGATTCAGGCAGATTTCTGGCTGCAAGTCCCAAGTTGAGCTCCCTGTCCTCCTGTAGGGTTGAACTCTGTGGAGTTGTATTGCAGATTCTAGCTGCCCTTCCCCTGAAGATAGTACGAGTCCTGATGGGAGGTGAAGATGACTCCAACTTACCCAGTACACTGGTCCAGTGGTCCAGTGTCTGCATCTTTGTAGTGTGGAACCAGGTGGCTGTACAGAGGGGGAGGTTGTCCAGTGAATTGCTGCCAGGGTGCGGGCTGATTCGGCGCATTCCACATGACTCTTTTTTAAGTTTTCTTTACTGAGTTGATAAGGGTACAAGGAGCTCAGTTCATAGTTTTATCATTTCACTTCCCTTTGTCAATTTACTAAATCTATTTGCTCCTCACTTACATCATGTATAAAGTCTGATTCAAAGTTTAATTACTTTTATTTTTTCCTAACTTCTCCTTTCTCATTTCTTTTCTCAGATTCTTACCTTCACCTCATTGATTATTTGAAGCAGAGGCAATAAGTGGCTTGTAAAATGAGATGAATAGGTAGGAGACTAGGTTGAAGACACTATCTGAAAGAGGGAAAGACAGGAGCTCAATGAACAGCTTAAGAATCAATAACTTTCTGTTGACAAGAAAGAGATAAAGATTAATAATGTCCATCAAGGTGGAAAGGAGCAAGAGCAATTAAGCATCAAGAGAAGCAGGAGTCAGGAACACAGACACAATAAATAACTTGATGTAAGAGACTAGCAAATAGAAAAAACTTAATTGACCCTGATACTAACACATTGACTTCTTGCCCTTGATTTTCTTTTTCATACTTCTTGCCTAAATTGGGAAGAATAGGAGAAAGACAAAGTCAAGTTCAAAAGAATAGGTAAGTGGAAAAGTAGCCCAGCAAGAAAGAGTTGAAAACTGTTTTGTAATAGTTTTCAATATGCTCTTATTTTTTTCTTGCTTTGATCATATATTTGGAGCTTACTGTTAGACTACAGTCTTGCAAACAATAGGTAAACGTAGTCCTCATCATTCAGTCAACATAGGCATATTGAATGACTATTATGTTGATAGAATTGGAATAGTATCTGTTCCAAAATACAAAATAGGCAGTGTTGCCCACCAACACTCTTAAAATCTAGTGAGAGAAATAACACCTAAATTCAAATAACTTCCAATTAAGTGAGCACAGAAAAGGAACCAAAAAGTTGTGCTAGTTCAATAAGAGCAGAGCTTACATCTCAGCTGAGAGAGTAAAAAGACATCTTGTGGAGGGGAGCTCCAGGTAAACCTATAAATCATGAGTGAGTTCTCAATAGGCAGATACAACAGGAAAGAAGAGTAAAAAGAATATTTTTATTCTTTTAGTTAGAAAAGCCAAAATTATCAGGAAACAGCTTTTTGGCAGGAGTACACAGTAAGTAAAAGTCCATAAAGGAGAAATTGGAAAGTGAGACTGAAAACCAAAGTACTTAATAAACTTGGTTAAAATAAAAGGTCTGATTCTGATTAAGAAAATTAAAAGCTTAGCATAGATCTAAATGTGAATGAGTACAGATCAATTCCTTAATTCCACTATAATTAGAACATCTTAGAGTTTATTAAATATAAACCTTGAAATGAATGTTACACTAGTTATTCAAAGGAACCAAGAATTTTCAGTAGAGAGAAACTTCATTGCTCTTACTAAAGTGTCATATACAAGTAGTTTTCTCCAGCCCTCCAACAATAATGCTAAAAATGTTTTTAAAAGCATACTATAAACACATCTGTCACAGTATGGAACTGCTGAGGTTCTGATTTACTATCACATGGGTTGACAACTCATCCCTTCCTCTTGTGGTTCATGTACAGAAATTCTTAGCAACTTGATAGTTGGCATTAAGTTCTTTGGGCCCAAATTTTCATTTTGTAACAATTAGAATCTGTTGGATTGATTGGTTTCAAAAAGAATTTATGTAAGCTTTGAATACAAAAGGAACTAATGTGGATACAGCAGAAAAACAAGAAGGCTTTGATGGCAAGTATGGAAAAGCCAAAGGAAATTGAATTCAAATATGTCTTGGCTTCCTACATCAGGTAAGTAAAGACAAGTGAAATAGGGCTTGTTCTACCATATTTTAATGAAATTCTGAAGAACAGAGCTGAAAGTTGAACAAGTCTGTGTTGTGAGAAAAAATTCTGGAGATTATCTTAGGTAAATCTTGGAACTCTAATTAATTAGGACAAATAAAAGTTACCCATAAATTGAATATTATTTGGGTTTTCTTCCTACCACACAGCATTAAAATATTCTAATTTTTGGAAACAATGATAGACTCAGAGGCATAAGCCAATAATACAAAATCATAATTGTCTTTTACCATGCTTATACTGTTCAAAGCAAAATCATGCCCGATGAACAAGAAAAATGCAGTACAAAGTCAGAAAGAAGTTAAACACTTGTCCTTCATATAGAATGCTATTTTAATAGTAGTGGAAGTGAATTTTTAATTTTAATTTGGTATTACTATTTTATATTATTTTTGAAAATGAATCTTATATCTGTCTTTGCCAGTTGCAATACTTTACATTTACATTCTTTTTTATAAAAGACTTCCTAAATCATATATAATCTTTAAAAGTTAAAATACAAAGATAATTTGAATTATTATTTGTCATTCATTTAAAAAATTTACCTGGGTTTGAAATCTAAAGTTGACTGAGAAACAATCTCTTTTGTTTCTGAAACTGTACCTTTGGGAAGGGAATTGTGACTTTTACCCAGAAAAATTGTGACATTTACTAAAAATGGGGAGATGTGTTACACTGCAGCCCATATTAAGGAGATAAGGTTGACTCGGGGTTTAGAAGCATCACTATTAAAGTTCTGTGAATTTGCAGCAATAAGAATGGTGCTACCTTGAAGAGGGATGCTTGTTCAAAGCCCTTGGCCTCAGCAGAGTGGCTTTCAGAGACCTGTGATTTACATAACAGGGTCACCAAGCCCAGGATGACTGAGATCATTGCTGCTGCATTAGATACTCTCAACTCTTGCAAGCTCTGAGGTTGGGGAAAGGAGTAGTGGTGCAAAAAGACTGAATTTGCCATGAATCCATTGGAATGAGAGACTAAAAAGTCAAATTCGCTTTTGTGTAGAAAGCACAATGCCATTATCGGACACATACTTTCTGAGTATAAAGTAAACCTGCTATTGAACAAATGCAACCTATAGCACAAATGACCTGTCATATTTCTACCTGAATGCAATAGTTCTAATCTAGAATTGTAGAATTTTTAAGCTAAACAATAAGTACTTTGGCTTATAACTCTTGTTTAACATTTGGGAGCCAAAATGTTAAGATGAAAGAAAAACCTCTTTTTCTTAAAAATACTTTTACTTTAAAATTTTCCTAGCAGAATATTGAGTTATGTTTTTGTGCTTTTGGTATCTACCCTTTCTTCCAAGAGACACATGTGAGAAATTACAAATTATCATCTTCAATCATCCTTGGAATGAGTATGTATTTTTATTCTCATATGCCCAGGAAACCCACTTTGACTTTTGATGAGGTGACATCTGTGGTTTGAAAATGCATATGGTAGAAAAGGGATTATTTAAATGATTACAAATTGCTGTTAAGAAATTTATAATTCTCTCTAGAAACCGCTGTGAACAGACAATTCAAATTTGAAACTCAGCACTGAACACTGAGGCCATTTTGTTCTAAAATTATCATTATGTTCAACTCTATTGATTCCCTGGATGATGCTTTTTTTTTTCGTCCTTTCCTTTGGCAATAAATAAGGGTTCTATTTGTCAAGTTGATAAATGTGTTAATAGGATAGAAGATATACTGCTGGTTATTAGGAGATAATTCCTAAGTTGCTAATTTGGATGGAGATCTTTGGTAATTTACAATTTCTTGAACTTCAGTTTTTTTTTTTAACTGTGTCAAAAATGAATATATGTTCACTAGCACTCCCTTCAGGTTTTATACTCAATTTTTCTGATTCAGCACTAAGTCCAACAAACGGATCTACTCTAACAGGTCTTACAGAAGTCTTAGGAAGTAAAGATAAAAAAGAAGTTGTCTATCTTGCAACAAAAGAATATGATTCTATTCCAGTGTCTGAGTTGTCCTCCAAAGGATCTAAGGCCCTCACCATTATACTCATTTTCTCATTTTTGGAGAAAATAGTGTTATTTTTCTAATAAATATATTGAGTTTGTTGAAAGTTTAGAGGAGGAAAAATAGGATTAAAAAAATTACCTAAAAGTTCCAAATAAGGCAGAATGCTGAGGGTGATGCTTTAATATTATGATAAAACATTTTTGAATAATTTCATATCATTGATTCTTTTTATTCTCTTTAAAATATATCTTTATATGATATATTATTCATGAGTGATTCAGGCCTAAGTGTTTTATTAACTTGTAAAGTGAGAGGTTAGTTCATAGAAAACTGATAAAGTATAACTTCTTCCCTTGTCTAGTAGAGAAAGTAACCCCAAAGTTTATGATTTTATTTTCCTATGGAACATAAACCTTATTTTATGATTCCTTTCCTTTACTGACTGTATATATCCCCCAGTTCCTCATGGACTTTTGAAGTCAATTCTTGATGTTCTGGTAGTTAGCTCAATAATGAGTTAAATAAAACTTAAACCCATGCTGGTTATATATTTATTTATATGAGGCTATGCTTCCAACAGTTTAAAAACTGAGCATTTAGAAGTGCTTCCTTTGATGCAGCATTGGCAGAGCCTCCTTTTTAGGCAAGTTCCTCACATTTCTAAAGCTCTATCTTGTTAAAAACAAGGTCCATGGATGGCATTGATCACTTTTCTTACGATCTGTAATTAAGTAATTGGCTCCTCACTGAATCCACTTCTCTACCACAGACCCTACCTACATATAAAAGTCTTCTGCCAAAAGGAAAAAATGGAACAAGATTAGCTCTTCTTTCTCCCTTTAGCTTAAACTGAAACAAAGAGCAAATCTCGACAATTTACCCATTATAATAGTATCTTTTAATTTTTTTATTTAACAGAAAACAGCTTGTCTCCTTAGCAGTAAAGAATAAAGTGACAGAAAATAAATGAGTTTCTAAATTTAAAGCAGGCATTTTGTTGCTAAAGCAACCAGAATCTACAATTATGCAATGCAGATAATCTCCCATCACAAGAACACAACCAAATATATACTGGAAATGAACTGATTTGGGAAATTATTATTATTGAAAGAAATGAAGAAATGACATTTTACAATTCACTGAAGATTAAAATGCCACTTTAAAGTGATGATCTGTTCTTGTTATTTTTATATTCGTGTGAGTATAAGCAATTTTTTTCAAAACATCCTTTTAGACATAGAACAGATGAATATAAAAACATAGAGTCCCCCAGAAGGAAATCACAAACAATTTTTTAAGATCAACTTTATATTTCATATGCCAAAAGTTCCTATGGTAACTCCTAGCTCTACTGTCAATAAAAGTGACCCTAGTCTTCATTTTATTTCGAACTTCAGATATATGAAACAGAGTAGTCATGAGCAAATTACTGAAAGTATGTTCAAAAATGTGTAAATATGACAGCAAAATTATAAAGAAGCTAATGAGTAACAATTATACGTTCAATTGAAATTGACCAAATACTTGTTAAAACTTGTTTATTTGATATGTGTATTGTTCTATTGTCAATTATCTGTTTGATTTTGTTTAGTTGCTCTCCTTTCAATATCTTTATTTCTTTCTTAAAAGAAATTTCTCATTTCCTTTTTATATTTTAATATTAAATTCCTTCAAAAACTACAATGTTTTGAAAAACTACACTGAGGATTATACATTCTATTGTTTTATAGTTTTGCCAAATTGTAAGGGACTAAGGGTATTGTTATTTGTTTCAACTACTTTGAAACAATTTTTCCCTCAAATTTCCTTATTGGTACACTTTTTGAAATTTGTGACGTGGCATTAGGATAGTGTCGACATTAAAAAAAACAAGGTTAAATTCAAATCTCCAGTTTGGACTTGATATCAGTTGTACAATGCTTACATATTGTTTGCATGGCAAAAGTTGGTGCCTGATATTGTGAAAGGTACTTAATTTTTCTTCTTTTCAAATGACACATTCTGTGTTAAAAACAGTCATTTGCAGCTACATAGTAAACAATTCTGCTGCCTGATATATTTTAAATATTCTGAGGTTTCCACCTGGGAAATGAAACATCCTAAATATGCATTAGAAAGAATATAAACAATGCAAATACCTTCTGTAGCTCTCTTCTTCCTTCCCTCCATGAACAATTTAAGGTCAAAAGCTAATAATTTGGGCCAAGAAGAGTAGATATCCACACTCACAACAAGGAAAGAAATAGAAAGCAGCTATGGTGTAGAATAGAGTTTAGAGCTCAAGGTTGTGAACCGGAAGCTACTTAGACAGTAGTTTAAAGGAGAGGAATGTAGGAATTTAGAAAGACTGCTGTGTAGGAAAGCTTTCCACACCAGGTTTACCAGTCTGAGCTTTCTGATGAGGGCATCTACACAGGGCAGCAAAACTCAACTGGAGGTGTCAGAGCCAATGTGATCAGATGAGAAAGGCATTCAGTTAACAAAGGAGAGACAAATTGGTAGGCAATGTCAGGCTAAGCTGATTGGGGAGGGTTCCACAAAAGGCTTGTCAGAATGAAGATTCAGAGAGGAAGAAAGAATGTGATGGTAGAAATGGGAAACTGTGATGTTAGAAATGAGAGATGGATTTTATAAAAGTTGGTGAATAAGCCAATATATTAAGCATAATTGAAGGAATTTTCTCATTGTTGAAAAACACATAATATAGATTGCTGCACAAATGTCCTCCAAAGTTCTAAGGGTAAAGATTTACTTCTCAGGGTGGAACTACTGGGAGGTGGTAGAGCTTTTAAGAGGTG
The DNA here is from genome assembly GCF_053883595.1 of Heterocephalus glaber. Classification (NCBI taxonomy): domain Eukaryota; kingdom Metazoa; phylum Chordata; class Mammalia; order Rodentia; family Bathyergidae; genus Heterocephalus; species Heterocephalus glaber. The sequence goes on along the minus strand of NW_028258324.1, from coordinate 38,947,218 downwards.
AAGCCTAAAGGGAGGTATTTAGATGATTTAAGTATGTCCCCCAAAAGGACTGTGACACTCTTGTGCCTTCCTTTCCTCTCTTTTGCTTCCTTACCATAGAGTGAGTAGTTTTTACTTCATCATGCACTCCCACCAAGATGTACTGACTCACTACAGCCCCAAACACTGCAAAGTCAACCAGACATGAACTGAAATCTGCAAAAATATGAGCCAAAAGAAACTTTTTCTCAGTTACTTTATTATTTCTAGGTTTTGTTGTAGTATCAGAAAACTAACACAAGGCAATTATAAATGTACAAAAGGGAAAATCCAGAATGAACCTTGCCATATTCAGTTGAAATGTATAAGGCTTTCAATAAAGATTAATAGGTATAAAAATCAATATAGGTGTAAATATATGTATATATTGGAGATAAAAGCAATATCTTTCTTTCCCATCACTAGGTTCACGGTTGAGATCCCTGTAATAAAAGAAAGAGTAACGAGAAAAGCATATAAATGGATTTCATATAGGTTTTATTGACATGATAATCTTCAAAAATGATACCCTAAAGAAACTAAAATTTGCATACTTTCAATTTTCGTTTTGATGAGTCATTGAGAAATATGTTAGGAGAACAAAAGGTAAGATCCAAGGGTCATAAACAGGGAGGGCATAGCAAGGTCTGCTCAGATTCTTCTCTGTATCCCTGTAATTTTAGAGGTTATGAAGCTCCTTTCCACTAAATATAAGCGAGGTGCCTCTCAAGTGAGAGTCGTGCATTCTGCTTCAGAGAAAGGATAAACAGGTAAGAGTGACTTGTTCTTGCTTCTGCTATTTTCTAAAATGCCAAGATAACATATTTGTGTAGCATGTTCTCAATCCCAAACATACTTGCATATGTATATGTTTATATATGTGTAAGAGACCAAGATACTTCATGCCCAAATACGCCTCTTTGTCTAAAGGATTATTGTACACTGATTATTTTGAAAGTCAGCAGATACAGGAAAATCCCTGAAAATGGAGTAGAAGTTCCCTTCTAGAAAATAAATTTATACTTGTAAATGGAATATCCATTTGTAAGAGTGTCTCCCCCTAGTAAAAATAACTCTAAATCACTAGGCTTTTATTAATGGAAAAGACACTGAGTTAAATCTGCTTAAAAAGATTACCTTTAGTTGTTTTGCTTTTCCTGGTCACCTCCCCATTATGGTGTTTTCATACTCTTCTTTCTTTGTTACAGTGGACATTGATTTTAAACCTGAATTTAAAGCCACATCTTTGAGATATTCTCATTTCGTGGGCAACTCTCCTGTGCATAGGAGGTAGGTATGGTACTAAACTTCTGTTTGCTTTTCTCTTACCAATCTGTCTTTCTTATAAAGGACCAGCCCACTAAAGAACTTTGTAGGGTAGAGAGGAAACATTTTTCTTCCTTACATATGTATGTATGGGTGGATTAATTTTCCCCTTTCCTCTCTGTGAGCAATAACGCTCAAAAGGCAATAAACATCTTGGCATTTAAATACCCCTGTCCACTAAAAAATCAGAGTTACACACACACAAAAAAGCTTGATCTCAGGACAGTGTATAGAAAGTGCAAAAATACAAAAGGACTATCATGTTGTGCCAAAAAAGCATTTTAAAAATTAAGAGGACATATCAATAGTATTTTAAAATATTGAATTAGTCTGACAGGCAGAATCAGGACAATTTGAGCTTCAAAATAAACAATGATAATAAAAGATACAAAACATTTGGTAAAATAAGAAATTTTTCCTCAATGTTGGTGTCTATAGACAAATAAGTAGAGAGCTTGAAAAAAATAGATATTTAATCTAATTTTAAAGTATCTTGCCAGGAAATATTTTCCATTAAAAAGGGGTGAAAGTGTCATTTTATAGAAAAAGCCTAGCAGACACTACTTCAATTAAATGATCGAGTGAATATGATTAGTAATGGGACAAATTAAAATTATGCAGCCCCGATAAGGTGCAATGAGAAGAACCTAGTATCACTTCTACAGTGTGCCTGCCAGAATGAGGGTGTTGTATCTAATTATGAGGAAAAGTCGAACAACAAAATTGCAAGACATTCTACAATATAACTTGCTATAAACTTCAAATGTGTTAAGGTCATGAAAGTCAAACAAAGGCTGGGGAGTATTCCATAGACAAGGATATTACTAAATGTGAAGTATGACTCTGGACTTTATCATTTTCTTATAAAAGATATAATTGAGATAATTAGTGAAATTTAAGTAGGGGCTCAGTATTAAATAGTAACATATATATGTATATTTATTTTAGGTTTTTTAGGTTTCTTTATTTTGGTTTATTTTAGGTGTTAGGGTCTTGCTGTGTAGTTCAGGCTGGCCTTGAACTCACTATGCAGCCCATGCTGAACTCAAACTCACTGTGGTCCTCCTGCCTCAGCCTCCCTCCTGAGTTCTGAGATTGCAGGTGTGTGTCACCACACCTGACTTAGAATCATGTATCAGTATTATCATTCTGACTTTGATTTTTTTCAATACGTAGGAGAATCTTTTTGTAGGAAATACTAAACTATTTGGGCAAGATAAAGCCCATCATGTCAGAAGCAGTCTCAAATCACTTAGAAAAAAAAAATTATTTGTATTACACTTACAGCTTTTATAAAAGTTTGAGATCATTTTCAAAATATAAACATTGTATTTGAAATAATTCAAAATGGAAAAGGACAATTATTTTAATATTCTTTAGTTCTCTACCCCATCCATTCCCAAAATTATAACACTATCAGAAGTGTTGCATTGTGGCTTCAGGATAAGAAAAATAACTTAATTACCCAGATAGAACTATGAGATGTAAAACTTTCAGTCAATTTCCTTTACTTTTTCATTTTTTGGTATTATAAACCATAACATTATTTTCACATTGTCATTGTACTCTTTGAAAAATGCTTTAAGAAAAGTGCAAACCACTGATAATGTAATACTGAATCTCTTGAAATGACTTTTTTATTGATGTTACAATTAGAAATTCATCACAATTGACCTTCCTGCATATTTTGACAGCCAACTTGAAGGAAGAAATACTATTCTATGACTAAAATATTTTGAACATAGTAATTTCTGTAAAACCAAGGTAACTATGTAGAAAAGGGCCTGACTCATTTGTGAAGGTAGATTTATAATGATAAATTAGAAGTTTTCAGAATCAAAGATAACCATAAGCCATTCAAAAGTTGTACCAAGATTGATTCCTTAAAACCAATTTTATGTAAGTTTAATCAGTCAGCTTATATAAATCAGCTTACATCATATTATTTCTCAATAGAAAGTTGGCTTTTTTATACCAAGTATTTGATATTCTGAATTTGTATAATGTATCTACTTGTAATATTCAGTATTGAAAACCACTATTATATAATTGGAAAAAACTATAATTGCTTAAAATACAAATTTTGTTTGATAAAATTGGGAATTTCTTTTTGTGCAATTCACTATATAGTTTATAGTTTCATTTTAAAAGAAAATATCTCCAGATTTTATTGTTACAAATGTACACTTTCTCCATGCATAACTTATTAAGCTAAATTTCACTATTATTAAGCTAAATTTCATTATCCATCAACTATTACAAGGTGAAAACACCCTAGCTTGTTGAGGGGGATCAATTCAGTTCAATATGTGAGATGGAAATGTGTGCTTTGCCTACTATCCATACTTCCAATAAAGGGAATGTTGGTGTGGGACAACACATATAAATAAAAATATAATTCATAGATAAATATTGTTACATAAAAAGATGGCAAATAATGATCACTGTGCTAATTCTGTAGGTGTTTCTGAACATGGTAATCAGTGTGAGCAGGCTTTAATATTTTTGTTATTATCATATTTTCATTCTAACAAAATTAAGATTTGTTTTAAATCATCAAATATTAGTCTTACAGACGTGTGTGTGGGGGGGGTGTCTTCTAGTGGTCAGAGGGAAAGGTAATTTTTCAAATAGAATATTTCAGAAATTATTTTGTTTCTGCAGATGGCTAAGCTTCACTTTTCTCTGTAGAACCATTTGATATTTGATAATTTATTTGCATATTCTATTTGGTAGAGGATAATGACTGTTCTCTATTAACAAAATATATGAACACAGCAACTTGAGAGTAAAGGAGAAATTACTAAAACCTCATGAGTTTGTAAGTGTGGTAACACCATGCACAAAGCACTCGCCATCTCAGTGAGTTGAGATTAACACAAACATAAAAGAATCACCTCTTGCCAACTTTATTTGGAGAGCCCAGTCATCCATGTGTGATGGAATAAATTTAGAAGTCCAGATGATGCAGGAGATACTTGGAAAGATGGGCCAAAGCATTCAGTTAGTTTTCAAATTTATTTCCTCACACATGGATGACCATTTAGCTCAAATGAAAGCAGAGAAGTACGACTCATCTCCCACTATGTCCAAGAAATATTTGATTTGGTTTCAGAAAATATCTGTTTTCCTTTTCCTTTTCATGATTTGCCTGGCATGCTTTAAAAAGTACTCAGTTGTCATAATTTTGCAGCAGCAAGTAGATATTAGATTGTCAGACACTGGATGCACACAGGATTAGGTAAGATCTGAGTACTAATTTTTCAAAGGCTGTCATAAAAAAATACACCAGGAGACATTAAAAGAAACTACAAATAAAAGTATTCTTAAAGGGAATCCCTTAAATAAAGGAATGGGAATAAATTCAAGTGTGAAGGAAAATGTTTTCCTAAAACCACCTAAGAGTAAAAAGCACCCTTAAATGTGAAAATATGTCCCATCTCTTCTAGAAGCTTCCTACCACAAAAGATTTCTCTGTTTTAGCTAAAATTTGAGATTGATTTCCAGATAAATAGAAAGTAAAAGTATCCACTGTTACTTATTTAGAATAAGATTCATGTGCCCCAAAAGGATGCATGCAGTAATAAAAAGTGATTGACATAAAAGTGGTACAGAAAAGAAACTAGGTTCATTTTCTGTTGTTGTTGCTAATCTGATTTATTTTTTTTTAAATCATTAATAATGAAAATCTTTTAAAAAAAGGTTAAAAATTGGTTGGTTTGCCTATTTTCTTGTTATATACTTAATATCATAAATTATCTTAAAACACGCTTTCTTTATATCACCATAACTAAAACACAGGCTACTAGTATGAAGAAAGAAAACAAAATCATCCTTGAAATTTAAAAGAAAACACTTTTACCACCAAGGTGCATATTAAATAAAGAAAACTACCAGTCTACAGTATAACAGACTTTAAGCAAATTGTTTTCTTTTTTTTGTCATCAATGTGTTTAATAACTGTTTTATTAGTCAAGGTTCTTCAGAAAGACAAAACCAATGAGATGAATGGTTGGATAGATACATAGTAGTCAGATAGATAGATGATAGATAGATAGATAGATAGATAGATAGATAGATAGATAGATAGAATTTATTAGGGGGATTGTCATATGTAATAATGAAGGCTTAGAGGTCCATAAAAAGCCACAAACTAAAGAAAACCAGGAAACCAATACAGTAATGTGGCTTAGTCCATATTAAAAGGTCACAGAAAAGGAGATTCCCTAGCTTTAGTCTCAGTTCAAAACCAAATGCTTAAGAAGCTGGAGTTCTGGTTCCACCACTTCCAGCCCAGAGGAAAGGACTTTTGGTCTGCCATTCCACCACTTCCAGCCAGGAGGACGGAGCTTCTGGGCTGCCATTCCACCTCTCCCAGTGCAGAGCAGCTGAGGTGTATGGATGCCAATAGTACCCCCCCCCCGCCAGCCTTCAAAATGAGAAGACATGTAAACAAGTCTCAAAACCAGACTTCCAGATCACCTACAGCAACATCAAAGGGAAACCAAATAGTACACTCTGGTATTCAACCACCTGGACTCCCTGAACTGGCAAAAAAAGAGGATCTGGAAAATCTGAAATCAGAAATAATTTCTCAGATAAGAGCAGAGATTGTGTCCATAGTGCAAAACATGATTCATAAATCCAGAGAGGACACAGATAAAAAAAAATAGAGGAACTGAGGAACATGATGGAATCCCAACATAGGAAACAAGTGGAAACCCTGAAACAGATACAAACAGATTTCCAGGAGATTAAAAATTCCATTGAAAGTCTATGGAGCAGAATGAGCCAATGTGAGAACAGAACTTCAGATATAGAAGATAAGACTGCAATTAGTGACCAGGAAAAGAAAAATTGCTTCAAAATTGTAAGGGAACATGAGAAATCAATCCAGCACCTACTAGACGATGCAAAGAAGAATAACACAAGACTGATGGGCATCAATGAAGAAACAGGAGAGAGTGCAGATGACATAAAAAGTTATTCAAAGAAGTGATGGCAGAAAACTTCCAAAGCAGAGAAAAAGAACTTGACATACAGATAAGTGAGGCATATAGGACTCCAACCAGCCTTGATCAAAGAAAATCTACACATAGACATATAATTGTTCATATTCCAGAAACCCATCAGAAGAACAAAGTTCTAAGCAGTTAGAGAAAAGAAACAAATCAAATACAAAGGAAAGCCCATCAGAATCACAGCAGACTTCTCGGAGCAAACCCTCAAGGCAAGAAGAGCTTGGAATGATGTATTCCAGGCCCTTAAGGAAAACAGCCTCCAACCCAGATTGATGTACCCTGCAAAACTATCTTTCAAAATGGATGGAGAAATAAGATACTTTCAGGACAAAGAACACCTCAGGAACATCATGAATACCAAACAAGCACTCCAAAAATTTTATATAATATCCTAGGTACAGATAATGAGGATCACAATCCCAGGAAGCCCAGAAGAATGAATCCATTGGGCACAACAAGAAATTAAATGTAAAGAGGGAGAATCCAACAAAAAGAAAAAGTCATGACAATGATAAGTCGGTATGCATCAGTTATAACCATCAATGTTAATGGTCTCAATTCACTGATCAAAAGAAATAGACTGGCAGAATAGGTCAAGACTCAAAATCCAACTATATGCTGCATACAAGAAACACATTTAATTCAAAAAGAAACTAATACATTGAAAGTTAAAGGGTGGAAAACAATACTCCGTGTGACAGGAATATGAAAAAAAGCAGGAGTAGCAATCCTCCTTGCAGATCAAGTGGATTTCAAGCCAACACTGTTTAAGAGAGACAAAGGACACTGCATCCTTTCAAAGGGAAAAATCCAAGAGGAAGAGATGACAATCATAAATATATGTGCACCAAATACTAGTATGCCCAACTATATAAAACCAATATTAATGGACATGAAAAGTCATATATGCACTAATACTGTAGTAGTGGGGGACCTCAACACTCAACTCTCACAAATAGACAGATCAAATGGACATAAAATAAGTAATGAAATACTAGAACTCAATTGAACTTTTGAACAAATGAACTTAGCAGATGTTTACAGAGTGTTCCACCCCACAAAATCAGAATACACATTCTTTTCTGCTGCACATGGGTTGTTCTCCAAAATAGACCACATACTCACTCACAGAACAAGTTTAAGTAAGTGCAAAGGAATTGAAGATATTCCCTGTATATTATCAGACCATGGTGCAATGAAATTGGAGATCAATAGCAAAAGAAACTCAAAAATTTCATAAACACATGGAAATTGAACAACACACTTCTGAATAACCAATGGGTCACAGAAGAAATTTAAGAAGAAATCAGAAAGTTCCTTCAATTAAATGACAATGACAACACAACATATCAGAATCTATGGGACACAATGAAAGCAGTCTTATAAGGGAATTCATAGCAATGAATACACATATTAGGAAAACAGAGCAAGCCCAATTCAACAACCTGATGTCGAACCTCAAGCATGTAGAATGAGAAGAGTAGGACAACCCCAAAGCTCATACAAAGGAGGAAATTATAAAGATCACAGCAGAAATCAATTCAATCCAAACTAAGAGAATGATAGAAAAATCAATGAAGCCAAGAGTTGATTCTTCAAAAGAATCAAAAAAATTGACAAACCCTTAGCCAACCTTATCAGAAAAAGGAAAGAAAAGGCCCAAATCCATGCAATTAGGAATAAAAAGGGTGAAATTACAACAGACCCAGCAGAAATCCAGAGGATCATCAATACCTATTTTGAGAACCTATATGTCAATAAGATGGAAAATACAGAAGGAATGGACAGATTCCTAGACATGTATGAATTACCAAAGTTGAATGAAGAAGACCTAAAATTTCTAAATGACCCAATATCAATCAATAAAGTTGAAAATGTAATTAAAAACTTACCAACAAATAAAAGCCCAGATCTTGATGGCTTCACTGCTGAATTTTACAAGACATTCAGAGAGGAACTATTGCCACTACTGCTTAAACTCTTCAACACAATTGAAAGGGAAGCAATAATCCCGAATTCCTTCCTGGAAGCAAGCATCACATTGATCCCCAAACCAGAGAAAGACCCAGCCAAAAAGGAGAACTATAGGCCAATCTCACTAATGAACACGGATGCAAAAATCCTTAATAAGATACTGGCAAATAGAATGCAGAAGATCACGAAGAAGATCATACACCCTGACCAAGTGGGATTCATCTCAGGGATGCAGGGATGGTTCAACATATGGAAATCAATCAATGTAATACACTATATCAATAGAGCCAAGGACAAAAACCATATCATTATCTCCATAGATGCAGAAAAAGCATTTGACAAAATCCAACATGCATTTATGATTAAAACTCTACAAAAAAAAATTGGCATAGATGGTCTCTACCTCAATCTGATAAAAGCCATCTTTGAAAAACCAACAGCCAATATCATATTAAATGGTCTAAAAATGAAATCCTTCACACTAAAATCAGGAACAAGACAAGGATGTCCACTATCACCACTCTTGTTCAATATAGTTTTGGAAACATTAGCGATGGCAATTAGACAAGAGAAAGAAATAAAAGGAATAAAGATAGGAAATGAAGAAGTTAAATTGTCATTATTTGCAGATGACATGATACTCTATATAGAAGACCCCAAGAATTCCACTAAAAGTCTTCTAGACTTAATAACCAAATTCAGTAGAGTAGCTGGTTAAAAGGTCAACACACAAAAATCATTAGCTTTCTTCTTCATGAACAACAGACTGACTGAGACAGAAATACATCAACCAATTCCTTTCACAATAGCATCCAAAGAAATGAAATACCTAGGAATCAACCTAACAAAAGAAATCAAAGACCTGTTCTCTGAAAACTATAGCATTCTGAAAAGAGAGATTGAAGGTGATATCAGACAATGGAAAGACATCCCTTGCTCCTGGGTAGGAATGATCAACATAGTGAAAATGGCCATACTCCCAAAACTCCCATATAGATTCAGTGCAATCCCAATTGAAATCCCAGCAGCATACTTCATGGACCTTGAGAAAACAATCCAAAAATTCATTGGAACAAGAAGAGACCCAGAATAGCCAAAGCAATTCTAAGTAACAGAGACATGGCATGGGGTATCACAACCTCCAATTTGCAACTATACTACAAAGCTACTGTGATTAAAAACAGCGTGGTACTGGCAAAGAAACAGACCTGAGGACCAGTGGAATCCATTCGAAGATGCAGAAACAACTCCAGACACACTCAGCCACCTCATCTTCAACAAAGGAGCCAAACATCCTCACTGAAGGAAAGATAGCCTCTTTAATAAATGGTGGTGCAAAAATTGGGTTTCAACTTGCCAAAGATTAAAACTAGACCTGTATCTCTCACCATGCACTAAACTAAAATTAAAATGGATTAAAGATCTAAATATTAAAATAGAAATGCTGAACCTGCGGGAACAGAGGTTAGGTAGAACTCTTGAAGACATTGGTGTAGGAAAAGATTTTATGAACAAAACTTCAATTGTCCATGAACTAGCACAAACAATCAATAAGTGCGATCTCTTCTTATTAAAAAACTTGTCAAGAGAAACCAGCAAAAATGTGAAGACACAACCCACAGTGTGGGAAAAAATCTTCAAGTGCAGTTCCTCAGACAAAGGTCTACTATCTAGAATCCATAAAGAACTTAATAAAATAACACCTTCCAGATTTAAAGACCCATTCCATAAATGGGCATCTTAAATGAGCAGACATACTCAGACAAAGAAGTAGAGATAGAAAATAAACATATGAAAAAATGCTCAACATCACTGGTCATTCTTGAGATGCAAATGAAAACAATGCTATGATTCCACCTCACTCCAGAAAGAATGGCTGCTATCATGAAATCAACGAATAACAAATGCTGGTGGGTCTGTGCAGAAAGAGGAACCCTGCTCCACTGCTGGTGGGAGTGTAGACTCGTGCAACCACTGTGGAAATCACTATGGAGATATTTCAAAGAGCTAGGACTACAAGTCCCATTTGACCCAGCTATTCCCCTGCTAAGTATCTTCCACAAAGAATAAAGAGAATCATACCACAGTGATTTATGTGTACCCATGTTCATAACAGCACAATGTGTAATAGCTAAAACTTGGAAGCAACCTAAATGCCCATCAAAGGAGACTGGATAAAGAAAATGTGTTTTTTAAATAAAATGGAGTACTACTCAGCCATAAAAAATGAGAAATTAGAGACATTTATAGCTAAATGGATGCACATTTAGGTGATAGTTTAAGTGAAATAAACAAGACACACAAGTGTAAGTACTGAATAGTTTCTCTAGTGTGAGAAACTGAAAGTGTAAATAAGGACTAAAAGGTATAATAGATAATGTGAAATAGGAAGAAAAGGGGCAAAGGGTAAGGGAAAGTGGAGGGGTAGGGGAAAAGAAAAAAGGGAATAGAATTAATATGAGAAAATTAAAAATTGGAAACAAAGTCTTTGTAAATAGGGAGGGATGGAGGGGTTAAAGGGAGGGCAGGGGAATGGGGAAAAAATAAGAATCAAGAGAGATTATGTAAAGGTTCAAATTCCTAATGATGACTGTCATTGTATTGTATACCTAAAATCTACCAAGAAAATAATATTTTAAAAAAGAAATAAACTGGAGTTCTAATGAACAACGATGAGAAAAGAAAGGTGTCTGAGCTCTGAAGAAGGGTTGAGATTTGCCTTTCTTCTGCCTTTGTGTTCTCTTTACCTTTTTTCCCCTGCTGCTTAAACCTTTCAATGGGCCTGTGACTGTAACTCCCCGTTTTCATGACTGTCTCATGGCTATCTTCACCATTCACTGATGCAGGGTTTATCCAGTGACCTTGAAGTGTGATTGTTTCATGACTTCTGATCCCCACTCTTGCTCAGTCTCTAACAGTAAGTCCCTTTTCAAGATGGTTCCTGAAGCCACTGGATGGCACCTACCCATACCAGAGGAGGCAGGATCTTCTTTACTAGATAAAATGCCAATCTCCTCTGGATACACATTCAGTCAAACCCCCAAACAATGTTTTTATACCTATACACATAACCCTTAATCCAGTTTGACACCTAAAATTAATCATCACAACTATAAGAGCTGTATGTTTAATTTGCCATATTTCTATCAAAGAGGTTAAGGAACATATTTTAAATTCTAAGGAGAGCAGAGTATTTGGTCTCCAAACAAATGTTGCACAACAACATTGACAAGCATAGGACAATATATCAAATAAATACATTTTGCATATGGAACATGATTAATGTTAAACTATTTAACATAAGTTTATATTTCATTCAATGAATATGTATTATTATTCTGTGTCAAGATGTTGTTCCTAGGTGAATTGAATCCTTGGAGTGCAGTAGAAATTAAGATACCCTGAAAAATTCTCATCATAGATAAATACAGGCTTTTTACATATTAAACTGAGTTGATGAGTATGACTCAGGGTCATGATAAGGATGGTATTATTACACAAATTCACTTGCAAGAATAATTTGAGATAAAGTAATAAATTCTCCATATTTCAGAAATAGAAAATTGAGAGCTACATTAAGAGTCAAGAAATCCAATGTCTATACACAATTTTTTTTACTTTTTACTTCTATGACTCTCCAAAAGTCAATGAGCTCACTGAAAACAATAACATATATTGGCATAACAAGAAGCAAAACACAAAGCACACATATACACACATACAGTAATTTATGCCCCACACCTGACCAATAAAAATTGTACATAGCAATGTAAGATTATGGATAGAATGTGAAGTTTATTATGGTGGGCTTGTATATGAAACTCCATACAGAATCTAATTTTTGACAAGTTGTTATATATGATGAATGCCTCAACATTCAAAAGGTACAGGTAAAACTTTCAATCCTCTCTGTCCCCTTGGAAGTGGGGAAGAAGCTTCTAATAGGTATCGATGACTATTTTCTATAACATCTGATTTTAAAATTTTATATGAAACTTCTGCTTTTAGAAGTTGCAGTTATAATTAATTTCTTTACTTTTACTCAATAAGGTCTTCTCTTTACATCAAATGTTTATGGGTTCTGTTTTATTTCCTTGATTTTATCCTAATACCTAAGAGTGGTGGGGATTTCTAAATTAACTTAATAAGTTTCCTCCTTTCAGATAGAATTTTCAAATCATTAAGCCAGCTAAGACATTCATATTTATCATAAATTACTTTCTTTTGAATACACCAGCTTCTTGGATTATTTTGTGTCTATTTCTATTTTTGTCTTTTTAACCTCTTATAAGCAACAACAAAAAAATGTATTCTCAATGCTGTCCTTAATAATTACTGAATTTCTTCAGGAAATGGAAGAAAAACAAAGGAAACTGAGGAGAAACAAATCAAAATAGAGTGATTGTAAATAAGCAGGCCATTCAAAATATAGTTTGCAAATATAATGGAAACTATAAATCTACAATCTCTATATGACTTTGAGCATAAGCACTGTGGTGCAGATTAGTGTTTACTGATATGGAGCTTTTGTACACCAGGGTCCCTAAATGTAATCTATGGCAAAGACAATGTTATTTAAAAATGAATTTAAATATCTCCATGGGAAGACAGTAAGCCTACATTTCCCAAAACTCTGTGCATGTAAATTAAATCATGTGATTGAGTTCTGGATAATGTGATGTAAGGGAGGAAAGCTAATTCCACCCCGATCCCTAAAATATCTCCATCAGTATTCTCCCATTGTGTCAAAAGGATAATGTCAGAGCAACTGTGGAATCACACGATTGTGAGGTGCATGGGCCACAAGATGGAGGCATCTTAGATTCTTGCATCGGCACTTGGAATAGATAATGCACCAACCCAACATTGAGTTCTAACTCAAATAAAAAATAAACTTCTGTTGCATTAAGGAACTGAAATTTTGAGGCCATTTGTTATAGTCTATTTTCACAAAAGAACAGATTGGTTAGTCAAGGAAAATGAGCCATCTAAGCAATCTGTAGTTTTTCAAAACAACCAAATTGTTCAATATTGAAGAAAGTTTAAATGAACAACGCATTTCTATTTATGGAATTTTTTAGAGACAATTTTAATCAGAATTACTTTTCCCTTAATAACTGAATTTAGAATTTAATAACTGAATTTAGAATTTAATAACTGTGTAAGACATGACTGCACTGTGCTAGAAGCAAGAGAGAAGTTTTCACTACTGCTCTGATATATGTGCTATCTACTTTGCTGGGCCTTTGTTTCCTGTAAAATGAAAATTTTATGTAAGGCAATCTCTAATCCTCATTCTAGGTCTATAATAATACTCAGCCTTTAAGTCTCAACTATATTATGAAAACATGCATTTTGTGTGGACAATAGGATTTATAATATCAGAATAAACCTAAAAATTTATAGAAACTCATTAAAGTATTTACTTTATTTAACTATATTTTATTTACTTTAAGTCATTACAATATATATTTTTGAAACAGTATTATGATCCCCTTAACAGTATGAAAATATGATTGTCTTCAAAGACTTGAGCAAGCCAATACTGCATACAAATTTTGAACATGAGGTGGCTATGGAAAAATATAGACTTTCTCCCCAAACGAGGTAATTGTGGATTAAAATGTGTTACATCCATTCAATACATTATCTAATATAGTCTAAACCATAGAAACCGTGGAAAACTATATTTTTCAACAGGAGAAAGACAAGAATATAATTACCTTAAAAGACTAGATCACACATGTATATCACTTTGGTTTGACACTAGGATTTACTCTAAACAGTAGTGTGATTTTGGCATGAAATACTTTATCTTCCTAAGTCTTAGCAACCACAACTATGAGCTGAGAAATTTAATACTTCCTCTACAGGGTGGCCACTGTGTATGTTAAATGAGCTAATATATGCAAAGTACTTGGAACAATGCTTGCATATATTTAGTGCAATATAAATTTGGTGTTAATATTATGTACTGAATTTATATGAAAAATATATTCCTTCCATAGTCAATCCAAATAGCTTTGATATGCGACAGTTATAGAATTAGAAAGATTTAAAGAAGTTTGACTTAATGCTATATTACAGTCTGATCTAAAGTAGCTAATTATGTATTATTAAATACTAGTTTAATTCTTTTTAAATGACCCTTCGTAAATCTCTCTGAATAGATGAGTGATATTAGGTTAATTCAAATTAAGATTCCCTCATTAAAACTGTTATACTTTCACTTAAAGCAAAAAGTATGAATACTTCAAAGAAGAGAAGACAACTTGAATTTACAGTTTAATACAGTGTAGCAACCCTTTCAGGGAAGGACCAAGATATTTGCATTTAAAATCTATGTAGTTTTATCAAATTATTGATTTAAACAATTTTATGTCAAGGATTAAGCACGCATATAATGGAAACCAAATTCTTATTTATATGAGATCAAAATGTTGCAAATATGAGTAATATCAAGGAATCTCGATTTGAAAGTTGCACAAAATCAAAAAGATAAGTTTCTTTAAATCAAAGCACACCAACATTTTATTATTTATTTATTTATTTATTTATTTATTTATTTTAAAATGTTTGTAGTACATGATGTTTACATTCCTTGTGGGAAATTACTAATGTACATAATATATCTTAATGCTTTTTTATCCCTTTTTCCTTCCCTCCCTCCTCTCTCTATCCATCTCTTGATCCACTTTCTTTTTTTGTACATGTTTGCATTACACAATTTTTCTATCCCTTGTGTGGAGTTGGCACATGTGCATAATACATCTTACCTAATTTCTTCTTTCATCCCCTTTCCTTCCTGTGTTTTTTCCATCTCCATTTATTGATCCACTTTCCCTTTTAAAAAGATCTCTCTCTCTCCTTTATATTATCTAGCCTTTGTTTGGCCCATTATTTATACTTGGGTTTCTCATATAAGAGAAACCACTTGATATGTAAGCTTGTGTGCTTTCACTAAGTTTTTTGGTACATTTTAGGTATATAATATGCTGACATTCATTATTGGCAACTTGTAACTTTACATGATATATCTTGGTTCTTATTTTTTCCCCATTCCCCTGCCCTCCCTTCAACCCCTCCACCACTCTTTGTGTGTGATTTAGCTCACTTAAAATTATGGTGTCAAGGTGCATCCATTTTCCTATAAATGACTCAAGTTTTTCTTTATGGCAGAGTACTACTCCATTGTGGATAAATACCTTATTTTTAAAAACTTTATTCATCTTTTAATGGACATACAAGCTGCTTACAATATTTAGCTATTTTGAATTGTGCTACAATAAACATGAGTATGCGTGAGTCACTATAATATAATGTTTTTAACTCTTTTGAGATGATACCTAGCAGGGGGATAGCTAGATCAAATGGAATTTCTAATTTTAGTTTTTTGAGGATTCTGCACTGATTTCCATAGTGGTTGTACTAGTATATTCCCACCAACAGTGTAGAAGGATTTCTTTTGTCCCACAGTCTCACCCTGACCAACATTTTTTATTATTTGATTTTTTTAAAGTAATCTTTCTTTCTGGGCTAATATAGAATCTCAGTGTTATTTTGTCAACATTTTTAGACTGTTAGACTAAAGGCTAGCAACATTATTTCACTTTGGAAATGACATGTTAACAATTTTTGAGTACAAGTCATTAGATTTCCTAAAAGCTCTCTACCAAAAAAACTAAGAAATACAGTGATAGTTAAAGTATAACAAATATGTTTTGAAAAGTTAAGTTTAAAAGGAAGAAAGGAAAATTCTCAGAACTCCAACATTATTAGAAGCTGAACACTAAAGTAGAGAAGGCACTTAAACCTTCTGGATCCCTTAGGAATAAGAAAATGTTTGAATGTTAAACAAAGAAAGGGGTGCAAGGAAAGGGAAGGAGAGGAGGGATGAAGAGGAGAGGAGAGGAGAGAAGGGAGAGCAGAGCTAGGGCTTCTGGAAACAAGAAACTAGGGAATCAAAATTCTCTACTCACTTTATGTGAAGAACCCAAAGAGCTACATATTTAGTGAAAGGGTAGACAAAAATAAATTTATCAATGAATAATGGAGAAGAAGTTTACCTACCAAAGTCAGAGTTATAAATGAAAAGAAAGAAAAGCAGAAAGGAATTCCACAGGAAATTAGTAACCAAAGATGAGATGAAATATACCTTTATGGGTTCAGATTTTATTAAATTGTCCAGAAGGCCCAATGTGAGAATTTATTGGTAAAGTTTTCCCCAAATTTTAACCTACTTGAAGTCCTAGCTAAGCCAATCTCTGGAGAAATATAAGGCCAACTTACATCAGGAATTTGGTTAATATAATTCATCAAATTAACAAATTAAAGAAAATCATGATTATCTCAATAGAAAATTGAGAAAATACATTCGATAAATTTCAATATTCATTCATAAGCAAATGTCTTCTAAATAATAAATGGAAAGAATATTTCTTAACTCTATAAAGTTTAACTTGAAAGAGATTACCACAAAAAACATATTTACAGTGAAGCTTTAGAAACATTTCCATTAAAATCAGGAATAAGATAAGTTTTCTTATATAATTTACTGCTTCCATTCAACATTATATAAAATATTCTAGTCTGTAGAACATAAAAAAAGTCAAGGATTAAGAAAAAACAAAAACATATTAATTTGTACATCTTCTATGATTGCCAGAACCTCAAGAGAATCTACAAATAAATTACAAATATGTTCTTACACAGTACAAATATTAAAATATAATTTTTAAGGAAAGCTATAATTTAAACAGCTCCAGATTTTAAGGTATACATAAGTTATATAAGCCTTAGCACTGAATATCACAGAAGTATTGATATTAAACAACTACATACAAGAGACTTACTATACTTACAGTTGGTAAGTTTGAAATGAACTCAAAGCAATTATAAGGAATACATAAATAAGGGTTTTAATTCAACTTGATAAAAATAATCTGAAATTTTAGAGAAATCAAAGGACTATGATGAGGAATGAAAATGCAGAAGAACATGATATAGATACTTAATATTCTTGGTAAAAGAATAAGGAAAAAAATTAAAAAATAAAAAGAATAAGGAAATGGTTAGATTTCTCAGATACTGCTCTAGTCCCAGGAGTTGCCCAAGTCATGAATCAATTTTGTTTCACTCAAACTTTTTAAATGTAATTGATCTAAAGAATTTTCCTTTGAACAATTCTCATGCAGTTGGCAAGAACCAAAGTTGAACTCCAATAGCCCGGGAGCAACCAGGCCTAGATACAAGAAGTCAATCCTGTTCCTGTCTTGCTGCATCTGAGGATTATAGTTGAGAGGAGGTGAGCCACTCTCAGTGCCTGGGAGGAGTCTGCCAGGACACCATAGCACTGCTCCCAGTGCAGAAGAGGTGAGC
Organism: Heterocephalus glaber; assembly: GCF_053883595.1. Lineage (NCBI taxonomy): Eukaryota > Metazoa > Chordata > Mammalia > Rodentia > Bathyergidae > Heterocephalus > Heterocephalus glaber. Next base: position 38,929,501 of record NW_028258324.1, on the reverse strand, counting down.
CAAGCAGGCACCAACAACACACCCCACCAACAACAACTAAATGAGAAGACATGTAAACAAGCCTCAAAACCAGACTTCCAGATCACTGACAGCAACCCCCAAGGGAAACCAAATGGAACACTCTAATACTCAACCACCTGGACTCCCTGAACTGGCAACAAAAGAGGATCTGGAAGAAATGAAATCAGAAATAATTTCTCAGATAACAGCAGAGATTGTGCCCATAGTCCAAGGCATGATTAATAAATCTAGAGAGGACACATAAAAAATAGAAGAGCTGAGGAACATGATGGGATGCCAACATAGGAAACAAATGGAATCCATAAAACAGATGCAAACAGATTTCCGGGAAATTAAAAACTCCATTGAAAGTGTACATAGCAGAATGAGCCAATGTGAGGATAGAATTTCAGATGCAGAAGATTAGATTGCAATTAGTGACCAGGAAAAGAAAAATCACTTTAAAATTGTAAGCAACCATGAGAAATCAATCCAGCAGCTGCTAGACGATGCAAAGAAGAATAATATAAGACTGATGGGCGTCAATGAAGAAACAGGAGAGAATGCAGATGACATAAAAAAAAAAACCTGTTCACAGAAGTGATGGCAGAAAACTTCCCAAGAAGGGGAAAAGAACTTGGCATACAGATAAGGGAGGCATTTAGGACTCTAAACAGGCTTGATCAAAAAAAAAAAAATCTACACAAAGGCATATAACAGTTAGGATTCCAGAAACCCAACAGAAGAACAAAATTCTACAAGCAGAGAAAAGAAACAAATCACATACAAAGGAAAGCCCATCAGAATCACAGCAGACTTCTCAATGCAAACCCTCAAAGCAAGAAGAGCTTTGAGTGATGTATTACAAGCCCTAAAGGAAAACAGCTTCCAACCCAGATTGATGTACCCTACAAAAATATCTTTTAAAATTGATAGAGAAATAAGATACTTTCATGACAGAGCAACTTATGAACTTCATGAATACCAAACCAGCACTCCAAAACATTTTAGACAGTATCCTAGGAAAACAAAATGAGGATCACAACCCTAGGAAGCCCAGCAGAATGAATCCATTGGGAGTGACAAGAAATTAAATGCAAAGTGCAAGAATACAACAAAAAGAAAAAGTCATGACAATGATAAGTCAGTATGTATCAGTTATAACCATCAATGGTCTCAATGGTCTCAATTCACCATTCAAAAGAAATAGACTGGCAGAATGGGTCAAGAAGCAAGATCCAACAATATGTTGCATATAAGAAACACACTTAATTCAAAAACAAACTCATAGACTGAAAATTAAAGGGTGGAAAACAATACTCTATGTGACAGGAACCTGAAAAAAAAGCAAGAGTACCTATCCTCTTTGCAGATCGAGTGGATTTCAGACCAAAACCTGAAACACTTCTGGTCCCAAGAATTTCGAATAAGGGATAGTCAACTTGTATGTACAAATCAATTGTGAACATGTGTTATCATTCTTCTTAAGTAAAAACTTAAGAATAGAACTGTTGGTTCTTAACAGTAATACAAGTAATTTCTATACTGTTTTCCAAAATGGTTTTATCATTTTACATTCACATTAGCATTATTAGAAAGTTCTAAGTAGTTCACACCTAAGATGACATCTATTCTTTTAAAACTTTTAACTTAATCTCCCAAATGAGTGTATAATCTTCTTATTGTACTGATTAGTATTTTCTGATTCTAGGGTTGCACACCTTTCCTTGTGCTGTACTGGCTATTTATCATCTTCTTGTGTCTACTTTTTAACTGGATTGTCTATTAATGAGCTGTAAGAGTTCTTTATATATTCTGGCCATAGGTTATATGTGTCATAAATATGGTCTGTTGAAGGACTACTTTTCATTTTCTTAACAATGTCATTTAAACTTCTAAATTTTGATGGAATCTCATTTATCAATTTTTTCTTTTATACATCATGTTTTTTGTATCCTAGGAAATTCTTGCCTACCCTAAATTCATAAACATTTTCCCTTATAATTTCTTCTTATAGTTTTATAGTTTTGGTCTTTCATATTTAGGTTCATAGACCCTTTCAAGTTATCTTTATGTATGGAAATAAAGGGTTGAGGTTAATTTTTTACATACAGATAGCAGGTGTTCTAGTACAATTTGCTGAAAACACTATCTTTCCTGTGCTCTTGAGTTGAGTTTATGTTCTATAAAATGTGTTAAATAATCTTTCAAAACTCAGTGGACCATATATATGTGGTTCTATTTCCAGATTTTCCCTTTTATTCCAATGATCTATATGTCTTTCCTTACACCAACACTGCCTTGATTACTGTAGCTTTAGAGGAAGTCTTAAAATTATGTAATAAGAGCCGTTGATTTAGCTCAGTGGTTCACCCACCTGCCTCACAAGCACAAGGACCCAAGTTCGATCCCTGGTACCAAAAAAAAAAAATTTAGGAACCAGGGACTTAGCTTAGTGGTTCTGGCACCTGCCTCACAAGTGCAAGGTCCCAAGTTCAATCCCCAGTACCAAAAAAAAAAAATTAGGTAATAAATGTCTTCCAACACTTTTTTTTTTAGCTTTTCTAGGTCCTTTGTACTCTTACATAACTTTTAAATTTCAATTTACAATTCTTCATTTATAGCAAGTATACATAGACCTGAATTTTTACACATACCTTTTGTTTTCTAATCCTGCTAAATTCAAATATAAGTTCTAGGGGCTCCTAGAGATTTATTAGTATTTTTTGTGTAGATGATCATTTCATCCACATATAAATAGTTTACTTATACCTTTCCAATCTTATGCTAATTGATTCTTTTTATTGCCAGACTATTTTTGTTTTGGGCCTATGTTTCAAAGTTTAATGGACAGATGTTGAGTACGCATATCTGCCCTTGTTCCCCACCTTAGGGAAAAAGCATTGTATCTTCTCCATTCATATAAGGCATTTTTGCTGGAAGTATGGAGTACATGGCTTATCTGTTCAGAAGGCTCTGTTCTACTTCTAGTCTCCTGATAGCTTTTACCATGAACAGCTGTAGAAATTAGTCCAATACTTTTTCTCCAACTACTGACAGGATCATGTGGCTTTTTCCTTTCTTCTGTTAAAATGATGACTTATGGGGGTGGATCTTCCAATGCTGAACCAACATTGCCATTCCTATAATAAAACCACTTTCTACATCCTGCCAGATCTGACTTCTAAGAGTTTGTTTTGTTTAACAAATTTCTATCTATGTTCATATTTTTTCTTCTATTATCTTCATCCAGTTTTAGGATTAGCACAATGTTGAGTTCCTAAAATGAGGGGAGAAGTGTTCCTTCTTTTTTCTGCTTTAAATGTTTGATATAATTCACCAGTTAAAATGTATATGAGCCTGTTTTTCTCATATCAGTAGGTTTTCAAGCTAGGACTATACTTTCTTTAATAGATGCTATTCAAATTTTATATTTCCTCCACAGTCAGTTTCATTAATTTATCTTCCAAGGTACTCCTTAGAAGTTGTCAAATTTATTTCAAAAAGGACTTTGGTAATATGCCTTCTATATCCTTTTAAATTCTGTAAAATCTGTGGTAATGTCCTCTACATTTTGATATTGTGATTTTAAAAATGTATAATTGATATTGTGTAATAGGAAGAAAAGATCTAAAGGAGTACAGGAAGTGGGAGGAGTAGGGGAAAGGAAAGAAGGGAAATGGAAACAAAGTCTTTGCAAATAGAGATGGGTGGACTGGGTGAAGGGAGGTCAGGGGAAGGAGAAAAAATTTTTAAAAAAAGAATAAGGAAAAGGAATAAAGGTAACAAAAATTAATTCATGAATATATGGAACTGATTACATTTCATATTATCAAAGAAAGAAACTGTTCAATTAATGATACTGTGTGATAATATGCTACCTGATTCGATAAATTAATATGATCTATTAATAAAACAGACATATTAGTAAAATTAAATCTCTGCCTTACACTATTTATAAAATTTTATTCTTTGTTGATTAGAGAGCTAAGTCCAATTTTCATAGTATTTCTTTTGTCATGTAAAATGTACACATTGTTGAACATCTTGCATTTTTCATTTTATGCTTATTAGAAATGGTTTGATATAACATATAAAATAATGAAGACAATTCTTCACTTCTAAAACTTTGTATAGTACTCCATTACATAAGCATATCAAAATGTATTTAACCATTCTCCTATTGTTGGGATATAGACCATTTCTAATTATTTTTATGTATGTGTATATAGACAATACAGAGAGATAAACATATAGATTAGATTGTGGTACTAATTTTCTGTTTTTAAATTAATACTATTGGTACATTATAGAGATACATAATGATAACATTCATCATATCAAATTTGGATGTGTGCATGATATATTTTGATTCTTTTTTACCCTTTCCTTCCCCTCCTGTAACCCCATCCTCCCATCCTTATTTACGAAAGCTTTGTTTCCATTTTCATTCCATTCTCAATTTGTCTTTTTCTTTCCTTTCTTTCCCTCTCCCCCCCTCCCTAGTTCCCCTTCCCATTTGAACAGTTTCTTACTAATTAATATTATCTATTACACACTGTGGTCATTATTTACACTTTCAGTTTCTAATACTAGAGAAACCATATGATATTTAATATGTATGTCTGATTTATTTCACTTATGTGTATGATCTGAAGGTGCATCCATTTAACTAGAAATCTCTCAACTTTATCCTTCTTTATGGTAGAGTAGTACTCTATTATACACACACAAAAAACCCCACACATCTTCTTTGTCCATTCATCAGTTGATGGTCATTTGGGGTGTTTCCAAGATTTAGCTATTACAAACTGTGCCACTATAAACAAGAGTGTGCATATATCACTGTGGTATGATGCTTTTAATATTTTGTGGGAAGATACTAAGAAGAAAAAGAGCTGAATCTATTGGAACTTCTAGTTTTAGTTTTTTGAGGAATCTCCACACTGATTTCCACAGTTGTTGCACCACTCTCTACACTCCGACCAACAGTGAACATGGGTTATTTTTTCCCCACAACCTCACCAGCGTTTTTTATTGGTTGATTTCTTGATAATAGCCATTCTTTCTGGAGTGAGATAGAATCTCAGCATTGGTTTTTTTTGTTTTGCTTTGTTTTGTTTGGTACAGGGGATCAAACTTGGGTCCTTGCGCTAGTGCAGCAGGCGGCCAAACCACTGAGCTAAATCCCCAGCCCCATTGTTTTAATTTCCATCTCTTGAGTGACTGGTGATGTTGAACATTTTTGTTTTGTTTTGTTTTGTTTTCTTATTTTTTATTAGTGCATATTAATTATACAGAATAGTGGGTTTCATTATGGCATATTTATTCTTATATATATACATATATATGCTCTGATCTCATCCACCCCATCATCTCTGTTATCTTCTATTCCTCCAACCACCTTCTTCTTCTATAATAATTTTTCTTCTGTTTTCATATCATCTTTCAACCCCTAGATTCTGCCTACGAGAGAAAATGTGATCATAGACTCTCTGAGTCTGGTTTATTTCACTTAATTTGATGATCTTCAGTTCCATCCATTTTCCTGAAAATGACATATTTTTGTTCTTCTTTATGGTTGACTATTACTCCACTAGTGTGTGTATGTGTATATATAGTATATATATATGCATATGCATATCATATTTTCTTTATCCATTCATCCATTGATGAGCATCTAGCTTCCATAACTTAGCTACTGTGAATTGTGTCACTATAAACATAGGTGTGCAGGAATCCCTATAGTATGCTAACTTTGATTCTTCTGGGTGTATACCAGGAAATGGAATACTTGGGTTGTATGGTAGTTCTACAATATTTTTAGTTTTTAAAGGAAATTCCATACTGATTTCAACAGTAATTGTGCTAGTTTCATTCCTGCCAACAGTGTAGCAGGGTTCCTTTTACCCCTGCATCCTCAGGGCTGGGCAAGGGTGAAAAATAAGAACCAAGAGAGATTATGTAAAGGTGCAAATTTCCAATGATGAATGTCATTATATTTTATACCTAAAACGTACCAGTGATTAGAATGAATAATTGATAATGCAAAATAGGAAGAAAATGTCCAAAGGGGTAGGGGTAGTGGGAGGGGCAGGGGAAAGGAAAGAAAGGAAAGGAAAAATGATGAGAAATGGAAATAAAGTCTTTGTAAATAGGGAAGGGTGGAGGGGGTGAAGGGAGGGCTAGGAATGGGGAAAAAAATAAGAACCAAGATGCATCATGCAAAGGTACAAGTTCCCAATGAGAAATGTAATTGTGTTGTATACCTAAAATGTACCAATAAAAGAATTTAACAAAAAAGAATACAAAAACAATAAATGTTGAACATTTTTCATATATTTATTTGCTGTTTTTACTTCTTCATCTGAGAAGTGTCTATTCATTTTAGATGGCCATTTTTGAATTGGGTCTTTAAATTTTGGCATTTGATTCTTTTGAGTTCTTTAAATATTCCATACATCAGGCCTTTGTCTAAGGAATAGATGGCAAAAATATTTTCCCAAGTTGTGAGTTGTCTCTTTGTTGATAATTTCTTTTGCTGTGCAGAAAGATTTTTGATAAAATAAAATCCCAGTTGTAGTTGCTGTGTGATATTTCCAATGCAATTGGAGTTTTTTATTCATAAAGTCTTTGCCCACACTTATGTCTTCAAGAGTTCTACCTATTGTATCTTCCAGAAGATTTAGTACTTTTGTTTTAATATTAGATCTTTGATCCATTTTGATTTTAGTTTAGTGCATGGTGAAAGATATGGGTCTAGATTTAATCTTTGGCATGTGGAAAGCTAGTTTTTCCAGGACCACTTATTAGAGAGGCTATCTTTCTTCCAGGGAAGGTGTTAGGCTCCTTTGTCAAAGATGAGGTGGCTGAGAGTATTTGGAGTTGATTCTGCACCCTCTAGTCTGTTCCATTGATCCTTGGGTCCGATTTCCTTTTTGTATGTGTGCCTGTACCATACTTTTTTATTACAGTAGCTTTGTAGTATAATTTCACATCAGGGATTGTGATGCCCCAGCCTTGCCTTTGTTGTCCAGAATTGTTTTTGCTATTCTAGGTCTCTTCTGGTTCTAGATAAATTTTATGATTATTTTCTCTAATTCCCAAAAGTGTGCTACTTGTATTTCAATTGAGATTGCATTAAATCTGTATAAAAATTTGGGGAGTGTGGCCTTTTTCACTATATTTGTTATTCCTACCTGAAAACAAGGATATCTTTCTATTTTCTAATGTCCTTATTGACATCCTTTCTCAGAGTACTGTAGTTTTTCATGTAAAGTTCTTTTACTTCCTTTGTTAGATTTATTCCTAAGTATTGCAAATTTTGGATGCTATTGTGAAAGGTGTGATTTCCCTAATTTCTCTCACAATGAGTTTGTTATCTGTGTACAAGAATGCTATTGATTTTTGAGTACTGACTTTATATCTACTGAATTTGTTTATTAAATCTAGTGCAGTTTATAATTATCTGCTTATTAAATCTAGCTTATTAAATCTGGCACAGTTTTGGGGGTCTCCTATGTAGAGTAACACGTCATCCTGAAATAATGATAATTTAAGTTCTTTTCTTATCCTTATTACATTTATTTCTTTCTCTTCTCTGGCTAATATTTCCAGAACTATATCAAATAAGAGAGGCAATAATGGACATCCTTGTCTTTTTCCTGATTTTAGAGTGAAAGCTTTCAATTTTTGACCATTTCATATAAGGTTGGCTGTTGGTTTGTCATAGATGGCTTTTACCACATTGAGATACAGATTAACTATTCCAATTTTCCACAGAATTTTAATCATGAATAGGTGATTGGCTTTGTCAAATACTTTTTCTGTGTCTACTGAGATGATCATGTGGTTTTTGTCTTTGGCTCTGTTAATATAATGTATTGCATTTATTTATTTGCATATGTTGAACCATCCCTGTATCCCTGAGATGAATCCTACTTGATTATGCTATATAATCCTCTTGATGATTTGCTGCATTCTGTTTGTCAGTATCTAATTGAAGATTTTTGCATCTATGTTCATTAGGGAGATTGGCCTGTAGTTCTCTTTTTTTGGTTGGATCCTTCTCTAATTTTGGTATCAGGGTAGGCTTGCTTCCAGGAATGAATTTGGGAGTATTCCTTCCCTTTAAATTTCATTAAAGATTTTGAGGAGTAATGGCATTAGATCTTCCCTAAATTTCTTCTAGAAATCAGAAATGAATCCATCAGGCCCTGGGCTTTTTTTTTTGGTAGGTTTTTGGTTGAATCTTTAATTTTGTTGACTGATATTGAGTTAGTTAGAATTTTTATATCTTCTTGATCCAGCTTTGGTAACTCATATGTATCTAGGAATCTGTCCATTTCTTCTGTGTTTTCCATTTTATTAGAGTACAGGTTCTCAAAGAATGTATTAATGATCTAGATTTCTGCAGGATTAATTGTGATTTCACCATTTTCATTCATAATTCCATAGATTTGAGTCTTTTCTTTCCTTTTTTTTGATAAGGTTGGCTAAGCATTTATCAATTTTATGTAATCTTTCAAAGGACCAACTCTTTGATTCATTGATTCTTTGTATTATTTTCTTAGTCTCACTTGCATTAATTTTTGCTCTGATTTTTTATAATTTCCTCCCTTGTACAATCTTTGAGCTTGACTTACTCATCTTTTTCTAGAATCTTCAGGTTCAATATTAGGTTATTTATTTTAGCTCATTTTGTTTTTCTGATGTGGTAATTTACTGCTATAAATTTCCCTCCTGGGACTGTTTACATTGCATCTCATAAGTTCTGGTATGTTGTACTCACATTATCATTTAAATGTAAAAACTGTCTAACTTCTTTAATTTCATCAGTGACCTATTTGTTATTCAGGAGGGTGTTATTTAATTTGCATGCGTTAATGAAGTTTTTGTGGTTTCTTTTGCCATTGATTTTTGATTTCATTACACTATGATCTAACAATATACATGAGATAATTTCAATTCCTTTGGATTTACTTAAGCATGTTCTATGAGCTAGTATGGGTCTATTTTGGAGAATATCCTGTGCACAGCTGAGAAGAAAGTAATTTCTGATGTGGGGTGGATCACTTTGTAGACATCTACTAAACCCATTTGTTCAAAAGTTTGATTCAGTTCTGATATTTCTTTGTTAATTTCTTCTCTAGTTGATCTCTCTTTTTGTGATGGTATGGCATTGAGATCCCCCATGACAATTGCATTAGTGCTTATTTGATTTTTTATGTCTGTTAATATTTGTTTTATATAGTTTTTTGTGCTGGTATTTGGTCCATATATATTTATGTTTGTTATTTTTTCCTCTTAGATTGTTCCCTTAACAAGAATGTAGTGACTTTCTTTGTCTCTCTTGATTAGATTAGTCTTGGCTTGAAATTCACTTTATTTGCCAATGGAATAGCTACTCCTGCTTTTTTCCAGGCTCCTGTCACAGGAGTATTGTTTTCTATCCTGTGACTTTCAATCTATGAATTTCTTTTAAAGTTAAATGTGTTTCTTTTATGCAGCATATTGTTAGATCTTGTTTCTTGACCATTGTACTAGTCTGTTTCTTTTGATTGGTGAATTGAGACTATTTATGTTGTTGATTATAACTGATATGTATTGACTTATCCTTGTCATGTTATTTTCCTGTTGTTCCCTTTTTTTCTCCGTTTAATTATTTTTCCTGCCTGGTAGATTCATTCTGTTGTAGTTCATGGAGTTGTAGTTTTCATTAACTCTTTCTAGAATGTTCTTCAGAATATTTTGGAGTGCTGGTTTGGTGATCATGAATTTCTTCAGGTGTTCTTTGTTAAGGAAGTATCTTATTTCTCTGTTAATTTTGAAAATTTTACTATATTCTTCAATGTGGGTTGGAGGTTGTTTTCTTTTAGGTCATGAAACACTTCACTCCAAGTGCTCCTTGACTTAAGGGTTTGTGTTGAGAAGTTTGCTGTAATTTTATAAGTGATTTGTTTTATTTCTCAACAGCTTTTAATATTCTGTTCTTGTGTTGAATTTCCAGTTTCCTGACTATTATATGCCTTGGGGAAGATTTTTTTTGTCATGGCTAATTGGAGCTGTATATGCCTCACTTATCTGTGTGTCAAATTCTTTTTTACATGCTTGGGAAGTTTTTTGCCATTACTTCTGTGAACAGGTTTTTTATGTCATTTGTGGTATCTCTTTTTTTTTGGTAACTCTAATTAATCTTATATTATTCTTCTTTGGATTATCTAGCAGCTGTTGGACTGATTTTTCTTGGTCCTTTGCTATTTTAAAGGAATATTTATTTTCATGATCAATAACCTCAATTTTGTGTTGCAGATCTGATATTCTGTCCTCACATTGGTTCATTCTGCTAATTATACTTTCAACAGAATTTTTAGTCGCCTGGATATCTAATTAATTTTTTTTCATAGATTCTATTTCTTTCCTATGTTGGGCATTTATGGTTTCCACCATTATCCTAAGCTTCTCTATTATTTATTTGTATCTTCTCTAATTCACTAATCATGCCCTTCATTTATGGCCATCATCTTTAAAGTTATCTGAGAAATTATCTCTGATTTGATTTTTTTCTAGATCTTTCATTTCCTTTTTTACTTCCACTGTGAATCAATTTCAGATAGTCCAGGTGGGTGGTTTTCAAATTATTCTACCTTGTTGCACTCTGAGTTTGTCTTTGGCAAGCTGGAAGTCTAGGGTTGTCTCTTGCTTCTATGTCTTCTAATTTTCTTATTTTTTTAAGTTTAATTCTTACATTGATACTTGTAAATTGGTTATGGTAGATATTTTTATTTCTAGTATTGAGAACCTTTAAGAAATGATTATTTCTCAGAGATGTCTTCCAGGTATAGATGGCTTTTGGGTTTTGAATCTGTTGCAAGATACCACTTTAATTTATTTTGGATGACAAATTTCTGCCTATATGGCCTAGGCCCTTGTTCTTTGTCACTGATCTATAATATTTTTTTCTTTTTTAATTAATTTTATTGGTACATTTTAGGTATACAATATAATTAAATTGATCATGGGAAATACATACCTTTACATAACAGATCTTGGTTCTTATTTTTTCCACATTCCCCTGCCCTCCCTTCAACCCCTTGACCCCTCCCTATTTACAAAGACTTTGTTTCCACTTTTTCATTTTCTCATATTAATTCTGTTCACTTCTTTCCTTTCTCCAACTCCTCTCATTTCCCCTTCCCCTTTGAAACTTTTCTTCCTATTTCACATTATCAATTATGCCTTTTGATCCTTATTCACACTTTGAGTTTCTTACACCATAGAAACTATTTGGTATTTATACTTGTCTGTACTATGTGTTTCACTTAAGAGTACCGCCTCAATGTGCATCCATTTAGCTATAAATGCCTCTAATTTCTCATTCTTTATGGCTGAGTAGTACTTCATTTTATAAAAAACAAAACAAAACACTATTTCTTTATCCAGTCTCCAGTTGATGGGAAAATGGGCTGTTTCCAAGTTTTAGCTATTACAAACTGTGCTGCTATGAACATGGGTATGGATATATTGCTGTGGTATGATTCTCTTAATTCTTTTGGGAAGATACACAGTGGAGGAATAGCTGAGTCAAATAGGACCTTTAATCCTAGTTCTTTGAGGTATCTCCATACTGATTTCCACAGCTACTTCACCAGTCTACATTCCCACCAACAGTAGAGCAGGGTTCCTTTTTCCCCACAACCCTGCTAGCCTTTGTTATTAGTTGATTTCATGGTAGCAGCCATTCTTTCTGGAGCAAGGTGGAATCTCAGCATTGTTTTCATTTGCATCTCTCGAATGACCAATGATGTTGAACATTTTCTCATGTTTATTTGCTATTTCTACTTCTTTTTCTGGGAAATGTCTGTTCATTTCAGTGCTCATTTTTGGATTGGGTCTTTAAATTTAGGAAGCCTGATTTTTAAAAATTCATTATATATTCAAGATAGTAGACCATTGTCTGAGGGATAGCTGGTGAAATTTTTTCCTACATTATGTGTTGTCTCTTCATGCTGGTGGTGGTTTCTCTTGTTTTGCAGAAGCTTTTTAGTAAGAAGAGATCCCACTTGTTGATTCTTTGTACTACTTTACATGCAACTGAGATTTCATTTATGAAATCTTTTTCTACACCAATGTCTTCAAGAATTCTACCTAACCTCTTTTTCAGCTGGTTTAGTGATTCTGTTTTAATATTTAGATCTTTAATCCATTTTAATTTTAGTTTAGAGCATGGTGAGAAATAATGAACACAGATGCAAAAATCCTCAATAAGATACTGACAAACAGAATTCAGAAGATCATTAGGGAGATCATACACCCTGACCAAGTGGGATTCATCCCAGGGATGCAGGGATGGTTCAACATATGCAAGTCAATAAATGTAATACACTATGTTAATAGAGTCAAAGACAAAAACCATATGATCATCTCAATACATGCAGAAAAAGCATTCAACAAAATCCAACACACACTCATGACAAAAACCCTACAGAAAATTGGAATAGATGGTCTCTATCTCAACCTGATAAAAGCCATCTATGAAAAACCAACAGCCAACATCATATTAAATGGTCAAAAACTAAAACACTTTTCACTAAAATCAGGAACAAGATAAGGATGTCCACTACCACCATTCCTGTTCGATAGTTTTGGACATATTAGCCATAGCAATTAGACAACAGAACAAAATAAAAGAAATAAAGATAGGAAATGAAGAAGTTAAATTGTCATTATTTGCAGATAACACGATACTCTATATAGAAGATCCCAAGAACTCCACCAAAAGTCTTCTAGACTTAATAGTCAAATTCAGTAGAGTAGCTGGATACAAGGTCAACTCACAAAAATCAATAGCTTTCCTGTACATGAAAAACAGACTCACTGAAAGAGGAACTGGATAAATAACTGCCATCACAATATCATCCAAAAAAAATGAAATACCTAGGAATTAACCTAAAGAAAGAAATCAAAGGCCTCTACTCTGAAAACTGTAGCGTTATGAAAAAAGAAATAGAAGAGGATACCAGAAAATGGAAAGACATTCTTAGCTCTTGGGTAGAAAGAACCAATATAATGAAAATGGCCATACTTCCAAAACTGTTCTATAGATTCAATCCAGTCCCAATTGAAATTCCAACAGCATACTTCACAAAACTTCAGAAAACTATCCAAAAATTCATTTGGAACAAGAAGATACCTAGAATACTAAAAGCAATTCTAGGCAACAAAGACAAGGTAGGTTGTATCATAATCCCCAACTTGAAACTATACTACAAAGCTACTGTGATAAAAACAGCATGGTACTGGCAAAAAAATAGACCTGAGAATCAGTGGAACAGATTAGAAGATGCAGAAACAACTCCAAACACACTCAGCTACCTCATCTTTGACAAAGGAGCCAAACACCCTCACTGGAGGAAAGATAGCCTCTTTAACAAATTGTGCTAGAAATATTGGTTTTCAACTTGCCAAAGATTAAAAGTAGACCTATATCTCTCACCATGTTCTATAATATTATTTATGACTCTCAGGCAATCTCAGTCTTGGCATAAAAGGAAGAACAACTGATTAGAAGAATTATGTCACCTTGGCTAAAGTAGTACAATCAGTAATACAAATACCATTTAAGCACACCCAAGAAAATGACCAACTGTGGTAAGTATTAATTTGCCACCTTTAACCATATGAATTGATTGTAGTTATAAAAATATCTGAAACAAACTAGAAAAATGTGAACAGTAAATATCCCCTTAATATGGCCATTTTGCCCTCAAGAGAGAAAATTTAAAGAGTGTTAAGGAAAAACAAATATAAAAAGAGAAAGGGATTAGAAGCAAGGCTGAAGGACAAAGGAAGATTATGCAAACTTTAGGAATTGGTGAATACAGGAGGGAAAGAAAGAAGGAAGAAACAGAAACAAGAACAAAACAACAACAAAACACTAGAAACAATGCTCTCATTTATATAAAAATGAGGACAAACAATCAACAAAAAGAGAAAAAATAATGAATAAAAAAATCAAAGAAAGGAAGAAAAACAGAAAAAAAATTATTCCCTTCATGGGGTGTCTCTATTGTCTTTGGTTAACAGACAGAACCCACATCTATGATCCATCCCAGCAAGCCAGCAGTACAATTATGGTGCTTGTAGATAATCTCAGAAAACCTGGGCCTTTAATTCCACTGAAGTTCAGGATGCTTCTAATTTCTGGCTGTGAGTCTGGAACCTGAGTTTTGCATTCCCCATACTCTAAGTGCCTCCTACCAGCTGAAATGCAGCTCCTTGACCTCCTGCCAGCTAGAACTCGGCTTCACCTCACCTTGACACTTGTAGCTGCTAGATGAAACTAACCTGAAGCTGCTCTGAGTTCTGGTTTCTGAGGACCTTTTTCAAAATGGCTGCCACCCAATCACCATCTCCTGGAGGGCATCTGAACCCAAATAACTTACCAGCAACTGCAGTCCACAGCATTCACTGTTGCGTTCTACTGGTGCATTTCTCCGTGGAGGTTTCTGGGATCACCAGTAGTCAATGGACCTCTACTAGTTTGAGCTACAGCTTCCCGCACCACAGGCCAGAGTTTAGAGAGAAAGCTCCACTTGCCATATTCCTCTTCTACATTGTGATCCCTCTCTCTGCTTTCCCTATGGGCTCTAATTCTCATTTCAGATCCTTACTGTTTCCCAGGGACCAAATTTTCTCTTTCTTCTCTTTTTCACGTTGCTATATTCCAATGTCTGGGTTCCAAATACCAGACAGCTATAGTATTAATTTTCATACATATTGCAAACTGACATTTATATCAAATCTATACTGGTTTACAGTTCCATGGGCAATATATTAGAGTCTTTTCCCCGTGAGTTACCACTCCTTGCTATATCAATAATTGCTCTTATCATGAATGAATTTGAGCATCTTTTTCATTTACTGCAGAACAATTTGTATTCTTTCTATAAATTGACTGTTCCTTTGCTCATTTTTACTTGTTATTCTCTTTTTAAATTATTAATTGTTTTAGTACATATTTGCAGTACATAATGATTACATTAATTTTAGGGAATTGGTGGTACATGTACATAACATAGCTCAATTCTTTTTCCCCTTCCCTCCAACTCCTTTTATTAAATTTGTAAATTTATAAGATAAATGAATCTTATGCTATTTTATAATCAGAGACTCTTTAGAATATTAACACATCATTTATGTTATTGTTTCAATAGTAAATATTCCTCTGTTTATTCTTTGGCTTTAATTTATACCAAATATTTTTATTAAATGCAGTATACTTTGTCATTCTACATGCTTTCTGGTTCTATTATGCACTTGGAAAGACTTTTTACCTCATAAAAATCTCCGTCTGGTCATTTTTAATGTTTTTTGTTTTTTTTTTTGCCACTGATCTTTAATTGGTAGTGATTTTTTTTATTTATTTGGTAGTGATTTAAATTTTTATGAGATATGAGTTCAATTTTCACTTTTTTCAAATGACCATCTAGTAGTCCCAAAATTTCTTGTTCCACTCTCTATCCTTGCTAGTTTAAAATGTCACTTTGATTACAAAATGTATAACTATACTTACTTAATTCTGTTTATTTTTTGTTTTATTCTAATTAATTTTTTCATTCATGTGTCAGCACTTTATATTAACAAAGTATAGTTAGTTCCCTCTTATTATTCTTCTTTTAAAACATTTTTGTAGTTTTTCATGTTTTTTTAATATATAGACATTAAAGTCAGGTAACCTCATTGCAATTTTGTTCATTATTTTCTTGCTTTTAACTTATATTCTTAAATTGCATAAAATTTATAAATTACCTACTGATATATTTACATTCTTATATGCTCTTATTTTGACTTTTCATCAATTCAGTCTTTTTGGCTCCAGTAAAATTTAGGTTTATTCATACAGATCATGCACATTTCCTTCTCAGTACATTTACCATAACTAACATATTTTAAATATTTCTAAATATTTTATTTTTCCTATTGTTGAATTTTTGTAAGTTTGTATTTTCTTCAAAGTTATCTTCTAATTAATTGGTGTTTGTATATCTTAAAATTTATAACTTTGGTGTATAAATTATGTAATTGTTATTGATTGAATTTTCTAATTGTTGAAAAAGACTCTTATACCCTTGAATTCTGAGTATAAAATTGCGTTATTTGTAAATTATCATATGATAATTTCAAATTATATGCTTTTAATTTATTTCTCTTTCCTCATTGGGTTATCTGACCTATATCATAGAATGATGGTATGAGTAGAAAACATGCTATTTTCTGAATGCATAGAATGCCTCTAGTGTGTGTGTATGTATACACACATACACATGTAGATATCTGTCATATACATATATGTTATATGTATTATATATATATCTGTATTCATCTTCTTCTTATATGTAGGTAGGGTTTTAAGGATCTACTTAATTTTTTCTCTGATCTTTTTCTTACCTTTTAGCTAGATTTACCTTTTATCTCAATTCATCAAAAAGGACATATGACAACAATATTTATCATCATCCTATATGTTCAAAAGTATTTGTTACTGTTATCCTTGACCAGAGTTCACAGGAATTTAATTTATACAGGCTATATTTTTTGAGTATTTTGTACAAATTGCTCCACCATCATTTTGAACTGAAAATTGCTATGAAAATATCTGAAAACAGCCTTATTTCTCCTTTATCTTAATAACTTGCTTTACTGTCCAACAAAACTTCAAAGTTCAATAGTTTCAGGGATGGGGATTTAGCTCAGTGATGCCATGATTGTCTTGCAAGCACAAGGTCCTGAGTTTGATCCCCAGTACCAAAAAAAGAAAGAAAGAAAGAGAAAGAAAGAAAGAAAGAAAGAAAGAAAGAAAGAAAGAAA
The DNA here is from genome assembly GCF_053883595.1 of Heterocephalus glaber. Taxonomy (NCBI): domain Eukaryota; kingdom Metazoa; phylum Chordata; class Mammalia; order Rodentia; family Bathyergidae; genus Heterocephalus; species Heterocephalus glaber. The sequence continues at coordinate 38,912,632 of NW_028258324.1, read as the reverse complement.
GAAAGAAAGAAAGAAAGTTAGTTCAGTCGTTCCATTTGGCCATGTCAGTATTTTTCTGAAATACAGCATTTCAACATAACATCTTCCTCTATTTATAAAAAGCTTTATTAATTAGTTCTTGTATCCTAGTTCTTGTTTTCTTCCTTGAAGAATTATTTCTTTCTTCATTTCTCTTTTCTTGTTAAAGTTTATTATTTTCTCTTCAATTTATTATATTTCCATCATACTTTCCTTTTTTCCTTTTATTCCCTAACCTCATTTTTTTCTTCTAATTGTTTTATTTCCAATTTACCTATTTCCGTAATTACATATCTTTCTAACTTTGTTAACTCAGATTTTATCTTTTTTATTGTCTCATCATTTTCTTTATAAATACTTAAACCTCTTCCTAAACTTGATTATTACACACACACACACTTCATGAGAAACTCTACAATTTCAAACTACTCCATAACAACTAAATTTTCCTGTGAAGTAATATTTACTTTTCATTCATTGTGTTATTGTAGATTCTTTTCTCATTTTGATTTGTATATTTGAATCTATCTTATGTCAATTCAGTTTTTAATACTTGAATTTTTCCATGGCTATATCTGCATATTATTTATAAAGTAGAATGTCTCACTTTCCTTTTACTTGAAATATCCACTGTAACCTAGAGTTTGTTTGTTCTTTCAACCATTACTTCTTTCTAGACTAGAATATGTCTTCTTTTCCTTTTCCATGCTAAAGAATATCTGCTAAAATTATAGCTAATATTTGTTATTGTTTCTTTAGTCACAGCAACTAAGTCCTGGAAAACTCAGCTCAGTCTCTCTGTACCCAAATCCCATCATCACAAAGAAAGTTTGAAATTGTATATTTTGTTATGGGTTCTTTACTTTGAAATATTTTACTTACATCTTCTTTTTGCAACCACAGATATTTTCTCTCTGCTTTGTGTCACATCACTTACTTGATAATCACTGTTCCTTGAGAACAATAGGACTTTTATTTTGGTTTATGTTTCAGTTTTGACCATATTTTACTGAATGAAGCAAAGAAAGCATTTCTGTTTCTCATTATTCTGTATGTATTTCAATAGAAAAAATAAAAGTTGACTTTATGCCTCTATTGTGAAACTGGAAAGATGCCCTAGAAATAAATTTCTTAAGCAAAGTGTTCAGTAGAAATTTAAATTAAACAGCACTTTTTAAAATAGCAAAAAGACATGCAATAGGCTGTGAGAAGAGTGCTGTAAATCATACAAGCAGATACAAGATTACAATACAGAATGCAGATGGACCTCAATTTACTATGGGTTGAATTATAATTATTTCAACTTCAGAATATGAAAGTAATATGTGTCCATTATAAACTTTACTTGAAATTTTGAATTTTGATCTTTTGAAGGGATAAACATATATAGTACAAAATATCTGGTGATGCTAAGCAGTGGCAGTGACCTCCAGTTCCAGTCCCCATATGATTACAAAGATTAACAATTCATGTTCTATACCATCAAATCATAATAAAAACTCAAACTTTATTGTGAGCTGTTTGATATATGTAGGTACACATATACAGTATGAAAATAGTTGAGAGAACTAAAAGCTGCAACAAGGATATTCCATTCCATAAAGCAGATGATGCAAGACAGTCCACTTGGGCTGAGTGGCCATGACCAGGGTTCTTTGTAACAAGTTTTTATTAAATGATTGATGACAGAATTGTTCTTTTTCTTATAAAATTGAAGCCAGACTACATTTTTTAAGAATGAAAAAAAATACTGTTTTGTGTCTTTCGTGTATTTTTCCTCTAAATGTCTCTATTTCCTTTTACTTTCTCAATTTTAATAGAAGATATCAAAATGAGGATCTCAGCATGAAAACTACTTAGAAAAGCCCCATAATTCTAGTGAATCATTTACAATTAAAATTGTTATTTGTTGTAATATAATAAAAATTAGATTATGGATGGGTTTGTTTGTCTATAGAGGAAATTTATTAAACTCATTTCATTGTAAAATATCAAGCTTTGCAAAGTTTCAGATCAATCAAAAGCAATTGATTGAAATCATGCATATAAGACCTTTTTGGACAGTGATTGTTTAATCAGGCTAACAATGACAATAAAAGACTGGGCTCCTCTCCCCCTTGTTCTTCACACTCCAGGGTCGTTTACTAGGATTTATCAAGGACAGACATCAAACATCTTGGTCCTTGGGCCACAGGCATTTTGAGCTGCACCATTATGAGAACCAATTCATCCGCTGGTGTAATCGAGGGTATAAGCCTTGTGGATACAGCATTATTCAGGCCCCCAGACCTGCCTTACTACTTCAGCACTCTACCAAGGATGATTACCTCAAGCAATGAGCTGTAGCCAGTTTCCATGGGGCAATGTTTAGTTCCTAAATCATTCTGCTGGGAAAGAAGTAAATTCTCCTGCAGACTAGCCTGTAGGAAATCAGTCTTAGACAATTAATCGTTACCTCTCACTACCAAAGTTAGAAGTCAGAATTCATTTCCCCAATATTTTTATTGATAGAGCAGTAGCATTTGATATAGGTTAGGCCAGTCAAGTATACACACACACACACACACACAAACACACACACACACACACAAAAACACACATACACAGAGGGAGAGAGAGAGAGATTTCAATTTAGAAATGAGGACCCAATCATGATAAGTAATCTTTTACTGAGAATGGTGAGAGAAAAAAAATCAAGCCTTAGGAAGCAGTGTGAACAGTTTCTATTATCTAATATCAAATGTGTACAGTGCACTCTGCAGCATTGTCTCCCAGTGGCACTAGTAGTGGTGTATTTGCTGAATACTCATAGTGCCATGAGTATATTTTTTCTCTGACTCCACAGCTTCACAAATCTACATCTTTTATTTTCTTAAAAGTTATATAATCTAATAATATGCTTTACCAAATCTCTTTTCTGTTTAAAGAGGATAAGTAACTTTTTAAAATTCTAATGAGAATTCTGACAGATCCTGGGTTAGTTGCAAACATGACTGAAAATATTATACCCCCAACTAAACAGAAATCTGAAATTGATTATTAGGACAGGTTGATTTGGAGATAATAAAGAGCTGGCCTCTAGCAATCCATGAAACAGTTAACTGAAATGATGGATTAATCGAAGACTGGTATCAGTGGATCACTACCATAGAACAGCATGAATGACATAAACTCTGTGAGGTAAACAGACTTCTAATTATACTAAAGAATCACAACAAAGGATCTTGTAGGCTCAAAAATATGAGTTCTCAGCTCAAAGTACACTGAAGAATTTTTATAGCTAAAGCATTTTTTTGTTTCATGTAGTTGCAGGGCTAATTAATAAAAAAATCTGAATTGTGTTAAATGACATCATATGTATATACATCTTTGCCAGGTCCATTAGGTAAAATTCAAGTCACCAATTATGCAAGATTAGAATCCTAAGAATTGAAATGTGTTCACACAAAAGGATTTAAATGACACAATTCAGTACTCTGAATTCCCAAACATCATGAGTGGGGACAGCTTCTCCTACCTTCTACTGGGTGGTGCTTCCTTCTGAGGACACCTTTCAGTGTCCAAGACAAGGGCTTTGGTCCTGCTAGAGAAAACCATTTCACATGTACAAGCACCACTCACTCTTTACAGGTCTAACACCTTGGTCAGATCTTGCTTACTCTTTTGGAGTAGAGGTGAGATCCAGAGCAATCACACATTCAACCTCACATGAGAAAACGTACCCACAAGAAAATTATAAAGTTTTCCTGATTAATATTAGTAAAAATCAGAGAATATGTGTGAGGATGGATTCTGATATTTTACTAAGAAATAAAGGCAATTATTTTAAAACAAACTAAATTTTTCACGTTGGGTACAAAGCAGATTATTTATTCGTTCTGTTTAATCAGCTGCAAAGGTATAAAAATATTTACAAAGTTGGCTGATTAAAATCTTGATTCCTAATAGTGAATAAATTTAAAGAATATGGATTTCTTATTCACAAATCCAAAGTCTTAAGGAGCTGGAAAAATTGAAGTGCATTTATCCTGATACTCATGTGCTTAGTATATCCAAAACACCTAAACCTAAACCTAAACCATGTTACTTCTGAGGAACCAAACCCTATGGAGAGGAAGTATAAGTAACATTTCCCTGGAGAGCAGCAATTACTGTAAATAAAAGGTATCAAGATGAGTTTTTCATTTGGCTGGAAATAGGTATAGATATGGTGGTTTTGAAATGGGTTCTTTATTGTAAAGCTGATGCTGAGTCCCTTGGGTAGAAAAGACAAAGTAGTGGCAGAAAAAAGAAAGAGAAAGAGAAACGAGTGCACAGTAGTGTTAATAAAGAGAAGTCAGCAAGGTTTTTAGAATGGTCTAACCAACAGCAATATTTTGTGGTGAGTGTCTGATCACTAGGTCCTTAAAATCTGAATCTGTGAACAGTGGACTTGAGTCAGTTCACAAACCTAATGTACCTTTCATAAGATGAGGCCATGTATAATTGAGGAATATCCTATAATAATATCAAAATTTTTCCTGTAGTCTTTACTTTATACCTCTCCCAAAGAGATTTGGAGCAAACAACCAGGCTAAATGTGCAGAGAGAAAAGGAACATAGTTAGATATTTCATAAATTATTAGATACTAGGTTTAAACCCAGTCCTGAGAGACACAGAATATTGTCATCTATTTAGGTTTGTTATTAAATAAAGCTATGCTCACAGAATAATATCTCAAGTGAATCTTATGGAACTCTTCTCCCTTTTGTTCTAGTAACTATCCCAAAATATAGTGGCATGTTGCAATTATATTTGTTGTGTTGATAAATTTCCCACTAGCTCAGGACATGGTAGTCCTATCTCTCTTCTATACAGCACTCAAATCCTGGGACTGGAATCATATGTAGGCTCATTCAGTCATATGTCTGGCAACTGATACTCACTGTTGGCAAGAAGCTTAGCTGGAGTTGTTAGCCAGAGCTCCCACCTGTGATTGATGGATATAGTGTGGAATTCCGCACAACATGGTGGTTGTGTTCCAACAATCACAATCATCTCAAGAAAGACATAGAGCCAGAAAGAATCTTCATCTCCTTTTCTAACACAGCACTATTTTTGGAATAGTACTTGGAAACAAACAGTATTATTTTTCTTTTTCTTTTTCTTTTTTGGCCTCTTTCTACTTCTCGAAGCAGTTACCAAGTTCCAACTGAATCCAAGGGGTGGGAATACAGACTTTATGTCTTGATAGGTGACAACAAAGTATGAATAGCATGTGCAACCAGAAATATTATTGTACCCATTTTGGGAAAATATAGGCTTTCACTCTATTCTGTGGCTATTAATCCAGTTCCAAAATATATAGTTCAAATAGATATATTTGGTAATTGGTAATCATCTCATTTTCTTCTATATGAATGAATCTTTTAAAATGACAAAGACTGTCATATACTTAATCAAGAAATTTCTCCCATTACAGCAGTTATCTAAAATTCATTCTTTTTTTCATTAAGTTTATTAGTACATTTTAGGAATACAATATGATGACGTTCATCATTGGGATCTTGTACCTTTACATGATATATCTTGCTTCTTGCTTTTCCCCCATTCCCCTTCCCTCCCTTCAACCCCTCCACCCTTCCCTATTTACAAAAACTTTGTTTCCGTTTTTTCCTTTGCTCATATTTTTTCCTATCCCTTCTATCCTTTTCCCTATTCCTCCCACTTTCTCTTCCCCTTTAGACCTTTTCTTCCTGTTTCACATTATTTATTTAAAATTCACTTTTATTTGAAGAGAAAACTGCCTCTGTTTGTGGGCTGGTCCATAAATATTAATCTGGTGAACACTTTACTTTTACTGTCTCAAAATGTAAAGACTATGAGAAACAGTTTGTAAGTCTAACATTTGTCAACAATATACCTTCACTGTTGTATCTCTGGGCCAAATCAACTATCTGGTTCTGTCATGACATAATGTAAAAGCCTTTATTACTGTCCATCTCAGAGTCCCATGGAGTCCACTTGAATGATAACATTATCTACCTACATACCGACAAACAAAAAGAAGTTAGTGTTTTAAATGCTATGGGAACACATAGGTGCTGTGGGCTTGCTACCACCATGAATTTGGGGGACTACAGTTGAAACCACAATTCTAGTGTTAAAAAAGAATTATCCTCTTTTTGGTTAGAAGTTAGTGTTTATTAGCTTTATACTAGTCTCCATTAAAGACTAAACAACTGACCTTTACACACCAGGACACACGGCAGCCTGTGGCACCAGTTATGGCCAAACATTGAAGTCATTAGGTTGGACTGCTCCAATGACATTCCACCAGGAACCACAGTTCCTGAGGATGCATAGTTCACATGAGCAGGTGGGTTGATTGTTCAGTGTGCTTATTCCTGCTGCAATGTCAGCACTCTTCAACCCATTCTTGGACAGACTCTACACATGGCAAGACTCTTATACCTAGTTGATGACAGAGGAAACTTTTAAAACCTAGTTCACAGAAGCTTTCCCCAATATGCTGGCACTAGCTGAAAATGGACTGCAGTAACCTTATAGCCACAATGGAATGTTGCTAAGATAAAGTAGAAAGATCATTCTCCCAACAGACACAAAAGCAGGGTACATATTGTGGTTCACTTTTCCTGGAAGGACAGATTGCATGAGAAACAATCGAAGGGCAATGACTAATAGTTTGACCAGATGGTCTGAGACAAAAAGGTTTGGATAAACCTCTCAGAATTAACTCAAAATGTGGAAGTATTTTTGTCCTATGCAAATGTTCAGCAGAAATTTCCCACAGAAGAGGAGATTCTCCATAATGAAGGGGACAAGTTGTTCTAACATGTAGATGCCAGCCAATCCCTCCTCCATTTCCCAGTACTGTTTATTTAACACTGTCATGTAGACACTCTAAATAGCAGACACGTTGGCATAAAAGGATTTAACATAGGCTCAGCAAATGGACTTCTCCTCACCAAAGCTAACTTGGCTATCATTACTCCTCAGCGCCCAATTTCATAGCAATAACATCCATCCATGAGCCTCAGACAAGCTCGCATATCCTGAGGAGATCAGATAGCCAGTTGGCAGCAAGTTGATTATTTTGGACCCCTGCCCCATAGAGGTTTTTTCCTTATTGGAATAAATACTTATTTTGGATTTGGATTTGCCTTCTCTGCTTGACACACTTTGCCAGCAACACCATCTGTTGACATGCTGAATGCCTAGTCATCATCAAGTTAACCCTAACAATATTACTTCTGACTAAGAAATCATAGTTTATGAAAGAAATGAGGCAATAGTTTGATGTTCATGGAATTCATCGGCATTGTTCCACAGAAATATCTGGCCCTAGAGAATACTGAAATAGTTTTTAAAGGCTCAGTAACAGTGTCAATTGGAAGATAATACTCAGTGAATTTTAAATAGTCTCCAATAAGATATGGCTTAGTTTTTGGTGTCCTCTTAGCCAGAATACAAAATCTGTGTTTCCAGGGATAAAAATGAAAATAGTTAATCTAAGACTCTGATATAATGTCTACTTTCAGTGAAGAGTTAGACTACTAAACTTTAAAATGTATTTTTAGAGATCATTTCATTCAAACTCGTAATTTTGGATTATAAAAAATTGTTCTTTCAAAATCATATGAATATGGTATTTATTTAAATTATTTGAACACATAGTCTACCTTGCTAAACTCAGAAATGTGAGGATTTAAGCATACAACACTAAGACTAGTATTATTCTATGCAGTCATAAGGAGCCTGCCACATAGTACATTCTTAATAGATATTGATGGAATGAATGACTTTTAAATAACAACTTCATGCAGAGACTTTCCAATATTTTTTTCTAAATATTCAGTTTTCATGTAACTTATTAAGAATATGTCTAGCATGCTGTAATATATATTATTCAGCAGTTCCTATTCCCTGTGTTAAAGTGATTTTTAAAATCATTTATATAGCTGTCTCTAATATTAGCAAACAATCCATTGCTTGTTAGACTACTTCAGCTCATAGTTATTCTACAGAGATAAACTGTATCTGAAAATATTTATTATTCTTAATCATGACATAATATTTTACCTAAATCAAAACAAGTTAACACCCAAAAGGAAAAATATAATGACATCACTTCTTTGAATTAGAAAGAAAAACTATTCTAAAGAAGCAAATGTGTTTTATTGCTATTTTCATAGACAGTAACTTAAATATGCTTGCCTTCCTTACCATTATGAGCAGTCTGTATCTTGCTCCTGTGTTACATTTTTGAAAATTTGAACCTATAAGATAAATGAGGCTGTCTTTTTCTTTTTGCCACAGACATTCTAACCCAATTCCCATAATAGTGAAAGTGTGCAAATCTCAGAACATAAACAGACTTACATTTTTTAATGGGTGTTGATCTCATGAGACAAGATTTTTAATTTTCCACCTGGCTACCAGGGAGGTAAAGAAAGACAGAAAAAAAAAGTAAAACTAAAATCTGTATGTAAATTTGTATCAACTCTTTAGAGATCTACCAATTTCATGCAACAAAAGTAACAGCCTGTGAATGAAACCAGTTCTCACCTGAAATAAAAATACATATTAAAATATTTGTCCTAAGGCTCAAACACCCATTTTTGAAATGGTTACAAAACTTCCAAGTCACTGGAGGTCTGCTACAAAAGTAACAAAAGCAAAAGCCATGTAAAAATTGTTTACTTAAGACTCAAATATTTTCTGATTTTATATATTACATTAAAAAAGAAAAATGCATGATGCATTATCTAAAACTGTCATCACAAAGTTATGAATGAAATAGTTTTAACAAATTGTAGCTTTCTTTTTTCTGATGCTGGAGATGAAATTCAGGGTTAAACTATAGCTTTTTGAAATAGTACATCAGTCATAACTCAACCAAAAATTCTATTTTCATTATATTACATGAAAAACAATAAAAATAGAAAAGAAAACAAATTGAAAAAGGAAATAATCAGTCATAAAATTGCACTATTTTACTTCAAATTACTGTATGATCCAAACATTCTGACATCGTCAGAATTAAAACTATTCTAATGTAGCAAATTAAACATACGTGTGATACAACTCTATTAGTCACAGATTGTTTTCTCTGTTTTTAAACAAGGATTACATTTATTTCATTCACTGGTTCCATACATTAAATCAAACCATTAGGAGGCACTATTAGAAATATAAATACCTATTTCAAGAAGACTAGGACAGAAGATTTGTATGTAAAACACTAAGGATAAAATAAGAAAGAATGAAACTTCTCTGTAACAAAGTGATGCCATGCTATGGGAATTAATAAATATATTCCGATTTGAGTATTAAAGAATGTTTCAAAAAAGTGCTAAGTGTAAGACTGTTGTATCTTATTATATGTCCCAAAGTGTCCAAAATAGTTCCTTCTCCTTGACAGTTACTCAACAAAAAGATTACTGAATACATTTTTAGGGAAAAATACTTTTTATCTAAGAAATATTATTCACAGCATATAAATCATAAATTTTCACAAAATCAGTGTATCTGATATAGCTGGCAGCTACATGGTTGAATTTTCTAAGATTAACTTGCATATTCTCTTCTTTTGTAAAGCTGAACAGGCTTTGCCAACCTATAGGTGAGTAACACTTTAACAGTATGTAGCTTTCAGACCTTTATGTGTGGTATATATTTTATATTTATTTTTAAAGCAAGTATATGAGGGAACAAAGCCACTGTTTTGATCCCATGGCAATCCAAGTGGATCAGGAATGCCATATTACACCAGGGATCAAACCCAGCAAGCAGCAGCAAGTCCTAAAATAATAAACATAATTCTCAAAATTTAATGGTTCCCCAGTGTGTTATTCAGCTTTCTGTTGATAGGACAAAGACCTGACATAACTGGTTTATGAAGGGAAAGAATTTATTTGAGCTCATAGGATTGGAGCTTCCAGTGCATGATTGCTTAGCCCTATTGCTTTTGGGCGAGCACATCATGTTGAGAGTACCTGGCAGAGTAAAATTTTCTCACCTCATGGCTAGGAAACAAAGGAAGAATGACAAAGAGACTTAGGTCTCAAAATCCCATTCAGGGACACACTTCCAATGACCTAAAGACATCTCATTCAGCTTCAGCTCCTAAAATTTTCACCAATTGCTAATTGCACCACCCTGGAGAACAATCTTTTATCACATAGACCATTGGGTGACATGTAGAACTAAATTATAAAACCTGCCTAGATCCTTCAGAAATCTTTATAAAATGTGTTAATATCTGATTACCACACCTGAAAAAGATTTTCTTGTGTTAAAAAAACCCAAGCCAAATAAAAGGAATCCTCCATAGCTATCATCATAGAATTGCAGCAACTAGTGTATGATACCAGACCACTTTCATTACAGAGACTTTCCATCTTTAAAGAAATATTTTTGTAAATACGACTTAAGAAATATGATGCAGGCAGAGACTAATGAACAGGGTAGATAAAGAATCTTTGCTTTCAAAGGCTAAATATTCTTCACTAAGTATATATTTTGTCACCCCTGGTTGTCAAAATCTCCTCATTTGACCTTTCAAATTGTCAGAAATGTGAAAGGACAAAGCTATCCCTAATAATCTACCAATCTCATTGCATCTGCCGAAACATTCTGGTATCCACCATTAGAGAGATGGATGATGGAAGGTAGAAATCAGTAACTCATCTGAGAAGGCTTGTGTTCACTCCTGTGGTGATGGATGAAAGCTATTTCTTTGTTAGCAGCAATGCTCCTTTATTGTCATGCAAGTCCTGCAGTGGTGACTAACCATATTTTTTTTCCAGTTTGCCAGAGTAAAGTGTCCCATCCATTCTACCCAGGATAGATTGCTGCAGGAACTACTCTGCATCTCTAAAAATTGTATTTCTATGTGTGTTGTGGAATCTCCCTCTTGCCACCTCTGGCTGAGTTTAAAGATTGACTATCCTTAAAAATCTAGAGAGCATTTTAAATTCTTAAAGTAAGAACTAGAGGGACTAGATTCTAACTGTGTGAGCCTCTAGACAATTTGATGATTTTATAAAAATAACTTGGTCACTGTGTGGCTGTTTCCTCGGGTATTTGCTCTAAGGGTGTAAAAAATAAATAGAAAATTTAGTCCACATATAAAAGTCTGAAAACTGCAATAAAAGTAAAAAGCTATTCAACTATAGGTTGACATAAATCCTCTTTCAGCTTAAAAAAGAAGAGAATGTCCAAACCAATTTCAGAAATAGTCATCTGTGTCTGGCCTAAAACTACCAAAATCAATAGCTCTGAAGACAGGAGTGGACACTGCTAAAGAGACAGTGGTTTGTCAACAGAGCATTTGGATTTGCACTCTGCATTGTCCCATCTATTTTTGCTATTATCTCACTTGAAAATATTTAAATAAGCATTTTATTATACCAATTCAATTTATCATCATTTTGGATAGAAAGAAAAAGACAAGATAGTCTAAAATCTGACTTCTAGCTACCCAATTTTGTTTTATACCTTCTCATTATCACAAGACTGGACAAAAATCTTTATTCAAGAAGCTCATTCCTATCCAAACTTGAGAAGAAAAAAACCCTTCTCCTCGCTTACAGATAATGTCCAGATAAAGATTGATGATGTAAGAGATCACCCTAAGTCCTACAGCCCTCTTCCTGCTCTGTAATGCATTTCTTGTCACTGGTCAGGCCACTAAAGAAAGGGAAACAAGAAAATGTAGCCATGGTAAGAACAAAGATCATACAGGTAGCATGAAACTTTGCCCAGGGAGAAAAGAGTTAGAAGGTCACCTAATGAGGAATCCCTAGGACCAGACATGGACACCAAGAAGACCACAGTGGGGAAGAAATATATAGGAAGATACCAAACAAGAGATCAGTTTGAGATGAATAGCATTTTTTCCTTTTGTGGTTCTTCATTATTTACTCTTTCCCCCATATTTTGCTCAACTTTTGCATATCTGCAAAATAGAAAAATTTTATAAAAATATGAAAGTCTGCTGTGTGGCTTAAACTATGTCGTGTGTCTGTCCAGGGAGTATTATAAAATATTATCTGTACCTGAAAGTAATTTATAAATTATGTTAAAGCCATTTCATAAAACCACAGCAACCAAGCGTCTCAAGTTGAAAAATAAAATCAAAATGATATAGTATAGACTTCACACATTATTGTTTTCCCCAAGGGCCAGGACACTGACTACACTGAAGACATTAGTAGTGACATTATAGAGAAGGTAGAGACTGACAGGTGGTGACAAAGAGACAGGGTAGATAACAAGAAGAAAGGTAAAAGGACATTTTGGTTTCAGAAATAGTCTGAACAAAAGTTAATTCTGAACATACATGGCACTGAGTAGGGATTATAGAGAGCATATTAGTAGCTATAGACCAAATGGAGATATGACTCCCATTTTATTTCATATCACATCTAGAGGGAAGATAAAATAGATAACAAGAGTTAGATAAAGAACAGGAGTTTATCTTCAACTGAGCAAATTGCCTTCTTATTTAAATGCCCTCATCTACAATCAGAAGATGAAAAACTAATATTTAGTTTTAAGATGATATAAGATAGAAATGATGTGTTTAAAGCACCAAGCCCAGGGCCTAGTCATAATAGGTGGTTATTAGCTTTAGATATTTTTCATATCAATACAAGAAAGAATTTGAAAATTAAGAGTTGTCAATTGATAGAATAGATCAATTCACGGAAGATTCTATTCCTTATCAGTGGACATATTCATATTTAGCTTGGACCAATAGCTTTCCTAACAGTTTTGTATACAAATAATCCATTGAGTAAGGGAGAAAACATTTTTGTATTAATTTTTCCTTTCTATTTTAAAATTTAATTTATAATCTACATACTACATTAATTCACATGTGCATATTCAATATATACATAAAATGGCTAACAACTAAAAGGTTGTTAATTGAAAGAAGAAAGTGATTAAAGATTTTATTGTTTCTTATAGTGTCAGCACACTATAGAAGAAAAATGACCAATGATTAAAAACTGGATAGAAATAAAACTAGCTACCTTCAAAGGCCCAGATTATGGAACACTTTGGAAGTCAAGCCAGCAGTCACCCATGTATGAATTTGCATGTCTATACATCAAATATTCATGTGCATTTTACTATTATTTTACATAAATTGATTACAGAACATGTTTAAACAGTATCAGACAAATAAGATAATTAATTGGGAAAAATTTTAAGTCTGTGTGGTCAAACACAAAAATAAAGATACATAAAATGGACCCTACCAAGGTCCCCAGTCGCACGGAACACACGCCGAATAAGCCGAATAAGCCCGCTGCAGACAGGTCCTAAGTCGCACAAAACATGATGAATCAGCCCGCTGCAGACAGGCAGGTCTGTGCATGCCCTACTGAGGTCCTGAGTCGTGCAGAAGACACTGAATCACCCCGCTGCAGACAGGCAGCCACCTGATTCCACACTACAAAGACGCAGAGGACACCAGACCACCAGACCAAGGTACTAAGTCCCACTCTTCCTGGACCAGAGGTAGGGGCTTCTGAGCCATTGTCCCACTGCTCCTGGTCCAGAGGAAGGGGCTTCCTGGTCACCTTCCTTCCCACTGCTCCCAGCCCAGAGGAAAGGGCTTTTGGGCCACCTTCTGTCCCACTGCTCCTGGCCCAGAGAAAGGGGCTTCCAGGCCACCATCCCTCCCACAGCTCCCGTCCCAGAGGGACAGGCTTCTGAGCCACCATCCCACTGCTCCTGGTCCAGAGGAAGGGGTTCCCTGGCTACCAACCCTCCAGCTGCTCCCAGCCCACAGGAAAGGGCTTTTGGGTCACCATCCCTACCGCTGCTCCTGGCCCCTGCCCCACCTCACCCAGCTCAGAGGAGGTAATCCAGCAGGCACTAACAGCCCCCCGCCCCAGTCGAAATGAGAAAACACATAAATAAGTCTCAAAACCAGACTTCCAGATCACCTACAGCAACCCCAAAGGGAAATGAGATGGAACACTCTGATACTCAACCACCTGGACCCACTGAATTGGTAACAAAAAGGGATCTGGACAAAATGAAATCAGAAATAATTTCTCAGATAATAGGAGAAATTGTGCTCCTAGTGCAAGACATGATTAATAAATCTAGAGAGGAGCTCAGGAACATGATGGAATCCCAATATAGGAAACAAATGGAATCCATAAAACAAATGCAAATAGATTTCCAGGACATGAAAACTCCATTGAAAGTCTACAGAGCAGAATGAGCCAATGTGAGGACAGAATTTCAGATATAGAAGATAAGATTGCAATTAGTGACCAGGAAAAGAAAAATTGCTTCAAAATTATAAGGGAACATGAGAAATCAATCCAGCAGCTGCTAGATGATGCAAAGAAGAATAACATAAGACTGATTGGAGTCAAAGAAGAAACAGGAGAGAGTGCAGATGACATAAAAAATCTCTTCACAGAAATAATGGCAGAAAACTTCCCAAGCAGGGGAAAAGAGCTTGACATACAGATAAGTGAGGCATATAGGACTCTAAATAGCCTTGATCAAAAAAAAATCTACACATAGGCATATAATTGTTAAGATTCCAGAAACACAACAGAAGAACAAAGTTCTCCAAGCAGTCAGAGAAGAGAAACAAATCACATACAAAGGAAAGCCCATCAGAATCACAGCAGACTTCTCAACACAAACCTTCAAGGCAAGAAGAGCTTGGAGTGACATATTCCAAGCCCTCAAAGAAAACAGCCTCCAACCCAGGTTGGTGTACCCTGCAAAACTATCTTTCAAAATGGATGGAGAAATAAGATACTTTCATGACAAAGAGCACCTTAGAAACTTCATGAATACCAAACCAGCAATCCAAAGAATTTTACACAATATCCTAGGAACAGACATTGAGGATCACAACCCCAGAAAGCAAAGCAGAATGAACTCATCTGGCATGACAAGAAATTAAATGTAAAGGGGGAGAACCCAACAAAAAGAAAAAGTCATGGCAATGACAAGTCAATACGTTTCAGTTATAACCATCAATGTTAATGGTCTCAATTGACCAATCAAAAGAAACAGACTGGCAGAATGGGTCAAGAAGCAAAATCCAACAATATGCTGCATACAAGAAACACACTTAATTCAAAAGGAAACTCAGAGACTGAAAGTTAAAGGGTGGAAAACAAAACTCCATGAGACAGGAACCCGAAAAAAAGCAGGAGTACCTATCCTCTTGGCAGATCAAGTAGATTTCAAATCAACACTGATTAAGAGAGACGAAGAAGGACACTACATCCTTGTAAAGGGAAGAATCCAAGAGGAAGAGATGACAATCATAAATATCTATGCACCAAAGACTAGTGCACCCAACTATATAAAACAAATACTAACAGACATGAAAAGTCATATATGAACTAATACAATTGTAGTAGGGGACTCAACACCCCACTGTCGCAAATAGATAGATCAACTAGACTAAAAATAAGTAATGAAATACTAGAACTCAATTAAACTCTTGAACAAATGAACTTAACAGATTTTTACAGAGTCTTCCACCCCACAAAATCAGAATACACATTCTTCTCAGCTGCACATGCGTCATTCTCCAAAATAGACAGCATACTCACACATAGAACATGTTTAAGTAAGTGCAAAGGAATTGAAGTTATCCCCTGTATATTATCAGACCATAGTGCAATGAAATTGGAGATCCATAGCAAAAGAAACTCAAAAAATTTCATAAACAGATGGAAATTGAACAACACACTTCTGAATAACCAATGGGTCACAGAGGAAGTTAAAGAAGAAATCAGACAGTTCCTTCAATTAAATGACAATGACAATACAACATATCGGAATCTATGGGACACAATGAAAGCTGTCTTAAGAGGGAAATTCATAGCAGTGAATACTCATATTAGGAAAACAGAATGAGCCCAATTAAACAACCTGATGCTGAACCTAAAGCTTCTAGAAAAAGAAGAGCAGGACAACCACAAATCTCATACAAGGGAGGAAATTATAAAGATCAGAGGAGAAATCAATGCAATGGAGACTAAGAGAATGATACAAAAAATCAATGAAACCAACAGTTGGCTCTTCGAAAGAATCAACAAAATTGACAAACCTTTAGCCAACCTTGTCAGAAAAAGGAAAGAAAAGGCCCAAATCCATGCAATTAGAAAAAGGGTGAAATTACAACAGACCCAGCAGAAATCCAGAGGATCATCAATAACTACTTCCAGAACCTGTACGCCCATAAGATGGACAACACAGAAGAAATGGACAGATTCCTAGATACATATGAATTACCAAAGTTGAACGAAGAAGACCTAAAAATTCTGAACAACCCAATATCAACCAATGAAATTGAAAATGTAATTAAAAACTTATCAACTAAGAAAAGCCCAGGCCCTGATGGCTTCACTGCTGAATTCTACAAGACATTTAGAGAGGAACTGCTGCCACTATTGTTTAAACTCTTCAAGGAAATTGAAAGGGAAGCAATACTCCCAAATTCATTCCTGGAAGCAAGCATCACCTTGATCCCCAAAGCAGAGAAAGACCCAACTGAAAAAGAGAACTATAGGCCAATCTCACTAATGAACATAGATGCAAAAATCCTTAATAAGATAATGGCAAATAGAATGCAGAAGATCATCAAGAAGATCGTACACCCTGATCAAGTGGGATTCATCCCAGGGATGCAGGGATGGTTCAATATACTCAAACCAATCAATGTAATACACTATATCAATAGAGCCAAGGACAAAAACCATATGATTATCTCCATAGATGCAGAAAAAGCATTTGACAAAATCCAACATGCATTTATGATTAAAAAAAACCTACAAAAAATTGGAATAGATGGTATCTACCTCATCCTGATAGAAGCCATCTATGAAAAACCAACAGCCAATATCATACTAAATGGTCAAAAACTGAAATCCTTCACACTAAAATCAGGAACAAGACAAGGATATCCACTATCACCACTCTTGTTCAATATAGTTCTGGAAACATTAGCCATGGCAGTTAGACAAGAGAAAGAAATAAAAGGAATAAAGATAAGAAATGAAGAAGTCAAATTGTCATTATTTGCAGATGACATGATGCTCTATATAGAAGACCCCAAGAACTCCACCAAAAGGCTTCTAGACTTAATAACCAAATTCAGTCAAGTAGCTGGTTACAAGGTCAACACACAAAAATCAATAGTTTTCCTCTACACAAATGACAGACTCACTGAGAGAGAAATAGGGCAAATAATTCCTTTCACAATAGCATCCAAAAAACTGAAATACCTAGGAATCATCCTAACAAAAGAAATCAAAGACCTCTTCTCTGAAAACTATGACACTCTGAAAAGAGAGATTGAAGATGATATCAGAAAATGGACAGACATCCCCTGCTCCTGGGTAGGAAGGATTAATAGAGTGGAAATGGCCATACTTCCAAAACTGCTATATAGATTTAATGCAATTCCAATTGAGATCCCAGCAGCATACTTCATAGACCTCGAGAAAACAATCCAAAAATTCATTTGGAATAAGAAGATACCCAGAATAGCAAAAGCAATTCTAGGTAACAGAGACATGGCAGGGGGTATCACAATCCCCAATCTGCAACTATACTACAAAGCTACTGTGATAAAAAAAATACATAAAATACCAGATTTGGAGAAAAAAAATTTTGGTTAATGATGATGGTTACAGCTAGTATTTAGTGAATATTTCAGATACTGTTCTAAGCACTGTATGAGTTTCCTCAAAAATTTATTAATTAATATTGATTCTACCAATGAGATTGTAAACTGCACAGCATCACAGAGCTCATAGATAGCAGACCTCGATTAAAACCCTTAATCTCTACATAATTCTGCCTCTCATAGTGACTATATGGTCATAGTTTTGTTAATGTAAGGATACTCAATCTTTGTAGTCCTGAACCTCTCTCAAATATATAATTGTAAACCCAAACAACAGCATAAAAAATGATGATGATCTGTATATCTAAAGATGAAGGGCAAGTGAGGCACCCTCCTTCTCTATCCTCTCAATATCTTTCATATTCATCTGCCCTCCTGCATCTTTATCTCTTCCTTTCTAGCCAAAACTCAAACTGGGGGATGAAGGAAGTCACAAGAAGAAGAAAATAAAAATAAAACTTGAAGCAAGGAAACAGGAAATTTCAGAGAGAGAAATAAAAGTGAATAGAAATATATATTTCTTCTAGGTATTCTTCCTTAGTTCTCCTACCATTAGCCCCTCTTTTGTGCTTCTGCACCTTGTATCAGACACTTCTATAAATTCAGTACTTTATAATTACTGACTTTTGATATTTTTATATTGATTGGATTCTGGATTACTTTGAGAGATCTTCTATTTATTTCATCTATTACTAGTGTCTGGCACAGTACTTAGCACATTACAGACACAGTAAATATTGCTGAATTGATCCTCTGCTACCTACTGATCACAGAATACATAGATAGATAGATAGATAGATAGATAGATAGATAGATAGATAGATAGACAGGTATAGAGATGGTTTCCAATCAGAAAATCAGACTCAACTGAAAAATGGTGTTATAATAAAGATAATTATTGATATTGAATAGAATTCCAGGAAAGAACCAGGAATGGTATCTTAAAAGGTCAGAAGATAGTTAAGAGACACGGGGAATGTGCAAAAGAAGGAACCATGTAGAGGAAATCATGAAATAACAAAACCTGAGAAAATAGTAGTTCAAAATAGATACAGTAGTTGAGCCATATATTGCAATAGTGTTGGAGATAATTTTGGAAAATTGAGCTGAAATCATAAAGGCTCACCATCAAAGAGAATTTCTATGAATAATCCATCCCTTCCTTAAAGCAAGATGGTATCATTTCACACATCACAATTAGATTTATCTCATCAACATATCAGTTAAGAAAGAAGAATGGATATTTTACTGAAGATTTGTGCAGGACAGAGATGATTGATTATATCACAAACAACTTTGTAAAGATTCTTTTAAAAAATCCTTTAGGAAGTAATCATATAATTGATCATATAAACCAGAGCACTTCAATAATTTCTGTACTTTAATACACATGCATTAGAACTATCCAGGTGAAGATGTATAGCCACCCTTCACCTATAAGCATTCTTAGCCCCTAAATTTCTCCTTGTTCACTGATTGCTTTTCTCCTTGGTCCTCTTCCCATGATCCCTTTCCCCAAGTCATGCTTTCTATCAAACCCTCCTTCATATTACCTTCTGTATCAGCCTGGGTTCTCTCAAAACCTAGAACCAACAAAATATAGAGTTCACCAAAGAAAATGTATGCACACTTCAGGAAGAGAAAAATAGTGTGATGTTTTTCCACAGATGGTGTCACCCTCATATGGGGGACCCTAGAAGATGTCAGACAGTTCAGAAAATCCACTACACTGCCAGCCCTTAGAGAAGAAATAAAAAATGCATGTGCAGCAATCTCAATGACCAAAGTTACCCAAGCAGCAGTTTATTGTACTAATAAATGTCTGGAAGCTAATGGGCACCACTTTGAGCACCTCTTGTAATTGTAGAGGCCAAAGGTAACTTTTATTGATCTCATGATGACTCAATAAA
Organism: Heterocephalus glaber; assembly: GCF_053883595.1. NCBI lineage: Eukaryota > Metazoa > Chordata > Mammalia > Rodentia > Bathyergidae > Heterocephalus > Heterocephalus glaber. Next base: position 38,893,011 of record NW_028258324.1, on the reverse strand, counting down.
TTTAGTATTAAAATATTTATACAAATTTTTATTTTCCTGAAGAGCATATACATTTTTGGTGGACTCTGTATATGTAAGATATTTATTAGAGGATTGGCTCACATGACCACAGAAGCTTTCTACCAGCTGAAGAACAAGAGGAATCAGTGGCCTAGCTTAATCCTAGAAGCCTCAGAGCCAGGAAAACCATCAACAGTGAAGCTGCTGGTCTGAACAAAAGACCCTAAAGCTCCTAAAAAATTCCTGATGCAAATTTCAAAATCCAAAGACAAAGAACTTAGAGTCTGATATCCAGGGGAAGTGGCAAGAGAAGTACCCCACCACAGAAGAAAGAGTGTTTTCATGTTCTATCCAAGCACCAAATTAATTGTATTGTGCCCACACATATTGAGAGTAGAACTTCCCTACTCAATTCTCTGACCCATGAATCAATTTTCTCTGGAAAATACACTCACAGGCAGGCCCAGAAGTAATGCTCTATCAGCATTACTAAGCATCACTCATTCCAGTCAAGTTGATGTGTTAAAATTAATAAGCACCTCTTCCATTTGCCCTGCCTTGTCCTCTTTGTTCACCACCTATTTCATTATGTCTCTTTTCTTACAAGCGAAAAATTACCCTCCTATTAATTTCTCTAATTTATCTCATTATACTCAGCAAATTCTTAGCAAAGAAAGAACTCCATTTAGGATATGTTCTCCTTAGAAGACAATAAGTATTGGAAAAATTATTCTTTATCACAATTTTTTCTGGATGTATGCAAAGGGAATGAAAACCGAGCTCACACTAGGACATATGCAAATTGATAAAAACCATTCTCAAAAAATATTCAAGTTGAGTAATAAATTTAAAATGATACAAAAACAACCAAAATAGAAAATATTTTTCTAATTATAATATTTGGCATAGGGAAGGGCGTGGAAAACTCAGCACACAAGATAATGATGGCAGAAGTACAAATTGGTTCATACTATCTGAAAGATGGTTTGGTAACACTCATTTTATAATTTCAAAAGGGAATATATAATTTAACCCAGGAATTATACTCCCAGGAATAAGTAAACTTCCATGAATAAAAGAATAAGTAATAAATCATAAGTACTTAGGGATGAGTCTAAACAGTTAAATACAATATTGTTTATCATAACAATGTTAATAATACAGAAAAGCAAAAAACTAATTATTCACAATAGAGAATTGTTTTATTCACAATAGAGAATTGTTTTAGTGATTTATATTACATCCATATGCAGGATGAAACAATTTAAAATGATGCTGTAGATCAGTATTTTTCTAAATCTATTAGCAGTAAAATTCTTTTGTCAAAAGCTTCATATACATAGATGCAATATACAAAATGGATAAAAGAAGAACTTGTCTATTTGAAATGAGGCAAGAAATCTGAGAAACTAGACCCCTGCTACTATGACATACATGGCTTTTGAGTCATTAATAAATCTTTTTTTCCTCATTATCATGGCTAAATTTCAACAATAGAATCTAAGAAACAAATGATAGCTATAAAATATATAAGTATACTGTCCTAGTTACTTTTCTTTTTCCTGAAAATAGCTGAAACCCAAAGTTAAAGAGAGGAAAGTTTTATTTAACTTACAGTTCCTAGAGGTTGCAGTCCATAGTTGGCTGGCTCCAAGGCAGGGTGGCACATGGCAGAGGAGAAACAGTTCATGGCATAAGAATACTAGCAAAGCAACAAGGGACCTTAACAGTATCTTCCTGCCCCTTTTATCTTACCCAGACTACTTAGGGTGGGTAGAACTCAGATCCTTAATGTTAGTACCTTTGAGCCTAGCACTGCACCATGAATTAATTATAGCATCCCACACTCTAGATCTAGCCACCTCTGGAAAAGCCCCACCTATGACCATATGAGGGTTTGGGAGGACATCTAAACACAAACCATAACTTACATTAAACTTATTTGAAAAAGTCAGCAAATGAAGACAATAGCCAGAATCTATTATCAGAAAAAAATTCTTTTAGTAGAGAAAAAGGATCTCACTTATAAATCTGAGGATGGTATAACCTAGTTCTCCTGCAGATTTTCCTCTACTTGGGTAGTGTTCCAACATACAGAAAACCTTCATCCCTGGTTCTATCTTCAGGGCAAGTAGTACTCCTTATAGTCCTGCTTATGAAGCTTTTAGAATGGGAGAATCTCACTATTAGTGATGTCTTTTAAAATATAACTTAAGTAACTAAAAGAAAGTCCTTTCCCCACCAACCTATGCACATCAGGGGTTAGTGTGAAAAATAATAAATAAAAAGGATATAGACTCAGATTAAGGTTCCATATTAACCATTTCATGCCATTTTCCCTGATTCTTAATATCTCTGGGTTACCTTTTGTAAAACTCATTGTCTGAGTCATCCCTCTATAGAGTCTCCTCCCACACTAAATCACGAGTGACAGATGTGACCAATAAAGTGCAGCAAAGCATTGGTATGTGATTTCTAGCCTAAGCAAAGAAGGAATCTCACCTTGTACCTTTCTCTCTTGATTTTTCGCTCTTTGGGAAGGCAGTTACTTTCCTCTGAGAACAATAAAACATGGAGATGGCCATGTGAAGAGAAAGGGAGGGCTGTACACAAAAGGAGGCCCTAAACCTGCCAGCCTGCACAAGTGGATTTTCCAACTTCAATCAACACTTCAAATGACTGCACTCCCAGCTGACATCTAACTGTAACTGCTTGACAGATCATAAGTAAGAATTGAAAACCAGAGTCTTCCCAGACCCCCTACTCACAAAAACTATATCCCTTAAAATAACTATAACTACCATGTGTATGGAACTCAAACGGAGATTTCTCAGTATCTAACCTCTCCATATATCACACGAATGTAGGAGACTAAGGTCTATATAAAAAATGTTTAATTCCTTATCATAGGCCAAGACACATTTCTTCTATTCTTTTTACTGTCATTTCATTTGGTTAATATTAAAATCTATCATCCCCCTTACTCTCACCCTAAACAGGTTTTAAGAATTTCTTGATCTAAAATGACTACTACAAATGTGTTCCAACAATTGCTATTGCATTTGTACTGTTAGAGGTACACCTAAGCTACACTGACGAGATGTTGTTAAGTGAATTAGTACACATGAAACAATATTTTTCCTTCCACACAAAACCTTCATAGAGCAACATAATGGCCATTTATTTGCTAAGGAACTTGTGAGATTTTTCTTTCTTTCTTGAGAGATTTTTCTCTTTCTCTAAAACCCTTCTTAAGCAGTCATGTTATTTTTAAACTATAAATAATAATTGTAAATAACAATTAAGTGATCTGATTACAAGTAGTACGTCGCTCATCTTTATTCTTGGATCTGTATCTGTTATGATAAATATATTTCATAAATCAATCTATATACATGGATGTTATAAAAACAGAAATTCAATGCAACAAATACGAGTGATACTCACTTTGTGAGAGGCACTATGTTTGGTGGTTAGAGAAGAAACCCCCATGAGGCAATTACACTGAAATTTGAATAAAATAAGCCTCAAACCACAAAAGTATAGGTAGACAGTGTTTCATTCATTGTAGATAGCATTTCATCAAAGGTCTAGAAGGAAGAAACTGGCACATCAAGTGTACAGGTCATGGAAAAGGAGAGGTTCACAAGCCAGGAGGCTGGAGCCAGTCTTCAGTGTACCACGCAGGGGCTGTGGGGAGCCATCCCAAGGTCAGCTGGAAGCCACTGAAAAATAGCAGGGGAGGAAAATAAGTAAAGATTTTTGCAAAAGAAATCATTCTCTCCTGAAAATATATGATACTAAAAAATTGAGAGTAGAGGCAAAGCAAGAATGCTGGTGGAGAAAGTAATTCAGGAAGGAAGCAATCACTACAATAATCCAAACAAGATTAAAGATTAATAATGGGTTCAACTGAGAGTGTGGAGGAGACACAGAAAATACAGGTGGATATGAAACTGCTTAACAGGCATCACCTGCATAGGAAAAACATTGACTAGAAAAAATAGATACTCAGTTACTGTAAGTCGGAATACTCCAGGTGAATTTTATTCTGACACTTATTTTTTCATATTCACAAAATGTCCATAGTAAGAAATATTAGTCAAGAAAATTGTCCTAATCAGAATATGCAATTTTTTGTGTTGCATGATTGCAATAATACAAACACCAACAAAATAATCCAGGGTGTCCACCAAAATGTTACTGATGGTGTGATAGTACTACCGATTTCTAAGTATTTTTCTTTTTTCCTCTCCAGAGGAAATTTGGCACCTCTTCTTCCTCTTTGGCAAATTTTCCATCATTTATTTTTCATTTATTCAACCATCCATTCAGCAAATATTTACTGAACACTCTGCTACTCACTCTGCCTAGGGCCTGAGGATACAGCAGCAATCACAACTGACAACTTCTTCTGGCTTCCTGTTCATATTGTGGTGTGAGGGAAGAGGTATTGGTGAATAAACAAGATAAATCAGGGAAATATGTAGTATGACAAACAGTTATGAAAGTAATAGATGTGAAAAACTTTTTAGTTACTAAAATAAACTTTTTCAAATACAAAAAGAAGCAGAGTCAGAATAGAGGTTCAAACAAAGATAGACTCAAATGTCATCCTTTCATCTCCTCTTTATCCCCACCACCTAAAATTAAGATGTTCATGCTTGCTCTTTGATGTCGAAACACTTTGCTCATACAGCTGCATAGCATATACCTGTTATATTACAGTTGTTGAATATATTTGTGTCCCTCTAATCAAGTCTGAGGTTATAAATAAAGCATGGAAATAATGGAAAGGAGACAACCATTAGCCTTATATATTAATAGTAAATTATAACAAATGAATCTTTTTTTCCTCTAACACTCTTGAAGTATGAGCAATATCTATTTATAATTAATTAGGAAATGTACATTGTCAACTTTATTTCTCAAAGAAGACCACGTTTTTAAGCAGAAATTTCTATTTTGAAAATGTATTTTTATAAACACCATCTTTTGAACTTCACAAACCTAACGATGCTTGCATCTGACCAACTGCAAATTTTAGTTCAGAGACATTTCCAGTATGTACAGATTTTTTTTGCATATGTGAAATAATAAGTCACTTTGCCACCTATTGGCAACCAGCCACCTCACAATCTTTGAAGTTAAGAGGTATATTAAGAATTGGTCATTGGAGCTGGGAGTGGTGCACATGCCTTTAATCCCAGCATTTGGGAGGCTGAGGCAGGGGGATCAACAATGAGTTCAAGGCCAGCCTGAGCTATATAGCACAATGCTGTCTCAAAAAAACAAAATAAAACAACAGCAACAAAGAATTGCTTATTGGGGCTGTGAGGAGTAACAGATGTCAGAGAAGAAACCATAGACATGCTAAAATTCTTGAATTATCCAAGATTTTCCAATGAAAATGATTTAGGTGACAGGTATCATGTGTATTTTGCCAGTCTTGTTTTAAAATGTGAAGCTGAAGCTTCTACCAAAACTACAAATTAATGTTGTAGTTTTTAAAAGGGAGAGAACAAATAAGTTCACTTAATATTGATGACCCATTTGGTAATGTATCTTAAAAATTAATATCATTGTGTTTTTAATGAAAGGATTTGAACATTCCTTATAATGTGCAATGACTAAATTTATTTTATATAAGAAAGTAATTCACCAAGTACAGTATGATTAGCTGTTAGCTGCAAGGGGTACTCACAAATCCCAATAGTAGAGGAATGATGATTTGGGGGTAAGCTATTTCAAACCTCAATAACTTTGTTCCCTTTGGGTTATGGTAGGAATATGGTTTATTGATTTTTCTCAAAACCTCTAGTGCTTTTTGATGAAATAAAAGTTTCAAGTATCCTCATGCAGTAATTTCATAACTCTCCTCAAACCATAAACAAAGTTTTGTTAATCTATATATAATTTAGTGAATAAGAAGCAGTACATATTATAGTGAGGATCAGACTCTCCATGTCAGCAGAAAAGAAATGTAATTATAGATAAAAATCATCATCCAAAGTAATACCCTTCTGTGAGAGTCAGGATCACACTGCTATAGGACATGGTTTACAACCCTTTCTTTTGAAAGATATACACAAAAAAAATATGTTTATAAAATATTAAAGTAATTAAAACAGATAAGGTGTCTTTTATGTGATTATAAAGTGTTTATATAACTCTCTATTAATGACCTTACTAATTAAAGTAAAAAGTAAAATCCCAAATAGAAAACATCAAATATTTGTTAATAGAATGAAGTAAATCATTTTTAAACTGCAAAAATAAACTATTATAGGATTTTAGTATACATTTTAAAGCACTTTTAAATTAATAGATAAGAGATTATATGGTTAATAATTAATCATATATGAATTTGGTTATCCTAAAATATATCCTATAAATATGGACTGACAAGATTATGTGTGATTTTTTTATTTTTATACTTTTAAAATAATTTTTGCTATACAGATGAGTCATTTTTTTAAAAGTGGACAATCTTTAATATACCACTAATATACCATTATTACATCACTTTTTGGAAATCAAAATGTTTATTTATAGATGACACACATTTCTCTTATTTCCAACCAAGATAGCATAAATTTCAAATTGTTAGTTTCCATTTTAATTTCACTATATAATTGTATAATTCACTTTCTTTATATAAAAATTCATCATGCATAAATATAAAAATAATATTAATAAGTTACTTTTTACTGTATATTTATCTACTTCATACTAGGCAACATGCTAATTATTTTTAATGATGCTAGAAATATTTTGAGGTAGTATGATTTTCATTTCACAAATGAGAAAATTGAAATCCAGTTAAATATTTTCCCTACAGCTGTATATCTCAGAAGTTAGGACTTTAACTCTTTCCAAGAGGACTCTGTCCAATTCTGTGCTTTTTTAACCACCTCACAGCAAGGTAGAAAGATAGATGTGACAGAGATTTAAAATAAGTAGGAAATATGTTCTACCCTGAAAAGTTTCACCGCCTAGTTTTAAAAAAAGGTATAAGAACTTTATATGACTATTAAAATAACTTATAATAACACAATTGCTATTATTTTTTTGTCAAGGACTATGCTAAAGACATTACTTGTACTACCCACTTTATTCACACAACTGTCATCTGACCAGTTTCAGCATAAATCTCTCTTTCACAGAGAAGTGTTCTTTAGCCCTCTAATCTACACCAGAATTCTGTATCATAGGCTCATCATAGCTTATTCTGTTCCTTCTTGGTTCTTCTAGATTTAGGTTCGATATTTACTAAGTAAAAGGCTTCCTGAAAGAAAAAAACTGGCTCTTCTTGTTCCCACTCCCCACAAGGTGTTGGTAAAGTTTTTTAAAAAAATACTTAGAGAAAAAAATTAATGTTTATCTTTCCTGAGTTTTTCAAAATAACCAAAGAAAATTTCTACTCATAATTTAGTTAAAATATTTTAAACTCTTTTAACTCACTTGTCTCTTTCTGTGTGTGCGTTTTTCTCTCAGTCTCTTTCTGTGTGTGCTTTTTTCTCTCAATCTCTTTCTGTGTCTCTCTCACATATACACACACAGAGCTGTCATCAAAATCTATTTCCTCTTCCTTTCTTAACATTCTTTTTTCTTTTAATTTTTTTAATTTTTTGGTACGGGGATCAAACTTGGGACCTTGCGCTTGCAAGGCAAGCGCCAGAACCACTGAGCTAAATCCCCAGCCCCCTTTCTTAACATTCTAAAACCCTATCAGATTTGGTTTTTGTTGCATCTTTCCTCATCCTTCGGCATCTTTCACCTTCTGGATCTCTCAGATTCCTAACCTGGGTGCTAGGTAAATGGTGTTAACCTAGGAAGGGAACACAGCCAGCCTGAATTGGGGGTTCCCACCAGAGCTCCTGGAGTAACTCCAAAGGAAAGCCTATCCAGAGTTTATTGATTGAGTTTTCATGGAGAGTTATAGGTGTTAGTGGTACAGCCTTGGATGGAGTGAGTAGAGGGGAAGTGAGAGACTATGGTAGCAAGAATAGCTGAGCAAAAATCCCTACCCAGCAACATGGCAGCAGCTGTCACAACAACACCTAATGTTTTGTGTGCCTAAGAAAGCAAGAGAAGTGGCAACAGGATGTTGGATCCAAGATGTGATTATTTCCCGGGGTCAGGCAGCTGGGAACAACTACTCCGGGAATCGGGCTGCTGGGGGCAGGCAGGGGTCAGACATCATTGGGCTTCTTTCAAATCATTGGCTCTCTCAATTTATTCAAATTCTCAACAAAAGTTGAGTCAAAAGAGAAAATACAGAATGAATAGAAGAGATAGATGTGTATATCTTGTGCATAAGTCTAAATAGTGTTAAGGTTGTGTTTTTTTGTTTTGTTTTGTTTTTGTACAGTGGGAAGGCCTTAAAAATTTATGAGCAACATCATGATAAAAGCAATATTGGGGCTAGGAATTTACCTCAGTGGTGCCGCATATGCCTCTCAAGTGCAAGGTCCTGAGTTTGATCACCTCATAATGAAAAAAAAAAAGCAATGTTGTATGAACACTAACTGAGCAACATTTTGCAGAATGAACTGGAGGACAATTAGGGAAATTTAGGCTAGATGATTACAAAAAGCTACTATCAAGACCTACGAGTGAAGTGGTAGATAATCATTGCAGAGGCAGGAAGAATGGAAACAAATTTATAGATTAAAAATGATGATAAAGAAATTTAAAAGAATTGCTGGCCAATTGACTATAAGCAGTGAAGGGAAGAAAAGAATCAAAGATGATTTCAGTTTCAAGGTTGGCTGAATATAAAAATGGCATAGATGCATAGGGTGTCCATTATGACTTCCATTACCTTTGACATTAGAACATTATTTATTATAATGCTTAACTAAAATTCAATATATTTTTAATGTTGTTATAAATGTACTCCTGTATTACTGCATTTTCATCAGTGCTAGATTATTCACTCACAAAGTACATAGTAACAAAGTAGCAGAAAAAAATATATTTTCCCAAAGAAAGTGAAGAAACAAACAAAAGAACTATAAAGAAATTAGTCTTTCGCTTGAACTCCATTCAGTAAAGAGAAAATAAATGGAATTGCATTTTTATTTATTAATCTTACCAAGTATCCAATCTAGTTATTATCCTTAGCCCAATAAAATGGCATTATTTGGTACAGTGTAATGACTGTCTTTATTCCTAAAAGGAAGTCTTATTTGCTCCAGGGAAGTGTTGTATTTTGAAAGAAATGCTTAAAATGGCAGCTAACCTAAGCCTGTAGGTAGGACAAGCTCTACTGGGATTTGTTTCATCATAATTTATAAAGTGATATGTGTAAATGAAAAAAATATGTATCGGGTTTTGATATACACCACTTAGTACTGATGAGAACTTTTAGGAAACTGGGGTGGGGGCTGGGGCAGAAGGACCATGCAGATGTTGTGGCAAGATTTTCTTGGCAACTGACAGAGATGCATGTGTACTTGTGTCTGGGTGTGCAGGCAAGCGTACATTAGGACATTAGGAAGCTGCTTTGGTAAAAAAAAAAAAAACTGTCAAAATCTGATAGCATTAAATATCCTGATTAGATATTCTTGGTCATAAATTTATGATCACTGAGAAAATTCTTAAAAATCTGACATCTTAAGAGAGAGAAAGTATAGGAGTAATTTTATAATGTGTGCACTTGTCTAGGCTGAACTACACTTCCTGGAATGCCCTTCTCTGTGTTTCCTGTTAGAGCAGATTGATCAGAAGAGAATCCAACAGGGAATTAGAGGGATAAATTAAAGCAGCAGTGATTTTTAATTGTGTTGCTCATGCACAATACTTGTCTCCTGGCACTGCTGTTGGCATATGATAGCAAGGAGGCCTATGACTGCTCTCTCTGCTTCCCTCAGTTTGGCTTCATTATCAGCAAGTGCTGGCCCAGCTATGTGTATAGATAGCTCCATAATGCTGAGGCCCTTGACTGTTTCAGGAAACCTACACCATTAAAGTCAGAAGCAACAAGACCTGACACTCCAGTCAGTCCTTGGAGTCATTTCAGTTTGGTTTTACTCTCTTCCAATTTATATCCACCTTCCCTTCCTACTGCTTGTCTTGTGGACTTTATGCTCCAGCACCAGATCAGACATGAAGGCAATGAACAATAACACAGAGACTACCTAACTACATTCCACAATTGTATAAGGCATAATCCATATGCAGCTGTGACATACCGTGGTGGTTTTGCTTTTGACATATGCACTATCAAATCTAGTAACATGAGTAGCCAATCTACTAGTTCACGTCTAAGTTATGTAGCCCCCACTATGTGTCAGATGCCATTCAAAGCAGCGGACACACTGGAGATTCAGCAAGTAACAAGATAGATGTCCCTTCCCTTGAGGAACTTAAGTAATAATGGGAAAAATGAAAGTAAATTAGTATATAAATAAACCAGAATAAAATATTTTAGAGAGTCTATTAGTTTCCTATTGCTACTGTAACAAACTTAGTGGCTTAAAGTAATACAAATTTATTATCTTATACTTCTGAAGGTTAGAAATTTGAAAAGAATTCTGGCTAATATCTAAGGATTGGCAGCGCTATGTTCCTCACAGAGGCCCCAAGAGAGACTCAGTTTCTTTGCCTTTTCTGGTTTCTAGAGACAGCCTGCATTCCTTGATTCATTCTCCTTGCTTCTTCTTCAGAATTCATCATTCCAACCTCCTTTTTCGTCATCACATTTCTGTCTTGACATGAACTCTTTTGTCTTATAAGGGCTCTTGTGATTATATAGATCCAATTAGGAAAATACAAATTAATCTTTCCATGTTAAGATCCTTAAGTTAATCACATCAGTAAAATCCCCTTTGCTGTGTAAGGTAACATATGCACAGGTTTCAGCAATTAGGACACAGATATCATGGAGGAGGGTTTAGTGTAGTTCATCATAGCTAACAAGTTGTGTTTTGAAGAAATAATGGGGCATATCTATTGTTTCAGTTTTTTGCTTTAGTTTGGTTTTTGTTGTTATAGTGTGGTCAGAGATACATGGTATCTTTTAAACAGAAACTAGTATTCTGTTCAAAAGAGGACAGTATTCTAACCTAGATAGAAAGAAGTGTTAAGACCCTGAGGGGGAAACAGTTGAATATGTTTAAGGAACAGAAAGACCACTTTAGACAGATTATAGTAAGTAGGATGAATTGTGTGGCAGAAGCAGACATAAAGAGATATCCTGAGGCCAGAGGTCAAAAGGCCTCGTAGTAAGCAACAAGGTTTTATTCACAGTATAGTGGGAACTCATAGAGAAGGAGGGGAATCAAATAGCAATTATTCTTTTTCTCTGTTTTCGGCTTCTCATAGTCCAATCATTATCTGAAATTATTTATACTTGATTATTCATTTTGCTAGTGAAGTCTGTGGACCAGTCACATTCACATAGTCTGGGACCTTAGAAATGCAGAATCTCAGGCCACATTCATAACTATGTCAGAACCTGCATTAAAATTATTAGATGATTTGTAGGCACTAGTCTGTGAAGTAGAGTTTTAAGAAACATTGCAATAGTCCTACAAAGAAAGACAGTGACATAGCCCAGGACTGAGGCTGTAGGAATCACGAGAAGGAATCATATGTTGATGTATTTGAAGATAGAAGCAGATTAAAATTGCTGTTGGGCTGTTGGTAAATGAGAATAGGAGGGAAAGAAATCTATGAGAATAACATAAATTTGGCTCTGATTAATTAAAACTGACATTCCTGCTATTAACTGAGATGAAGAAGATTGAGAGAAGAGTGGGCTGATTGTTCATTCATTTTATCTGTTATGTTTGAGTTGCTTACTAGATATCCATGTGGCTAATTAAATTATTCAGTTAGCCATATTCCAGTCAGAGCCACAGATAGGGTATGTGGAGTCCCAGGAAAATATTTGAAATAACTTGTGACAATTATCAATGAGCAATGTCTCTATGAGAATTAGAGAAGATAAACGTCAAGCAAGCAAAATATTTTCCTGGGCTGTCATCTTATAAAAACCTATACAGTCTAATTCAGGACAAATGGCTGACTTAATCTATGGGTATTGAGATGTTCCATAGCCCATGTTACATATGCCATATAACAGTGGTGTTTTTCTTTTAAGACAAAAGATGTTAAGTGTAAGTTGCTTTTTCTAAACCAAACCCTCAGTATTCATGTTTATTTGCAGTGTTGGCACTTTGTGATAAGCAGGTTTTGAGTTATAGTTTGAGCACTTGTCTCTGAAAGGGTTGTCATCACTGCCATATAAGAAAGGTCACTATATCAGTCAGTCAGTATTTACTAGAGAAACAGATTTAATGCAAGATATACAAATATATAAGAATTTACAAGATTGGCTTGTAGTGGCTGCCCACAGAGTCAGGTATGGAAGAATGCAGAAGGCCTGTCTTCTGGAGATCCAAAGGATCCAGTCAAAGGCCTGAAGCTCACTGTAGTGTCCTGTGCAAGTCTGTATCAGGAGGCTGAAGGGTCTGTGATCAAAGGCTGAAGAGTCTGAGCTGGAAGCCAGGAGACAATGTTCAATGTGAAGGTGAAACCTGGAGCTCATCTGAAGAAATAGAAGAGAGCCTTCCTTCTTCATTTCCCTTTTATAGCATTCTTTGGACAATTCTCCCTAAGGTGGGTCTTCCACACCCAGAACTATGCTAATCCAACTTACCTTGGTGTTTCTTACTCAAATTGACACAATCAGTTAACCATCACAGTAACATTGGCTTGGTTGTCCAGATTATTCATACTTCTTTTGTGTTCTGAATATTTTGGGCCTAAGAGAGGTACTGATTACCATGAAACTCACAGATGAGCTTCAGAGTGGGAATGTAAATGTTTAGGATATGAAAGAACAGTTGATACTTAAAATCATGAGACAGAGAGGAAGCTACCACTTTGTGAGACAAAGATGAGAAGAGGGATGATTCCAGGAGCATATCCCCACATAGAGACAGAGTAGAGGAAGCAGACCCAAGAAAGGGGTCTGAGAAAAAGCAACCGGTGAGGTCATTTGAAAGCCTAGGAAACAAGAAAACAATGTTCAAAGAGGAAGAAGTCTTCAAAATGATGTCAAATGCTGTTGATTGGTTAAGATGAGGACAGATAATTTACCACCAAATATGACAAAGTTCCTGGTTACATTGACTAAAGTGAATCTCGAACAGGAAGTGACTGACTCCACACATTGCTAATAACCTCTAAGCCCAGGCTTTATTACTGCAGAACTTCTTAGGAGACTCCTGTCTAATGCAAAGATGGAGCAGACTCAGACATGAGCCAGTTGGACCAATGTTCCACAAATACTTGTGAAATTTATGTCATATCACTGAATCTTGGAAAAAATTTGCATGCATCATGTATAAATTACTGGAATAATACAAATATCTGCACACTATTTTAGTAACTGGTTAGGAAACAAAAGGAGCTTAGGAAAGGAATCTTTTCTGAACTTTTCTGCAGTTCAGCCTATTTATTTAAAAGGTAAGGACATTTTTTTCTTCAAGTGCAAAACAAAAATAATTACTTCTTATAAATATATGTTCTTTTGAAAAGACATACCATTCACATTAATAAATCTTTTTATTTCTTTTCACATTTTTCTAATCTAGCTGGTTTTAATGGAGTGATGAAGACCCTTTCTGAGTTGAAGAGAGAATGGGAGGTGCAGGAATGGAGGTAGCAATTAGGTATGTCTTTGCAAAATTTTGTTGGGAAAGAAAGCATAGAAATATGGTAGAGGGAAATATAAGAGCAAAGGAGGGCTCTTCTTACAGTGAAATACATTATAGCATACTTGATGAAAATTAAACAATAAAGAAAAATTTGGTTTCTTAGAGGAAAGAATAGGAAAATGTCTGGATTCAGTGAAAAAGAATAGTATATAGGGTACCAGTAAAGGTTTTGGCCTTAGATAAAACCAAAGAGTTCAAATTGAAAGTCATTTTTCTCATTAACTAAAGAATTGACATTCTGTTTTTGTACCTTGGTGTCTTGTGAATTTTGTTAGCAGAAAACAGCAAGCCAGGTTTGAATACTTTGAAACAGTGACAAGACTTAGTTTGTAAGGCCAACAGTATTGTACTGAACTGTGACATACTTGCTGAGGAAAGAGTATAGGAGAGGGGACTAAACTAAGCCAGCCAGCTTTTCCTATTGACACATCTTTCCTTGTCGTGAGCTTGCTTTCAAAGCTTTTTAAATACTGGCTTGTAAATTCATTACTCCTTACTTCTCAACTCACACATGTATATTTTTAAAAATAAATATACTTTCAGGGAATAATGACTATATACAATGTTTAATTGATCAGCTGAAATAAGCAGCCTAAAAGCAGATGATTTCCTTCACTCATTCTTGTTGGATGAAAATTCTATAAGGATTAGCAAATTAAAACCAAATGATAGGGCAGGGATTTAGCTCAGCGATGCCACCACCGGCCTCGTAAGCACAAGGTCCTGAGTTCGATCCCCGGACCAAAAAATAAAAATAAAAACAAAAACAAATGATAATAAATATAACAAGATGTCTCCTATGTTTCTATAAAATTGTATTTTGCCACCAAGTACTGTTGGAAATAATCTATAACCTTTTATTTGCTGTTCTCTTTTATTACTTTCTTTTGTATTTAATTGGTATCTGATCCACATCTTTTTCAAAAGGAAATGAATAGGGCTAGGCCAGTTAAGACATTAAAAATTGAAGTCCTGATTGAAGCTGGAAAAATATTGTGGGTGATATTGATGCTCTTGGTTATGCAAAGCAGAAAAGCACAAGAAGCAAAAGTTGTATCATTTCTGTGATGGATAGAAATGGGCTTAGGGTTGACAGGCAATCTAAAAATTACTATTACCTCTCATTATACCCTTCCAAGCATTTCTGTTTGTGCAGAGTGAGATTTTAAACATCTTGATCAAGCAACAGGAATCTGCCTCATTGCCTGACACTGATGATCATCTAGCCGGGCAATATTGTTGCTCTAAACGGTATCCTGATGCTGTTATGAAATGGCATGAGGCATTACTCAAGAAGTGGGTTGTGACTAGAAATAGCCAGCAAAAAATGTAAAGGTAAGCATAATTTTGCCACTCATGAAATGATCAAAGTTTTCACACCGAGATGTGCCTTTGGCAGCTTGTGTAAGATTCATTCTTTATTTCATCTCAAGATGGACATTTAAATATTTTCAGCCATATTAGATCCATAGAGTTGTAAGGCCTTAAATCTGTCCAGTTTCAAAATGTTTAAACAAGGAAATGGAACCCCACACTGAAATGTTACATTCCCACTCTCACGAGCCAAATGCTGGGTAAAAAAGTGACTTGTTATGAGTCACAGACCACTGCTCTTTCTGGCTCACAATTTTAAGATGAAAATATTATAGGTGTTTCTTTGTCCGGAAGATACAAACTTCTGTAAGTTTGAAAATAATGCTAGGATAACTTATTTAAAACACTTCAGGCCTTTAATATATCACACTGATCTCAAAGTTGATTTGGGGTGAATGATGGTGGCAACAATTTTTTAAGACTAAGATTCAGTTTCCTCACCTGTAAAATATGGAAAAACATACTTAGCTTCTAGGACAGTCAGGAGTCATATTTCAAGAGTTTTGAAATATAATTGCTACATGTTTAGTTCAAAGTATGGCGTACAGTGAGGACTCCATAAATGTTGATAAATGTCATTGTCATCTTCATTATTGGTGTTGGACAAAACCCCAAAACAAACAAACAAAAACGGTTTTATCATAAATTAAAAGTCTAGAAGAAGTTTAAAAGATTTCTATTCTTCTCTCTCATTTTGTGTACTGGAGCTAAAATTCCTCTCATCCACCCTGAATCATCCCACTAATGATGCTAAGAAAGAACATAACAACACTTCTTAGTGGATTATTATGACTATGTAAATAATGCTATTTAATTGTTATAGTTATGTATAGTTGATTTTCTTATGAGAAATTTCTGCAGTTCTGAATCAGTGCAACTGACAGTTTCTGAGGACAGTATCTTAATTAAGGTTTATTGTGCAGAAATCTTTCTCTGAGTGGGAAGAGGGAGAGAAGCTGTGAGGAACAGGCAGAAATGTATTAGAAATGGCCAGAGAGCAAAGGGCTTTTGTGAGCTGAAGGGCTCTTCTTTATCCCTAAGGAAGTCCTCTGATTAGACCGAGAACTCACAGGAGCATAAAAGCTACTTTTTGCACCATGTGAGACAGTTTCTTTTTCTTTCTTTCTTTCTTTCTTTCTTTTTTTGAGTTAGACCAGTGAGATGAGAACAATATTTCTCTAGTTGTGGCTGCCAATTATTTAAGGAGTAAAAATTCAAGAAAGTCAGGAATAAGTCTCAAGCAGAAAATGACAAAGTTGTACTTTGAAATGGGCATGGCCTCTGGCTGAAATTTCATTTCCTCAGTAAGACTGGGTCTGGCAACAGACAGAAGAAAATAAACTTCAACTTTTCTTAATTGAAAGTAGTTGTTTTAATATGAGTAAGATAGTCCTATTTAAATTAGCTACTGCCAGGGACTAGGAAACAAGTCACTGTTGACTATTCTGTGTTGGGTATGAACAACCTAATCAATGAAAATAATATTGCTTAAAAAATATGAAAACCAAACTCAGAAAAAAGACAAGAGCTCCCCAAACAACCAAAGATTAAAAAATACCCTCATACTTCTGGAACTCTCTCTGCTCATTTATAATAGAGGATTATCTCAGCCGTCCTATTGGATTTGGTTGATGTTTATACCTGACATTGATTTAAATAGGCAATAAGATGCCTTATTAATATGATCAATGGTTATTGATGTGTTTTAATCAATTATGATATAATAAGTATCTATGACAGGTCTCACGCAAACCAGGCACTGTGATAGGTACCAGGGTTATGGGCGGTGGATAGGGAGAATTATACATAATTCCTGACATTAGGATATTTAAAACCCAGTGAGGGAAATGGGCACTAAACAAGGCACATAGATTGTGTCAAAAGGTGAGTGATGAAAGTATTTAAGATGGGACCTGATTTAGACTAGAAAAGCAATAGATTTTAAGCTCTAACCTTGAAGATGAGTAAGAATTAGCTAATGACAAATAGGAAAATAAATATTTTGAGGCAAAGGCTCTGAGGCAAAGTGGGAGTAGCTGAAAAACTGACAGTGAAGTGAGTGTGGACTGGGGTGAGGGAAGAGGACAAAGACATACATCTTGTGATATAAGCAGAGACACATGACAAGATCATACACATCATGTAAAGAACTTCTCTAAGTGCAATGAGAACATCATTGAATGGATTTAAGTAGAGAGTGAAAAAATATGCATTTCAGAAAGAATAACTTGGGACTATTCTATACAGAGCATAATAGCGAATATAAGAGTATATGTATCCATGAGTTAGTAGGAAGTTGCCATGGTCTCCTGTGGTGTGATAGTGGCTTAGACAAGATAAGACATATAGAAAGAAGTTAATGCCTTCAAGATTTACCTAGAAGTGTCTGTTTACCTGGTAACAGAGTCAATGTATAATATGCCTGGAAGTTCAGACTCAGAATGTCTGTATGATTTATATTTTAAAATACAAAGTAATAGTGATGCCATTTACTGAGAAGAAAAACACAGCTAAGGCGGGGGATTTAGCTCAGTGGTGCCGCCACCTGCCTCGCAAATGGAAGGTCCCAAGTTCTATCCCTGGTAGAAAAAAAAAAGAAAAGAAAAAAAGAACAAAGTCACAGGGTTGGAGGAGGATGAGAAGGAAAGAGTGAAAAAAATTCAGTTACAGGAATGCTTCATTTTAGACTATGAAAGGAAAACAGAGATCAATACCAGGGAAATAGTAGAATATTTAAAGAAAGAGAATGACTTTTAACTGTCCATTTTATGTTGTTCGTATTTACTGCTTAGGACACATACACACATACATGTTTATGCTACATTATTTCTCACATCCTGAAATAAAGCCCATTTAGATCAATTTCCTCTTGTCATCCAGGATGAATGGCCTGCCATAATGATTTTAAATATTTTTCTTTTGCCGTCCAGCCTTATGGTCATTTCTCTGATCTTTAATCATTTCAGTGTTTGGGGATCCAACTTTAAACCTTTATTCTTATCTTTCAACACTAATTTTCTAGATTTCTCTTTCAACAATATTTTCTGAGGTGCCCTTTTGTTCTTGTGGTAAGAATTACCTTGTGATTATGATTTTAAAGAATCACCTGGTATGTTCATAATTTCAAAACTTCTATCTCAAGACAGATATCTCTCCTGGCAAATATAATGTGATCAACATGTATTTGTTAGAGGAGTTGTGGGATTCACAAAATAAATGGTACATTTTATTATAAAAATATTAATATGGTCAAAATTTTATCAAATTTTAGAAGCCTGGAGACTTTACCATCTAAAATAAAACAGACTGTCCTGAAAAAAAAAAATGGTCAAGAGGAGCAAAGACATGAAAAATCAGTTAGGTTGACTTAACATCAACTGGTGAATATCAGATACCACAAAAAGTAAATATCTCCACTCTCACCATACAATAAAGGTAAAATATAGAATCAGATTACAAACTAACTTGGGCACAGCAAGTATCACTATGGAATGACTTAGTGAGTAGAAGAAAAGAAGGCAATGGGATACAAAAAGGGATCAAAAAGGAGAAAGTGCTAAGTTTGTAAAATATGTGAATTCAAAGTAGTTGAAGATCTGGACTTGTCCTAGTGTCCATGTCTTCGAGGCTTCATTTGTTCACTTTCTACTCTCTGTGTCACTGGAAGGACAGGCTATGGGAACATGCCCTTAGCTTTGCTGCCCCCCACAAAAGGTAAGCCCTCTTAGAAAAGAAGTAAAAAGAACTGGAAGTTATTAACAGAAAAAAAAGTGACTGAATGAAACAACAGATGTGAAGAGAGAAAGAGACTCTACCTTCTCCCTCTCAGGGCCCTCGAGAATAGAAAGCTCCTCCACAGAGAATATCACTGGGTCTAGGCAAAACGTTTTGAGGATACTCCATAGGGTGCATTAAACACAAGTCCTAGGAGTAGTCAAATATTTTCCTGAATGAGAAGGTGTTATTCATGTGGCCTAAAGGACAAGCAAATTGGAGGGGCTTCAGGGGGATGCAGAAGGCCTCGGTCTTGTCTGTGTGACTAAAGGCTGAGTGAGAAAGTTGGTAGGAGGCTTAGTCAGATCTTGTTCATCTCAGTGCAATCCAGCATTCATTAAGTCAGTTATTAATTTTGAAAACTTCATAAACCAGTTGAATTCTAAAGCAGCAGCCTATCAGTATGAGGTCTGTGTCAGACGCATTCCTTCAGTGTGACTTTGTATTATTTGTCAAATTAATTTTTCTCCTGCACTTTCAAAATGAACTGGCAGATTAGCCCACATATTTCCCCAGTTTACTTAGTCATGGAGTATGCAATGTTTCTTGCTTTTCGTTGTAGAGAAAAGGGACAGTTCTGAATACATTTCAGAGTGAAATACCTCTTCCTGTTTCCTCAATATTCTCTAAAAATTAGCATCACCTCTGGTTATATTTCAAAATCAATCTATTGAGTGCTTTGCAGCTGTGCTCTTATCCAAGTTCTCAAAAGATGTCTTTTTCATAGAGAAAGCAGAGCAGGTGCAAACAATATTGGTTATCCTTAATGGATGTTACTTGAACTAATACTTAAAGTGTAAAAGGTCATGTTTTATGTTTACCCATCGATCCAATTTCCCAAAGTTTGTGCACATTGAAATCACCTGGAGATCTTTTAAGATTCTTGGTCTGTCTCACTCCCATTCCCAGACATTCTGATTTTATCAGAATAGAGTGAGGGCTGAGTACTGAGAGTTTTTAATTCTTCCCAGGTGACTCTAATATGCACTAAATACTAGAAACCACTAAGCCTCTCTGTTACCTTAGGTAGGGCCAGTTATGAATAACTGAATATAAAAAACCAGATGTCTCTTAACCCTACTAAAGAATGCATTATTTTCTATAAAATTAGACTAGCTCCTTAAGAGCAGCTGAAATCTGGTTGATTGATCTACACAATGATTGCTTTCTCCATGCACTTACTTGAGACTGGAGCATTGTAAACAGTATGGGTAGCTCCACAGAAATGAAGCACCTTCAAGGATTTACAACTTCTCCTCAAAAAAGGAACCAAACTCTTCCTGGTTTAGAGTCTCCTTGAAGTTCTCAAAATAAGATTAATCTTTAGTCATATACCATAAGGCAAGAGGTGGGTCTTTTGAAGTACTTTTCTGGAATGAAAATGACCTTGCTTTACAACATTTCCACACTGCCAGCAGCTTTCAGGAGAGCAAAGTCTCTTCAGAGCCCTGTGTATTTGAGACATTATTTGGAAATTAAATGCTGTATTACAAACATAGTGAAACCTTTGGGATAATATTCATCCACATTTTCTTGCTTGAGTTTGTCATCATTTTACATATCCTCTTAATTTTTGTTTCTGGAGGCTATAAATAAAAAACAAGGAACTGTTATTGCTTTGATGAGGCTGGGTTTGACTGTTCAGAAGAGCATGGAGTTCTGTTCAGTTGATTTACTGGGCCAGTTTTTTCATTGTAATTTCAGTTTTGACTGGATGAGAATTCAAATTACAATTGATGTCTTTAGAAAGTTATCGAGTCAAACATGGAAAATTCTACTGAGATGTAATGCAGCTCTTCTCTGAACCAAATGTGCCTGAAAAATGTACCTGATTCTTTTTCAGCACTTTACAAAAGCAGTCATTATTGGGAGGAACAAAGACAAAAGGTGTGTGAATAAGAGAAAAGGATTTTTTTCTTCTACCACTAATTAATTCACACAGTCACTTGAACTAGAGTGCAACCCTTTTGCAGTCTGAATTAACTTTCTCTTGGGGGGGAAAACCTGCTCCTGTTTTATTTTAAGACTAGAAAAATGATCCCTCCATTTGACCAAGAAAGTTCAAAACAATTAGAGTGACTGTCTAAATGAGTAAGAAGTTAATTCTTTGTCTTTCTTGGGGAAAAAACCTGCTGAATTAGAAATAGGAGACTAATGTTATTTAGAAAAGGCAGATACAAGTGCTTCTCAGGAAGAATTCTTCCAGAATGCCTAATTTAAAATAAGGATAGTAAGAAGTGAGACACCTCTGGACTATCTGGAACCTCACTGTACCTCATTCAGTTATTTTCCATACTTATATTTAGAAAATGTTTCTTTGTCAGCAAGAAATTCTGGAATAAAAGTGAAGAAATTATTTTAACAGAGGTGGTCTTTGAAATTAGTAATTACATTATTAAAGTATTAGTAATTACATTATTTAAACATCAGATCAGTTCTTTTCATGTAGATTCCCAGAGTGACTTTTAGTTATTTTCTACTTCATAAATTCTAAAAATTGTTTTAAATTTTAGCTTATTAGCATTTGTTATTACTGAAGAGTCAAAATGGAATAGAACCTTGAATATCATCAAATTTAATATCTTCCACCATAGTAGTTATCTTGAAAGTGAATTTAAAACTTTAATTGACATAAAAAGTGAAAAGTATGATAGGAAATGGCAAATTTCTCCCATAATTTTAGATATTTTTCCTCTGCAATTATTTGAAAATATTGAACTAAGTATTACTTTGAGTGAATGAAAATAAAATAGCAACATCCCTATTCTACTTTTAAAAAAGAAACAATAAAGATTGAAAGCAGTTTATTTTTCATTTAATATACAGAATGCATACACATGATACATATATGTACATATATACATATATACACATATGTAAATATATTTACAAGCATAATATATAATATATAATCTAATAATATATATATATCAAATACATATATATCAAACTAATATGTCCTGGAATGGAAAATTTATTTCATACAAATATATATATAAATGACAATAAATTTGTAAAGCATCACCAACTGAGTTACGTAATAGAAATTTATTTCAGAGCTCTGGAGCTAAAGGTCCAAGATCAAGGTGAGAGCAATCTTGATTCCTTCTGAGGCTATGAGGAAGAATCTGTCCCTTCCCTCTGGCTTCTGGTGGGCTGATAGAATATTTGACCCTCCTTTGCTTGTAGAAACATCATCCCATCTGATTCATCTTCACATTCTCCCATGTTCAAGTGACACTTTAGATCTGAATTTTCCCTTTTTTTTAAACTGCACCAGCTTTGGATTTGGACTACTCTCATGATTTCATTCTAACTTTAGTACTTCTGTAATGACCTCATCTGGACAGAAGACAAGCTCAGAAACCTGGCTAGAGATCTTGGTTAGGGGAAGGAGGGTAATCTCAAGGTAGAAAAGTTTGCACCACAAAAATTTCAGCTGGACCTGATCAAAAACTGTAGGAGGAGAAGAGTTTAGCTGTGACCAAGATTGAAATGTTGACTATTACATCGAATTTAATACATATAAGTATAGGTAAAAGAGTATTTTGTGACTAAATATGATCAGAGAACTTAAAAGTGATCAAATACTTAGTGAGTAATTTGAGGATATGGCCAAGATCTTTTCAAGGACAATAAATATAAGCCCAAATATTGAATTTAAATGTATAATGAAGGAAAATTATAAAATTGTTTTTATTGAGTCCTATAAGTTCTACCTCTTCAAATTTATACATATATATAGACTTTTTTACATTAAAACTCACTGTACTAAATATTTACTAATAAATATATATTGTGCTAGAATCAATGCTAAACATTTAAGTGTCATTATCTTTAATTCTCATTAAAAACCTACAAGTATTATTTGGTATTAGTACTTTAATTATATTTAGATAACTGTATCATGGAAAGGTTAAGTAATTTGATCAAATTACTTTAATTCTGTGTGACTTCAGACTATTTCTCTAAGCTGGATGCCATGTACATTTATTTTGCATACTCTCAACTCCAAAAGTAAAAATAAAGAAGGAAGAAAAAAAATACCTTAGTACTTCTTCTAAGGTAAGTAATCAACAAATATTAAAGTATAAATAAATGAAATCAGGTTTAGAAGCTGAAGGTAGAAACGAGAAATTTATAGTTGTTGCTTTCTGTTAGGAGATGAACCTGTTACCTGTTAGGACATAAATTACTTATATGGAGATAAAGCAGCTGTTCAAATATCATTTTAGAAGCTGATCCAGGCTTTGTCTCAGTTTTCAGGTTGCAAATTCATATCAAGTATATTTAATGTATGAAATGTCCTTGAATAAAAAAATAAATTACACAGAATAATATTTTTAGAAGAATCATATATGTTTGTTTGCCTGACAAAATAAATTCTATTTCTGAGAGAAATAATAGAGATAAAACAGGTGAAAACTTGCTCTACTTTCAAATTCTAAAAATATAGTTACCTTTATGTTACCTTTGTTCAGAGCTGGAGGTATATTGTAGAGTCTGGTACCTGGAGCTGCTGAGAGTCACTATCAATTGAAAGAGTATTAGCATTTATAACATAGACTGGAATTCACTACTAGTCTTCTGCTGTGATTCCCGTGACTCTGGGAGACCCAATTTGTATATATAACCAAAAGTGGAAGAGACATTTATCTTTTTCTACCTTATAAAAGGACTGCAAGGCATAAATAACCTACACTAGCATCTGTAAATGATAAAGCAATACAAATGTTGGAGGTTTGATTGTGGTTTTTATATACAAGTAGGTGTCCATGTGAACATATAGGCCTTATATGTGTCCAGTTTAATTTTGTCAAATACCCTGGACTATGCTTAGTATAAAGAATGTATTTAAGTGTGTGATCTTATTGGAGAAGCAAGATTTATTTTCAAAGTCTTGGGGTAGTAGGAAAGAATAAACTTTTGTAATACATAGAAGCAATTCAGATATACATGGCAGTTTCTCCTGCTGTGAAGGTGTCTCATTACTGGTGCTCTGAAAAGCACAAATTCAGGATTAAGGAACATGTGCAGTCTTCCCTAGGGTTTCCTTTTGCCTGGGAGCTGGGGCTAGTGCTAACAGCCTATGTCATTTATGTATGAATTTTCCTCCTAGTGCCTCCTCTGCTCTTTACCATTCTCTTAACTCCTCCAATTATGACCAGATGTTATTGGCCACCTGCCTGGCTTTCCTTACTAAAAATTACCTGCTTTAGTTTCTGTGCTATTTTTTCCATCAGGTGACCCACATGTTCTGAGATTGTGTCTCTGACATCTTTTTTGATTCTCTCCACCCTCAGCCCTCTGGTTATGTTGAATTAATATGTAGATATCTTAGATTTCATCCTTCCAGAAATAGACCCCAAGAGAAGGACTTGAGTATAAGTAGTTTATTGGAAGATTATCTCAGGAAACCATTGATAAGGAAATATGAGAATAAGAAAATGAGTAATAAAAGTGAATTAAAACTGAATTATCTATGTGGGGAAATGGAGCTCATTTCTTTGGGGAACTCTTAGAAACTGTAGAAGATTACCTCCATGAGATAGCTGTGTTTCGTATCCAAATCCTCCCTATTTGGCATTAGCTGTGGCTTGTTCGCAGGGCATGGTAACTCCTAAGCACGTCTAGTCTCTCCAGTACATGAGCAGAGTACACATGAGTAACCAGAGAAATTCCACAGGTAAAGTGCTCACTGCTGGAAGGAAGGAAGATGTACTAAAATATGAGTACCAAGAGGATACAAATAGGGGATCCACAGCATTTCTTATGGCAGGTAGATATTTTTTGTTATTGGAACTTAGCAAAATATATTTTCCCCCATCTTAATTATTAATAACCTGAAATTTCTGTCATGCAAAGACTTTGGAGAGAAGGTAGTGGTTGGAATAGAATTGGGTTCATTGTCAACAAATCAAATGTTGAAACTCTAACCTTCAGTGTGATGTATTTGACAATGGGCATTAGGGAAGTAACTGGATTTAGACAAGGTCCTGAGGGTGGGTGGGGTTCTTGTAATGGGATGAGTTCCCCTATCAGAAGAGAAAGAGATACCAGAGATATTCCCCACCATCTGAGGAAATAGCAAGAAAGAACCTTCCTGCAAGTAAGAAAAAGAGCTCCCATCAGGACCTGAATCTGCAGGCACCTTGATCACAGGCTTTCTAGCCTCCAAAATCATGAGCAATAAATGTCTGCATTTAAGCTGCTCAGTCTATAATATTTTGTTATGGAGTCCCTGGTGATCTTTGAATCACCTTTGGGATTATTTGTCTGGACCATTATGCTGTCTTCAAAGAAAGAAATCAGTACTGTACCCCCAAACTCCATTTCCCAAGATATAAAGCTAAGAAGACCTCTTAAGGCTGAATTAGAGTTATTCTGAAAAGTCTCTGGTGCAAAGAAGGACTGTATATCTTCTGAAATAAAATTGTCTTGAGTAAAGTTATCTTGAAACAAATCCTAGGCTGATGCATCTAGGCTCCCAACAAAATTTTACACTGAATGAAAGTATTAGCTTTTGGGAAGAAACATGGCTAATACTGAAAGCCCTCCTCAATTTCTATCAGGGTGACATAGGCGGGAGCTTTGGGGAGCAATGCCTGAGTACAGCAATGTCAACTCCAAAGAGACCCCAGATTGACCATTTCTTAAAACCATGTGTTTACACAATGAGCAGGGCTGAGAAAACACAGTTGGAAATCGCAATGGATGTCAGCAAGAAATAATGCAAACATAGATTCATGGGACCTGATCTCTCCTGGATACCAAACCACCTACTGCTCCTAGATTAAATGAAAAACTTCAAATAAAAGATATTAGATGCAAAGTTATTTCATATATGAGGGATTTAGTAAAGATTGGAAGAGGGTAAAGAAATATAGCTATAATTGAACTTAGAATTTGTGAAGCAAGCTGTACCAGTTAAATTAAGAAAATAATTTAGGAGCACCTGGAAGGAAGCTCCCCGCCTCCATCCCAGGCTCCTAGGGCAGTGAAGCTCAGCTGGTCCCAGCACCCAGAAGAAAGCTCACCTGCTGCCATCCCAGGCTCCTAGGGCCAAGAAGGTGGGCAGGTCCCAGGACCTGGAAGGAAGCTCCCCGCCTCCATCCCAGGCTCCTAGGGCAGTGAAGCTCAGCCAGTCCCAGCACCCGGAAGGAAGCTCTCCTGCTGCATACCAAGCTCCTAGGGCACAGAAGGTGAGCCGTGTAGGTGCCAGAAGCACACACCACCACCACCACCCCCCGTGGAAATGAGAAGAAACATAAACAAGCCTCAAAAACAGACTTCCAGATCACCTATAGCAACCCTAAAGGAAAACGAGATGGAACAATCTGATACTCAGTCACCTGGACTCTGAACTGGCAACAAAAGAGGATCTGGGAAAAATGAAATCTGAAATAATTACTCAGATAACAGCAAAGATTTTGTTCATACTGCAAGACATGATTAATAAATCAAGAGAGGACACAGATTAAAAAAATAGAGGATCTGAGGAACATGATGGGATCCCAACATAGGAAACAAATGGAATCCATAAAACAGATACAAACAGATTTCCAAGAGATTAAAAACTCCATCGAATGTCTGCACAGCAGAATGAACCAATGTGAGGATGGAATTTCACATATAGAAGATAAGATTGCAATTAGTGAGGAGGAAAAGAAAAATTGCTTTAGAATTGTAAGGGAACATGAGAAATCAATCCAACAGCTGCTAGACGATTCAAAGAAGAATAACATAAGACTGATTGGAGTCAATGAAGAAAGAGGAGAGAGTGCAGATGACATAAAAAAACTGTTCACAGAAATGATGGCAGAAAACTTCCCAAGCAGGGGAAAAGAACTTGACATACAGATAAGTGAGGCGTGTAGGACTCCAGCTAGCCTTAATCAAAAAAAATCTACACATAGGCATATAATAGTTAGGATTCCAGAAATCCAACAGAAGAACAAAATTCTACAAGCAGTGAGAGAAAAGAAACAAATCACATACAAAGGAAAGCCCATCAGAATCACAGAAGACTTCTCAGTGCAAACCCTCAAGGCAAGAAGAGCTTGGAGTGATGTATTTCAAGCCCTAAAGGAAAACAGCCTCCAACCCAGATTGATGTACCCTGCAAAACTATCTTTCAAAATTGATGGAGAAATAAGATGCTTTCATGATAAAGAGCACCTCAGGAACTTCATGAATACCAAACTGGCACTCCAAAAAATTTTAAACAGTACCCTAGGAAAATGAGGATCACAACCCCAGGAAACCCAGCAGAATGAATCCACTGGGCGTGACAAATTAAACACAAAGGGGGAGAATCCAAAAGAGAGAAAAAGTCATGACAAAGCTTTTAAAACTTTTGACTTCATCTCCCTAATGATTGTATAATTCAATCTTATTATTGTACTGATTAGTATTTTTCTGATTCTAGAGTTGCATACCATTCCTTGTGCTATACTATTTATCATCCTCTTAGGTCTACATTTTAATTGGGTTATCTATTAATGAGCTCTAAGAATTCTTTATATATTCTGCTCATAGGTTATATGAATTGGAAATATGGTCTGTTTAAGGACTACTTTTCATTTTAATGATGTCATTTAAAGTTCTAAATTTTGATGGAATCTCATCAATTTTTTTCTTTTATACATCATGATTTTTTGTATCCTAGGTAGTTCTTGCCTACCCTGAATTCATAAATATTTTCCCTTATAATGTCTTCTTAAAGTTTTATACTTGTAGGCTTTCTTATTTAGGTTCATAGATCCCTTCAAATTATTTTCATGTATGGAAAAAAAGAGTTGAGGTTAATTTTTTATATACAGATACCAGATGTTCTAGTGCCATTTGCTGAAGACACTATCTCTTCCTAAGTTCTTGAATCGAGTTTATATTCTATAAAATGCTAATGTTAGATGATCTTCCAAAACTCAGTGGACCATATATGTGTGGTTCTATTCCTAGA
The DNA here is from genome assembly GCF_053883595.1 of Heterocephalus glaber. NCBI lineage: Eukaryota > Metazoa > Chordata > Mammalia > Rodentia > Bathyergidae > Heterocephalus > Heterocephalus glaber. The sequence goes on along the minus strand of NW_028258324.1, from coordinate 38,865,168 downwards.
TTCTCTGTTTTATTCAAATGATCTATATGTCTTTCCTTACACCAACACTGCCTTGATTACTATAGCTTTAGAAGAAGTCTTAAAATTGAGTGCCAAATGTCTTCCAACACTGTTTTCGTTTTTGTTTTTGGCTTTTCTGGATCCTTTGTACTCCTACATAACTTTAAAATTTCAATATCCAATTCTTCATTTATAGCAAGTATACACAGACCTGAATTTTTATATATACCTTGTGTTTTCTAATCCTGCTAATTTCAAGTACAAGTTCTAGGGTCTCCTAGAGATTTCTTAGTATTTTCTCTGTAGATGATCATTTCATCTACATATAAAGATTTTGCTTCTGCCATGCCAATCCTATCCTAGTTGTGTCATTTTATTGCCAGACTATTTTGGTTTAGACCTATGTTTCAAAGTCTAAGGGACAGATGAAGAGTAGGCATATGTGCCCTTGTTCCCCACTTTAGGGAGAAAGCATTGTATCATCTCCATTCATAGAAGGAGTTTTTGTTGGAACTATGGAGTACATGTCTTTGATTGGTTGAGAAGGTTCTGTTCTACTTCTAGTCTCCTGATAGCTTTTACCATGAACAGCTGTAGAATTTAGTCCAATACTCTTTCTCCAACTAGTGATAGGATCATATGGCTTTCTCCTTTCCTGTGTTAAAATGATGACTTTTGGGGGTGGATCTTCCAATGCTGAACCAACACTGCCATCCCTATAACAAAACCATTTTCTACATCCTGCCAGATCTGACTTCTAAGAGTTTGTTTTGTTAAACAAATTTCTATCTATGTTCATACATTTTTCTTCTATTATTTTTATCCAATTTTAGGATTAGCACAATGTTGGTTTCCTAAAATGAGGGGAGAAGTGTTCCTTCTTTTTTCTGCTTTAATTGTTTGATATTATTTATCAGTTAAAATGTTTATGAGCCTGCTATTGTCATATAGGTAGGTTTTCAAGCTAGGAATATACTTTCTTTAATAGGTGCTATTCAAATTTTATATTTCCTCCAGAGTTAGTTTCATTAATTTGTCTTCTAAGTTACTTCTTAGAAGTTGTCAAATTTATTTCAAAAAAGATTTTTGTAATATGCTTTCTATATCCTTTTAAATTCTGTAAAATCTGTGGTAATGTCTCCTAGATCTTAATATTGTAATTTTAAAAAATGTATAACTGATATTGTGTAAGACGAAGAAAAGGTCTAAAAGAGCAGGAGAATTGGGAGGGGTAGGGGAAAGGAAAAAAGGGAAAGGAAAAAATATGAGAAGAGGAAAAAAATGGAAACAAGGTCTTTACAAATAGGGAAGGGTGGAGGGGGTGAAGGGAGGGCAAGGGAAGGGGAAAAAAAATAAGAACCAAGAGACTCATGTAATGGTGCAAGATCCCAATGATGAATGTAACTGTATTATATACCTAAAATGTACCAATAAAGTTAATGAGGGGAAAAAGAAAATGATTTAGTTTTAATCCATGAATTTATTTTGTCAAGCTCATGATAAACTGTAAGGAACGTGATAGAATGTTGTAATCCTGTGAGTGTTTTATATGAGACATTAAAGGCTTCTCTATGACCCTTTTACATGTGCCAACACACTGTAGGCATAATTAATTATAATGTGAACTCTAAAATTCTGATGTGGGATGGAAGATTTTTATGAAGTACAAGAAAAATACTGAGCAAGTATCCTTTGTGCTGATTTCATTAAGAGTTTTTAGAAGTTTTAACATCTGAATCCATAAAATTTTCAGATTGAACCATCAGTAACTATAATATTCCTGACAGCTCTGCATGCAGTAGCCCATTTCATTTTCTATAAAGAGATAGGCACCTCTAAATTGTCTGGATCTTCACATTTTATTTCCCTTAATGTCAGGTTTATATAAACACAGATTTTTGTTTTGTCTTAGATGACATCCTAGTTCTAGGATGCTTTTTACATTGCTAGTTTTAGTTTAATTTGTTCCAGTAAAAATCATATTTCTGTATTTTAGATAGTTGAATATATTTGAAATTGATCTTTAACTAGAAATCTTTCTTCTAGCTCTTCAGCCCCATCTATTTTTGTGGGGGTCTCTACAGATTTTCCTGTAGCTTTCATTTACTATTTAAGTCACATTCAATGTGGTATAATTTATATATAGTAAGATACATCCAAATGTTCAATTTGATAAGTCTTACTTGACAATTGTATACTGAAAAACTAACAACACAGTAGAGATACAAATCATTTCCATCAACTCCAAAAGTTTCTTGTGGCCCATTTCAGTCCCCCTTCCATTCCTCCAACTCCAGCCCCAGCCTCAGGCAATCACTGACTTGCTTTTTATCATTATAGGTTAGTTTGCATTTTTTTAGAATTTTATATACATGGAACCATACAGTATGCATTAATTTCTACTGGCCTTTTTCTCTTCCCGTGATTTTGAAATGAAATAGAAGATGATATTTTTATTTTAAATGTTAAGACCTATACATAAACAATGACAACATCACAGCACTGGTTACAAATTCATAAATATATGTTCTAACATATGCTTCTAATTTGAAGGAAAATCTTTTAAAAGTGAAAGGGAGCGATATCTAGGATACAAATATCCATATGTAAATATATTGAACGTACTTGCATTCTCACCACAAAAATGTAGCACTTGTGGAAAACTTGAAATATCAAATACTTACGGTTATTCAACTTTACTTTTAGATTTAGGTAGAAATTAAATGACTTCTATGAAGTTAAATCAATCCTATTTCTTGCTGAAAGAAATCTAAACTCACAGGAATTTGGGCCAGTGACATTGTTCTCTGTCATACCTATTTGTCATTTTCCACCACTGCCAAATATGTATATAGAATTGTTTTGTTTTAATTATATAACTGGGACAAAAGACGTGAGTATGATATTGGTCAAAAATGTGCACGCTTATTGAAGAATTGACAATCACCTGAGATTTCCCCCAATGAGCCCATAAGAAAGATGATATAAATCACCCTTATTACATGATTATTTTATTGAGATTTAGCTCAGTCGTTCCACTGCCTGCCTCGCAAGCTCAAGGTCCTGAGTTCGATCCCCGGTACCAAAAAAAAAATTATTTTTAAATATAAACATGGCAGCAATTATGTAATATGTCCATGTTTTAGATCTGGTAAATAATTACAGAGATTTAAATAACTTAATTGTTATAAACTTTATAATGTATTTACCATCATTAACCTCGTTTTACAGATGATGAAACTAAGGTTAGGAGGCTGACTACCACATTTAAGAAGCTAAATGCCAAACAACTGGTAAAGGACAGCATCAGAATAAGACCTAGAAGTCTTGTTCCAGAACTACACCCTCCACTAGGTGAAATGCCCCCCATTTGGGCAGCAAGACCTCTCTCTAAAGTTAGCCTGCAGGGTATGGTCCAGCTCCTAATCATTTCTGATATTATCTCTCAGCTCTCCCACCCAACACATATTTTTACTTTTATATAAATTAGATAATAATAAAGAAGTGGAGATGATGACAGTGGTGTGGTGTGTGTTGGTGGTGCTCAGTCTCATTTGGAACCTCAGGCATAAAATTTGGAGTTTGAGTATTTGCAAACAATTATTACACATTTCAGCTTACATGCTTATTTTTATCAAGGAGTCAGATAGCACATTAAGGCTTCTCTGAGCTCCTGACACCAGGTCATTTTTTCATGTAGCTTTCTTTTATTAATCCTCAGTCTCACATAGGTAGACTTCATGAGAATGTCATCTCATTAGATTTGGCATTGGTCAAGTCCTCACTAATGAGTCTAATTTTTGGCTCCACGACTGTATGGAGACATTCTAGAGAATAATGAAAACGATTGATGAGTTGAAATACGGGAAGCTATGAAGAAAAGATGCAAGAAATTAATAAATTTAAATAGACTAGAGACAAATGGCTTTAAAATATTTCATAGAGAAGATATCTACTTCCACTGAGATCAAAACAAGACATTCCTAGCAACAAAACATAGATAAAAAGTTAGGAATAGTAGATTATAAGGCTTTAAAACAGTTTTAGGATACAATGGCTTCTTCCTATGCCACTCTTGTAGGTAGTACCCCAGGACTATCTGCTACACCACATGGAGGCAGCATTTTTTTGTAAATACTGCTGCTTGTGTGAATCCCCCTCCTGTCCTGGCACTTGAGTTTAGATTGAAAGAATCAGGTAAAATTTTATTCCAACCACATATCTTTAAAAACAATACTGGAAGAATTTTTTTTAACTTTATGGAAATAAAGGTTTTGTTGAGATTGATGGAACCCATACTCTATAATGAGAAATGTACAAACTTCAGTAGACATATTTTTATACAGCACTTTGTAAAACTCCCAGAACTAGTGATCATCTTTACCTGCAGGAGACCTCACTTGTCCTGTCTTGGCTCTGCAGATCTAATAAGCATTCTTCAGTATATCTCAAATTCAACTTGTTTTATGCTAATCTATTCATAGGTGTTCCATTCATTCATTCATTCTCTCTCTCTCTCTCTCTCTCTCTCTCTCTCTCTCTCTCTCTCTCTCTCTCATCTCACACACATACACACACCACTCAGTCTCTGTTTACACACCTGGTCAAAATGCCAGCTTTAAGAATTGAGTGTTTGTTAATTTATGTCTTCACTACTTCTGCTTTCCTTAATTTAAGATGCCTCTAATTCTTGTTAACCCTCAAAAATATTTATGACTAATTGGTTTGTCCTAAGGTTCCTTTACACTTGCAGTTTCTTAATCATTTGCATGTTGCACTCCTTTTTGACAAACATCAGTCACTGAGGATTTAGATTCACTCCTCCAAGAGAATATGTTATTCCTTTTAGCCAAAAAAAGAGATTTTTCTGAAATTTGTAGCTTGTGTTACAGAAACAAAACCAAAGGAAAAAAATAATATGATGTTGTTTTCAACAGATGGTGTTACCCTCATATGGAGGGACCCTAGAGGATGTTGTATATTGCAGAAAACCTACTACACTGCTGGCCCTTAGAGAAGAAACTGAAAATGCATGTGTAGCAATCACAATAACCAAGCTCACCCAAGCAGCAGTTCACCGTACTAATAAATGTCTGGAAGCCACCAGTTTGAGCACTTCTTGTAACTGTACAGGTCAAAGGCAACTTGTATTAATCTTACGATGTCTCAATAAACTTAGTATTAAATAGTTATACAAATTTTCTTTTCTTGAAGTGTGTATACATTTTTGGCTCTCTCTGTCTCTTCCTGAATCTCTGAATCTCAGAGAGAGAGAGCATTTATAAAAATATATACACACATATGTATATGAAAGAGTGTTGTAGTTTGGATGTAAAATATGTTTACAAGATAATTGTATTACAGGGGCACTACAGATGGCATGTTGTTAGGAGGTAGGGTCTGGTGAGAAGAGGTAAGTCACTGGGAACATAACCTGGAAGAGTGTATCTTCCACCTGAGAGCCTCCTTTCTCTTTCTGCTTCCAGGACCTTCTGTCATGCTGTTTCTGTCTTGGAGCCAGCCAACCAGGGATTGTAACTGTAAGTCAAAATAAGTTCTGGGTCTCAGACATTTTGTCTCAGCAATCAGGAAAGTGACTAAGTCAATGAAAGAAAGAAAGAAGGGAATATACAGGGTGTGATTGAATAATGTGGTTACATTTTTAAAAATTGTATTACAGTAAAAGACACATTGCCATTAATCTCCCTCAAAATGCTCCCCCATACACGTCAGATACACTTATCATATGGTTCTCTCACCAGTATCCTGAAACAATTCTGGAAGTGACTTTTATTGTAATATATTTAAATTTAATAATTTAATGTAATAATTTTAAATATTCTTTATAATAATTTTTAAATTTAAATATTCCTTGTATATATGGATCATACCTCATATAAATAAAGATATGGTACTTTGCTATCTACATGATTAGAAATTATTCCACTGATCTAGCCACATTTCTGAGTGATTTAGAGGCACACTGTACAATGTGACACACACCATGTCGAGTCAGGAACAAAAAGCTCTAATCTTGCCTTTACCACTAAATTATTGAATGACATTGGGCAGGTCACTGAATTGTCCTCTTATTTCATCTCCATATCTATGAATGGACCTGTAAAATTATTTACCATTCCTTCTTCATACAATAATTGTGAGGATCCAAAGATGAAACTAATGTGAAAGCTTCTATAAAAATATGTGCAAATCTAGAATGTCATAATAAGACTATGGCTAGCTTCAAAATCATTAAATCTAAAGATAAAATAATATAAAACATTAAAGTTTATAATTTCCTCCTTGAGTACCCACAAATCCTTCAAATAATACCAATGTAAAGTGGAGAAAATTTTCTAACACTGAATTTTCATGCCCATGGGTTAAATACATTTGTCATATTATAAGTTTTTGACAAATTTTTAATGGCAAAAATACTGGAAATATGAGAAAATTTGAGAAAAACAAGATAAAAATGAAAATTTGCAATAAAAAGCAAGGCATATTTGATATAGCAGTTTTTGGTTAAATAAAAACAGTGATGAAGAAGAAAGATTTGTATTATTTCTTCAACTAATATAAAGCTAAATATTGGATTTTTAATTTATGGATAATTTCTGTGTTTACATGGTTTTTTATTTTATTATAAAAATCTTTCAAGTGTTTGCATAAGATACCCCATAAATTATGCTATGTAACTTCATACAGCATAGCCATTAATCATAAACTTTAAAGTTTTCTTTTCTTTTCTTTTGGCACTGAACAAAGAAGTCCTGGAAACAAAGAAACAGGTCAGGATAAGCTGCCATCACTGTTTATTGTACTTTAAAGAATTACCTCAGAATAGGAAAAATATGTCAGATTTATTGTTCTTAGAATCACTAACTGTCCTTGGTTTGGGCAAGAGTTTTCTAAAACATTCACACAGTGCACACACATGCACACACACACACACACACACACACACGCCTTACTGTTACCTAAGATTTTTATCTTGTAACATACAATAATTTTTTTTTAAAGTATTTTAAATAAAGCTTTTCAATCATCACTTTGTGCTCATGAAATCCAGGGACACAGAAAATTGAAATTCATGTGAAAATAAATGACACAATGTTAATTTTTCATAGACCAAATTTTTCATTGGATACCCAAGTAGCCAAGTTTCTAAGTGCATAACATATCATTGATGATCTTTTATGCCCTACTCCTATGTGGCATAGCACTGTGTTTCCAATGATGCATTAATTTTCTAATACTTGGAATGTTTCAAATAGATCCCTTTGCATGGAACAGTTTTGCAACCTCTTAGCAAAATTTTATATACTTTAAAATTCATTTAATAATACATGAAACAGAAAATAACAAATACTGGCTAGAATGGGAAGAAGTTAGAATCCTTGTGAACTACTGATAGGAATGTAAAATAGTGCAATCACTATGGGAAACACTATGATGGTTTCTCAAAAAATTTAAAATAGCCAGGCATGTTGGTGCATGCCTGTAATCCCATTAGTGGAGCCTGAGGCAGGAGACTCACTGTGAGTTCAAGGCCAGCCTGGGTTACATAGTGAATTCGAGGCCGCCTGCACTACATAGCGAGATCCTGTCTGAAAAAGAAATTTTTAAAAATACAGCTGTCATGCAGTCTAGCAATCCAAGTCCTGTGTGTATGTCCAAAGAAATCAAGGACATATTCTTACAAAGTTATTTGCACACATAAGTTCATAAGCGGCATTAGTCATGATACCCAAGAAGCAACCCAAGTATCCATCAATGGTAAAATGAATAAATAAAATGTGCTGTATGTGTATAATGTAATATAAGCAAGCCTTACAAGGTAAGAAATCCTAGTCACATCCTACAACACAGATGGACCTTGAGTATATTATACTAGGTAGACTCATCAGTCACAAAAAGATCAATATTATATGATTTCGCTTGTATAAATTATCTTAGGTGGTCAAATTCATAGAAAAAGTAGAATGTTAGTTACCAAGGGGTGGAAGAGAAATGGCTGTAGAGTTTTAGTTTTACAAGATAAAAATGTTCTGGAGGTATGCTATACAATACTGTGGATATACTTAACACTATTGAATTATATATGCAAAATGATTAAATGGCATTGTGAACTCACTGTTTATTCTTCCTCCAGAATTCTTATGTTGAAAACTTACACCCTTCTCCCCCCCCACCCCCATTCATGTTACAGTACTATGAGCTGGAGCCTTTGAAAGGTAGTTTAGGATTACACAAGGCCATAAGGGTGGAGCTCTCATGAATGGAATTAGTGCCTTTATAAGGCTCATGTGAGAAATTGCTTTCTCTCTCTGTTCTTCATTGTGATAGAATACAGTGAGAAATAGTCTGCAGACAGAAAAAGGCCATCATCATCAGTATTTGACAATGCTAACACTCTAAGCAGAACCTCAGAACACAAATTGTTGTGGTTTTTGCTTTTCGTTTTTTTAATAAACCACTTAGTCTCTACTGTTGCTGTTAGTGTTGTTGCTATTGTACTTTTGGTACTGGGCATTTAACCCAGGAATTCACACAGCTAGGCAAGCACCCTGACATTGAGATATATCTTCAGCCCTTTTTAAAGTTTATTTTGAGACAGGGTCCTGTTACATTGTTCAACCTGAACTTGAATTTTCAATCGTGGAATTACAGGTGTGTGCCATCATGCCTAGCTTTCTGGTATTTGTTATAGCAACCCAGAATGACTGAGACAGATGATAAATTTTATGTCATATATTTTTCACCAGTTTTTTTTTTAAAAACTGAGTGTGTAAAGATCTATTACAACAGCATCTATGTGTTTTGACACAGATTGCTATTTCACCCCCAAACTTTATCTTGTATGAATCTCTTAAATTCATGATAAACTGAAACAAACAATAGACATAAATGATAGTTTTTAAATTACCCAGAACCTAATATGCTTGATGAGGAAGAAACAGTAACTGTGAAGGAGAAAAAACTATTTTAGTGATGGATAATAACAATAATTTTAATAATCAATGCCTTAAGCTTTACAGGAATAAAAGTAGATATTAATGGCAATGTAAAAGACAGTAATCATGTGATTTTATGCAAAAGTTTAATTATTTAGTGTGAAGTAAACTTTTATTTAGAGTAGGTTAAGGTAATGTAGTTGAAATAATCTTTTAATGAAACAATGTAACTTCTTGGTAGTTGTTTAATTTACATATTTATGTACACAGATAAGTCAACAATTTCATGGTTGTTGTTGTATTAAATGTATATAAAATAATAAATATGTCAGAGAACAACTTTTAATTACTTTGTGATGTTACTTTTTGCTCCTTTATTACTTGGTGTAACATTTAATAAATAAAACATTAGCAAGGAAAGTATAACCTAATTGCCCTAAGAAGCCAGGGCTTGAATATTACCATATTAACCATAACTGCAGATTACCCATAGAGAATGAGAAACATAAAATTAATTTTTTTGGAGAAACACTTTGAAAGAAAGAAGTAAATGGGAGAGAAGTTTATCTTTTCTTATGAGAGAAACCATTGATCTTTCTATTTCTTAAACAAGGGATTAAACCATTGAAAATACTTTACATATGACATAAAAATTTGATATGAAAACAAGTTTTTAAAACTTTAAAACTATTAGGAAACAAAATGAGTGTTTAGGAACAAAGGAAAATAAATCTGGAACATTTTGTAAAGTTCTAAATTTGGAAAGTATAAGAGGGTGACCAGAATGGGCGGTTATAAGAAAGAAAAATACAAAAAGATGCAGAAAAGTCCTTTCAATTACAAAATCACAATAATATGATCTAAACATGAACATTATTTTGTATTATAAATAAATAAATTATATATAAAACAAAAGACGTTAGAGGATGTATGAGAAAAAGGGCATGACAGTATCTGCTCCCTGAGACTATCCAATGGGACACATCTCTGTGATGAAATGTGCTGTTCTCAAGGGTGGGCTAAGAAAGAAGTGTTCTAACTGCTGACACCCACTCTTCCTGCAAAGTTCCCCAAAAGCTACCCCAGAAAACATACCCACCTAAGGTTGGTTCCCTTCAGAACAAAGATGTAAGTCCTTGGTTACTTCACCTGTCAGGCTGGATTCCACACATCCCTGCCATGGGGGTGAGAGACACAGGAAGGCTCCCAGGCATGTGGCTGAGCTGTCAATGCTCCTGTTATTGTTTCTCAATGATAATCTTACTTGAGACATCTTGGTGACATTGCAGGTTACAAAAAAAATTAGTAATTCTTTTTATTTAAGTCTTTGATGAGTTTACCCATAGCAATCATACCAGACTAAATCTTGATTGGATAAAAAGGAAATACCAAGTATAATAAGTACTAACTTTCTAGATTCCTTAGCACCACAAAAAATCACACAGGATGATAAATATGACTTATCCTCTCAGTCTACAACTTCAAATATCTGAAGTAAATATGCATTGATGCCTAAATCTCTCATTCATCTTGCCTCATCTTTGCTACTGCTGATAATATTGCTATATCATAGTACCTTGTCACATCATACTGCTGAAGAAGACCACCCACATTTGACCTGAATATCCTGGGAGATTCTCCTTCAAATTTGGTAAGTTCTAATGACCATGAATCCACTTCCTTACAAGGATCTACTTCAATACAATTTACCAGCCTTTATCTCCATAAATGTTAAATGCATCCTAATATTTTCATATGTTAAAAGGAAAACATGATGTCCAATTCAAATATTCCTCTTAAATATATATTTTATGTAAAACATTTAGGAAAAATTCAATAAACAACAGATGCCAGTGTTCCTTTTATTAAAAAATAAAAAGCTATTATTCATAGTTCTGTCATTGAAGCAAAGATCCTGAAGTATTTTTAAATTACTGAAGAATAGAGAAATTACTTCCAAATTAGCATTAAATGTACTTTAGACACTTTCTCGTTCTTTTTTCCTTTAAAGTTTAGCAATCCTGATAGATCATGTTAGATAATTTGCAGAAAATTGAAATATTTAACAAATGGCTATAAATAAGTGGTTATTCATCCACATAAACTAAAACATTGTTAAAATATCTCCCTCTACTAATTGATGACTAATGATCATTATACTTTATTTAAAAGCACAAATTTCAATTGTTCTAATCATCTTTTTCAAATGTAATTGTCCAGATTTACATTCTCAAATATTAACAATAGAAAAATAGTCTTGCTAGTTTATGGGAGGGAGGATATGGAGGGCAAGAATTGCACAGAGAGATCATGAAATTATTGAATTTCAAAAATGAAAAAAGCCAGAACGATCTTATATTCCTCAGATGGATGTAGAATATATTTCTGTCTAGCCATAGAGTTTTTAATATTTTTACTTTAAAAATTATAACAAAAACCAAGTGATTTGTTTTTAATTCCATGTAATTAATTTGCTACTAAATACCAGTAAAATTTTATGGGTTGAATTTTGACCCTCAAAATTCACACGCTGATGTCCTAACCCCCTATTACCTCAGACTGTGATTATGTCTAGAGATAGGGCCTTTACATAAGAAATTGAGTTAAACTGAGTTTATTAGACTGGGCTCTAAATCTGTAATATTAATCCTTATAAGAAGGTATTAGGACAGAGTTACCCAGTGGGAAGACCACGTGAAGACACAAGGAAAATATGGTCATCTACAAGCCAAGTAGAGAAGTTTCATCTTAATCTCGGACTTCTGGCTTCCAGTATTGTGGGGGGAAATGTCAAAGAAGTTAAAGCCATCCAGTTTGAAGTAGTTTGTCATGCAGCCCTAGGAAACTAATACAAAGGTACAACACACTAGTATCTTAAATAAAATTAAATTAAACCTTTGGACATTTATAGAGTATTAGCTTATATCAAAGGTCAAGACACACATAACAAAAAAATAAGACTCACAATTTTATGGTGTGCAAATAACTCCAAGCATGTGTGAAATGAAAAGACTTACAAGATTAATCCATAGTGGAGAAGGTCAAGTGAAGACAAACAAACTATTAAAGTTAAAACCCAGGGTGATCAAGATCTTTATGAGATAGTATCCCATAACAAAAAGGTTAAATATACAGTTCTAGAGAGCAGTAACTCATTGAGGAAAAATACCTCATGGAAGAGTAAACAATGTTTGAGTGTTAATAAACAAAAAATTTTAAAAATTAACTGGGATTAAAAGGTTGCTTCAGAGCAGAGGACAAAATTATTCATTTTAATTAGTAGGTAATGACATATATTCTGAATACTTAACATATTAATTTGACAGTGAAACACTTACTTAAATTCTAATGCTCACTTGCATATAAATTTTGCCCACTTTTATTTTGATTCAATTTTAGTAATTAATTGTCCTCAATTCTTTCTAATAAACATCACAGTTAACATTATTAGGAGCATCTATAATAAAGTGTGTGTGCATCGATCACAACCTGAGCAACTCATTAGAAGTTATTGTCACACGCTACCAACAGGGGCTCAATTGAGCTCAGCAGTCCTCTTTATAGATGTGCAAAAGTTAAATGAAAAAAAAACTCAATATGAAAAATCTTAATTTTGCCCTCACATAAAGTATCTGTGAGTCGAACATTTTTCTTTTTAGTTTTCTATTGCACCTGTACTTACCAATGTCACAATGGCTTTTTTCACCTATTCATGACACACACTCACAAAAATACATGCTAAAATGTCACCATTAATACAGTCATTCTGTTTTTGCACACATAATTTGGTCTTTATCAACAAGAGTATATAACTGATTCCTAGTCGCAATTTCTGGGCTCTCAACACTAATCATTGGTATAGTGATAATGGTTACTTCTAGATTTTCTCTGATACTTTTTTTAAAACTTCTACCCCCCACTCTGTTGATTTTCTATAGTAATTTTGCTTCAGTTTTCAATCTGCATTGCATTTGTACTTACTATGGTAAGAGCTCTATTCCTAATGATATAGACACAGCATGATGTATAGGCTTCAGGTGTATTTGAGACTAAAAAAGACCCAGAGTGAAATCTAGTTCCTTAATTCTGATTCTAGATGGCAGGAGAAGCACATGCACCCGTTTCCCTTACATCATATGTCCCTAAGCCTAATAAGAATTAAGTCCCTTATAAGAAAAAAATTTAACTAATATGCAATAATAAAGAAGAAAAATTTTCTATTTTTTATCATTGCTGTATATCTGTGATTCATACTTACATTCACCTGGGTAATTGGTACATATACATGTCACATCTTGATCAGTTTACTTCCTGTTCTTCCCCTACTCTAGCCTTCCCCCCTTCCCAAGATCTCCTTCTCATCTCCACAATGTTTACCTTTCTCTTTCCTACTATCTCTCTTTCATTTTTCTCTTTGATTTATATTTTGGATTTCTCATATAAGAGAAACCATTCAATATTTAGCCTCCTCTGTCTGATTTATTTTATTTAGAATGATGTTTTCATGATCCATCAATTTTCCTTCAAGTGCCTCAAATTTATCCTTATTTATGAATGCATAATACTACATTGTGTATATATATATATGTATATTCTTTATTCATTATTCTGTTGAAGGGGATTTAAGGTACTTCCATAATTTAGCTAGTGTGACTTGTGCTACTATAAACATAGAGATGCATGTATCAGTGTAATATGATGACTTTTATTTTTTCAAGAGCTACCCAGAAGAGGTATTGTTAGGTAAAATGGAATTTCAATTTTTAAATTTTTTAATACATCTCCATGCTGATTTCCACAGTGATTGTACTAGTTTACACTTAGAAGAGTTTCTCCCCCCAACACACACACAATCCTGCCAGAATCTGTTGTTCTTTGAGTCCTTGAGGATAGCCATTCTTACTGAAGTAAGATGGAATCTTAGTGTTGCTTTGATTTGTATTTCTCTTAGGTCCAAAGATACGGAACATTTTTTCATGTCCTTATTGCCCATTTCTACTACTTCTTTTAAGAAATTTTTATTTCTTTCAGTTGTCCATCTTTTGATTGGGCCTTTTATTTTGAGCAGATCTATTTTTTTTTTGGTACCAGAAATCGAACTCAGAACTTTGTGCTTGCCAGGCAGGCCCAGGGCCACTGAGCTACATTCCCCAGCCCAGATCTAATTTTGTATATAGTCTACATTTTAGTCGTCTTCCCAAAGAGTGGCTGGCAAAAGTTTTTCCCGTTCTGTATATTCACTCTGTTGGTTGTTTCCTTTTCTATGCAGAAGTTTTATATAATCTAATTTCTTGATTGTTGGTGCTGTTTCTTATGTAATTAGAGTTCTGTTAAAAAAAAAAAATCCTTGCCTGTGACTATGCCTTCAAGAGTTTTACCAATTTTATCTTCCAGCACATTCAGAGTTTGTTTTTATATCCATGTCTTTGATCCATTTTGATTTGATTTTAGTACAGGGTGAGAGGTATGAGTCTAGTTTCATTCTTCTGCACATGGATAACCAGTTTCCCCAGCACTCTTTAATAAAGAAGCTACCTTCACTCCAGTGTATGTTTTTGGCCTCTGACAGCTGAAGGTGCATGAAATTGGTTCTGCATCCTCAATTCTATCCCATTGGTCAACATGTCTTTGTTTTTGCCAGTACCACAAATTTACTATTGCTGTAGCTTTGTTGTACAACTTGAAATCCAAGGTGGCAATTCCTCCTGCTTTAATCTTTTTGCTCAGGATTGCTTTGTCTTTTATCTTCTGGTTACATATGAATTTTTCTAGTTCTTTGAAGAATGCTGTTAGTATTTTGATTTGAATTGCATTAAATCCACATACTTTTTTGTAATATTGTTATTTTGACAATATTGTTTGGCTTATCCAGGAAAAGGTAGTGATTTTCCATTTTCTAAAAACTCTTCAAACTCTGGAGAGTTCTACATTTTTCATTATAGAAGTCTTTTGCCTTCTTGGTTAGGTTAATCCTTAGGTAGTTAATTTTTTAAAACTACCAAAAAAGGAATTGTTTTCCTGATTTCTTTCTCAGTGGAATCATTGTTGGTGTACAGATATGCTACAGATTCTTGTACATTGATTTTCTATCCTGCCAGTTTGCTGAATTTATTAGACATAAAAATCTTCAGGAAGAAGATTTTTTTGTGGGAGGGAGTCTTGTCTATAAAGGATCATATCACTTGGAACTGAAAATATCTTTAATTCTTTCTATCCTACTCATAACCCCTTTTGTTTCTTTCTCTTGCCTGATTGTTTTGTCTAAATGCTGAGCACTACACTGAAATGGACAGGTCAGAGTAGACACCCTTGTCTTGTTCCTGATTTAGAGGGAATGCTTTCAGATTTTCGCAGTTAGTATGATTTTGTCAGTGGCTTTGTCATAAAAGCTTTTTGTTAGTTTAAGATAGTTTTTCTAGATCTACTTTCATAAGATTTGCTTTTACCATGAATGGATGTAGGATCTTTTCAAAGGTTTTCAGAATGATCTTTTTAAAGAGGTTGAAAAAGATGAATTAAGCACAGTACTATGAAACAAGAATCCAGAAGCAGAACTTGGAAATATTCTAAGTTAACAATAAGGTAGAAGCCAGGGATAGCACTGCAAACTTGTAACTCTAGCATCTTGGGAGGCTGAGGCATTAGGATCACAAATTCAAGGTCAACTTAGTGAAATCTTGGTAAGACCTCATTTCAAATTTTTAAAAAAGGACAAAGGGCAGCGAGTCTGTATACAATCCCAGTATTGGAAGAAAGAAACATTAAGCTAGAAGAGTGGTGATTCTTGAAGTAGAAAAAGCAAGTTAAAAATACAGATTCTAAGAGATAAGAGTAAGCTTTATCAACTCCACAGAGCTCCACACAAGTACAGGGTAAAATTATAATTTTCTCCAGAAAGTTATAGGTAGTTCAAAAGGAGGACATTTATCAGTGTAATTTATTATTTTCCAAATTAAAAAAAGAAAAGGTAATTTTGTTAACAGATAGTAAAATGGAATTTAGTCAAATTAATTAATCAAATGTATGACAAACAATAATAGAAATGTTATCTAGAGGAGATTTACCAAAATATAACAGTAAATCAGTCTAAGTGTTAAAGCAGTTTCATTATAATCACAGCATAGAATGTCCTCTATCAACATCATTATTCAGCATTGCCTTTGAAATTATAGCAAGTGCAATAAAAAAGAAAATCAATCAGTATTAATATTAGGAGACAAGGGAATGCTTTGGTGATAACTGTGTATTTAGAAAAATCCCAAAAATTATAATAAGAAAAAATAACCTTCCAAATTTAATGGAACTTTGTGAGGTGGCTGGCTCAAGTTAAAGGCATATAAATAATCACATTTCTGCTACTACCACATTAACATGTAGATGTGTAAATGGAAAAAATATTCTTTACATCATCAAAAATAATAAAATATATAGAAATATACTAATAATTTAAGGATGTTTATGATTGGTTATATACTTATAGAAATTTGTCCATTTCTTCTAGATTTTCCAATCATCTAGAATCATTACTTACATATAATGTTATTCTCTTTAGGCTTGCTTCATTTGTTTCAACCCGCGATACTTTCACTTAGGTGGGAAAGAGTTCTGTGTGAGGAAAAGATACCAACTGAACCAAGAGAATATAAAAAACCAAAACAGATCAATAAACAAGCAATGAGATTGAAACATTAATAAAATGTCTCCCAGAAAAGAAAAGCCAGGACTAATCTGATCTGCTACTGAGTTTTCCCAGACCTTTAAAGAAGAACTGACACCAATGTCCCTCAAACTATTCCACAAAATTGAAATGGAAGGAACATTTTAAAACTCATGCCACAAACCAAATATTAGCCAGCTACCAAAACATAGTAAGGACACAACAACAAAAAGGAAACTATAAAACAATATCTTTAATCAACATAGATGCAAAAATCCTCAAAACACTTGCAAACCAAATTCAACCACATATTAAATGCATCATACACACTTCTTAAGTTGTTTTCATCCCAGGAATGCAAGGATGGTTCAACATACAGAAATGAATAAACATAATATACCAAAGAAATAGAATCAGGAATAAAAATCAAATGATCATTTCAAGAGATGCAGAAAAAAATCTTCAATAAATCTCAGTATCTCTTCTTGTTAAAAATAAATCTGAAAACACTTGGGAAGAAACTTACCCCACAAGATAAAGGATACACAAGTGCAATCAAAATATGTGGTGAAAATTTACATTAAAAAAGTATTGTAGTAAAAGATATATTGAAATTAGTCTCCCCCAGAACACTTCCTCTCAGTTCAAACACTCTTATTCCATTGTATTTGCCATTTTCTGCAGAGGTTCTGTAAATCCTCTTTTGTGAGTATCTTTACAAAATGTGAACAAAAATATAGTAAATGCCGCTATTGAGTGCTAACAATGGAAAGGCAATCACCTAATATCATTATAGAATGTCCACATGGAATTTATTCAATGAATCTAGCACCTGGAGCCATCTGGTTCTTCCCTAAAGTCAAAGTGACCATGAAAGGTAAACATTTTCAATCAGTTCAGACATTGAGTCTGCCTCAACAATACAACAAAATACACAGAAAATGACTTGCACAACTGCTTCACACAAAGTGTAAGAATGAGAAGATAAGTGTGTTTGAAGTGAGAGGGATATTTTAAGGGGAAATAATGACAATGTGTTTTTTAATGTAATAAATTTTTTTAATTAAAAAATTCGCTGTATTTTCCAATCATACCTCATATAGAGAAAAATTCCTAGTCAAAATCATACTGAATGCAAAGAAACTGAAAACATTTCCTCTAAAACCAGAAATGAGACAAGTGTGTCCATTCTAACACTCTTATACAATGTAGCACCTGAAATTTTAGCCAGAAAAATAAGGTAAAAAAGGAAAAAGTGCATGAGCAGGAAAATAAGTCAAATAATCCCTATTTCCCAATGATAAGATCCAATATTTAGAAGATCCTAACATTCCATCAGAAAACTCATAGATCTGATAAATTCAGCAAAATAGCAGGATGTAAAATTAATACAAAATTCATTAGCTTTTCTATATACCAGTAATAAACTTGCTAAGAAAAGAAATTAGTCTAATAAAATATAAGTTGGAGCAATAGCAGCCTCTTTAACAAATCATGCCAGGAAACTTGGATACCCAGATATAGCAGATTGAAATGAGTTCTCTAGCTCTCAGCTTGTACAAAAATCAACTCAAAATAGATCAAAAAGCTTAATGTAAGACTAGGACCTGACCTTTGAAACTAATAAAGAAAAGCATAGGGGAACCTTCAAGAGGTAGGCATTGGCAACAACTTCCTGAGTAGGATTCAAATAGATTAGGAAATAACAGCGAGAATCAACAAATAAGGTTGCATCAAATTTAAAAACTTCTGCAAGCCAAAGGAAATGGTTAACAGAAGACAGTCTACACAATGAGAGAGAACCTTTGTCAGCTACTGTTTTGACAGAGGAGAACTCAAAAAATGTAACACTGAAAGAACAGCCTAATCCATGAAGGAGAAAATAAACAGAAACTTCTCAAATGAAGAAGTACAAATGGCTAGTAGTTATATGAAAAACTGCTCAGCATCTTTAGGTACCAGGAAATGCGAATCAAAACATTGTGAATCCATCTTATACCAATCAGAATGGCTATCATTAAGAATACAAAAAAAAGGGCTGGGGATTTACCTCAGTGGTTTCACCGCCTGCTGCTCAAGTGCAAGGACCCAAGTTTGATCCCTGGTACCAAAAAAAAAAAAAAAAAACACTGGCAAGGATGCAGGGGGAAAGGGCCCTATATGTTGTTGATAGGCATGTAAGTTACTGCAACCATGTGGATATCAGTATGAAGGTACCTCAAAAAAAAAAAAAACACTAAAAACTGAACTACTGTATGATTCAGCTATACTATTTCTTGGTAATTGTCCAAAGGAACCAATGGTAACATACTATAGTGATGCCTGAACCCCCATGTTTATCATGGCACTACTAATAGCCATGTTATAGAACTAGCCTGGTTATCTTTATACTGATAGGTGAGTAGATCAAGAAAATGTGGCACATATTGGAGACTATATGTGGCTCAATGGAGTACTTACTATACAATTATAAAGCAGAACAAAACCATGCCATTTACAGGAAAATGGATTGGAACCAAAGATCGTTATGTTAAAAATAAATCAGACTCAATAAAACAAATACTGCATGTTTTCTCCTATATATGTAATATTTTTAAAAGATATAAAAATGGAAGACAGAGACTATTACAGAAAATGAAGACGATCAGAGAAGGTGGGAAAGTGGATAAGGAGTATGAGAGGGGTAATAGGGGATGGACATGATCAAAGTGCATGTATGCATGTATGAAATATGCATGCATGAAAATCATTATTCTGTATAATTAGTATGCACTAAAAATAAAGTTTTAGGGAGCTAATAGTATTGAATGAGACGTTCTAGTGTGAGCATCATTAAAGGATCTCTACTCCATTTTGACCTCCCTAGTCATCCTTAATTTTTCTACATTTCTAAAAGAAATCTATCATAGTCAGCAAACCCTTTCACTGTCCTTCAAATAGATCATACTCAATTTTGCCTCTAAATTTTTACTTCTAATGTTCTTTCTAAAAGGAATTAATTTATCCACAATTTCTATATATTCTACTCAGATGTATCATATTTGGTCACTTTCCTAGCATCAATTTTATAACTGATGTCTTTCATCAACCATTTTCCTAGTCACATAACAGACTGAGCTTTCATCTCTATTTCTGACACCATCACCTACTGACCAATATGGCCTTGGGCTTCTGTTTGCTTATATGCAGTCTGTATCCTTAATTAGACAAAACTGTAGTGAAAACTGACTAGTTTTCACGAAACTCATTTCCTTTTCTTGCTATGTTTATAGTCATCCTATATTTTCTGGGCTTCCTTGTCATCAGATTTGACCATACAACTGAGTTGTATGCAGTTGATCAAATCTGAATGGAAGTGGAGTGTTTTGGGTTAGATCTAAAATGGCTCCAGAAGTCTCATGTGTTTGGAAAAATGGTGATTGGATCCTAAAAGTGCTATTAAGAGTACAGCTGAAGGATAGAGATTTAGCTCAGTGGTTCCACCACCTGCCTTGCAAGCACAAGGTCCTGAGTTCGAGCCCCAGTACCAAAAAAAAAAAAAAAAAAAGAGTGCAGCTGAATGTGGACCTATGAGGTGGGGCCTGGTCAGAAGGGGCGGCCCGGCCTGACTCAGAAGGATATATCTCCCTTTCCCAGTTACTCCATTCCCTTCTGCTTCCTGGGTGCCAAGGGATGAGGATTTGTCCTTCACATTGTTTCTCCCACATGCCATTTTTGCCTTGGAGCCAGCTGACCATGTAAGTGTGAGTGAAAATGAACCTGTCCTCCTTTTGGTTGTGAGTGTTGGGTACCATGTTTCCGAGACAAGAAAGTGACTAAGACATGGCATGCTCTTAACACTTATATTCATCCTCTATGTTCTGTTTAATCATCCCTCATCTTGATTTAGACAAAGATATCACTCTTGAAAGGCAAGAACTGCAAACGGTAGAAACACAAGATGTATATACCTTAAAAGGAAAGTTACTCCCTACCCAGGAGTACCTGCTTTGGATTGTTATATAAGTGTGTGCTGTTCACCCACTTTTATTTTGTAATTTATTTGTTGGAATTATTCAAACTAATACAGAAATTGGCATCAGAAATAGTATTTGGTAGTCATCAGGCAGTAGATAGAAAAGAAAGTGACATTGGAGGCTCACAGGATAAAAACTTATGCTACACGATGGCAAAGTAGTTAGCAGAACTGTCACCTGAGATAATCTGGAATGCAAATACAGTGCCTAACTGAGCTTGTAGTTCCAGGGAAAATGGTTGCAAAAAGTTAAGAGTGCAGATTATTTTTCCATTCTAGTTTTTGCAAACTATAACAAAGAACAGTGTTAAGGAAAGAATTAAGTTGATCAAAGGAAAATTGATGGGGAATATAGATAATCCAGCAATGTAAGGCCTGGAAGATCTAGAAAATTCAACATCTTTTAGACTCCAAGTAAAAAATTAAAAGATGAAAGATAGTTTTTAAGAATAACAGCATTATGACTTCTCAGTTGAGCAGTGTCTCAGCCTTGAGGAAATCAGGTGGAGATTATTTCCTTCCAATGCAAGATTCTGTGGGTTCCAAAGGGCCTAAAGAAAGTCTCAACAAATTAAGAAAGAGGCAAGATGTATTGAAACCTTTTAAATACACCACCAGAAAAACATAATGATCAAGCAATTATTAGTTCATTAGACTTTTAGTATTTCAGAATCTGAAAATTGGGGAATTATAGGAAGGTTTTAGGTCATGGGTTGAATGATTTTAAGGCAGGTATTACAAAGCAAGAATCTGGTTCAGAAAAAGCAAATTGCAGCTTACTGTCTTTGGATGTGTAGATGCAGTGAGATAATGGCCTTGAAGCAGCCTTGACAAGCAAGCCACTGTTATTAATGAGCAAGTTAGTTGCTATAAAGCCTTATATTCCAACTGATGCTTGGTCTTATCATTGGCTAACTCAGAGGAAACAAATTATGTTTACAGGTACAGAAAAGTGGGTCCCAGTAAGGTGTAACATATACCCCAAACCTTATGTTAGTTTCCGTTTTAATTCTCACTTATAGTCATTCTGCAGCCCATTTTAGAGGATAAATCATTGTCATCTAGGGTCATGATCAATCCAAATGTGCACTGCTGTATGATGAGTCACCATCATGTATTAAATTCCTTGCTAGGCCATTTTGAAAGGAAAGTGGTTGCTTAGCAACATTTAAGCGTCTGAAGGTAACACACATGACCATTATTGGCCAACAATAAGTAAACGATTATGATTGGAGTTTGTAATTTACTTTCAAGCCTAGAATAAAAGGTGCCCAAATTAAAGCCAGAACAGATCCAATTCTAATGTGAAGTACTTATAGTACATAATTCATTTATTTGTTTGCCAGATGTTTAAAAATATAAACTCCAGAAAAGTCACAGGATCAGAGTCAACAATATTATATCTAGGATGCTCTGCTTTGAATCCCCACCAACTGGTTTCATGACTTTCTCAGAAAATGAATTTATGTCCTTACTGGCACTGTCAAGTTCTTTTGTCAAAATGTGAATGATAACATATAGTCCACTACTATGTTATAGGCACATTGTAAAGCAAGAAATGAGAAAACTTGTGAACTAAAGAAGGAAGTCCCAAATTCTCTTAGCAGTTAAATTTTGGGATCTCAAATAGAGGTCTGATTCTTGTTCGGTTTGAACCAGAGTTAGCTAAAGATTTCTTTTTCCTTTTGCTTCATATTTTGAAAGAGGGAAAACATCAAAATGAACCTCAGGTGATATAAGGTACTATCTTAAAGATAAACTGAGATAATAATAAAATTACTGAGATAATAAACCCCTTCATATTTGCAGATAGTAGCCAGAAAACTTTTTGGGCACAAATCCAATACCATTTGTGAGAAGTCAACCAATAATTTTCTTGTAAAAGAAGATACCCTTGGGGGTTATCTAATTATATTTGGAACCCTTTTAGTACCACTGAATAGTAGCAGATTAGAGTCAGATGGTAAAATTTAAATTAGAGAGATCATTAGATAGAGCTTTAGAAAAAAGCATGTGATTAAGCCTAAGAAT
The DNA here is from genome assembly GCF_053883595.1 of Heterocephalus glaber. Taxonomy (NCBI): domain Eukaryota; kingdom Metazoa; phylum Chordata; class Mammalia; order Rodentia; family Bathyergidae; genus Heterocephalus; species Heterocephalus glaber. The sequence goes on along the minus strand of NW_028258324.1, from coordinate 38,842,508 downwards.
TAAGCCTTCTTACAAGTTTGTTAAAATGAGGTGGTGTTGTGGTGTCTTAGTTTGGGTTGCTATCACAAAATTCTAGACAGTGGGTGGCTTACACATCAGAAATTTATTTTCTCACAGCTTTGGAGGCTAGAAATCCAACATCACCCTATCAGTAGAGCTAGGTTCCAGTGAGGCCTCTTCTTTTCTTACAGACAGCTCCCTCTTGTGTTCTCACATTGGGAAGAGGAAGACATACTCTCATAAAGGGCCTCAACACTTCATATAAACCTAACTATGTATATTCCAAAGGTCTTATCTCCAAACATCATCATATTAGGAGTTAGGGTTTCCACATGTGAATTAGGAAGCTGGGGCGAAGATTCAGTCCTAGCAGATGGCTTGCACGTCTATATTATATTTTTAAATTCAAACCCCAATCTCTAGTTTGGTGAAGATTTTGTCACAAAGACTAACTATTATGAAAAATACTTGGATGTTGTCTGTAGTCCTCAGATGTTTTTCACAAACTCTAGAACCTCCCATACTAGAAGTTATATATAAATGATTTTTGACTCTCTGGTCTGTTGTATTCTTTGCAATCTAAAGTGTTGCTTAGCAGTTGAACCCAAGCAACCAAGATACTGGTTGAATAACTAGTACTAATATAACTGGAGATTTTTACTTGTCTTTACCCAGATTACAAGGTAATCATAGCAAGATGCTAGATACAATCCAAGGAGCTGCTACTGATGCAAAGAATATTAAGGGTAGGGGCTATATGGATATCATAGGATAAAAAATATATGTTAGCAAATCCTAAACTTTTGACCAATAAAGAATATATAAATAAAACAGCTAGAAAAAAAAAAAAACAAGAGCATGAAGATTAAAGTTTGGTAACTAGTGGCTCTGGTCAACTAGATCTTGTTCTATAGGATTCAGCCAGAAGCTATTTGAAATAGTTGCCAACTTGATCCAAATATTTAGAAGCTATCACTTCTCAATTGTTTATCTGCTCCTAAAAGATACCTGAGAAACATCAGTTTGGTCTTTGGCCAGATATCTTCCAATGAACTGGGTATGGCTTACACGGTTTAAATCAAGGATTACCCTATAGTAACCCCTCAAAGATTTACTGCAGGACTAGTGATTAAGAGTGGCTGATAATGACTACCCTAAAAAGATTTCCATCTTTAACATCTCTTCCAGAAAACCAAGTCTCCACATTTAAGTTTCTACAAAGATTATCTAAGAAAATATTGAAGAAAGGCTGTCTGTACCTGCTGATGATTGACTGAATGTACTACAAGAATATTTAGCCATGTCTGCTTTCTATTGAACAGAGTCTAGGATTAAAGAAGAGTCTAAATTCATAAATTAGCCTATTTCTAATCTATTGCCAAAGAATTGACAAACATGAAAAGGAGTCAATCTTATTATCATTAAGGCTAATAAAAATACTTAGACTATAGAAGTTCTAAGGACCCTGAGAGCTTTGACATTTTTCATTATAGAATACTGTTTGATCATTCTCTCTTGCTTGATGTTTAGTAGACACTGTGAAGTTTCTTAATAAGTAGCAAGACTGAGAATCTCTTAAAGTTCCACTCATCACTAGAGAAGTAGCAACAAAAATCAAGCAAATTTTTTGAAACTATCTTAGTTTTATGACTGGTAATCTGCAATCAATACTGAGAATAAACAATGACCACATCATATTTAAAACTCACTGTGCATGTTAGTTAAATGAATACATCTGAAGATTTTCAAAGTTTTGATTGCTAGACACCACAAGGTAAGAGCCTTCACAAGAAAATTTGAAAAGAGCTATATGAATATTTTTACAATGTTATCTTTCAAGAACAAGAATGTCCTGGAACATGCAGAAGAAATTATATTGGTTTCCTTTCATTTTTTATTTTATATATTTTTTCGTATTGAGGATTGAACCTAAGGTCTTTGCACTGTCTCGAGCCCTTTTTCTTTTCTTTCTTTCTTCCTTCCTTTCTTTCATTCTTTCTTTCTTTCTTTCCTTCTTTCTCTTTTCTTTCTTCCTTCCTTCCTTCCTTTCTTTCTTTCTTTCTTTCTTTCTTCTTTTTCCCCCATTAACTTTATTGGTACATTTTAGGTATAAAATACAGTTACATTCATCATTGGGATCTTGTACCATTACATGAGTCTCTTGGTTCTTATTTTTTTCCCCTTCCCTTGCCCTCCCTTCACCCCCTCCACCCTTCCCTATTTGCAAAGACCTTGTTTCCATTTTTTTCTCTTCTAATATTTTTTCCTTTCCCTTTTTTCCCTTCCCCTACCCCTCCCAATTCTCCTGCTCTTTTAGACCTTTTCTTCCTCTTACACAATATCAGATATACATTTTTTAAATTACAATATTAAGATTTAGGAGACATTACCACAGATTTTACAGAATTTAAAAGGATATAGAAAGCATATTACAAAAATCTCTTTTGAAATAAATTTGACAACTTCTAAGAAGTATATTGGAAGACAAATTAATGAAACTAACTCTGGAGGAAATATAAAATTTGAATAGCACCTATTAAAGAAAGTATATTCCTAGCTTGAAAACCTACCTATATGACAACAGCAGGCTCATAAACATTTTAACTGATAAATTATATCAAACAATTAAAGCAGAAAAAAGAAGGAACACTTCTCCCCTCATTTTAGAAACTCAACATTGTGCTAATCCTAAAACTGGATGAAGATAATAGAAGAAAAAATATGAACACAGATAGAAATTTGTTTAACAAAACAAACTCTTAGAAGTCAGATCTGGCAGTATGTAGAAAGTGGTTTTCTTATAGGGATGGTAGTGTTGGTTCAGCATTGGAAGATCCACCCCCAAAGATCATCATTTTAACAGAGGAAAGGAAAAAGCCATATGATCCTGTCACTAGTTGGAGAAAAGATATTGGACTAATTTCTACAGCTGTTCATGGTAAAAGCTATCAGGAGACTAGAAGTAGAACAGAACATTCTCAACAGATTAAAGTCATATACTCCATACTTCCAGTGAGAAGACCTTATATGAATGGAGAAGATACAATGCTTTCTCCTTAAGGTGGGGAACAAGAGCAGATATGCTTACTCTTCATCTGTCCATTAAACTTTGAAACCTAGGCCCAACCAAAATAGTCTGGCAATAAAATGACACAACTAGGATAGGATTGGCATGGCAGAAGCAAAATCTTTATATGTAGATGAAATGATCATCTACAGAGAAAATACTAAGAAATCTCTAGGAGCCCCTAGAACTTGTACTTGAAATTAGCAGGATTAGAAAACACAAGGTATATATAAAAATTCAGGTCTGTGTATACTTGCTATAAATGAAGAATTGGATATTGAAATTTTAAAGTTATGTAGGAGCACAAAGGACCTAGAAAAGTTAAAAACAAAAACAAAAACAAAAACAGTGTTGGAAGATGTTTAGTACCTAATTTTAAGACTTCTTCTAAAGCTACAGTAATCAAGGCAGTGTTGGTGTAAGGAAAGACATATAGATCATTGGAGTAAAATAGAGAATCTAGAAATAGAACCACACATATATGGTCTACTGAGCTTTGAAAGATCATTTAACATTAGCATTTTATAGAATATAAACTCAATTCAAGAGCTGAGGAAGAGATAGTGTTTTCAGCAAATGGCACTAGAACACCTGGTATCCATATATAAAAAATTAACCTCAACCCTTTTTTTCCATACATGAAAATAACTTGAAGGGATCTATGAACCTAAATAAGAAAGCCTAAAATTATGAAACTTTAAGAAGAAATTATAAGGGAAAATATTTATGAATTCAGGGTAGGCAAGAACTACCTAGGATACAAAAAACATGATGTATAAAAGAAAAAAATTGATAAATGAGATTCCATCAAAATTTAGAACTTTAAATGACATCATTAAAATGAAAAGTAGTCCTTAAACAGACCATATCTCCAATGCATACAAGCTATGAGCAGAATATATAAAGAAGTCTTAGAGGTCATTAAAAGACAATGCAATTAAAATGTAGACATAAGAAGATGATAAATATCCAGTATAGCACAAAGAATGGTGTGCAATTCTAGAATCAGAAAAATACTAATCAGTACAATAATAAGATTGAATTATACACTCATTAGAGAGGTGAAGTTCAAAGTTTTTAAAAGCCTTGTTATGACTTTTTTTGTTGTTGTTGGATTCTCCCCCTTTGCATTTAATTTGTCACACCCAATGGATTCATTCTGCTGGGTTTCCTGGGGTTGTGATCCTCATTGTCTTTTCCTAGGATATTGTCTAAAATTTTTTGGAGTGCCAGTTTGGTATTCATGAAGTTCCTGAGGTGTTCTTTATCATGAAAGTATCTTATTTCTCCATCAATTTTGAAAGATAGTTTTGCAGGGTACATCAATCTGGGTTGGAGGCTGTTTTCCTTTAGGTCTTGAAGTACATAACCCCAAGCTCTTCTTGCCTTGAGCGTTTGCATTGAGAAGTTCACTGTGATTCTGATGGGCTTTCCTTTGTATGTGATTTGTTTCTTTTCTCTCACTGCTTGTAGAATTTTGTTCTTCTGTTGGATTTCTGGAATCCTAACTATTATATGCCTATGTGTAGATTTTTTTTGATTAAGGCTAGCTGGAGTCCTACACGCCTCACTTATCTGTATGTCAAGTTCTTTTCCCCTGCTTGGGAAGTTTTCTGCCATCATTTCTGTGAACAGTTTTTTTATGTCATCTGCACTCTCTCCTCCTTCTTCATTGACTCCAATCAGTCTTATGTTATTCTTCTTTGCATTGTCTAGCAGCTTCTGGATTGATTTCTCATGTTCCCTTACAATTTTAAAGCAATTTTTCTTTTCCTCCTCACTAATTGCAATCTTATCTTCTTCATCTGAAATTCTATCCTCACATTGGTTCATTCTGCTGCGCAGACTTTTGATGGAGTTCTTAATCTCTTAGAAATCTGTTTGTATCTGTTTTATGGATTTCATTTGTTTCCTATGTTGGGATTCCATCATGTTCCTCAGATCCTCTATTTCATTATCTGTGTCCTCTCTAGATTTATTAATCATGTCTGGCACCATGGGCAAAATCTTTGCTGTTATCTGAGTAATTATTTCTGATTTCATTTTTCCCAGATCCTCTTTTATTGCCAGTTCAGTGAGTCCAGGTGGTTGAGTATCAGATTGTTCCTTCTTGTTTCCCTTTGAGGTTTCTGTAGGTGATCTGGAACTCTGTTTTTGAGGCTTGTTTATGTGTTTTCTCATTTCCATGGGCGGGGGTGGGGGGTGCTTCTGGGGCCCACACAGCTCACTTTCTCTGCCCTAGGAGCTTGGGATGGCAGTAGGGGAGCTTTCTTCCGGGTTCTGGGACAGGCTCAGCTTCTCTACACTAGGAGCTTGGGATGGAGGTGGGGGAGCTTCTTTCCGGGTGCTGGGACCAGCTCACCTTCTCTGCCCTAGGAGCCTGTGATGGCAGTGGGGAAGTTTCCTTCTGGATGCTGGGACTGGCTGAGCTTCTCTGCCCTAGTACCCTGGGATGGAGGCCGGGAGCTTCCTTCCGGGTGCCAGGACCAGCTGAGCTTCTCTGCCCTAGGGGCCTGGGATGGAGGTGGGGGATCTTCCTTCTGGGTGCTGGGACTGGCTCACCTTCTCTGCCCTAGGGGCCTGGGATGAAGGTGGGGAGCTTCCTTCTGGGTGCTGGGACCAGCTGAGCTTCTCTGCCCTAGGAGCCTGCGATGGAGGTGGGGAGCTTCCTTCCGGATGCTGGGACCAGCTCACCTTCTCTGCCCTTTGAACAAGTGAACTTTCTTTTCATCACTTCTGAAAAACATTCTTAGGTTGTCCAAGCTTGATAGCATTTCATTCCCTTGATTTTAGAGCTTGGCCTCCCCCACTTTTCCCAGCATTATCACTTCCTTTTCTCTTTCTTTTTTTCTTTCTTTCTTTCTCTCTTTTATTTTGAGATTCATCCTTGCTAACTCACTAAGTTTCCCAGGTTGGGCTTGAATTTGTCCTGCCTCAGTCACTGGGACTGCTAGAATTACATGTATAAACCACCATGCCTGACTAGGTTTCCATTTTTGAGAATAAGGTAGAAAGCAAAGAACTTTGATGGTTTTTCTTTACACCATAAAAGAAACAAATAGACCAGAAGCCCATTAATTATCTAAGATAAATGCATTGCTAAACTGGATTTGGTGGCACAGGCCTATAATCTCAGCATTTAAGGAAACTGAAGTAGGAGTTCTGCAAGTTCAAGCCCAGCCTGAGCAACCTAGTGAAATCCTATCTCAAAATTAAAAAAAAATTAAAAGTGGGTTGGGGATGTAGCTTAGTGCAAAGACCCTAGGTTCAAACCCAGTATTGAAAAAATAAACAAATTCCTTGCCAAAAAGATGTGAGCTGGGATTTTTGAATCCTTTGATTTCTTCATACCTTAATATATTCCACGGGCAAAGTAAAATTGTATCAACATATAGTGAGATCTGTGCAGCTCCTAAAGAGAACATATACTCCAGTTCTCACTTTTGTGGTGGCCATAGAAAATAATAGACAAGAGCAATTTTTTATGTGATCAAACTGACAGCTATGGAAAAGATTACACAAGCAAATTTTTTTCTGAAGCCAGAATCAAAATCTAATAAACTTCTTCCATAGGCCAGAGAGAGTCTTTACTCTGCCTGTCATTAATATTGTTCACCTGAGAAAACTAAGTCCTTCCCAATATTTCACTTAGATCATAGAATTTTTTAAGGTGATTTTCTTATCTCTTCTTTTGTCCACTGTGTGTGGGAGTGGTGTTGTTATGGTTTGTATCTAGATGTCCATTCAAAGCTTCATGCAGTCATAGGTGGGGAGGTAGCTGTATCTAGGGTATATGATAGTGGGATTAAGGGTGTGTGATAATTAAATTGCATTAGCATAGTTCTGAGTGTTGATAATGGAAGGCCCATTCCAGCTGTGGGTGGCACCAAGCAATAGGCTTGTAGCCTGAATGGAATATAAGGGAGGTTTGCTACCACTGCTTGCTGCCTCCTGTCTGTCATGCTATGGACTGTTTCTTCTCTGCCATGCTGCCTTGCCTTTGATTGTGGACTGAAATCTCTAAAAACTGTGAGCTAAAATAAACCTTTCCTACTTTAACTTGTGAGTGCTGGATATTTTGTCCCACCAACACTAAAGTAACCAAGACAAGTGTGAAAGCACAAATGATGGGAGGGGTGATTTTTTTTTCTGCTTAGTTTAAAAACCACTATATATCATGGAACCATATCTAAATCTGAAAAGAGAAAATTGCAGCACAAAGAAATCAGGAACTTGGTGCTACATGCTACCTTAGGTTATTTCTCTTTTTTTATATTAAATTCTTATATTGGTACATTGTAGGTATACAACACAATTACATTTCTCATTGGGAATTGGACCTTTACATAATGCATCTTGGTTCATATTTCTTCCCCATTCCTAGCCCTCCCTTCACCCCCTCCACCCTTCCCTATTTATAAAGACTTTATTTCCATTTTTTCCATTAGCCTTTTCCCTTCTTTACTTTCCCCTGCCCCTCCCACTACCTCTACCCATTTGGACCTTTTCTTCCTATTTTACATTATCGATTATTCATTTCAATCATTGGTACATTTTAGGTATACAATATAATGACATTCATCATTGGAAATTTGCACCTTTACATAGTCTCTCTTGGTTCTTATTTTTCACACTTGCCCAGCCCTCCCTTCACCCCTTCCATTCTTCCCTATTTACAAAGATTTTACTCCTATTTTTCCATTTTCTCATATTAATCCCATTCCATTCTATCCTTTCCCCTAGCCCTCCCACTTCCTTCCCCTTTGCCCCTTCTCTTCCTATTTCATATTACTATTATACATTTAGTCCTTATTTACACTTTCAGTTTCTCACAAAAGAGAAAATATTCGGTATTTACACATGTGTGTTCTATTTATTTCACTTAAGAGTATTGCCTCAATGTGCATCCACTTACTATAAATGTCTCTAATTTCTCATTTTTTATGGCTGAGTAGTACTCCATTTCATTAAAAAAAAAAACACATTTTCTTTATCCAGTCTCCAGTTGATGGGCATTTGGGCTGTTTCCAAGTTTTAGCTATTACAAACTGCGCTGCTATGAACACAGGTACACATATATCACTGTGGTATGATTCTTTTAATCCTTTGGGGAAGATCCCCAGCAGTGGGATAGCGGGGTCAAATGGGACTTCCAGTCCGAGTTATTTGAAGTATCTCCATACTGATTTCCACAGTGGTTGCACCAGTCTACACTCCCACCAGCAGTGGAGCAGGGTTCCTCTTTCCCCACAGCCACACCATCATTTGTTATTGGTTGATTTCATGATAGCAGCCATTCTTTCGGGAGTGAAGTGGAATCTCAGTGTTGTTTTCATTTGCATCTCTTGAATGACCAGTGATGTTGAACATTTTTTCATGTATTTATTTGTTACTTCCACTTCTTTGTCTGAGAAATGTCTGTTCATTTCAGATGCCCATTTTCAGATTGAGTCTTTAAATTTGGGAGGTCTGATCTTTTTAAGTTCTTTATAGATTCAAGATAGCAGACCTTTGTCTGAGGAAGTGCAGATGAAGATTTTTTCCCACATTGAGGCTTGTCTCTTCACACTACTGGTGGCTTCTCTTGCTGTGCAGAAGCCTTTAAATAAGAAGAGATCCCACTTGTTGATTGTTTGTGCTAGTTCACAGGCAACTGAGGTTTTGTTCATAAAATCTATTCCTACACCAATGTCTTCAAGGGTTCTACCTAACCTCTGTTCCAACTGGTTCAGAGTTTCTATTTGAATATTTAGATCTTTAATCCATTTTGATTTTAGTTTAGTGCATGGTGAGAGATACAGGTCTAGTTTTAATCTTTGGCAAGTTGAACCCAATTTTTCCAGCATCATTTATTAAAGAGGCTATCTTTCCTCCAGTGGGGGTGTTTGGTTCCTTTGTCGAAGATGAAATGGCTGAGTGTGTCTGGAGTTGTTTCTGCATCTTCTAATCTGTTCCACTGGTCCTCAAGTCTGTTTCTTTGCCAGTACCATGCTGTTTTTATCACAGTAGCTTTGTAGTAGAGTTGCAGGTTGGGGATTGTGATACCTCCTGCCATGTCTCTGTTACCTAGAATTGCTTTTGCTATTCTGGGTCTCTTCTTGCTCCAAATGAATTTCTGGATTGTTTTCTCAAGGTCCATGAAGTACGCTGCTGGGATCTCAATTGGAATTGCATTAAATCTATATAGCAGATTTGGAAGTATGGCCATTTTCACTATATTAATCCTTCCTACCCAGGAGCAGGGGATGCCTGTCCATTTTCTGATATCATCTTCAATCTCCCATAATTTCAGAGGAGAGGTCTTTGATTTCTTTTGTTAGGATGATTTCTAGGTATTTCAGCTTTTTGGATGCTACTGTGAAAGGAATTACTTGGCCTATTTCTCTCTCAGTGAATCTGTCATTTCTGTGGAAGAAAGCTATTGATTTTTGTGTGTTGACCTTGTAACCAGCTACTTGACTGAATTTGGTTATTTAGTCTAGAAGACTTTTGGTGGAATTCTTGGGGTCTTCTATATAGAGTATCATGTCATCTGCAAATAATGACAATTTGACTTCTTCATTTCCTATCTTTATTCCTTTTATTTCTTTCTCTTGTCTAATTGCCATGGCTAATGTTTCCAAAACTATACTGAACAGGAGTGGTGATAGTGGACATCCTTGTCTTGTTCCTGATTTTAGTGTGAAGGATTTCAATTTTGACCATTTACAATGATATTGGCTGATGGTTTTTCATAGATGGCTTCTATCAGTTTGAGGTAGAGACCATCTATTCCAATTTTTTGTAGGGTTTTTATCATAAATGCATGTTGGATTTTGTCAAATGCTTTTTCTGCATCTATGGAGATAATCATATGGTTTTTGTCCTTCGCTCTATTGATATAGTGTATTACATTGATTGGTTTGCATATGTTGAACCATCCCTGCATCCCTGGGATGAATCCCACTTGATCAGGGTGTATGATCTTCTGGATGATCTTCTGCATTCTGTTTGCCATTATCTTACTAAGGATTTTTGCATCTATGTTCATTAGTGAGATTGGCCTATAGTTCTCTTTTGCAGTTGGGTCTTTCTCTGCTGTGGGGATCAAGATGATGCTTGCTTCCAGGAATGAATTTGGGGGTATTGCTTCCCTTTCAATTTCATTGAAGAGTTTAAACAGTAGTGGCAGCAATTCCTCTCTAAATGTCTTGTAGAATTCAGCAGTGAAGCCATCAGGGCCCGGGCTTTTCTTAGTTGATAAGTTTTTAATTATATTTTCACTTTCATTGGTTGATATTGGGTTGTGTAGCAATTTTAGATCTTCTTCATTCAACTTTGTAATTCATATTTATCTAGGAATCTGTCCATTTCTTCTGTGTTGTCCATCTTATTGGCATATAGGTTCTGGAAGTAGGTATTGATGATCCTCTGGATTTCTGCTGGGTCTGTTATAATTTCACCCTTTTCATTCCTAATTGCATGGATTTGGGCCTTTTCTTTCCTTTTTCTGACAAGGTTGGCTAAGGGTTTGTCAATTTTGTTAATTCTTTCGAAGAACCCACTCTTGGCTTCATTGATTTTTTTTGTGTCATTCTCTTAGTCTCCATTGCATTCATTTCTCCTCTGGTCTTTATAATTTCCTCCCTTGTATGAGCTTTGGGGTTGTCCTGCTCTTCTTTTTCTAGAAGCTTTAGGTTCAGCATCAGGTTGTTTAATTGGGCTCGTTCTGTTTTCCTAATATGCATATTCACTGCTATGAATTTCCCTTGTAAGACTGCTTTCATTGTGTCCCATAGATTCCGATATGTTGTCATTGTCATTGTCAATAAATTGAAGAAACTGTCTGATTTCTTCTTTAATTTTATCTGTGACCCATTGGTTATTCAGAAGTGTGTTGTTCAATTTCCATGTGTTTATGAAATTTTTTGAGTTTCTTTTGCTATGGGTCTCCAATTTCATCACAGTATGGTCTGATAATATACAGGGGATAACTTCAATTCCTCTGCACTTACTTAAACATGTTCTATGTGTGAGTATGTGGTCTATTTTGGAGAATGACCCATGTGCAGCTGAGAAGAATGTGTATTCTGATTTTGTGGGGAGGAAGACTCTGTAAACATCTGTTAAGTTCATTTGTTCAAGAGTTCAATTGAGTTCTAGTATTTCATTACTTCTTTTTAGTCTAGTTGATCTCTCTATTTGTGACAGTGAGGTGTTGAGGTCCCGCACTACAATTGTATTAGTGCATATATGACTTTTCATGTCCCTTAGTATTTGTTTTATATAGTTGGGTGCCCTAGTGTTTGATGCATAGATATTTATGATTGTCATCTCTTCCTCTTGGGTTCTTCCCTTTACAAGGATGTAGTGTCCTTCTTTGTATCTCTTAATCAGTGTTGGTTTGAAATCTACTTGATCTGCAAAGAGGATAGATACTCCTGCTTTTTTTCAGGTTCCCATCCGATCGAGCATTGTTTTCCACCCTTTAACTTTCAGACTATGAGTTTCCTTTTGAATTAAGTGTGTTTCTTATATGCAGCATATTGTTGGATTTTGCTTCCTGACCCATTCTGCCAGTCTGTTTCTTTTTGTTGGTGAATTGAGACCATTAACATTGATAGTTATAACTGAAACATATTGACTTGTCATTGCCACGACTTTTTCTTTTTGTTGGGTTCTCCCCCTTTCCATTTAATTTCTTGTCATGACAGATGTGTTCATTCTGCTTTTCTTCATGAGGTTGTGATCCTCAAAGTCTGTTCCAAGGATATTGTGTAAAATTTTTTGGAGTGCTGGTTTGGTATTCACAAAGCTCCTAAGGTGCTCTTTGTCATGAAAGTATCTTATTTCTCTATCCATTTTGAAAGAGAGTTTTGCAGGGTATATCAATCTGTGTTGGAGGCTGTTTTCTTTTAGGGCTTGGAATATATCACTCCAAGCTCTTCTTGCCTTGATGGTTTGTGTTGAGAAGTCTGCTGTGATTCTGATGGGCTTTCCTTTGTATGTGATTTGTTTCTTTTCTCTAACTGCTTGGAGAACTTTCTTCTTCTGTTGAGTTTCTGGAATCTTAACAATTATATGCCTATGCGCAGATTTTTTTTTTGATCAAGGCTTTTTGGAGTCCTGTATGCCTCCCTTATCTGTATGTCAAGCTCTTTTCCCCTGCTTGGGAAGTTTTCTGCCATTATTTCTGTGAAGAGATTTTTTATGTCATCTGCACTCTCTCCTGTTTCTTCATTGACTCCAATCAGTCTTATGTTATTCTTCTTTGCATCATCTAGCAGCTACTGGATTGATTTCTCATGTTCCCTTATACTTTTGAAGCAATTTTTCTTTTCCTGGTCACTAATTTCAATCTTATCTTCTGTATCTGAAATTCTGTCCTCACATTGGCTCATTCTGCTGTGTAGACTTTCAGTGGAGTTTTTCATGTCCTGGAAATCGATTTGCATCTGTTTTATGGATTCCATTTGTTTCCTATGTTGGGATTCCATCATGTTCCTGAGCTCCTCTCTAGATTTATTAATCATGTCTTGCACTAGTGGCACAATTTCTCCTATTATCTGAGAAATTATTTCTGATTTCATTTTGTCCAGATCCCCTTTTATTGCCAGTTCAGTGCGTCCAGGTGGTTGAGTATCAGAGTGTTCCATCTCATTTCCCTTTGGGGTTGCTGTAGGTGATCTGGAATTCTGGTTTTGAGACTTATTTACATGTTTTCTCATTTTGACTGGGCTGGGGCCTGTTGTCGCCTGCACACATTACCTCCTCTGAGCTGGGAGAGGTGGGACAGGGACCGGGAGCAGCAGTAGGGATGGTGAGCCAAAAGCCCTTTCCTGTGGGCTGAGAGCAGAGGGAGGGATGGTGGCCCGGAACGCTCTTCCTCTGGGCCAGGAGCAGCGGGACAGAAGGTGGTCGAAAAGCCCTTTCCTCTGGGCTGGGAGCAGTGGGAAGCCCCTTCGTCTGGACCAGGAGCAGTGGGAGGATGGCTCAGAAGCCCCTACCTCTGTGCTAGGATCAGTGGGGCTCAGTACCATGGTCTGGTGGTCTGGTGTCCTCTGTGTCTTTGTAGTGTGGAACCAGGTGGCTGTACAGAAGATTGGGGAGGCAGGGGGTGGTGCTCCAGTGGATTGTTGCCAGGGCACAGGCTAATTTAGCATGTTCTGCATGACTTGGGACCTCAGTAGCATGTGGGGCTTAGGTTATTTCTTTTGAGAGGTGTAAAGGCACAATTTCTTCTTGCCATACTTGAAAGAAAAAAACTTGTTTTTCCTTCCACTTTCACAGTCAGTACAATACTCAACTTAAAGTACTTCATCTCTGCACAACAAAACTGTGAATCTTTCCCTATCACACTAACTAACACTTCTCTGTTGGACACCATCAATATGTTCCATAATTTAATTTACTTCTAGCACTATATACTTGGAGATAGCATCAGATCCCACAACTTAAGGACACAGTCCCCCAAGACTGCTTCTACTTTATCTTCCAATCATAAACCTCATATTTGAGCTCTGATTCTGATCTTATAGGTTATGAATCAGATTTACTACAACTCCTTCCTCAAGTTCAATTAATTGCTGGGGGTGCTCATAGAACTAGGAACAGTTGACATTTTTATCCACTTATTATAAAAGATATTATAAAAAATAAAGGACATAAATGAATAACCAAATGAGGAGATACAAAGGACAAGATCTGAGGGAAGGACATGGAGCTTCCATGCCCTCTCAGGGCACACCAGCTTTCCAGCACCTCTACCTGTTCAGGAAGCTCTAGAAACCCTGTTCTTTGAGGTTTATTCATTAAGAAGGCATAACTGATTGTCTACATACATAACTGTATGTCTACATAACTGATTTTCACTGGTAGGCTAAACTTTCAGGCTCTCTTTCTTCCCCAGAAGTCAAAGTGTGGAGCTCAAAATTCCAACTGCTAATTGCATGATTGGCTCTATTGGCAACCAATGTCCACCTCGAAATGATCCAAATGTTATCAAGAGTCACCTCCTTGGAACACAACATTTTCCAAAACCCAGGAAATTTCTAGGGTTTTGAAAGCTGTTTTAGATATACCTATTAGTCAGGAAATTATAATGGATTTACAAATTCTGTGTCAAGAACCAGAGTTGAAGACAAAATATTAGAATAAAAGACTACCAGCACTCATGTACAAAGGTTTTAGGAATTTTGACTGAGGAAATGGGTCATAGACCAAGTATATATTTCTCATTACATCATATTGTATTATCCAATATCAAGAGCAGGCATAATATTCTGTACCTATGTTGAATAATTTGAAGGGCAACAAAAATTGATTAATTAAAATTAGGTACTTGCACTATAACATACTTGTTACTGAAAGATAAGATTGTGAAACAACTATAAAGAGACATATATATACAGGCACTTATACATATTCACACAGATATAGGCCTAAACTGCAACAACTGCATTTTAGATTACTTTTTGTAGTCTCCCTGGTAAAGCACAATGTGATAACTCTATAATATTCATTAAATTCATTTTAATTTCTCAATGTTTACATCTTGTCCCTATAGCTTCAGGCCTCTCAAATTCTTTCTAGCAAAGACAGTGTCTCACTGAAGTCTTTCTACTTGGAGAAAAGCATGAATTCAGATGAATTTCTAATGGAGAAAAAGAAAACCCTACCAGGAAACAAGACTGTTGAAATAACAGGTCAATACTAAGCTCCCCAAATCTAACAAACAGTTAAGAAAAAAAAAACTTTATGTCTTATATATTCAGTAAATACACGCCAGTTTCAGGGCAGAATATTCTGTTCATTTTGCCCTGAAAGTGAATGTGCATGGAAATTTCTACCATTGTGCCCATGGAAAATCCTACATACAAAATTCTGTACACAATACAGTCATTGAATGTAGTTCAAAAAGCCTAGATTCCTTATTTTTGCATATTTTTTATTATTTCATAAGTAGTTTGTAAAAGATTTGGCACATTTACAAGGAACCAAACAGAATCCAAAATTCATACCAAGTAACTGACCCTGCACTAGTTCTAATGTGGAAATAAATGCCAAGCAAAAATAGGTCGGAGATTAGCTGGCCATTTCTATAAAAGTGTGATGCATCTAGAGTCAGACAGAATGCTTTCCTATTTTTTTCTTTTTGTACTCTACTAACAGCCAAAGATCCAAGAAAACCAGCCTACTGTACTTCTGCCTTGGCTATCCAACAGAGAATCTAAGCTAACCATGCCTTCTGTCAGTATTCTGGGGGAAGACAGCCAGGAAGTATCAGTGACTTTCTGTGCCTTTAATTTTACCACATTTGCCAAGAATAATTAGCAGCAGTCTGAAAGGAATTGATTTTTTTTTTAAAGGCAACAATTCACACTTCAGCATTTATGTAAATTTGGGTAATTTAAATGTATGAGATGATTAAGAAAGAATCTTCTCTTTAATTCCCCAAGAGTGTGCATGTTCTTTTCTCCTTATGTAAATTTCTAGGATAGTCTGTTCTTTGATTCTTTTCTTAGACTACCACACTGCTTAAAAATAAAACATTGTAAATATACACAATAGAATCTTGCCTATGGGTTCATATGAGATTATGTAAACACTTAGCAAAAGCACTATTTCAACTATTTTTTAATTGTGATGTGTTTACATGGAGAATGGTTTTGAGAGGAAATATAAAAGCAGATATTTATGGAAACTATTCAGAATAATTTGTCAAGTTTGATAAATGTAAGACTTGCATCTAAACTCTTAAGTGCCTTACTGCTTTGTGCCCTTGCATCAATTAACATTTAATCTGACTTTTTAACAACCTCACTTATCAATAGTTTTTTCATGCCTATGAAGTTAACAAATGTTAGCTTTTCAAAGATGACAGTTTATGATTACTTATAACCAGCACAATTTCAGGGCAATGCAGTAAGAGATTAATGGACCACAAGGATGATGCAGCCACAGGGTTTGCTATAAAAAGAGGGGTGAAACTACAATCAGAGCGTATGTCTCTTTTGAAGAAATGTACTTGAAAATCAGCTAAACCAATATCAAAATGGAAAACTTAATCTTCATTATATTAACAGTGTTTCTAATTGCACAATTCAGAAGTGATGTAAGGGCCTTGTTTATAAGAACTTCCTCCTTCTCCTCCTCCTCTTCTACCTTTCCTCTTCCTCTTGCTTCCCTTCTTCTTTCTTATTTGTTTTCCTTTTTCTCTTCTTCTTCCTCTTCCTCTTCTCCCTCTTCCCTTTCCCTTTCCTCTTCTCCTCCTTCTCATCCTTCTTTTTCTTCCCTTTGGAGTACTCTGGATTGAACCCAAAGCCCTTGCACTGCACTATGTCTATATCTCATATGAAGTGAAATGAAAAAAAGTGTGTCAAAAAAGTTTGATAACTGGTATGAAGAAAGGAGTAACTTTAGATAAAAATTAATAAAACAGTACTACTATTTTTCTGCTCCAGAGAAAAGCCATAGGTTTAAATTTTTAAATATATACATATATCTATGTCTATATGTACATACACATGTATAAATATATATGTTGCCTTGGGGTTTAGGAAACACATTATTAAGTGTATTAAACTGAAAAACAACTTTAAAGTAGTAAACTAGATAATGGCTGAGGAGATCATTTAACTCTCTTGTCAAGGATGCTCTTGACAAGCATCTTGTTCCTCTTCTTATTTAAACAATTTCTTCCCACTTCCCAATGTCTATTGTACATTTCATATTTCTAAAAGGAATGATCATAGCCTCATCATTTGCAGTTCTTCTTTAATATTGATTTAAATGAATGTTTTAAAAAATGATAAGCACTGCTTGAACCAAGAGAACTATCTAGCACATGTTCTAACATTAACTCAACTATGTCTTCAACAAATTAACCTCTGAGCCGGGGATTTAGCTCAGTGGCTCCACCGCCTGCCTCGCAAGCTAAGGACCTGAGTTCAATCCCCGGTACCAAAAAAAAAAAAAAAAAAAAAATCAACCTCTATCTTTCTCAGTGTTATCTTCCCCAAATAAATCCGAGAAACACATTGGCACAGCCAGAGGCACACTGTAACTCTGGAGTAACTCAAATTTCTTCTCACATGTCTTTTTTTTAGCAAAACATTTATTGGTACATTTTAGATATACAAAATGATGACATTCATCATAGGGAATTTGTACCTGTACATGATATATCTTGCTTCTTCTTTTTTTCCTCATCCCCTCTTCTCAATGCCTCTTCCCTTCCTTCTATAAAAAAGCTTTGTTTCCATTTTTCCTTTGATGTCCTCTTTTTTTCATCTCTTCTTTTCTTTTCCCCTACATGCTCCCTCATTTCTCTTCTCATTTGAACATTTAATTCCCATTTCCCAATATCTATTATATATTTTAGTCCTTATTTCCACTTTCAGTAGGTTTCTTACACCAGAGAAACAATTTAAACATGTGTGTTCAGTTTATTTCACTTAAGAATATGGTCTCAAGGCCCATATATTTAGCTTAAAAATGTCTCAAGCTCATCCTTCTTTGTGGCAGAGTAGTACTCCATTGTGTAAAAAAAAAAAATTCTTCTTTATCCATTCATCAATTGATGGGCATTTGACATGTTTCCAAGATTTAGCTATTACAAATTGTGCTGCTAAAAACATGGGTATGCATATATAACTTTGGTATGATACTTTTAATTCTTTTGGGAAGATACCAGGAAGGAGAATAGCTGGGTCAAATGGAACCTCCAGTTTTAGTTCTCTGAGGAATCTCAAAGAATTTCCACAGTGGTTGCACCAGTCTATACTCCCATCAACAGTGGAGAGGGTTCTTTTTCCCCTACAGCCCCACCAGCATTTGTTATTAGTTGATAATAGCCATTAGTTATTATTAGATAATAGCCAATAGTTATTAGTTAATAATAGCCATTCTTCCATGGAATCTTAGCATTGTTTTCATTTGCATCTCTCAAATGATCAGTGATGTTGAAAATTTTTTCATATATTTATTTGTCATTTATATTTCTTCATCTGAAAAGTGTCTATTCATTTCAGGCTCCCATTTCTGGATGGGGTCTTTAAATTTGAGGGTCTGACATTTTTAGTTCTTTATATATTCTAGATATTAGTCCTTTGTCTGAGGAATAGCTGGAAAAAAAATTTTTGCCGCACTGTGGGTTGTTACTTCACTCTGTTGGTGGTTACTCTTGCTGTGCAAAAGCTTTTTAATAAGATGAGATCCCAACTGTTGATTCTTTGTGATAGTTCCTGTGCAACTGAGGTTTTGTTCATAAAGTCTTTGCCTACACCAATGTCTTCAAGAGTTCTGCCTATTCTATCTTCCAGCAGATTAAGTGTTTCTGTTTTAATATTTACAACTTTGATCCATTTCAATTTTAGTTTAGTGCATGGTGAAAGATATGTGTCTAGTTTTAATCTTTGGCAAGTGGAAAGCCAGTTTTTCCAGCACCATTTATTACAGAGGCTATCTTTCTTCCAGTGAAGGTGTTTGACTCCTTTGTCAAAGATGAGGTGGCTCAGTATGTCTAGAGTTGTTTCTGCATCTTCTAATCTGTTTCACTGATCCTTGGAACTGTTTTTTTGTTTTGTTTTTGTTTGGTTGGTTTTTTCCATTACCATGCTGTTTTTATATCAGTAGCTTTGTAGTATAATTTCAAGTCAGGAATTGTGATGCCCCTGCCTTGCCTATGTTGCCCAGAATTACCTTTGCTATTCTACATCTCTTCTGGTTCCAAATGGATTTTAGCATTGCTTTCTCTAATTCTGTGAGGCATGCTGTTGGAATTTTGATCAGAATTACATTAAATCTGTATTACAATTTTGAAAGTATGACCATTTTCACTATATTAGTTCTTCCTACCTAAGAACAAGGGCTATCTTTCCATTTTCTGATATCTTCTTTGATCTTTTTCAGAGTATTGTAGTTTTTTGATGTAGAGATCCCTTACTTCCTTCTGTAGATTGATTCCTAGGTATTTTACTTTTTTGGATGCTATTGTAAAAAGTGTTTCCCTAGTTTCTCTCTCAGTGAGGAGTTTGTTATTCATGCATAGGAAGGCTATTGATTTTTAGTGTTGACTTTTTATCCAGCTATGGTATTGAATTTGGTTATTAAATTTAGAAGTCTTTTGGTAGAACTTTTGGGGTCTTCTTTATGTAGAGTATCATGTCATTCACAAATAATGATAATTTTTTATTCCCTTTTTTCTTCTCCTTGTCTAATTGCTCTGGCTAATGTTTCCAGAACTATATTGAATAAGATTGGTGACAGTTCACATCTTTGTCTTGTTCCTCATTTTAGAGTGAAGTTTTCAGCTTTTGTCTGTTTAGTGTGATGTTGACTGTTGGTTTGTCATAGATGGCTTCCATTAGATTGAGATCTCATGTTTTAGTTTGTTTGGTTGCTTTATTGTCTCGTTACTACAGATGGAACCAGGGCCTCCTCACTCAGCTATATATTCTAGTTTCATTTTTTTAATTTTTAAGTTTTGAGGCAAAATCTTGCTAAGTCTTCCAGGACAATTAACTTCAAATTCTCTTGCTTCAGCCTCTCGGATAGCTGGGATTGTAGATGTGCACTACTGCATCAGCTCCTTATAGTTGTTCTTAAGGAGGTCTCTATCTCAGAGTTCACTGTTAAAAATGTGAGATGACATTCAATGATGTTGCTCCTATAGATTGTTCCTCCAAAGAATGTAACCAGTTTAGTCTCACATCTCACACTGCAGTTTTCTAAAGAGATAAATCAAATCATTACTAAAGTCTAAGAGAAACTGTGTTGAACCCTGTTTGTGGAACACTTCTTTTTAGAGCCATTGTTTTAGCAGTATGGGAAATTTAGGAATTTTATTACTGAGAGTATGTGTCCAATTTTACCAATAACGTTTTTAGCCACACTCATATTTCTATCAAAAATTTCTGAGGAAACTTTTGGAAAATTCTAAAACCTAACAAAAGTTTTAGCTTTTCAGGTTTTTGCCTTCTAAAGTATGTGACTACAGGCTGACAATAGACTCTATCAAAACACCAAACTATCATACTGAGAACATCCTTTCCATTATCTTAATTAAAAAAAAAAAACCTCTAAAATCCTAGTGAGTTCTTTAAGAAACTAGAGTTAATTCAAACTGCATATACCTCAAAGATATTTTCTTGACTAGATGACCATACTAAAAAGAGAAAAGATTCATACAGTTACTTGGATATTACATGGATATATACCTGTGTGTGTATGTGTTGTGTATATGTGTGTGCAGTATTATTGCATTACTTTATAGGAAATCAATGAAGTTGCTATCATCATAGATTTAAACTCTTTCTATCCTTCAAGATTCTCCATTTTATACTAGCTTTTTGATGCTTCTCTCCAAAATTTGCAGAACTTTTTATCTGAAGTCTTGACTTAGTTCTAACCACTTCTTTCTATGGCTTTGCAGAGGTCTAAATTTGTTGGATCTTCAAAATTTTCTAGAAAAAAAATTAACATCTCTATTTTCATATGAAATCTGCCATTTTTTACATCAATGTGTAGTTTGTGACATCTGCTCTGAAAGAAATTGTACTGTGCCACAAAAATGTCACTCAGTCAAGTTTACTTTCACTCCCAGAGTAGGATTCTCATCTAAAAAATATACTCCAAGCTTGATATGGTGGTGTATGACTGTAATCGAGGACTCTGGGTGGCTGAGACAGGAGGATCACAAGTTCAAGCCCACCCTGAGCAACTTAGTGAGTTAGAAAAATCCTATCTCAAAATTTAAAAAATAAAATAAAAAGAAACTGGGGATTTAGATTGGAACAAAATCCCTAGCTTCAACCTCAGTATTGCAGAAAAAAAAAAAAAAGAAAAGGGAAGAGAGATTAAAAAGCACACACAAGCTACCCAGCTACACATACTAAGCAAAAATGTCATCTCCATAAACAATCTAAATCACCAAAAATTTGAGGGAAAAAATAAATGTTACCAAATCTACAAAGAGAAATGGTAATTTCTGAGGTTTTTTTTTTTTGAAAGTAAAACATCAAATAAATATTATTACATATATATTTAAATAGAAAATGAAGAGATGAAGGAAGAAAATGGGGTTCAAGCAAAGAGAAGGAAAACAAGAGGCTGCTTTGAAAAAGAAGTAATAGATTTTCTTGGAAATCATATGTCTTATTTCCAAAGTCCAGAGAAAAATAGATTAAGTGTGTGAGAAAGCTAAGCCAAAGATGAATTACTGGAGATTAAAAAAAAATCAGAGAGATGATCATCAAACAATACCAAAAAAAAATTGAAAAAGTTATGAGAAAATGTAAAAGATACAGAATTATCTCAGAAAAGTCTGCAATTATACTAATAGAGGAAACCACATTGAGAGGATAAAGAGAAAGGAGAGAAAAAAATAGATTGACATAAAAAAGAAAAATTTCCTGACTTAAATATTAAAAATTCAGATGAAAAGATCCTTCTAATAATTAAATGAAAGAAGTTTATTTAGACATATTCTACTAAAATTTCTGACTTTCAAGGATAAAAATATTTTAATATAATCCAGAAAGACAAAGTAAGTTTCTCCAAAACTGGCATCATATTCCTTAAAGGGCACTAAAGAGAAAATAGAGATATGTAATCAAAACTCAAGGCAAAGAAACTTAAAAACCAAGAATTTCATCATATATGAAATATTTTGATAAATTGCTCAATATGGCATTTTCCCAAAGTGGAAAGTGGATAAAATAAAACCAAAGATGTGATTCAAGCATATAAATATACAACATTTAAAATATTAATGATATTTAATATTATTATATTATAATATTAAATATATAATGTATAATATATATTTAATATTATAATATAATATTAATAGATCCAAAGAAATGGGGTTTACATACTCCTTGTGTAAAACTTCAAATCCATTTATGAAATTTTTAATGTAAAGTTCAGGAAGAAAATAAAAGAAAGTAGCAGAGAAGAAGAAAAATAAGCATAAGAAATAGAGAACAAAAATATGTAAGAGCTGGGGATTTAGCTCAGTGGTTCCGGCGCCTGCCTTGCAAGCTCAAGTTCCCGAGTTCGATCCCCGGTACCAAAAAAAAAAAAAGTAAGAATACGTTCAGAATTATTGATAGCTATAAAAATGTAAATAGGTTACATTTTACCACAAAAAAAGAGACTGTGACATTAGATGCTAAACTGCTAATCCAGTTATAGCTTCATAACAAGAGATGGCAGTTAAAACAGGGCAACATAGATTACAAATGAAGAGCTATAAAAATTATGTACACACATATATGTCTACAGATAGATGATAAAGATAGGGGTGGGGATATAGCTCAGTGGCACTGCGCCTGCCTGGCAAGCATGAGGCCCTGAGTTTAATTCCCAGTCCAAAAAAAAAAGGATCTTCAAACAAAGACTTACCCCCCCCCCAAAATGTAGCTATTTACCATAATGTCTAGAAATCATTAATGACAAGAGGAATAATTCACCAAGAAAGTTTTTTTACATAATTTTATATACCAAAAATTCTTTAACAATATAATGTAACTAAAAATTCTAGAACTTTGAGGGAAAAAATTATAAATCAATATTCCTAGAAGGAGATTTAGGGCATGTGTCCCCCAAAATCTTCAGGACTCAAGTAAGGCAACTTACAGGTATGATATCAGATAACAGGAAGATCTTTGTACTATCATCAGACAGAGTATGCACAGGGAAATTTTTACAGAGAAGTGAAACTTTCAAATATTGTTCACAAAATATCTAAAGTTTTAAAAAATATAAATCACAAAACTATAATTTCTTACCCTATTCAATGAAACTAGAAAAAAGCACTCAAAGGTAACCAAAATATCTATGCATTTATAAATTAAAAGCTTAAAAACACACTTCTTGCTTTCAGTTATCTACTATTTATATTTTTTAATTATGGGAAATGCTTAGGATTTGGAAAAGATGAAAACATGTATTTTGACAGTGCCCTTCAATACCTGAGGAATTTAAAAAAATTTAAAGCTCAAGTCCCAGCTCCCATCCCTGGACAGCAAAATCATTAACACCTTCTCCAGATTATCCTACAGTTCTCTGGATTTTGAGAAGTACTATCCCCTAGTAGACAATTTTCTATGTGAGAGTAAAGCTTTGAGGAGAGGTCAACTGGGGATCACAGATTTGGGAGCTAAGCATAACAAATCAGACACTAAGGGCTGAATTCACTTAACAGAGCCTTTCATTTGGCTCAGCATGGAGAGGTTTTGTTGAGCTTATTTTTTCCCTAAGTATTACATTAAATGTCTTTAGTTGTTTCCAATTTTCACAGGACCCATCATTTCCTATTCTTTTCACTGATACAATTCACATATTTAATTTCCTGTCTGCCCCCTGTAATCAAGGATAGTTAAAATAAGAACAGTGGGCCTGATTACCTGGAAGAAAGAGAGAAAATTGGAAAGTCCTGCAAGTATTTTAAACTAATAGGCAATAGGGAAAGAAAACAAGAACAAAAGGTAGAAGAAGTCATAGAAGAAATCAGAAAAGGACTATCAAGTCAGCACATACAGTTAATATAGATCAATGTCTATAAACAACTGAAAACTTAAGCTAGTCCTTATTTTATGTATCTCAGTGCCACCACTAGTTGGAAAGTTTGAAATGAATACAGTTGATAATATTACATTGTATATGTTTATGTATTAACACAACAGAAAAAATTTAAAATTCAGAGATTGAGTCTATGGCTAATCTTTGAATAACTCTATCTGGCAAATAAAATGTGTAAGTTTCTACCTTAAAGTGATTTAGCAAGGTTCAACATGTTTCACTAACTCCATCCCTGCCCTATATTTTAGCAACCACCTGCTGGGGTTACATGATAAAAGAATATTGTTTTTTTCATGTCTAATTAATACTTTCTTGCTCAAAGACTGTTGAAGAGAGTGCCAATTAGTGCCACAAGGCAGCAACTGAATTTTCACACAATTTTATACAGCAAGGAAAAGAAAAGTTCTGGAACGACATTCTTATTTGATCAAAAACTTTTTTCTAGCTTGTACTATTTTTTAAAAAACCGCATATTTCTAAATCCTCATAAATTTTTATATAGTAATTCTAGGAATAAAATAGAAGTTTAAGAATAATAAACTCAAGCATACAACATCAGATACATACATTATCTTTAATATTTGAATGTAAGCCCCTTCAAGTGAAGGACTTTTTTAGTTCATCTTTGTATGTAGACCCAATGTCTGTCTGTACTTGTGGTTATGTGAACAAAATGAAACCCTAAGCAAGCCAATCTTAGTTGACCATGAAATAATTTATTATAGATGAAAGAATCCTACTGAAACTCCTATTTAATAGAGTAAACAGGAGAATTTAGTGAGAAAATACATAATATAGTGTCTCTTACAAAATAAATGCTAGAAAAACTTAGCAGTATTACAGTTTTAATAAGTGTATAAAATCAACCAAGATGTCTTCTCTGTTTCAGGTATTACCAATATCTTTGTTTTAAGAAACCAGTCTCTCTTTTCTCACTTCAGTCATATGATCTGATTGCAAACTACCTTCGTGTAACCAAATCTGAATTGTCAAGTCATGCTATTGGTCCAGGAATGGAAATAGACCTGAAGCTAAACTAGGTGCCATATTCCATCACAGTAGTTGCATTAAAGGCCCAGTGACTGATATATATACATTCTGCTGTTGGAAACTGCAGGCACATATGGTTTCAGACTCCAAGAGTGAAAAACATACAACAGAAAAATGAAAATATCCTTGTCACATTGAAGCCCCTGGTTCCCATTCTCCAGGCTCCTTAACTTCCCTGGCTGCTGCCTTGGTGACACTTAACTGTACCTCTTTCATTCTGGAAACTACCTAATATCCTCTTGGCATTTGAGTGAGTTTCTGTCACTTGATACCAGTAGAATTGTGATTCACACATTGTTCTCTACCTTACAAAATCTCATTCACCCTTTATCAAATGTCAACTGTCAACTGTATTCATATAAAAAATAATGTGTAGTCAGCATCTACACTATGTCAAGAACTGTGAGAAACACTAGAGATACAAATATGACAAAGACATACTCTTTATATTCAAGTTGCTTACAATCTTCAAAGACATGTCTCAAAATGATTACCAAATGATGTATGAAGTGCTTGAAAGAACTGTGGAAGTGGAGTGGGGAATCAGCTAAGAAGGCTATCCACTCTAGCCTAGGACAAGGAACTAGAATCTAAAGAATAATTTGAGATTGGATGATAATTAAAAAGAGTCTGAAAAGACAAATAAGAATTTAGCTATACAGGTTTTAGTTAAAGAACTGACTAGATCAGCTATGGGTAGAATCACCAGTATTTGGTCCACTTGAACAGAGACTAAAATAAATTTTACTTTGAAAACTTGGTTGACTCTTCATTTCATCAGTAACTTAGGGAATGGAGAAAAAAATAGAAGTGATTTTTAGAAGAAAAGAAGATATATTATGGATATGATGAGTTTCAAGAACCTTTGAGACATTCAGGAGAGATAGTAGAATGTTGATATATGGGCTGGAACTTAATTTTGCCAATGCAGCTTGGCCTAGAAATATATACTGTATTAATGACTTTTCAGCATATCTATGGTAATCGGAGCCACAAAAGTAAATGCCATTGTGAGAAGAGAATGTTGAGGGGAAGATCTGAAAATTCAACCCTGGAGGACACAGCCTTGAAAACCAAAAGAGGAGAATTTCAAGAAAAGGGTGATCAATAATTCATACATACAGAGAGACAGACTAAAGTAAAATTAGTTCTAAAATATGTCCTTTAAATTTAGCAATAACCATGACACAGTTTGTAGGATATGATTATATGGACTGAAGGATGAATAAGAGATGTGCATGTGTTGTTGAGACTGTAAATTATGTTGCTTTTGGAGGGATGTAGTTATTATAAGAAGGAGAAAGGTGGTAGCTAAATTCTTTGATTTATGATTTATTTACTGTGAAAGAAACATTTAAGCATGTTTAGATGTTTAGAGAAAGATCTATTAAATAAAATAAAAGATGAATCAATAAAATCAGGAAAAAAAGCCACCAAGGATGAATAAGATGCCAAACAGAGTCAGATCAATCTGGATTTGAACATTTCTCTACCAAAGCATTCTCCACGGCACCATGCTACTTGTCCCCACCTACCTCTCGGTGTCGCATCTCTTTTAGACCCTCTGTTGTTCACTCTGCTTCAGATAGACTGGTCCTTTTATATTCTCAAATGTGCCAACCACACTCCAGCTCTGATCTTACGTACCTTCTTTTCCCTCCTCCTAGAAAGCACTTCTCTTGATATTTGCATAGCTTATTCCCTGTCTTCCTCAAGTCTCTGCCCAAATGACACCTTATTAGTGAGGTCTTCCATACTAATTCAGGACATGAATTAGTAATAATTCTCTATTCCTAGCACTTTCTAGCCCTCTTGTTTTGTATTTTTCCCATAGTGCTTATTTTTTCCTGGCATATTATGTCTGTTTGTTTACTTTTTATCTACCTTCTTCCCCTAAATTGTACTCTCTAAAATGGAAGTTAAATGTATTTATTTTAAATGTCTTATTTCCAGTGTCTACACAGTGACTGATATTCAATAGTTAATTAAATATATGTTGATTAAGCAAATGAATGAATTAATGAAAAAGATGTATCTGGTAATATAAACTAGATTAGAAGGAGGTAAAACCACAGCAAAATGTCAGATAGGGGAAAAAAAAGAGGAGAGAGGTCCAAGAACAGACTTCCAAGGAGCAAGAGACTCAAAGCTATGTAGAGTTAAGGTGTCATGGTTAGAATTTAGAGCACCTGGGTTAAAGATCTCAGAATGCATGCCAACATCCAAATGACTGGGCACCTGCAGCAAGGCGAAAGGGAAGATCTTTAGAGTTTAGGAAAACAGAAAGTTCTTATGCTAAGGTATTGGATGTGTCATGGTTTGGGCAGTGGAATTTTCCTAGTGCAGTGGCAAGAACCAACAAACAGGAGGAGGCAGTGAACAAGTACCATTCCTTAGCAGACTGAGGATGTCCAGGGAACCAGGGAATGATGGTGGTAGTAGAGGTAAGGTGGAAGATAAAGAAAGAGCATGCTGGTGAAGCAATCGTACGGGATACATTTGAAGCAGGCTGAGGATTTTCAACCTTGATTTTCTAGAAAAGCAGTCTGGTGATATCAACTGTTAAAAAGCTGACTGGGCTAGCATTTTTGACCACCATAGGTTATCTAAAATCTTTTCTTCATGTTTCAAATCAAACTGAACAGGTAGGGTTTTTATGCCCATATAAAATGGAATCAGAGGAATCTGGATGTAATGAAGAATATGAGCTCAATTTTTGTTGCTTGCCCAATGACAGCTTTCAAACCCTGCCTTTCCCTCTTACCCTTGTGAGCCTTATATTGGCAGGCTGATAAGTAAGCCCCAGTGCTCCCTCCTTTGGTACCCACAGGAGCTTCACACCAAGCAAGCATTGTCAATGCACACATACTCTGGCCTCAGCCCCTACCACAATAAAACCCCAAGTGAATCTCCTTTCCTTGTTCTCAAAAGCATTTTCTGACCTCCTTGGGAACTTTTCTGTGTTCTCAAAACATCTTCATTTGTAAGTAATAATACTTTTCATACTCGTGGATGGAGTCCATCCTGCTTCTGCAGTGTTCCTACAAAACCCAACTACAAAAGAGATTTTTCAGCACAGACTTCACTGATCTCATCAGGCAGAATTAGTCACTCCTTACCTTATGCTCTCATTTATGTTAATTTATACCTTTAGTGTTCATCACAGTCTAGTGTTTATTTAATTCACTATGTATGTATCTATGACTCTCATTAAGATTCCTAAAGATGAAAATTGTGTCTTATTTATCTCTGTATTTATTCACTGGGACTTTATATAAAAACTGCTTAATAATATTTGATTTATTGAATTTTTCAGAAGGCACAGGGACAAACTGGCATTCCCTAGGGATATTAAAAGTTTCACTTTTGATCTGAAGCTTAAAAAACAGCCCCTTGAATATATTCTGTCTCTCATGGCTCTCAAAGCTCAAACCATGGTACACAAACAGCAAAGCATAATATAAAGACCACTTTAAAAATATCAATTCCTTCTGAGCTGCTTGTAGTCCCCTTATGGAATTATTAAACAGAAGGTTTAGCAGAAGATCTCTGAACATTCATTCACTTTTGGTAAGAGCTTTGAGAATGCACATAAACCCAGTTTTGAATAGGGATCCACCCATATGTTTTATGCTGTTTTTCAGGCAGTTAGCCTAATTAAGCCTCCTAGGCAGGTTACAGTCCCCCTGTGGAAACTAAATTGAGTTTAAACAGAATTATCTCAAAATCTATGAGTTCTTGATTGATGCCTCTGTTAATTTTGACAATTGAAGTGGCTTCCTGCTTCTCTTCACTTTAGGAAGATGAATAATTATGGAAATGACCTCATTAACTCTTTGATACAAGTCATTGGAATTTATCTATCATTTTATAAAACACCTAGGAGAGAGAAAAATAACCTTCCCATTAGACATGTGTATGTTTCAGATTTTTGTATAGTTTCACTTCACTGTCATACACATAGGCAGTGCTGGAAATATTAAATTATGGGTCCCATGGCATCAGGAAATTAAGAAAAAAAATCTCTATCCAGATGAATGTGCCTTCACCAGTATTCTGGTTTTCTATATTTCAAGATTTTTTAAAATCTTCGGTTGACAACAAATGTCCTCCTCCATGCTCTCATATCATCTTGGACTGGATAAGTATTCAACTACCAAATTAGAGTATTTACCCTAAAAAACAAAGAGGTGAATTATGAGCTCTCAGAAGGAGAAAAAGAAGAGGAACAAGAGGAGGGAGAGAAAGAGGAGGAGGAGTAGAAGGAGAAATGAATGCAACTTGGAGAATAAAAATATATACATCTTTTCAGACATTCAGAAAGAGTGGATTGGACTAGGATATAACAAATGTTGCAACTGAGGTTTATCATCAATACATTACAAACATCTTGGTTCATCAAGGCTAAATTGCTAAAACTGCTCCGTATATTTTCATTCACTTTCTAATCCTTCACAAATAAAAATTTCACTCATTTCTTTTTTGCAAAAAGTAGGCATGGATAGTGAAAATGATTGAACAATATCTCTCACACATCATATATTACCCTCAATTTCATCATTTATGAAATATTATCAACACCACCTAAAAGAAGCCCAGGAATAAGCTCAGGTGATATTAGTGCATACAATAATAGTTTGTAAATGCAAAAATTGCTAATTAATATTTGTTATATAGCATAAGCATTAGGAAAATTTGTCCATTAGATGCCAGGATCCTTGAAAGTAAAACTAGGAAAAAAGGAAACAGAATATTAAAGTTTTGAATCCTTTAAGCCTCATTCTATATGTGGATACCCACAAGGAATTAGCTGGACATTTTGGGGGGAATTCTGGAGGCAAATAGCACAACTCAAGCCACTTCTCACTGTCATGGCTCATGGGTTCAGTGCTCAGGAGCAGGGAAGTAGAGTGCCTTTGCACCTGCCCTGAAAAACCATTGCAGGTGTGTTTTCAGGGCAGTCAGTTTGTAACCACCCAAAGAACTATTCTTTTGGATGATCCAATACTTCCATTAAGAAACTGCTTAATGAAAGCAAGGGAAGTTAAAAGATGTGTTTGTTTGTTTTCACAGTAAATTATGGGATCAGATAGAGTACTAACAGAAGCATGTTGAACAACTGTGTTATACTGAAATTGTATTCCATGTAGGATTTTATTCAACTTATTAAATGTCTTGCCTGATGTAAAACAGAATCATTCTAAGAAATACCAGAGAGGATTGTGTCTCCACAAAAATATATAACTTGATTTGGATAATAGTACAAGAATTCATAGAAGTAGTAAAATTATGCCCTAATGAACCATACAAAACATCAGAAATGCTTCACCATATTAGAATTTCACTTAAGCAGAGAATTACTACTCTTAGTATATAGAAAGGGGTTCTGATTTAGAATTTGGATCATTGGCTTTCCTTTTTTAGTTTTAGCTAAAATATACATACAAACTCTTTCCCAGTCTTATCTCTTCTCCCTCACATTATATCTATGTGAGAAAAACTTTTTAACCCAATACTGTTATGGGCCCAATACCTGAAAAATAACAAATCTAGCAAAAGTAGCAATGCCAGTTCTGTAACTTGTCAGAGTTCAAGATTCATTTACATTCATGTCTACATCCACAATTCTGAATTTTTTCTTAAGTTTCAAATCAATATTTTCAATGCTTTGCCTCTGCCACTAAGTAAATATGTTACTAAAGATGAGGATATTTTCCTCTCTGCACTTTAGTTTTCTAAAAGATAGATGAATGTACTAAATGGTAAAATAATCCTTATGGTTCTATACAACTTTAATAGTTTGTGATTCAAGAACAACTTCAATGATCTGAAAGTCATATGCTAAAATTTGCATCTGTATTGTTCCCAAAAGACTCATGTAAAAGGTTGGTCCTCAGCCTGAGGTGCCACAGGAAGGTGGTAGAACCTTGGGAAGGTGAGGCTTAGGGCAAGGAAGTTAGGTTGCTGGACATATCTCATCCAAGGATCACTCAGCATTTGAACTTCAATTGATTTCTTATCTTCCCATTAATTCTAAGGCCACAGTGTCCCTCAAATATAACTTCTCTTTTTCATGTTCTTTAGTGAAGCTTAATCTTCATTACCTTTCAAGAATTGGGGAAAGTCTTCTGAGTTATCTATCTGCTAGCAACTTTGTCAACTTTTGAGCTGTGTGTCACCCTAACATCAGAGTCACTTTTCTCAGTCACAGACTCTATGAAGCCATTCTGAGAACAAATCATTCTTCATGTCCTTCTGCAGAAAGTTCATATTCCTACACTGGCATGACAGGTGTTCCAAAATATAAGCTTTTGCTGATATTTTTATTTCTCTCTACTCCCCATCCCATACCAGTTTATCATTCCCCAATTAGAGGGATGGTGGAACATCAACTTCTCCATGTGTTGTGAAGATCAAATGAGACAATGCGTGTGACACATGCATCTTTGCAGAAGAAGTTCATTAGTGTTAGTGACTATTAAATTACTCTTGTTGTGCCCTGTAGTTTCCCAAATCTGCCTTTTTCTTGTCTCATTGGCTTTTCCTGAATGAACCCTTTTCATAGAATTTCTATCAAATGAAAAATGATGGTTTTTAAATCCAATCCAAATGTCTCCTCCTTTGTAAAGTCTTACTCAAGATGTGTCAAAATTAATCTCACCTTTCAGTGTCCCACAAAATATTTCTTAAAATCTATAATATCAATTTTCACTATACCAAGACTATATATAGTTTATCAAATACTTCATTTAATGAATATACTTCAAAAGCCTATTTTTATGAGCACCATTGGTGAATAACAAAAAAATAAAGCTCATGTGTTTTACTTTCATCAAGCTCACGTTCACATTCCAGTGGAGAGAGGTGAATAACAACAACAACAAAAAGAACAATATGTGTTATGAAATGTCTAGAGCAGAGGCAGGAGGACCTCCTATTCTATACACCAGATCACCTTTTCATAGGTGTTGTATCCTGAGACTGTCTCATTCTTCTCTACTGCTCATCACCTAACTCCATGTTTGGCTTTGTGTACAATGAATTTGTATTAGGTTGAATTTGTGTTCATTAGTAAAACAACATTTTAGGCCAAATGCTTCAACTCTGCATCAGAAGTTGCCTCTTGGGCCAGGGATTTAGCTCAGTGGTGCTGCCACCTGCCTCCCAAGTGCAAGGTCCCAAGTTTGATCACCCATACCAAAAAATAAAAGAAGTTGCCTCTTTTACTGGGGATTTAGCTCAGTGGCACCCATGCCTGCCTCAAAAGTGAAACGTTGTGATTTCAATCCCCATACCAAAAAAAAAATTACCTCTTCTAGGAAAGAAATTGTCAATATTTCTTTACATGTTATTTGAAGGATGAAATGAGTTGTTTATTAAATAGTGCTATGTAGTAGACAATAAACATGCTCTATTAGATACTGTTGTTTAAGAAACATTTCAGAAATTTTGAATCCGTTGACTCTTATATGAACATGACCAGATGAAAATACTCATCTTGAGGACTATTTGAAACTTTTAATAGAAAGCCTTAAAATATTGTCATGCTGGGCCACCAGTGGAGATATGCAAATGGTTTTGTATCAAATTAGACATTTTTATGGTATTTATAAAAGCCAGGTTCTACTCAGAAAACATTTAAACTTTTCCAACAGAATTTTAGACAACAAACAATCAAAAAATCGCTTCTTAGAAGAGTAATTTAAAAAACAATAACCAAGTTTAGGAACAGCTAGAGACATTTACATGAATAGTAATAGGAAAAACACCAGCCCACCTCAGGCAGGGGCTATGATGGAAAAGACCTTTAAAAACCTTTCAGTCTAATCCTTTATTTTACAAATGGGACCCATAGAGGAGAAGTAACTTGCCAAATGTATCACAAACAGTTGGCAAAGCAAGCACCAAGCTTCAACTTTTAAAAGTCCCTTTCAAAAATTAGGGAGAAAGCTCTGCTTTTTCTCTCTTCTGACAAGAAAGGGATCCATTGTCTCACAAACAAAACTGATTTCAGTCTGCTACAGTAGGACTTTTCTGAAGTATATACAAATATGCTTCTGTAGCTTCCTGCCTTTGAGTAAATATCTGACATTAAAGAATGATT
The DNA here is from genome assembly GCF_053883595.1 of Heterocephalus glaber. Lineage (NCBI taxonomy): Eukaryota > Metazoa > Chordata > Mammalia > Rodentia > Bathyergidae > Heterocephalus > Heterocephalus glaber. The sequence goes on along the minus strand of NW_028258324.1, from coordinate 38,809,722 downwards.
TTATGTTCTTTACTCCAGTGACATGTTTGGGTATTTAAAGGTTTCCTTGAGCTTCATTCCTATGTGGCAAGCATAGTGAGCCACTTTCCTGACCAACTCTTTTTTGCAGTGATCCAGCACACATTAATCAGCCCTAAATATACCTTATTATGCAGCATGGGTAGTAACTGCTTCCCCAAAGATAAGAAAATCTGCACTAAAGGATATAGCCCTGTTTTTTACACATAATAGAGTCTTAAGGAGGAGCAGAGAATCAAATGGAGTTTAATATAGGCACCAAATCACAAATGAAAGAATCCAATCGAATACTGACAAAAGAAAAACACTGGAACAGGACAGTAAGCAGCAGCTTGCATAAAACACCATAACCACCCTGACAGCAGAGCTTTCACACCAACTCTGGGGAAATTCAACACCCCATTAGAGGGCCAGGAAACAGACATCCTGAGGGAAAACTATAACCAGCCAAGACAAATTGATGAGACATTTCCAGAATCATCACTGTGCACATGATGCTTGAGATGTTTACATTTCTTTCTCTTCTAAGTTGTTTGGGAGTCTTATAATGAGATAATATGAGAAATCACAAAAGTAATAAGCCTCACTCTGGCACAGCTGCAAGGAGAATAAAATAAGGCCAGTTCATGCAATTTCTACTTTATAATATTTCCCTTTCAGAAACACCAAAGAACCTAAAATATTAGTTTGGTAAAGGTCAACTTGAATTTGTATTGCTTTAAGTAAAATGAAATTTATTTTATGTTAAAATTATTAGGAAAAATTATAAGCTAAAAATATAACACAAGTCATAATGATTTTTTTTTTTTTTTTGGTACAGGGGATCGAACTTGGGACCTTGCAAATAATGATATTTTTAAATCATACAGTCTCAACATCTTCACTGCCACCACCCAATCCTGGACACTATCATTTACCTGAAAAAAATTTCTCCCTGTTCTCCCTACCCCAAATGTGTCCTGCTACTGGACTGAATTTCAAAGTGTAAGTTGTATTCTTTCCTGCCTAATTTGAAGCAAATTCTCCTTTCTCTTGAATGAAAATCCAATATTTCCTCCCTGAGTTACAAGGCCTTAACTGATATGTCCCTGTAACTCTCACAAATGCTATCAGTGTCTCCATGAAGATCACATTATGATGTCCCCGCAGCAGCACAACTGCCACAACCAGAGTCCCCAGAACCTAGAGCTGAGAGTATAAGGGAGGCCATGGTCTACCACATCAGGAACCAAAATGCTGGAAGTACAGAGTAATATTTTGTAAAGCATTTAATTTACAGTTTGGCAGAAACTTCAGTAAAGCACTTTGGCAGAAACTTCTCCAATTATTTTTTATTAAAGTATTCATTTTAGATAAAACTGTCATGTCAACCAATCTATTTAATAGCAAAAGGATTCAAACTAAATTATTTTGTGCATAATCACTGGTAACTGGGTTTCATACTCATTCTCCACAAGCAGAAATTGTAGATTGGGAAAGTTAATGGCCAAAAATCAAATATATCTTCAAGACTCAAATCTAGGTCATTTACTCCAAAACCACCATAACTGCAAGGGAACGTTTTCAAGAAATAACTAAAGTAGCTGACCTGAGGTTCTTAGATTTAGAAGGTCCTTTTTCAGACTGACCCTTGGCTATTGTCTAGGACACTGGTCTTTGAAACACTAAGTGGTAAGATTAAACTATTGCATTCTCTGTGTATCACCCACTTTCTGCCTTTGAAGCTAGAATTTTGATAAGCATGGATACCTTTGTGGTCAATCCCCAGTGAAAACTCTTAACCTTGAGTTACAGTCTTACCTGGATAGATTCATTGCACATATATTAATGCATTTTCACTACTACAGAACAGTGTTCTGTGTGTGGCCTTTCACAGTGGAAAATATATGTGTAGATTTTTTCCAGATTCTACCTAAGTAACTACTTTACTATTCTAGCTACATATCTTTATTGTGCTGCTGTGAGTACAGTGCTGATCTCTGTGAATCCTTCTAGCCAACCAAGAAATCTCCAGGTGGTCTTTAATGTCCTTAAGGTGAAAAGCAATAGTAGAATGAGAAGAGACCTTGAGATAATGGAGACAGAACAGAGTGAAAGCTCATCTATGGATACCCTTGGAAGTCAAGAGATTCACTTGGGTTACGCCAGATCTCAGGATTCATCTCTGAAGTAGGGAGCCTCATTCCTGGTATGAAATTCACCAATATAAATAATAGGGCTGTCATGGTTAAACTTAATTGTACAATTGACTGGATTAAGGGACTCCTAGAGGGGTGAATGGATTACAGAGATGCTATACTTAATCTACTGATGTTCATAGATGATAGAGATATTAAGAGGTGTGATGGGCTCACAGCACAGACAAAGAGGCTTTCTGGAACACTGTACCACCACTCCCAGCATAGAGGAGGAGGCTTCTGGCCCACCGTAGCAATGTTCCCAGAGTAGAAGAGGTGAGTCACTCAGGAACCATCAGCAGCCCCCCACCTCCCCGACCAACCCCAAACCACCACCCCCTATTGAAATGAGAAGACACATAAACAAGCCTCAAAACCAGACTTCCAGATCACCTACAGCAACACCAAAGGGAAAGGAGATGGAACACTCTGATACTCAATCATCTGGACTCCCTGAACTGGCAATAAAAGTGGATCTGTAAAAAATAAAATCAGAAATGATTTCACAGATAACAGGAGAGATTATGCCCATGGTTCAAGACATGGCTACTAAATCTAGAGAGGACACAGATAAAAAAATAGAGGAACTGAGGAACATGATGGAATCCTAAAATAGGAAACTAAGGGAATCCATAAAATGGATGCAAACAGATCTCCAGAAGATTAAAAACTGCACTGAAAGTCTACACAGCAGAATGAGCTAATGTGAGGTCAGAATTTCAGATATAGAAGATAAGATTGCAATTAGTGAGGAGGAAAAGAAAAATTGTTTTAAAATTGTAAGGAACCACGAGAAATCAATCCAGCAGCTGCTAGACAATGCAAAGAAGAATAAAATAAGACTGATCAGAGTCAATGAAGAAACAGGAGACAGTGCAGATGACATAAAAAATCTGTTCACAGAAGTGATGGCAGAAAACTTTCCCCCCAAGCAGGGGAAAAGAATTTGACATACAGATAAGTGAGGCATATAGGACTCCAACTAGCCTTGATCAAAAAAAATCTACACACAGGCATTCAATTGTTAAGATTTCAGAAACCCAACAGAAGAACAAAATTATATAAGCAGTTAGAAAAAGAAACAAATCATATACAAAGGAAAGCCCATCAGAATGAGAGTGGACTTCTCAATGCAAACCCACAAGGCAAGAAGAACTTGGAGTGACATATTCCAAGCCCAAAAGGAAAACAGCCTCCAACCCAGATTGATATACCCTGCAAAACTATCTTTCAAAATTAATGGAGAAATAAGATAATTTCATAACAAAGAGCACCTTAGAAATTTCACGAATACCAAACCAGCACTGCAAAAATTTTAGACAATATACTAGGAAAAGACAATGAGATCACAACCCCAGGAAGTTCAGCAGAATGAAGCCTTCAGGCACAACAAGAAATTAAACACAAAGGAGGAGAAACCAACAAAAAGAAAAAGTCATGACAAGGATGCGTCAAAACATATCAATTATAAACATCAATGCTAATGGTCTCAATTCACCAATCAAAAGAAATAGAATGGCAGAATGGGTCAAGAAGCAACATCCAACAATATACTGCATACAAGAAACATACTTAATGCAAAAAGAAACTCATAGACTGAAAGTTGAAGAGTGGAAAACTATACTCCATGAGACAGGAACCCGAAAAAATCAGGAGTAGCTATCCTCTTGGCAGATCAAGTGGATTTCAAACCAACACAAATTAAGAGAGACAAAGAAGCATACTACATCCTTGCAAAGGAAACAATTCAAGAGGAAGAGATAACAACCATAAATATCTATGCACCAAACACTAGTGCATCCAACTATATAAAACAAATACTAACAGACATGAAAAGTCATATATGCACTAAAACAGTTGTAGTGGGGGACCTCAACACCCCACTGTCACAGATAGATCAACTAGACTAAAAATAAGTAATGAAATACTAGAACTCAATCAAACTCTTGAACAAATGAACTTAACAGATGTTTACAGAGTCTTCCACCCCACAAAATCAGAATACACATTCTTTTCAGCTGCACATGGGTCATTCTGCAAAATAGACTACATTCTTGCTCATAGAACATGTTTAAGTAAGTGCAAAGGAATTGAAGTTATCCCCTGTGTATTATGGACCATAGTGCAATGAAATTGGAGATCAATAGCAAAAGAAACTGTAAGAATTTCATAAACATGTGGAAATTGAACAACACACTTCTGAATAACCAATGGGTCACAGAGGAAGTTAAAGAAGAAATCAGACAGTTCCTTCAATTAAATGACAATGACAATACAACATATCAGAATCTATGGGACACAATGAAAGCTGTCTTACGAGGGAAATTTATAGCAGTGAATACTCACATTAGGAAAACAGAATGATCCCAATTAAACAACCTGATACTGAACCTCAAGCTTCTAGAAAAAGAAGAGCAGGACAACCCCAAAGCTCATACAAGGGAGGAAATTATAAAGATCAGAGGAGAAATCAATGCAATGGAGACTAAGAGAATGATACAAAAAAATCAATGAAGCCAAGAGTTGGTTCTTGGAAAGAATCAACAAAATTGACAAACCTTTAGCCAACCTTGTCAGAAAAAGGAAAGAAAAGGCCCAAATCCATGTAATTAGGAATGAAAAGGGTGAAACTACAACAGACCCAGCAGAAATCCAGAGGATCATCAATACCTACTTCCAGAACCTATATGCCAATAAGATGGACAACATAGAAGAAATGGACAGATTCCTAGATACATATGAATTACCAAAGTTGAATGAAGAAGACCTAAAACTTCTGAACAACCCAATATCAACCAATGAAATTGAAAATGTAATTAAAAACTTATCAACTAAGAAAAGCCCGGGCCCTGATGGCTTCACTGCTGAATTCTACAAGACATTTAGAGAGGAATTGCTGCCACTACTGTTTAAACTCTTCAAGGAAATTGAAAGGGAAGCAATACTCCCCAATTCATTCCTGGAAGCAAGCATCACCTTGATCCCCAAAGCAGAGAAAGACCCAACTGAAACAGAGAACTATAGGCCAATCTCACTAATGAACATAGATGCAAAAATCCTTAATAAGATACTGGCAAACAGAATGCAGAAGATCATCAAGAAGATCATACACCCTGATCAAGTGGGATTCATCCCACAGATGCAGGGATGGTTCAATATATGAAAATCAATTGATGTAATACACTATATCAATAGAGCGAAGGACAAAAACCATATGATTATCTCCATAGATGCAGAAAAAGCATTTGAGAAAATCCAACATGCATTTATGATAAAAACCCTACAAAAAATTGGAATAGACAGTCTCTACCTCAAACTGATAAATGCCATCTATGAAAGACCAACAGCCAATATCATACTAAATGGTCAAAACTGAAATGCTTCACACTAAAATCAGGAACAAGACAAGGATGTCCACTATCACCACTCCTGTTCAGTATAGTTTTGGAAACATTAGCCACAGCAATTAGACAAGAGAAAGAAATAAAAGGAATAAAGATAGGAAATGAAGTCAAATTGTCATTATCTGCAGATGACATGATACTCTACATAGAAGACCCCAAGAATGCCACCAAAAGTCTGCTAGAATTAATAATCAAATTCAATAACTTTCCTCTACATGAACAGACTCACTGAAAGAGAAATAGGGAAAACAATTCCTTTCAAAATACCATACAAAAATAATGAAATAACTAGGAATCAACCTAACAAAAGAAATCAAAGACCTCTTCTCTGAAAACTATAGCACTCTTAAAGGAGAGATTGAAGATGATATCAGAAAATGGACAGACATCCCCTGTTCCTGGGTAGGAGGGATTAACATAGTAAAAATGGCCATACTTCCAAAACTTCTATATAGATTCAATTGAAATCCCAGCAGCATACTTCATGGACCTTGAGAAAATAATCCAAAACTTCATTTGGAACAGGAAGAGACCCAATATAGCCAAAGCAATTCTAGGCAACAGAGACATGACACGGGGTATCACAATCCCCAACTTGAAACTATACTACAAAGCTACTGTGGTAAAAACAGCATGGTAGTGGAAAAGAAACAGACCTGAGGACCAGTGGAACACATTAGAAGATGTAGAAACAACTCCAGACACACTCAACCATCTCATCTTCAACAAAGTAGCCAAACACCCTCACTGGAGGAAAGATAGCCTCTTTAATAAGTGGTGGAGCAAAAATTGGGTTTCAACTTGCTAAAGATTAAAACTAGACCTATATCTCTCACCATGCACTAAACTAAAATCGAAATGGATTAAAGATCTAAATATTAAAACAGAAACGCTGAACCAGCTGGAACAGAGGTTAGGTAGAACTCTTGAAGACATTAGTGTAGGAAAAGATTTTATGAGTAAAAACCTCAGTTGCCCATGAACTAGCAAAACAATCAACAAGTGGGATCTCTTCTTACTAAAAAGCTCCAGACAGAAAGAGAAATGACCAACAGAGCTAAGAGACAATCCACAATGTGGGAAAAATTTTTCAGCTGCTGTTCCTCAGAAAAAGGCCTACTACCTAGAATCTATAAAGATCTTAAAAAAAATCAGACCTCCCAAATTTAAAGACCCAATCTGAAAATGGGCATCTGAAATGAACAGACATTTCTCAGACAAAGAAGTAGCAACAGCAAATAAACATATGAAAAAATGTTCAACATCACTGGTAATTTGAGAGATGAAAATGAAAACAACACTGAGATTCCATCTCACCCCAGAAAGAATGGCTGCTATCATGAAACCAACTAATAACAAATGCTACTGGGGCTGTGGGGAAAGAGGAACCCTGCTCCACTGCTGGTGGAAGTGTCGACTGGTGCAACCACTGTGGAAATCAGTATGGAGATACCTCAATGAATTAGGATTGCAAGTCTCATTTGACCCAGCTATTCCCTACTGGGTATCTTCTCCAAAGAATTAAAAGAATCATTCCACAGTGATATATGTGCACCCATGTTCATAGCAGCACAATTTATAATAGCTAAAACTTGGAAGCAGCCCAATTGCCCATCAACTGGAGACTGGAAAAAGAAAATGTGTTTTTTTAATAAAATGGAGTACTACTCAGCCATAAAAAGTGAGAAATTAGAGACATTTATAGCTAAATGGATGCAGATTGAGGCAATACTCTTAAGTGAAATAAATAGGACACACATGTGTAAATACTGAATAGTTTCTCTAGTGTGAGAAACTTAAAGTGTAAATAAGGACTGAAAGGTAAAATAGATAATGTGAAATAGGAAGAAATGGGCCCAAGGGGAAAGGGAAGTGTGAGGGGTAGAGGAAAGGAAAGAAGGGAATGGAATTAATATGAGAAAATGAAAAAATGGAAACAAAGTCTTTGTAAAAAGTGAGGGATGGATAAGTTGAAGTGAGGGCAGGGAAATGGGGAAAAAATAAGAACCAAGATAGATTATGTAAAGGTACAGATTTCCAATGATGATTGTCATTATATTTTATACCTAAAATGTACCAATTAAATTAAATTTTTAAAAAAAAGAGGTGCAATGGTTGATGGACTGTGTCAACTTTAGAAGTTTGATTAAGAGTTTAAGTAACTCAGCTCACGGATTCCACACCCTAGGGTATGGAAGACTCACCCTACAGCAGCTCATGGCCTGAATGGTATAAAGGAGAAATGAAGAAGGATGGATCAGCTTCTGTTTCTTTAGAGGAGCTCCAGTCTTCACCTTCCCCTTGTATGTCATCTCATGGCTTCTAGCATAGACTCTTCGGGCTTTTGGCTCAGATACTTCAGCCTTCCGGCATAGACTCTTTAGCCTTCCATCTCAGATGCCTCAGCCTCCTGATATAGAAAAGTCACTGCAATGAGCTCTAGTCTTTTGACTAAATCCTTTGGTCTCCAGTGTACAGGCAGACTCTCAGGACTTTTCCTCATCAAACTCTGCAGGTGACCACTGTAAGCCAATCTTGTAAATGCATATGTCTTTGTATATCTTGCGTGTTATATCTGTTTCTCTAGTAAATATTGACTGATACAAGAGATGAGACCCAATTGGAGGTGGATCACTGGGGCTATGCCTTTGGAAATTGTATCTCTCACTCATGCTCTTCCCCTGTGTTCTGCTTCTTGGGTGCCATAAAGTGAACAGCTGTGCTGTACCATGCCCTTCTACTGTGGTCCTTCTGCCTGAGAGCCAGCAGTCCATGAACAGAAACCTTGGAGTGAGCCAAATTAAGCCTCTCTTCCTTTAAGTTGTTTGTGCATTATATCCCACCAGTGAGAAAGGTGACCTGTACAAGAGCTGTGCCTCTAATAAAAAATTATTAGCACTTATTCACCATTAAGCAAAAAAGGGAGGAAGAATACCTGAGCAATTGAATTATAAACTCAACATTTTCTCAGAGAGTTAAAATTATAGAAGGAAACTTGGCTTTTCTTGGATGCAACTCTGCATAATGATTAGCAGCTCAAAGAGGCAAATTTATTCAAATCTACCTCCCTAAAACAAATGTTATCTTCCCTGGGGAAGTAAAATAGTGTGGAACTATATATAGGACATACCATTTGAAATTCCTTTTTCAGGAAATTTCCTCTCTACACTCCTTTGCATTAGATTTATTTGTAAACTGGGTAGCAGCTGAACTTCATTGATGGCTAAATAATCCCTTGGGTCTTACTCTGATACCATGTTGTGCAATCTATGCATGAATTGTGCAATCTATTCAAGCAATGTACAATATATCTTGTGCACTCTCTTTGCAGATATCTACTTCCTGGAAAATTTGCTTTGGTATTTTAGTAATCAATATCATTTGTAGTCCAAGACATATCAGCTTTTTTTGAACACTTTTCTTATATCAAGTTTTCAGAAAGAATTTGACTTTCTCACACACACACACACACACACACACACACACACACGTATATATGCCCTTCTGCAAAAGATTTAAAATAAAAAATGATTAAGTAGAACTGCCACTCTTTATTCCAAGTGGTTAAAAGAGAAACAATTAGAATAGTGGCTCTTGTAACAAAACACCCAGTGGCTCAAAGTTCCCATCACAATATTTATAGGACAGGGTTAAGTTCACAACAACAGGGGAATTATCCTTCCCACATATGAGAGTAGACTAGTTTTCTCTGAAAAAAAATGGATGTTCATTTCAATTTTCAATTGAAAACATATGCTATTTCCTTAGGAAGCTGAGAGGAACAGTGATTGTCATTAAAGTCATACCCTTGCCTTCACCCATAAGACTGAAATCTACTAACACATATCTATCATAAAATTCTGATTATAAAAAATTATCAGATCTTATGTCTTCATGGTCAAGAAAGAGACAGAGATTTTCCCTTCTGTGAGAAGTGAAACTTCCTGAATGGTGCCAGGGCATCTGACTCCATGGGTCAGCAAGCAAGACCTCTAGGGAAAGGACAAATAAGAAAAGAGGGAAGACAAAACAGAAAGAACATCACAAGGCTCACACTTTTGTTAAAGGTCTGTGTCTCGAGTGCCTCCCTCCTGTTATAGACCTCACTTATTGTGCATTAGAATGGGTTCTGAGGAAAGCTAGTGAGTCAGGGCATCCACTGAGGAGGGCTGAGTCCAGGTCATTTTACAAAGACTTTGAAGGTAAGGACGGGAAGGACTTTTCCCCCTGAGATTAGTAAGGGGCACCTCATCAGTATAGACCTCCAGTGGCAACTAAGACCCCTCCTGGAACATGAGAGGCAAATAGGTAACTGTCCAAACCCAAAAGTTTCTAGAAATCAGAAAATATATTTCTTCTCTATATGCCATTTTTTATCCCAGCCAGGGTAGTGGCTTTCTGAACGAAAGAGAATGGATTTCTTTATCTAAAATGTTGCTACTTCTATTTTGACGTGTTTAAAGTGTGTACGTTTTGTCAGTCTTTGGCAAAGCTTTTTCTAATCCCTGTCTACATACTCTGTGCCTCTTTAGAATACCTATTGTGCTCCATTATCTTGGTAGTAATCATCCATACAAGCTTGAAATAAAAACATCTATTCCTTTTATCCATTTACTTTTCCCCATCCCACTCCATCCTGACTCCATATTCTGTAAGATCCTTGAAGATGATTGTTCTAACCCACGGTTCTTCTGTTACGGTGTACAGCACAGTGTCTCATGTATAGGGGGTTCCAATTATTTTGATTTGATTTGATACTCATGCAAAATGGTCTGCAGGTTATTTTCTCCTGTATCCACTTCTCATATGACAGTTATCATAAACAGCATCACAATATTCACCCACACACACACACACACACACTTTGCTGTATGATAACTACTGACATTCTTACTAGGTATGCTGTATAGTGGTATCATATTATACATATTTCTATTCCCTGTCACTAACAAAACTCTTCAATTATGAATATTTTTTACTGTTTTTGGAAAGACATTTCTCCCATCCTGAACTAGATGTATGTGCTTGTTTTATTACTCACCTGATGTTGCACATCAGGTCGAACTGGATATACTCAGTGGGGATCCTGAGGATAAAGGCTGTCTCACTGGATGACTCCTTAATCCACATCAGCCAAAATACTTCTGACTTCTCATTTGTAAAATGAGATTTTTAAACCTTCATCATTATTTATTAAGCATTCCCTATACCCTAGGAGCCTAATAAAAGAGACTGCATTCAATGAGATTAAAGATAAGACTTCCACTTGCAGTAAGGGGCCATGGTGGGAACTCTCACCCAGGGTTGCTCCATTTCTCATGCTGTACATATTAAAAGTCACCAGTCTTATGGGGACTCAGATGCACAATTTGTAAAAAGGCAAGCAAAGGATTCCTAAGAGACAGGCTATATCCTGATGGCAGAGAAGTATCAGGATTAGAGACCTCACAGCTGGAGCAGTCTAATAAGAGAGAGGAGAAGGAAGACAATATTAGCAGTTAATTCAGAGTATTAAAAGTTTTGCAGGGAGAACAAGGACTTTTCTTTTGCAGAGTTATTAATATGTTGTACACATCAATACAAACACTCCCAATACTTTCTGTATTCCCTATAAGAAGGAATTGTTTAGTTTATAATCATACCAACTACAATGAATATCAACTCTTATTCAACCCACAAAATTTCACCAAAAATAAATCATGAACAGAATTTTAAGCAGGCATATTAAAAAACACAAATCCTAATTTGTCTCCTTTTCATTCCAGACAATGAAGAAGATTCTTTCTACCTTAGCTTCTTTATGTTCAAATAGGGGTAGCTGTATTTATAAAATTAATTCATTGAAAAATCTCTCTTAAAACTGACAATTGATTTTTATCTTTGGCCCTATTCCCTTTGTCCCTTTCCATTCTTATGAGTGTGGTAGTTTTTCTTTCCCTTGCTATGGAATTATTTAATTAATCTCATAGTGGTCATTTTCATGGAATCAACATTAGTGGTGCAAGCAGCAAATAAATCTAATAAGCATCCATAATAAAATCATGCTTTTAAATTTATACTCCTTTTTTCAGTTTCCTTTCCAACATACAGCTTTAAAGAGTGTCAATCTTTTTTTTATTTTCTACCCTCTTGTTGCATAGTCATAGAATTTAGAGCACAGGGGAACATTAGTGATAATATAACTAATTTGGTTCATTTTACAGATAGGAAAAAGAAAGGCATTTAACAGCAGCGCCAGCTCCCATGATCCTACACCTGGTGTTCTTACCCCCTTTATTGCACCTCTGCCCTTCAATGAAGTTGTGCTAAGGGGAAAATTTTAAGCCTTATTTTCAACTACCATTTAGAACACAGTGTCCAAAGACTGCTGTGTCTAGAAACTCCCATATAAATCATGTCTAATGATTTGGAATGTGCTAATGGAGCTTCACATTGACAGTTTACCTCAAAAATTTACACTTTATATTCAATAATTAGTAATTCCTAGGGGAAAATATCTCTTACTAAGAAATTAATTAATCCTAATGATCAAAATCCAATTTTCAATATTTTAAAATTATACTTATCCAAAAAATTTAACTTAGGTAAATGACTTCCTGTTAATTATCCCATAACTACATCGGCATGTTTATAGAAAAAAATTAAATTTCAATTAAAACTCAGAGGAAGTATATGCTGTTTGCAAAACCCAGCTTCAGATAGAACATTATTTTTCCTTTTGTCAAATATAATTTACAGCAATATATAAACAAACTTTCCAAATGTAACAAAAAGTCTAAATTTTTCCTTTCCTTAAATAAAATTCATAGTATATGTAGAAAACAGCTAAAACGAAATAATTTAAAAGATGTGCTTTTCTGTTCTGATCCTATAATGCCTTTCTCAAAATGAACCATCTGTGTCAAACTTAATGATTAGTACCAGATTTCAAAAAAGGCATTGTTTTACTGCTGAGTGGTGAAATTGTGCTCCAGACTAAAATAAAATCATCTGATAAGTATAAGAACAGTAAATTAGGGTTAGCATTAAAACTGTAAAAATTGCTGTAAGAGGTAGAAATGTTTTCTTGCTTACTTTTGTTTCTGCCTTTGCTTTTTAGTCAATAGGAAAATGTTCCAATATTAAATGTTATATATTAACAGGTGCATTTATTTATTTTAACTGTGTCAATTGAAAGTATAAGATTAAGCAGCTTTGATGTTATACATTATTGATATACATTAAATATAAATTCATAAATCTTTACCAAGACAAACCTGGAAACTTTAAGAATGTAAGCCTTTGGAAGTCAAAGTCTATCGTATTCATGGCTATAGTTTCAGACCCAGTCCCAGTATCTGACATGTAGGATGTACTTAAGAAAAATATTTCAATGAATGTGATACTATGAATATTTTCCATGTTAGGATTCTCAATAGTTAGCAACGAAACATAATAAGGGAAGTTTAAATAAAAATAAGATTTATACATCAGCCCAGTATGTTCATGAAAACTAGAAATCAGGTCAAGCTCTAAGGCTCTGCAGCCAGAAATAATTTCCCAAACACAGAGTTAGACTATTCCATGGAAGAGTCCTTTACCTCTGTCCCAGATCATAGACACTGTGGCTTTCACTGTTAACACAGAATTGCAGAAGGACCTGTGCTGGGACCTCAAAACTATAACCTCTTTCTTTCTCTTCTTTGTCTATGCGGTCAACATCAACCAATATGTACAGCTCACTCTCTCAGCTTTCCAACATCTTTGTGTGGTCCTATAATCTTTAAACAGATGATCTTCCTAGGGAAGGGTTTTGCCAAATATTTACTTCCTGAAGATGTCATTTCATTAACCTTCCTTCTCTATTCTCATCACCAGCCAATCAACCATTAAACCAACACTCCATAATTTAGATTTTTTTAATAGTAGCAGCCCAATTTTAGTTATCAATTTCTGTACTAGTCAGGACAGACTGCACTAACCAAAAATAAATAAATAAATAATAAAGTCAGTGATAAATAAAAACAATTCATTTCTTATACTTACTACAGATTCAATTTGGGACAGCCTGGAGGCTATGCCTACTAAAATAACTCAAGGATCTAGGCTGATAGAAACTCAATTATGACATAACTTTTCAAGATCATGAGTCAAACAAATATGAGTATAACAAATCACATGGGCTATTGAAGCTTCTACCTACGTCTCATTGACCAAAGCAAGTCACATAATAATGTTAAATTCAAAAAGCATAAGTACAATTCTACTACTGCTTTAAAAAATCAGATATAGTTCACATACATTTACAACTAAACATCTTTGAAAATTTATTAATCCATTTTTGTTACTATAACAAAATAACTGAAGCAAGCTAAATCTAAAAACAAGAAAAGTTTACTTAGCTGCTCACAATTCTAGAGATTTAAGGACATCCCATCAGTATCAGTTCTGGTGTGGTGAGAACTTCAAAGAAGATAGTATTACATGACAGTTTTGCAAGTGGGAAGAAGAGATAGATCACATTATCAAACAGAAAGCCAGAGAGCAATTCAGAGGTCAGGCTCACGGTTATAATAACTTGAGCTGTTGAGAACTAAGGAGTCCCATGAGATTCATCTTTATTCCTTCCAAGGGAAAGTCACTCAATGACCTAAGGACTTTCTACAGTGACCCTTCTTATAAAGGTCTCGCTACCTACCAACACTGCCACTCTAGGCCCCAAGCTCCTTATACTGAGCTATTAGGGGACACAGTCAAACAATCTCCAATCCATCACAGGAGGCAGGATTCAAACTTTAAAATATTTCTGGAAACATATTTCAAAAATTCTCAGTGCACACCAAAAAAAATGATAATTATTTCCTTTAATATCTAAAATTGTTATTTTTCAAGTACATATCATTAACAGCTCTGAGAAAATTATTTTTCTTTTCTAAACTCAGTCTAAATTGAATACAACTATTTAGAACTTGACGAATTATATCTGTTATAGAAATTTCACCTTATGGTGAACGAACCCCTGGATACTCACTGAATAATATTCATTTTCTGGTGTCCACATCTGTGTGTAATCCTTTCCTGGAGAATGGAGGGACCCATAGCCCACTTCTAAGTATTAGAATATGCTCAAGGTAATGGAACATTGATATCTCGATTATATCACATTATGTAACATGCTGTAGCATAATCTGTCTAAGCAAATTAAAGTGAGGCACTCGGCTGACCTTGAGGAAATACAAAAATACATGTTTGAACTGCCAAAGAGTGTCATATAACAGGGAATGTTGCCACTGGGATCTGAGAACAGTCTTCATCTAACAACTGGTGAGAAACCAAGAACTTCAGTCATACAACCACAAGGAAATAAATTCTAATGACAATCCTAATAATGTTGGAAGAGGATTCCTCCTAAGACATGCCTCCAAAACAAAAATGAAGCCCAGTAGATATCTTCATCAGAACCTTGTAAAACACTGAGACAAGGTAGAGCTAGAGTCTTACTCTTAAAAACTGTGAAATGATAAATATATGTTTAGTTTTAAGCAATTAAATTTGTGGTAATTATTTTTACATAGAAATAGAAATCAATACATGGTTTACTGCAATTCAACCTTACTATCTTTATTTATCTTTTCCATAATCTTTGCATTTTTACTTGAAACTGAAGTTTATGTGTTTTGGACACATTAAACTTTAAGAATTATTCAAGAAAAAGAAAATCTTTCCTTAAAGAAAAGCTTTAAGAATTACTCAAGAAAATCCAATATATCCTTCACCCAGATTTATCAATCTCTCATATTTTACCTATCTGTTTTATTTTCTGCTGTCTTACATATATGCATATTTGTGTATGACTGGAATTTTTTCTGAGATATTTAAAAAAAAATCAGAAAACTCTTTATCCCTAAACATTCAGTGTATATTTCTTTCCCTTCCAGAAATGAGATGTTCTTACACTGTAGTACAATTATCAAAAAGAGAAAAAATTTTAAGCCGCACTTTGTATTTAAATAACCTAAACTGCACCAATAAAGTACTAAAGCTAGATTTTTTTCTCTCCTTAGTCCCAGATTCACATTAAATTCATGTAATTTTACTGTAGCTTCCTTTATTCCGGAATTGTTTCCTAGCCTATCTCTGTCATTCTTGACTTGACATTTTTGAAGCATACAATCAGAATCTATTTGAAGTATCCTTATGATTCAATTCAACATGAACAGTTTGGTCAGAAATTCCACGAAGGTGATTGTGTCCTTCTCATGGATTTATTTAAAAAGCAATTGATGGGGTGTTTCTGGTACCGGATTATAAGGAAGGTTAATGGTATGTCCATTCTTATGTAAGTCTTTTGTCACTTTTTCTCTTGGGAAAATATCAAGGAGTATAATTTCTAGGTCATTGGACATATGTATGTATAACCTGTTAAGAAACTTCAAACATTTTTCCAAAAGGTCCCTTTAGAATATAAAATAAATACATTGGCCTTTTATTACTTCCATTGGTTCATATATTTGTCAACATTTTTGTTGGTCTTTTTTACCTTGACAATTTTGGTATGTTTTTAGTATTTTCTCTTAATTTTTGTACTTGTAATATATGATGTTGAGCACTTTTTTATGTGTTTATTGGCCATTTGTATAATTTATGCTGAAAATATACAGTGATTGCTTAAATTTTTAAAAATTATTACTATAAAAGACACATTACCATTTATCCTTCTCAAAATACCTCCCCTTGCTTCACACAGACTCATCCCATCATTCCTGTCAATTTCTGAAATAATTCTGAAAGTCTTGTTTTGTTTTGTGAGTGTGTTATCAAGGTCTGATTAAAAAATGTGGTGAATGCTGCTGCCAAATTCCATTCAGTGGAAAAGTAGGCTTGTAAAACATTATGATGTGTACTCATCTATCTTATTCATCATTCACTAGATCTGGCAGCATGTGGCTTCTGGCTCTTCCCTAAAGTCAAAATGACTATAAAAGGTAATATTTTGAATTCATTTAGGACATTGTAGCAGCCACAATATGCAACTAAATATACCAAAGACAACTTTCAGAATTGCTTCAGTGTGGCAAGAGTAATGGGATAAGTGTGTTTGAAGTGAAGGGGTGTATTTGAAGAGGAATTAATTAATAAGGGGTGTAAGGAATTAATTAATTAAGGGGTGTAAGGAATTATTAATTATAAGGGGTATAAGGAATTAATTAATTAAGAGGTGTATTTGAAGAGGAATTAATGGCAATTCTTTTACAGTAATTTTTTAAAAATTTAAACATTGGCTATATTTTTCAATCATACCTTATATATCTTCCTTTTCGAGGTACCAATTAAAACTTTTTTTTCTTATTTTTGTATTGCATTTTTAAAATCATTGAGTTATAGGACTTATTTGTATATTTTGCTTTGAAATTAATATATTGCATATTTTACAAATATTTTCTCCAAATCTATGATTTCTCTATTCATTTTGTTAATTACTTGATAATTTTTTAATTTTGATAAAGTCAAATTTGTAAACTTTTTGTTTATGGTAACTACTTCCTATTTTTAAAAATTTGTGCTGAAAATGTTTTTCCTACTTATTTTAAATTTTTTAAAAATTTGCATTTGTCATTTCCCTATTGCTGTGACAAAATACTCAACACCACAATTTAAAGGAGGACAGGTTTATTTGATTCAGCTTCCAGTGGGTTCAGTCCATGGTTGGCTGACTCCAAAGCAAAAATGACATGGTAGAAAGGCATGGTGGAGGACAGCTGCTCATCTCATAATAGCCAGGCAGCTAAGAAGAGGAACAATGAAGGACAAAAATACTCCATTCCAAGTTATACCCTTAATACCTGTCTCCTCTTACTAGGATCCATCCCCTAACAACACATGCAGCTCATCAATGGATTAATACCTTGTGCACTCCCATTGTCCAATCACCTTCTAAGTACACAAGACTTTTGGGTGCCATTTTAGATCTAAATTATAATATGCCCCCCAAAAGACTCTTGTTCATCTCACTATGTAAAAAGTATTTACTCTATCTCTAAGAGTAACCAAAGTCCAGAACTGCTGAAAAGTTCAGTCCAAATTCTTCTCTGAGACTCAAGGCAACTCTTAGTTTTGAACCCTTGTAAAAATCAAAATGAAAGTTAAATATTCCAACATGCAATGGCACAGGGTAAACATTCCCATTACAAAGGGAGGGATAGGAGGATAGACAATAATGGAATCAAAAAAATCTAAAACTCATCAGGGCAAACATTCAATCTTGTAGCTCCTTGCCAAATATCTGTGGCAAGTTGTGGTAAGATATGAGCTGCAAAGAGTTTGGGCAACCTGCCTCTATGACCTTGCCCACATAGCCTCTCTTTTGGGCTAGCTCTGCTCACTGTCTATAGTTTTATTCAGCAGACATTCCACATTTCTGACTTCTCCAACTTTCTGGGATCTCCACTCTACTCATGGCTTCATTCTCAGAGCTTTACACACTCTCAGGGACATACTGTCAAGCATCCCAGGCTTTCTTCTGAAATCTAGATGGAAGCCTGTGACTATATAACCCTTGCACTCTTTGTCCGTAAACAATCAGCACCATGTGTATAATGCCAAAGTCTTCCACTATCTCAAGCTGTAGTAACCTGACCCTATTGGTTCATGGTATAGCAGCCTGAGTGCCTGGATGGCTGAACTCAAAACAAAAACAGAACAATAAAAACACTTTCCTAGACTGCCCTGGCTAAGCAGGGCACCTTGAGTTTCTCTTTTCAAAGCAAAATCTTTCATATTCTTGATCATGGGAAGTGTGAAGTCTTAGAATTCCTGTGATGCCTTCAAGCCATCTTTCTTATTGGCTAGATGCAAAGTACTTTATTTCTTTTTAATGCTAATATTTTCAGCAACCATACTCTCCATGGTACTAGCTTTAAAGGGGCTTCCTTTCTAGGAAACTGGAAATCTTTCAAATCATTGGCTTAGATTTTTTTTCTCCTGATTCTCACTGCAGATTTGGTTAAAAGCAAACAGTAGTTCTCATACCACAGCCTTAACTTTGAGTTATCTTGAAATTTTCTCCTCCATGTTAATTAATCCACTGTCCTTAATCTCAGCCTCCTGCAAATCCTCAGGATATGGTCAAAATGTAGACAAATTTTCTGGCAGAATATAACACACATGGACTCTAGTCCAACTGCCAATAAGTTCTTTGTTCCCAGATGAAACCACCTGAGTCTAGTCTTTACTCTCTGTATTCCCATCTGTATTCTGGTCTTTAGAGCTTCAATCAGAATAACCCACCAGGTTTTGTTTATAACATTCTTGGCCTTCTCTACTTCACATCTTCAAATCTGTTAAGCTCCTCTTTAACAACACTTTCAAAAGCTTCCAAACCACATGGTCAGGTTCACTTATAGCAATGACCCTATTCTTGGTACCAGATCTCTGTATTAGTCATTTTCCCTTCATTAGGATAAAATACTAGACTCTGAAACTTAATGGAGGAAAGGTTTATTTGGCTTATGGTTTCCAGTGGGTTTACTTCATGATTTGAAATCATGAAGTGAAATGATATGGTAAAAGGGCATGGTGAAAGACAGTTGCTCATCTCATGGCAGCCAAAAATCAGATAAAGAGAGGAAGAGCTAAGAATGAGAATACACCCTTCCAAGTTATGCCTTTAGTACCTATTTCCTCTGATAAGGCCCTTGCTTCCTAACAGTTCAGCCATGAACTCATCATTGGATTAACCCTCTAGTGAGTATAGCATCTCTATGAACCAATTACCTTTCAAACACATGAGACTTTTTTTCTTTTTTTCACAGACTTTTGATGGACATTTTAGATCTAATCCATAACAACAAGTAAAAGTATTATTAATTTAATTACATTTGTTAGGTGATATTTATCCTTTCTTTACATTTTATCTAAAAAAGTATTTCTTAACTGAGGACTATTTTGTTCTCTAGGGATATCTAGTAGTATCTGGAGATATTTTTGTTTATCATAACCAGAGAGAAAAGGTGCTATTTGCATCAAGTACTAGAGGCAAGTAATGTTGCTAAACATCTTCCACAGGACAATCTCTTAAAACAAAGAATTATGCCTCCCAAAATGTTAATAGTGCCATGGCTGAGAAACCCTTGTCTAATGTCCAATCTGAGTTTGTGAAAGGGGAGAGGAGGTAACACTAAATGCATCTTGGTTTCTTTAATTTATAACTGAAATGATTACATGTTTGAACCAAAGAAAAGTAAAATAATAGCATCACTCACATGCAAGTGTTTTGTTTAATCTGAAGTCAGTGGGACTTCCTTGGTCATAGAAATCTAAGCCAATGCTTTCCATGGCTTAAAAAAAAAAAAATGAGAGCGAATTTGCCACTTATGAAAGGATTTACATTAGTAAAGGGTTACTGCGCAAGCTAAATTAAAACAAATCAGTGACATTTTTCTGTCCATTATGTACACAAATCTCCCATGAAAATCAATGAAAGCCACATCTGTGTAACTGAGATCAGAGTGTAGCTAATTCCAGTTCTAACTTGCTATCCCTTCCAGGGCTCATAAACCCCACAATCATTCCTCAGGAACAAGAGGACCCTGTGATGAATACAGCAGCACAAGCTAAATCCTAGGTGAATCATCCAGACCATTCTGTTCTCTGGTTTATTAGGCAGCTGAGAAATCTTAGGGTTCTGGATGCAATCACAACTGGAGCAGAACTCCAGGGAATAATCCTGAATCAAAGGAGGAGCCACTGCTCTTTAAAAAGCAGCTTGTTTTTCACAATTGTCAATGTGTCCTATATTTACTATAAAAATGTTGGAAAATATAAATAAAAATACTACCTATGAATTCCTCATTCAGAAGCCATAACTATAACTTCGTGGTAGATTTCCCTGAGGTAAAATTTATGTGTTTTTTTTTTTTTTACTTACTCAAGATCTACCTTTATATAAAGTTTTGTATCCTAGTTTTTTCAGGAAACATGTTTCTATCTGATTAAAAAGTTTTGAAGTATTATTTTGGTTTGTACCTACTGTGGCTTGCACATGATTAGTATATCTCTTAAAGATTCATTTGTTGAGAATTTAGACCCTAAAGTGATAGTGCTTAGAAGTGGTGGAAAATTTAAGAGGCAGGACATTCTTAAGTCACTGAGGGAGCTGGCCTCAGATGAAATTAAGGTAGTTATCATGAGATCCCTGATCTCTTACAAGAGCGAGTTATTGTAAGGGTGAACTTGGCCCCTGAATCACCTCTGGGCTCCTGTTTTGAGTTGTGTTCTCTTCCTCTCACATGTACAATTCACCATTAAGTCCTCTCCAGACCCAAGCCAATACTGGCTACATGTCCTTAAACTTTCAGAACTGTGAGATAAACTTCTTTTCTTTCTAAAATTAGCCTGCCTCACATATTTCACTATAGTAATAAA
The DNA here is from genome assembly GCF_053883595.1 of Heterocephalus glaber. NCBI lineage: Eukaryota > Metazoa > Chordata > Mammalia > Rodentia > Bathyergidae > Heterocephalus > Heterocephalus glaber. The sequence goes on along the minus strand of NW_028258324.1, from coordinate 38,788,721 downwards.
AATGGACCAATACTGTACCTTAACAGTCACTATATTTTACTACAATTTTATATTGCCAATAGTTTATTCCATGTTGGACATCTTGGTTACTTCTAACTTTTCACCATTGCAGTAGTAATCATCTTTATGAAGATATATTTGTCATAATTTTTTATTTACATAGAATATAATCTCCAAAGCAAAATGATAGTATTATGAGTTACAGCACTTTCTGACTATAATATTGAGATCTTTTTAGAAAACCATTGTGTCTCTTTATCTTCCCCAGGACAAAATATTTCCTCTCACCTTACTATCAACCTAGCAGATTCCTACTAGCAGAAATTCTACTAGCTGTGTGAGGCATGCTAATATTTGTTCATTTTATCTTTTCCCTCTCAAATGAAGGTGACAAGAAAAGGTTGTTGAGTATAATTTACTCTTCTGTTGACAACAGTACATGATGTTTTCCTGTAAAATATTAAGGAAATAATGACTTTCAACCACCTGGAGAATACTGATCAACAATGATATCAAATCTTACCTTTTAAGATTCTTCTAATTTAGCCTTCATAAAATTAAAGCAATTCCCATGTACATTTAAATATATAAAGTCAAGTGTAATAATTCTCCAAATCAATCATCATTCCTGCATGGGAAAAAAGGTAACAAATTAACATTCGTGTCATGTTTTCGTAAACCTTTGTTGTCATGAAATGACATAACTTTTTTTTAACTATTATTTTATTGGTACATTTTAGGTACACAGTATAATGACACTGATCATTGGAAATCTGAACCTTTACATGATCTCTCTTTGTTCTTATTTTTCCCCCTTCACCTGCCCTTCCTTCAACTGCTCATCCCTCCCTATTTACAAAGACTTTATTTCCATTTTTTCATTTTCTCATATTAATTCTATTCTCTTCTTTCCTTTCCCCAACCTCTCCCACTTCCCCTTCCCCTTTGCCCATTTTCTTCCTACTTCACATTATCTATTATACCTTTTAGTCCTTATTTACACTTTCACTTTCTCACTCTAGAGAAACCGGTATTTACACGTGTATCCTATTTATTTCACTTAAGAGTATTGCCTCAATGTGCATCCATTTAGCTATAAATGTCTCTAATTTCTCATTTTTTATGGCTGAGTAGTACTCCATTTTATTTATTTATTTATTTATTTATTTATTTATTTTGGTTCTGGGGCCCGAACTTGGGACCTTGTGCTTGCTAGGCAGATGACAGAACCACTGAGCTAAATCCCCAGCCCCTAGTACTCCATTTTATTTAAAAAAACACATTTTCTTTATCCAGTATCCAGTTAATGGGCAACTGGGCTGCTTCCAAGTTTTAGCTATTACAAATTATGCTGCTATGAACATGGGTGCGCATATATCATTGTGGTATGATTCTTTTAATTCTTTGGGGAAGATACCCAGCAGTGAATAGCTGGGTCAAATGGGACTTCCAGTCCTAGTGCTCTGAGGTATCTCCATACTGATTTCCACAGTGGTTGCAACACTCTACACTCCCACCAGCAGTGGAGCAGGGTTCCTATTTCCCCAAAGCCCCACCAGCATTTGTTATTGGTTGATTTCATGATAGCAGGCATTCTTTCTGGGGTGAGGTTGGATCTCATCATTGTTTTCATTTGCATCTCTCAAATGACCAGTGATGTTGAACATTTTTTCATATCTTTATTTATTATTTCTACTTCTTTGTCTGAGAAATGTCTGTTCATTTCAGATGCCCATTTTTGGATTGTGTCTTTAAATTTGGAAGGTCTGATTTTTTTAAGATTCTAGATAGTAGACCTTTGTCTGGGGAACAGCAGGTGAAGATTTTTTCCCACATTGTGGGTTGTCTCTTCACACCGCTGGTGCTTTCTCTTGCCGTGCAGAAGCTCTTTAATAAAAAGAGATCCCACTTGTTGATTGTGCTAGTTCACGGGCAACTGAGGTTTTTGTTCATAAAATGTTTTCCTACACCAATGTCTTCAAGAGTTCTACCTAACCTCTCTTCCAGCCGATTCAGAGTTTCTATTTTAATAGTTAGATCTTTAATCCATTTTGATTTTAGTTTAATGCATGGTGAGAGATATAAGTCTAATTTTAATCTTTGACAAGTTGAAACCCAATTTTCCAGCACCATTTATTAAAGAGGCTACCTTTCCTCCAGTGAGGGTGTTTGGCTCCTTTATTGGAGATAAGATGGCTGAGTGTGTCTGGAGTTGTTTCTGCATCTTCTAATGTATTCCACCTGTCCTCAGGTCTGTTTCTTTGCCAGTACCATGTTGGGGTTTTTTTTGTGGGTTTTTTTACCATGCTGTTTTTATCACAGTAGCTTGTAGTATAGTTTCACGTTGGTGATTGTGATACCCTGTGTCATGTCTCTGTTGCCTAGAATTGCTTTGGCTATTCTGGGTCTCTTCTTGTTCCAAATGAATTTTTGGATTGTTTTCTCAAGGTCCATGAAGTATACTGCTGGGGTTTCAATTAGGATTGCATTGAATCTACATAGTAGTTTTGGAAGTATGACCATTTTCACTATGTTGATCCTTCCTACCCAGGAGCAAGGGATGTCTGTCCATTTTCTGATATTATCTTCAATCTCTCTTTTCAGAATGCTATAGTTTTCAGAGAAGAGGTCTTTGATTTCTTTTGTTAGGTTGACTCCTAGGTATTTCATTTTTTTGGATGCTATTGTGAAAGGAATTGTTTGCCCAATTTCTATCTCAGTCAGTCTGTTGTTTGTGCAGAGGAAAACTATTAATTTTTGTTTATTGACCTTGTATCCAGCTACTCTACTGAATTTTGGTTATTAATTCTAGCAAGCTTTTGGTGGCATTCTTGGTGTCTTCTATAGAGAGTATCAATGTCATCTGCAAATAATGACAATTTGACTTCTTCATTTCCTATCTTTATTCCTTTTGTTTCTTTCTCTTGTCAAATTGCCTTGGCTAATGTTTCCAAAACTATATTAAACAAGAGTGATGACAGTGGAATCCTTGTCTTGTTCCTGATTTTAGTGTGAAGGATTTCAGTTTTTGACCATGGAGTACGACATTGGCTGTTGGTTTTTCATAGATGGCTTTTATCAGATTGAGGTAGAGACTATCTATTCCAATTTTTGGAGAGTTTTTATCCTAGCCTGTTTTCACCTATGAAGCATAAGTTGCAGGAAGACCAATATTTTGGCTACTGTTCCCTTTTTCCCATTTCGCACAATTAATTATAGTATAGTGCCCCTGAGAGTAGTAATTGAAGAGAGATTAGGAAAAGAAGCATAAGGAAAAGAAGAAAGATTGTCTTTAGGAGACCAAAAAGATAAAAAAAAAAAAAAGGTACCCATGTAGAATATGGCATGTTGAGAGAAGAAAACGCCTTCACGTTAACCCAGAATGCTGAAGATCAGTGAGGTTTGAGTGGCATCTTATTTATGATCCTAAATTACTCCTTGTGACCTTTAGATTGGTGTTTGTTTGTTTGTTCATTGAGATAGGGTCTCACTTTATAGTGTAGGCTGGTCTTAAACTCACTATGTAGCCCAGGCTGGCCTCAAAATCAGGACAGTCCTCTTGCCTCAGCTTCCTGAGTGCTTGGATTACAGTAATGTGCCACCACATCTGGTCCTCTTTAGATTCATCTTGAAGGTAGAAGCAATATCTCAAATTTGTGCTAGTTCATGTTTAAAACTTCAGTGTTTTACCTATGTATTAATACCTATGTATTAATAACTTCATTTTTCTCATTGTGCAAAAATTATTCAATAATTCACCAAACTCTTATGGAACACCTACTGTGTGCCCAATACTGTTTTAGGGAGGCACTGGGAAAACAGTACTAAACAAAGCAAGGTCTCTGCCCTCATCCAGTGTAAGCTTAAAGTTTTATTTACAAAAGCAGGTAGTTTTATACTGTGGATCATTGACTTCTGATAATACTTTTAAATTTTGCATAAAAACATTCTTTACCTTGATCATTAAGGTTTTTTTAATGTTGTTTTAAATTTTATGCTGCAGGCATCTCACCCACCTAATCTTGTCCCAGCTCAGATGAGATATTTTTGAGAAATTGACAAATTATATAAACTGTCCAATTGTGGTTTAAAATCCCTTGGGGATAATGGATCAAAAATACTAGTTTATTTCTTTGTCTGAGAAATGTCTGTTCATTTCAGATGCCCGTTTTTGAATTGAGTCTTTAAATTTGGGGGTCTGATTTTTTTCAGTTCTTTATATATTCTAGATAGAAGGGTGCACAGGTAATGGGGAAAAATAAGAACCAAGATACATCATGTACAGGTACAAGCACCCAATGATGAATGTAAATGTATTGTATACCTAAAATGTACCAATAAAAAAATTTAAGCAAAAAAAAGCTAGCTTATCCAGGCCACAAAGCTAGGAAAGCATCAGCAGTAGCACTTACTCATTAGACAATTTCTCAGAAAAAAAATACTTTGACCCTATTGACAGAGTTCTTGCCAACATAGTAATTATAGTCTAGATAGAGTCAACAAAAAGTGCTAAATAATGACAATTCATATATAGTAATATTAGTACTAATAAGTGCTTTACAGAAAATAAAATGGAAAAATGAGGTAGCACGTGAGGGTAGGGTGGAAGAACAATCAACCCATTTATCTAGAGAGGGAACAACTGGAGATGAAATTTGAATGATGAGTGATGAGAATGAGCCAGAAATTCAACAATCTAATGAAAGATCATTGCAGAGAGAGGAAAGACTTTGAGGTAGGAATAACTTTTGTTTTCTCAAAAACTGAAAAGGAAATGAAATTTGAAAGGTTGGGAATCTGACATTGCAGGCTCTTATAGGCCTGTGAGGAGTTGATTTTGGAGGGGGAGTTGGCTGATTTGATTTGCCCATGAAAAGACTATCAAAAAACAAATTAAATTACAAGAGCAGTAGTTGTTGGAGACAATCAGGGTGGTCCAAATGAGAGGAGTTTGTGACTTAGAGAACATTATTATAACTCAAATTGAAACAAATGGAAAAATTCTAAATAAACTTGGGATGTAGAAACAAACAACAGGCCATTCTTCCAATTTCAGGTCCACAAATTACTGGGTAAATTTAAATCCTCTTTGTGTCTCAAAATCCTCTTTGTATCTTATGACAGCCTATTTCATAGAATTTAAGTCCTGAGAAAAGAACTGGACAGAGATTAACATAGTCATTAAGTGCTACTTGTCACTATCATCATCACTGAAACACAGAGGAAGTGAGGAATTAAATATGACCTCTAGGTCTGATCTGAACAAGTGGGACAGACAAGATTGCTTTGGGGATAGAAAGGACTAGAAAAGTATAAGTTGAGAAGAAAGGAAATCCAGAGAGTTTTTTACCAATTTGTTATATTTTTGAGAAGTCTAAATGGATTTACAATTTGGAAAAAAAGATAAGTATTGGAGTTATGCATTGGCAAGTTATCACCATACACACAGACATATTTAAATCCAGAGGACTAAAAACAGGTGCTCTAATAAGACAGTTCAGAAAGACAGGGAAAAAAAATCAAGGGTTAAACCTTTAAGAATGCCAAATTTGTAAATGAACAAGGAAAAGGACATAGTAAAACTAAGAGGAATAGTCAGGGAGATGGAAGTAAAGAAGAGCTATGTGATGTCCTAGAAACCAGGAAAGTCTCCTAAAGTTTTAATTTATAAGCACTACTACATAATAAACAGTTATACTTTTCTAATAAAAGGTAAAAGCACAGAAACAATTTCAACTTCTCTATATTGATGCTCCATACAATTTTAAAACCTCTCAGTGAAAAAAGTGAGGAAACATCTTATAATTTGGTCAGGGATATAGCCACAATTTCCTAGTTTAGAAAGAAACTCAGAACAATCCCACCAGAACTATGTGATTCACTCAGGTAGACCCTAATAAATGCAATAAATGGAAATTATCATATAAATTCCAAGTTCTGTAACTATGTATGAAATGAATTCCCCATGTGTCTATAAAGATATAAAAAAATGTAACTTTATCATCTATTTTGGAAAGAGCAATAGAAGAGATGATAAAATTTTTATTGAAACGTAGCTTCCACATGATTATTAGGTAATAGAGAACATTTTAGGAAATCATATTATAGAAATTATAAATACATACCTTTCATGAATTCATAACTGAAAAATAACACAAAATCAAAGAGATATGCAATCTCTATGAAATTACAAACAATAGCTTTACTTCTAGCCCAGCAAAATAGTCTACATGCAATAGGCACATTACTTATTATATTCGTGGTAAATAATAGATAACCAAGGCAAAATCTCTAGTTCCAGTGAATTTTATCATTATTCTTTTTTAAAAAATATTATTTTATTGGTATATTTTAGGTATACAATATAATTATTCTTAATTTTCACAGTTAAAAAACATTTTTAATAATCATGTTTACTTTCTACCACATCATTTTCTCAAACTCAAATTATTCCATATTTTTTATAGTTTGCTTTATTCATTACACAAAATGACATTGTTCAAAATTGCATAGAACATGAATACATCGAGAGTACAGGAGTGAGAGGGATTTAAGGATGGAAAAGTGGTAATTCCACTAATGAAACTGAACTACAGAAATTTGGAACATTCCATCATATATAGGCCTAAATAGAGTCACAAATTTGATTTAAATTTCCAAATCACCAACACAGAGAGAAGATAAAAATCATAAGGTTTATAATATTAAAAACAAACAACTAAGCCAGTGTGGTGGTGCACAGCTAGGGTTCCATCACTCAGGATCCTGAGGCAGGAGGGTCATGAGTTGAAGGCTAGCCTAGACAACATAATAAAATCCTGTCACAAACAAAGGCCCCGCCTCCTAAAAAAAAATAAACACTAGTTTCAAGTGAATATCCTCACACTTTAATTCCATAGCAATCTGCTAATTGATACATCTCTGACTACAAAATATTTATACTATCCACTTTATAATGATACACCATTCCTTAAAATCTCCTAAATGGCATTCTATTATCTTAAGATAAAGTCTTGATCCTGATCCCTTTATAAAGTTTATAGAAGCATCATGACCTGCCTGTTTTTCTAGAATCATCTTTCATTTCTCCCAACCACCATGCTTTCTCTCTTACCATGTTATAAACATTAGGCTTTGCAGTGAACCAAACTGTCTTTTTTTAAACTCTGACCTGGGTATTGGTCCACCTAGTTGGAATAAGGACCACATCTTCACCTAACTCTTACTATTATTTCTGACTCAACTATTTTGTCTGGAAAACCTACTTAGACTCATCTCCTCCCAATCACATACCTCTCTATAAAGCATTATACAAGTCACTATACTTTCTATTTATATAGTTTTCATAATTTTTAATTACTTTGTTTATTGCTCCATTGTCTGTTTCTACAGCTGCCCTGTACTACGGTTTTATTTTTTTAAAGTGTGTCATTAAAGCACATATGAGATTCTTATTCAGAAAACGCAGATTCTTAGTTCCCAATTCTAGGCCAGAATCAGAATCTATTAGATAAAATGTAAGAATATATTTGTTGTAGTAGTTATTGTCATTGTTGTTGTTTTGAAGTGCTGAGATTAAACTCATGTATGCCAGGCAAGCACTTTACCACTGAGCTATACTCCTAGCTTGAGAACATGTTATTTTAACAAATACCTTAGACTCATGCTATCCATTTGAAATATAATGTGAGCCATAAATACAAGCACCATATATAAAGTTACATTTTCTATTAGTTGTATTTTTTAAAAGATAAAAAGAAACAAATGAAATCAACTTACTCTTTTGTTTAACCCAATATAACTAAAATATTATGTCAGATACTTTTTTTTTTGGTTCTGGGGATTGAACTTGGGAGCTTGCACTTGCGAGGCAGGCGGCAGAACCACTGAGCTAAATCCCTGGCCCGCTAAAATATTATTTCAACAGATAATCAACATAAAAATTATCAATAGCCATTTCCATTTTCCACATTAATTCTTCAAATTCCAGGGTAAAGTTTACACTCTCCATATACCTTGCTTCTGACTAGCCACATTTCAAAGGTTTTTTTAACCAAAAGTAGCAAGAGGTAACCATTTAGGATGAAATAACCCCAAACAGCTCCATTACAAGAGATCAACAACTAAACTCATAAAAAAGACTATCACTGCCTCTCATAATTTTAGCATTCATATAGATGCCAGGCACACAGTAGACAATCAAAAACTTCTTTTATCTAAATGTCTATTGAATACTACTATTTTTGGTAAAATGATCATAAAAAGCTTCTGAAAAATCAGAACAAGAATCAATCCTTGAAAGGTTGGTTCTGAACATATAATATGACAATTTGCAGTGCAAAAATTTGTCTATTCCCACAGCCACTTCCACCCTGGCTGTTATAATTATAATTACCCTGAGCTCAAGGATAATGGCCACTTGAAAATATCTTGAGCTGAGAAAAGTTGGGATAAGAAAATGGCAAAAGGGTGGGAGGAACCTACAATTACATTTATATCACTCAAAGGTTATAACAAAAACAGATGCACCCATGCATATGTTTCATCAACATCCTTCTCTGTGACCTCCAACTCCCAGTCCATGACTTCAGTCTCTTCCTTTACAACCCATTACAATATGTTCCAGCTTCAAGGCTGATGTTTATTTTCCTCAGAAGGAAAAGCAGAAAATGATGATCTAAACACCGAAGAAATTAATTATCAGAATCTCTTAAATCTATTAACCTGGAAAATTTCTGTCTTCTCGCTTTCTGAGAGAGAAGAAAAAGAAGCACCTTGCTTATATGATTTATAACAAAGAATCTCATTTTTTTCTAAATGTCAGCAGACACTTTTCAAGTCTATCCTGAAAGAGTAACACAGCAACTTTGAGGAAAGGAGGGACTGAAGAATAGAAGACCAGCTTGACCCTAACTTTCTTTATATATTATTTTTAATGTGCAAAACAGCAGTAACAAGTAACAATAGATTTTCTGTATCCTGTTGACTTCAATGTAAGAAGGAGGAAAAACTTGTCATTTTCCATATGGTAATCCAAATCATGTGCTATTTATGCTATTTGGGGAAATGAAAAACTTGAAATTAACGTGTTCCAAAGTTCCATCAATATTTCTATATTGAAGGAAAGGAGAATGTATATAAAAGTGGCCTCTGCAACTTCAAGGATCCTGAGAGAAGGAAATAAATAAAAAAATACTTCTCTCAAAGAAAACTCAAAAAAATATAATGTGAAATTTTAAATGTAACTTGGTTGTTTTCCTCTCAGTCCCCTACCTTCTATATCCTGCATATTTTCTACAGATACATTCTTTCTATCCAAGAGGAAGCAGATTTAAAAACAAGACAAAACAAAACAAAAAAAATCCTTCTGGCTAGATCAGAAATTTACTGAGAAATCAAGGATATTTCATGACTGTGACCTATTTCCTTCTTTCCTCAACCATTTGAGCTGAATGATTCTGTTCCCTGAATTTGTGTCCAGACTTCTGAGCTCCCTTTAGTATCCTTCTGGTCCCTTTCTGCTAATTCCCAGGTATCAGTTGGACATGGAATCTGGACCCAGCAATGCCTTATGCACTCTGCATTCACCCTCTTGTCTTGCTCCTGGAAGAGAGAAATTTGACTTCAGGAGAGCAACACAAGGTGTTTCAGTGACACTGCAAATGAAACTATCATAAAAGCTGAGGAAATTAAGAAGCTTTGAAAAGAGAAACCTCCTGAGCCACAGAGCAAAGCATGGATGTGAGCCTATCAGACTGATCCTAAATTCCAACCTTGCATCTTCTTCCTGCTCCCAACGTGACATATAGAGGTTCACAGAGCAAAACATGTAGCATGAAGCCCAGGATGTTACTTCATTTCATAAAGTTCCAACACTATGTAGCAAGGATCTTTACAGAGATTTCAGTTAAATCTAGTACTGTGGATAATTTCTAACGTTGCACTCCATTTTGACAACTGAAACATGTTAACCATTATTTTTCCAATTCTTATCACTTTAGTAATCTTTTACATCTTATGAAAATTAATCTCTCCCTAAAATGAGATTTATAAGAGAGGATATATTCTTAAAGTGGGCAACTAAAAAAAAAAGCTTTACTTTCCAAGAAAATAATAAAACTGCAAATCAAGACCAAGATTTGGAGAGAACTGAGAAAGGTCCTTCAGATGGAACAATAAGGAAATTAATTAGTACCTGGAACTGCATTTCAGAAATGAAAGAGACTTTGCAAAATACTTGAGTGAGTGGAAAGTCTACAGACAGACCCAGGAAGTGTTGGGAAGAGGAGAAGGAAGAGCAGAAGTGGGGAGGGGGGCAAGAGAGGGAAGAGGAAGAAGAGGAAGGCAATGAAGAGACTGTCCACCTAGAAGAGGACCCCAAAGTCTGTAAGAGCTTTAAGAGCAAAGCAATTGACATTTATTCAAGATTAAAATATGCCATCCCAAACTATGACTGTAGAAAACTAGAATATGCCCCCTCAAGATATGCCTTGTTAGCATAAGGATTATTTTGAGCTGATTATTTTGAGAAACAGCAGACACAGAAGCCTGAAAACAGAGAATCTTCCTTTTTATATGAGAAATTTGTATCTATAAAGGAAGTCTTAAATTATGATGACTAAATCACAAGAGACTTCTAGTAATGAAGAAGACACATTTAAATCCACATAGCAAACCATAGTCTTATCTACCAAACCTTTCCTGGTCACTTCTCTATGACATGGGTTCCCCATAGCTTTCTTTCTTTGCTTTATTTGAAGTTGCTACATACCTCACATCTAGCTACCTCTGAGAGTTATTTTTCTCTTTCTTTTATGTATGCATGAAGTATATGTATTAGTGAACTTGTTCATCTTTTTCTTTGTTAATCTATTTTTTGTTACAGGCATTCCCAAATAAAACCTTAAAAAAGTAGAGGGAAAATTTTTTGCCACTACATATAATTACTACACATAATTAGTAGAAGAATATACTTAAGCAATAAATGTTAAACTATAATGGTTTACATAAAAATGGTCAGGTATGTATGCACAAACAAAATTTTAATCTGTATAATAGTCATTCGGGCTATATATTCAGACCAACATGTAAAATACCTCTTGGCTTCGACAAAAATACCTATTGCATAGGAAATTATAAAACCTCATTCTAAATCAAATTACAAACTTTTAAAAATGAATAACAGTGAAATCATTTCACATTATAACCTATAGAAAAGAGCTCAAATAATGTCCAGAGAACAATAAGTGGACTGAAATATATCTAATATAAAGGAAGGAAGAAAAAAATGCACTGAGCAGAATTCAATCAGAGAAGCCAGATTCAAAAACTCAAATAAACATAAAGTAGAAGAAAATGAACTTAGAGAAAACATCATATTTAATGGTAAAATATTAAAAGAGGCTCATTCAATTCTGAAACAACATTATTTAACATTATCTTGGAGATTATAGTTATTGCAAAATACTATAGGAAAAAATATAAGGGATAAACAGAAAAGGAAGAAAAATGTTAGTGGGGGACTGTGTTATTATCTTACTACAAAGATGAGAGTGAAAAAGACAGACAGAGAGAGAGAGAGAGAGAGATTGACTAAAGTATTAACCTTGAGTTAATATTGAATAAGGAACTATATCTTTAGCTGGTAATGTAGTGATAATGCTAACGATGAGGCTATAGCAAATTGAGAAGTCAAGAGAACACCAATCGGTGTTCAATTCCTCTGTGAATTTGATATATCTGTCAAGAGAAGGAAAGCTGGGAGTTTAGTAGAAAACAAGAGCTCATGAAAAATCTGGAATAACAACAGTAGCTGACCAAATATCAGGAGTCCATATAAATTTATGTTCTTAAATTCAGTGATAGTGATATAGGGGAAGAGATGTAACTTCCAAACCTGCTAGCTATCAGAAAAGTGAGTTCGTGTTTTCTAAAATCGGAGAATGAATTCTAAGAAAAACAGAGGTTAAGAGTAGGAAAATTTTATTGAGAGAAAGAAAGCTTTGGTCTAAGAGATACAGAAGGGAGACCAGAAAGTGGGTTGCCCCCTCACCCTGTTTCTCAAGGGTGTTTTATGGGACAAAGCCAAGAGGTGAGGTGGGTTCAAGGTAGGACAAAAATATGGTCAACCAGTAAGATTACAAGTATAGTCACTTAGGTAATATTGATCCAATGTGAACTCACAAGGTGGACAAGAGGTGGGATAAAACTATGATTATGAAAAGTATAGTCACTTAGGTAACATATCCAATGGGGAAGCAAGTCATATAACAAACACACAAGAAAGGAACAAAGATGTTCGAGGGATGGGTCAGGGATCTTTCCTGGAAAGGGTGGGTTAAGGTCTTGGTACCCTACCCAGGTGATTGATACCTATTTAGAATACAAATCACTAGCCAGAGATTTAGCTCAGTGGTTCCGCTGCCTGCCTTACAAGCACAAGGTCCTGAGTTCGATCCCCAGTACCAAAAAAAGATAGTCTAGAATACCAATCACTGCTGTTCATCCTTAGGGGAAGCATGCAGGGGTAGCAGTTTCTCTTCTTTTACAATGCTAGCCTTCAGTGAATGTGTCTTGATTGTCCTCCATGTTGGCTCCTCCAGGGCTGGCCCTGTCTAAAATATATCTAATTAACTTACCTATCTATGATAATAGAAGCATCACATTCTATAATGTTGTTTTGTATTTCTCAAATTTTTGTAGTGAACCTAGTAGAGTGGAATACAACAGTTTGTTTTAAAATAAAGGAAAATTTTAAATAAGGTGTGAAAGAAAGTACAATTGATAACAAATTTTAAAAAGTGCCATAATCATTGATTTGCTTTGTCATTATCAATTTAAATGGCTTTGTCAAGCTATCAAAAGAAAGTAAAATGCCTCATAGTTAGCTTTTTCCTTTGCTCTGTTATTTGTGCCTAATTTGCAGTATAGAAGAGCTATTGAACATTTATTTACTTAGAAAATAGTATTGTGTAACTGCTGAGCTTGTACAAAGTGATGATTATGCTAAGGACAAAATGGCCAAATTTGCATTCTTGAATTCCACATCCATGCCTCTGAGTACATGAAGATTTTTAAAAAATCAAACAAAGCATTCTTCCTTTTAAATATGGAAATCAAAAGTATAAATAGAATCATTAATTCTTTCTGACCTTTTTTTGGAGGATCATACCTAAGTTTTAAAAATATTTTCTCCTATATTCCAGATTCAGTTTGACTGACCTTACCTTGCATGTACCTTGTTTGTATGCACACATACTATCTCATCTCTATGTAAAATATAATGATATTGCTATTCACCATACAATTAAATGCACTCACTTTTTTCATTTCATTAGGCTACTAAAATTATTTAAGCATATCTGGTCTATTTCTCTCTCCTTGCAGCATATTACAATTCAATTTCCTCTTGGTGAAAAGTGACAATAGTAGTCATCACTTTCTATTCTATTTGAAGGTGGTGGGCACATGGGTGAATTCACTGGGACAATAATTTCATAATTATAATGGAGGTGTATGGGCCCAACACTCTCATTTCTTTTGACTGGATGTGTGCTCATAACTCTTTGTGAACTCCTTGGAATCTAGGTACCAGGAACTCTATTTTGCATTAAGGTTAATACCAATATATAGGTTGATATGAATTTCTCAGGTCTACAAACTGGGGACACTAAAGGAACAGCTTCATTGCAATGCAACTGTAATTCAGTCATCTCCAGCGAAACAGTATGTTGTAAATTCAAAAGTATAATCTGTGCTAGGAAGGCTGAAGCTGTACTGTAAATTCAATCTCATGCTCTCTAATGGGAATTTATCCTGGAGATGAGTACAGTATCTGCTGTCCTGCTGTATAATTGAGTGGGGCAAGGTCTAACTGAAAAAAAAAAAATCTGCATTTAGATAGCCACACATATATATAAGAAGCCAAGATGATGTCATATTTTTAGAAACAATATAATTTTGCATGTTCAGAGAATAGTTTAAATATTAATACTGCTTTTGGTATACACTACAAACATCAACTCCCCATACCTCTTTTCAAGCCAGTACAAAAACTAAAATAAACTCTTGTTTTGGTCAAAATTTACAGTGTTAATCATGTTGCTTTGAAAACTTTATAAAGTTTATAGCTGTTAAAACTACTACATTTATAACTTATGGCTTATGAAATATAAATTTATGCTATCTATTGTATCCAGCTGATTGCTTGGAAATCTCAGTTTTTTCATTGTCTGAGTTCACCTACTATAAAATAGCCTTGAAAGGAATCAGTGCCTTTTGTTGTGGTTATTAATTTTACTTCCTGTGAACAAAACTGCAAATCAGCTATTCTTCCTCTCAACACTGCCATGAGAGTGGTCCATATGCTATAGATCCAAGCATATCTGAAAATATACAAAGTAACCAGATATAAACTGGCGTTACTGTACAAGTTGCATAACCTGATGTCACCTGAGGTCATCCTTGAGCTCCAGAAAAGCTTAGCTCAAACTTTCACTCTATATCCTGCTGAGTGTTGCTACTCAAAGAGCACACTCTGGATGACAACATCAATGTTAACTAGGAGGAAAAGAAGAAACACAGGCTCTGCATCAGCTCTCTTGAATTAGAACTTGCATTTTAACAAACTCCCAAAAGATTTTTCCATGTATTAAATTTTGAGAAGCACTGCTGTGAAGCCTCTCCTAAGAGTTCAATAGAATTCCCAGGGGTCTTTATCCTCATGGTCACTTCACTCAGATTTCTTAATATTGACTACAGTCTCTACATCTTGCAACTCTTTTCTTATCTCTTTTTAACACAACTTACATAGCCTGTTAATTGATAATGAAAAACAAAATATGTTGGACAATTAAGGAAATTATTTTATTCAGGCTACTATAATAGGGTCAACATTCATTAAAGAGGAATATCTCACAAAAAAAGGAGAGCATCTGAGGGTGTATACAGGCTGACAAGCAAAGTGATCATCCACAAATCCTCTGGGTGTCATGAGGAAAAACAGAGGTGAATCTGTTATGAGGACAAGGTGGCTCTTTGTGGGTAGACATTTCAGAACACAGAGTACGGAGATTTTTAAGCACCACTGCTTCCAAGGAACACAGGCTGCAGGTAAAATTCAACACTGTCAATCCTTCCTGTCTTCAAAATAAATATTACCTGTGACTGAACAACATAGAAGTGATCATAAATCTCCTGAGTGGAACAGAGCAGGGGCTAAGAAATAGTTTCTGGAGGACACTTGTTGACATTTTTCATGTGAAAGAGGTTGAACCTTTTGTGGAAAGGTGATGACAAAGGACAAATTGTCTTAAGCTCTGAGGGTCAGGTACCTTGAAAGAGGGATGCCTAAAACAAGAAAGAGAGTCATAAAGCTGTGGGGCCACAAGGATGATGCTTTTGGTCTTATGCAAGAGCTTGCATGAATCTAGCATTTAACTAGATTTCCAATGTGGTCAAGACAATGGCTTGTCAAGACTGCGCTGTGTTGCTCAGGTGTCAAATTGTCAAGCTCCAATTTTAGGGGTGCTTCTGCAAGACCTAGGGAAAAGAAGAGCTGCCAGGCAACCTAGTCCCAGTAGCAATCTGAGCAATTACATTTTAGTTTTCAATGCTCCCAAGCCAGGAGGAAGGGAAAAAATTTGAAAGCTTCAATGAATTGTAGCCATATTTGAAGAACATTGGAAGAATTGAAAATCTATAATGATTGACAATTTGGGCAAGGTAAGCATAGACCTCACAATATAGAAATATGTACCAAAACTGCTTTTTCCAGAGGTAAAAGAAAAATCAGTGAAAGTTTGACCAGAAAAGATAGTGAGTAAATATTTATAATTGACTCGTAATTTAGCTCTAGTACCTCTGAAGTTCAAGCTAAAACCACATAGTCCCCATGGTAAGTCACAATGTTAATATACCCTGTCTGGCATGGCCTAAGGTCATGAGGCAAAGACATTTGTATCAGCCAGAATATAAGGAGAATTAGTCATTTAGGGCTTCTATAACAAAAATACCATACTGTGGGTGACTTAAAGAAGAAGCATGTGTTTCTCACGGTACTAGGGGCTGGGAAGTCTAAGGTCAAAATGCTGTCAGAGCCACTAACTGGAAAGGACACTGTTCCTTGTTAGCTGGTTCCTCATGTGGTGCAGAACATCTCTTTTCATGAGGTTACTGACCCATCAAAAGGGCTGCGCCCACAAAGCCTGATTACTTTCAAAAGGTTCCATCTCCATGTACCTTCACATGGGGATTAGGGTTTCAACGTTTGAAAGGTAGGGGCAGGGGCCACAAATATTTAGCCCAGAGCACAAGGTTTAGGTGTTACCTCTCAGGAGCCAGGGAAAGGATGAGACATTGGTTTAAGACATTCAGGGAATGAACAACTCAGACTTGCTGAATTTATTCCTCACTGCACATGGAACCAGCCAAAAAGTGACTTTCTTACTCACCTGATTCGCAGGGGACCTTATTATTATTATTATTTTTGGTACTGGGGATCTAACTCGGGTCCTTGAGCTTGCACAGCAGGCAGAGAAACCACTGAGCTAAATCCCTGGCTGGGACCTTTTTATTATCAGGTACCATATCAGGCTTTCCAAGAGGGTTTTGTAAGAATTTTTTTCATATAATCAAGCTGGGTTCCTTAAAAGTTTGGTCATATTTGCTTAAATTAGCATTATTATCAATTATCATCTGATATACATTCCAGGCAAGGCCCTGGTTGCATGAGGAGTGATTTCAAATATATTCTCATACAAGGAGAACAGATTCTTATGGAACCTATGCAAATAGTTTTGTCACCCTGAAAATAAGAATACTTGTCAGGCAGGGAGAAAAATGTGCCATTTACAAATGTTTTATTTCAGTTTACAAAAGCAAAGCCCACTGACTAGTTGTGAGTTACAATATATAACTTGAAGAAAAGAGAAAGGAGTTCTTTCTATATCCACAAAATAAAACATGTAAACATTAATAATATTTCAAACACTAACAGTTCTTTATCAGTTTATTAGTCTTACAAGGTTAATTTTTATTCTGAAAATCTTAGATTCATAGTCTTATCAACCCATTAAGTCCTCAATTAGGCTTCTGTAAATCTCTACTTAGTAAACTGATATGATCTCAAAGTAATTTAACATACATCATAAGAAGTCTATGTTAAAAAGTAACTGGCCCACAGTTCTCTAAAATAGGTTTTCCTTGTTGAAAATAAAAAGTATTTTGTCTTGTAGCTGATTGCAAATCCTTTAGGAGTAGTACTGGAGTAAAACAAACTGTCTGCAGATGACAGAGACTTAAAATAGCTGTGGCTGATATATTATTGATAATTGTCAAAGTAGAAAGATCTGAAGAGAGTTCATTACAAAAATGATGTTAATTGACAAGGTAATTTGATAGTTTCTATGGCATGCAGTACTAATGTGTAAAGATAGATGACCACAATCTTTTCCAAGAGAAAATCTTCTTATATATCTAAATTAATTCTGAGAAATAATTTATAATGAATATACCAAGAATATAGTTAGAATATATCAAGCATATCAAGTAAGAAATTTCTCTATGTCTGTTTTGTTAAAATTATCTGTATTTAAATTATTAAAAACATTTCAGAGGTAATTATCTATTTTTATAAGTGCTTTTACATTAAAATATTTTTTATTTTTCCTAATTTCCAGGAATTTCAGGAATATTCAATTTATATAAGTACTCTAAGGCAATCAGAATAGAGCTTCTCTAAGAAATTTTATAATCCAATTAGGTAATCCCACCTAGAGATATAAAAATTATATATTGGCACAATAGAAGGAAAAGGGCCTTTATAAATCACAAAAATATAAATATATAAAGATGAGAGAAAAAGCTTACCACTTCAATTTTAGAGTTTCAGCCATAGCTTGAGCATAAACAGAAGTACAAAGCCCTCAAAAAGAAATGCTGTTCTCTTCCCATTAGGTACAAATTCTTAATTTATTTGACCTAAAAACAGATAATCATACAAATAAAAAAGACTAACCTAGCAGATTTTCTTTTATCTTCCACATAACAGAGATAAAAAGTCTCTATAAACCATTAATCTATTGACAGAAATCACTAAATGTTCAAACCATTAGACCAAAAGATTCTGGCACCAGAAAGCAAGCAAGAACTCTAAAGGAATCATCGTCAAAACTTTATTGTCTAACAGTCTACAAGGGTCCAGAGTAGGGCACCAAGAGTTGGACTCACTACTGAGTCCCTGGAGAGCCTGTCAGGCACAAAGAACAAAGGGTTCTGAGATGAGCTGTTATCTGAGATAACAGGAGTCCACCCAGCCAGCCGACACAATCCAAGTCATAGCACCAAATCTGTGAAAGAGAAAATGCACAGGATAATTAAAGATATGATTTTACTCAAGATATTGCTATAAGGATAGCATGCATTAATGAAAAAGAATTCAGGGGAAAAAAGAAGCCTGGGGTTTTACAGAATCAAGTAAACACAAAATCCTCATGAAGCTTATGTAAACCAAAAGGAGGGTATGAAGGGGCATATCTCAAAATGTGCAAATGTAATGTTTTCTTTTGTGGTTATTTCCCAGAACACCAAAGAGTTGGGGTATTTCCTGAACATTGCTGCTTTCTGAGAACACAAGACTCAGGCAAAGTGCAATACTACAATACTTAATTGTTCTGGTCTTTATGAAAAGTTTAGGGAGAACAGAAAGTGTTCACAATGGGTATAGAACCTCTTAGAACAAATGCATTTCTTTTACAGTGTCAAAAGTTTTGATTATCTCCTTTTCCTTCCCAGTCAACACAATGGGCCTGATTAGACTTCCCTGCTTTTAGTCCTCTGATCATTCTGCCATGCTGTTCAGTTGTGGTCCTATCTCTTGGCTGCTTCATAAATTACAGACATATAAACTTTAGGAAGAAAGTTTACAACTTCCACTTTAAAATTTCAGCCAAGGGTTCAGCATAAAAAGGAGTACAAGGCCCACAAAAAAACAAAAGCTGTTCTCTTCACTCTCTACTTGACTCCATTCTGTTTTCTGCC
This sequence comes from Heterocephalus glaber, assembly GCF_053883595.1. NCBI lineage: Eukaryota > Metazoa > Chordata > Mammalia > Rodentia > Bathyergidae > Heterocephalus > Heterocephalus glaber. The sequence goes on along the minus strand of NW_028258324.1, from coordinate 38,769,683 downwards.
AACTTCCCATCAGGAGAAAAAATAATTTACCACTGTCTCATGTAGAGAAATTTAACTTGCTTTTTCTCAATCCAGCCAACTCAGCTTTGGGCCTCCCTCTGCTGAGTAAAGATTTGGCCCAAGCTCTAAAATTGCTACTTGCCAAATCCCCAAAAAGCTTACACAAAGTGGCACCCTCCACCCGACCTGTGTTAGGGAGAGAAGAGTAGGAAGGTTTCATAACTTCAGGTACAAATCAATGATCCCAGAAAAAATATTACATAAAACATACAAGTCCCACTAGTAATTGGAGTTAGTAAAAGAAACAGTTTGTCATAGGAGTTCTTCTGTCTATCTATGCCTCCCACTCCTCTGTATCCCCAGACACTCCTTAATTCACTTAGAAAATTTCCCATAGAGTGCTCTGACCATCTCATTTGTACAGCAAAAAAAAATGTACTGAGGCATGTTCTTCTCATTTCAGAAGGTAGAGAATTATCAATTGGAAAGCACTCTCATAAATTAATTCTGTCAACCATTTATTCAAAGACAAGTCTCAGAAGCAGCCAAAAAAATAGAATATAGAAGCTGCAAACACTTCTTCCCAATTAGTGTTGATAGTTTCTTCCCCCACCTCTATTCTTATTTTTCTGTTTGCTACATATACAAGGCTTTGCTTTTTGAAATACTTTCAAGAAGGACTTGTTCTCGATTTTTGCTCCCGTGAGTAGAATTGCAAAACACTTTCACTGACATGGAAGACATGCAGGTGATCTGCAACCAGGGACCAGGTTAAATATTTACTCAGATGTAGGAATGGGAGGCCCCAGTTTGGCTTTGGGTCCATGTAGTGTTCTGCAATTCAGCTTCACCAGTAGTAATCTTCTCTATAGTTTGAGGGGCAAGATAAACAGTTTGATTATTTCACATCCTTAAACCCCAGCACTGACCACTTCTAAGCCTATTTTTAAACCTGTCCTTGTATTTTTGTTTTAGCGAACTACCTATATGAATCCTCCAAAATTTGACTGTCACAACTTGGAGGAAATGTTCATTTTGCCCCCTTGGTTTGCCATTTGGGTATTGTTTTTCCCTTGAAATTCCCCTTCCCTCTCTCACTAAAGCCATTATTTAATAATTCTTCAGCTGAACACTCACAGAGCTTCTCCATGATAACCAGGAACTTATTACTATGATCAATATATACTAAAATATTAATAACCAGTTTCACATAAGGTAATAGTATTTAGAATTTTCTTATGAGATTTTTCAAAATTTAAAAATGATAACTCTTTGTGAAAGAAAGTATATCCCTCTAAACATTAACTTAAGTCACACACTCATGTAGTAATATTTTTAGTAACTAATATTACTGAGCACTAATATACCAGTCAGTGTGTTAGGTATTCTTTGTGTATGAATTCATTTAATATTTCCCATGTGGAAAAGGTATTATTATTAAAAGAAACTGGAGTACTGAGAAATTAAACTTTAAAGCCACAATGTGAATGTCACCATGGGCCTTCTCAACTCCATACATTTGCCACTCATGAACTGAATCGTTAACATAGACGGAATTATGTCCACATGCACATTTTCCTCAATCCTGGGAATTTTTTTCTAGAATGCAAAATTTCATTTCTCTTTTAGAAATAGTTGGAAAATTTCAGGATTTGGGGTATGGATGGGAAAAAAAATGAGTAACAGAAAAGCAAGACATGGAGGGCTGAGCCCAGGAATGCTTGCAAAGCATCAAAGCACCCACTCTGTCTGGGGTCAGTGATCCAAGCCTTGTGCAGAAAAAAGATTTCTTAACACATCTTGATGATGTTAATCTCTACCTCCTCCCCCTTTCCTTCCCCTCCCCTGATCTTCTTCCTCATTTTTAAGAGTCTACTTTATATGTAGTTTTCTATCATCGTTCCTTTGCTTTATACATTTATCTATTTATATTTTAGGGTTTTAATAAACAGAGGTCATGATATTAAACTTTCTGAGCCTGGTTCATTTCACTTAACATCATGGTACACAGTTTGATCCATTTTCCTGTGAATGACATGATTTCATCCTTCTGCATGGCTGAATAACATTTCATTGTGTACATATATCACATTTTTATATATTCATTTGTTGACAGACATCCAGACTGTTTCCACAGCTTAGCTTTCATAAATTGTCCTTCTATAAACATGAGTTTGCATGTATCACTATAATGTGATGTGTTTAATTCCTTTGAGAATATACTGAGGAGTAATATAGCTGGATTAAATGGTATTTCTACATTTAGTTTTTTAAAATTTTATTGGTATATTTTAGATATACCCTAATGATAACATTCATCATAAGGAATTTGTTCCTGTACATGATATGCCTTGCCTCTTCTTTTTTTCCCATTTACCTCCCCTCCCTTCAACCCTTTGTCCTCTCCTTATTTACAAAAGCTTTGTTTCCATGATTTTCCTTTTATTCCCTTTTCTCTTGTCCCTTCCTTCCTTTCCTCCTCCCCCTCCCTGGTTCCCCTTCTCATTTGAACATTTCCTTGTCATTTCCCAATATCAATTATATATTTCAGTCCTTAGTTACACTTTTGATTTCTCATATCAGAGAAACAATGTGATATTTAAACAGGTGTGTCCAATTTATTTCACTTAAGAGTATGGTCTCAAGGTACATCCATTCATCTAGAAATGTCTCAAGTTTGTCCTTTTTTATGCCAGAGTAGTAATCCATTCATCAGTTGATGGGCATTTGGGCTATTTCTAAGATTTAGCTATTACAAATTGTGCTACTATAAACACGGGTAATGGGTATGCATATGTCACTGTGGTATAATGCTTTCAATTCTTTGGGGGAGATACCAGGAAGGGGAATAGCTGGGTCAAATGGAACTCCAGTTTTAGTTCTCTGAGGACTCTCAAAGAATACCACAACAGTTGCACCAGTCTACACTCCCACCAACAAGGAAGAATGGCTCCTTTTCTTCACAGCCCCACTAGCATTACTTATTGGTTGGTTTCTTGATAATAGTTAATTCTTTCTGGAGTGAGATGGAATCTCAACTTAGTTTTAATTTGCATTTCTCAAATGAGCAGTGATGTTGAAAATTTTTTCATATATTTATTTGCCATTTCTACTTCTTCATCTGAGAAGTGTCTATTCATTTCAGATGCCCATTTGTTGATTAGGCCTTTAAATTTGGGGGTCTGATATTTTTTAGTTCTTTTTATATTCTAGATTTTAGTCCTTTGAGGAACATCTGGTATAAACTTTGGTAAAAAACTCTGGGTTGTCTCTTCACTCTGTTGGTGATTTCTGTTGCTGTGCAAAAGCTTTTTAATAAAATGAGATCCCAGTTGTTCATTCTTTTTGATAGTTCCTGTGCAATTATTATTATTATTTATTCATAAAGTCTTTGCATACACCAATGTCTTCTGGATTTCTACCTATTTTATCTTCCAGCAGATTTAGTATTTCTGTTTTAATATTTAGATCTCTGGTCCATTTTGATTTTAATTTAGTGAAAGGTGAAAGATATGCTTCTAGTTTTAATCTTTGGTGTGTAGAAAGCCAGTTTTTCCTGCACTATTTATTAAAGCAGCTATCTTTCTTCCAGTGAAGGTGTTTGGCTTCTTTCTCAAAGATAAACTTGTTAGTTTTTATTCTCTTGATGGTAGCCATACTCCCTGGGATAAGATAAAAACTTGTAATAGTTTCATAGTTTGCATTTCCCTAATGGCTAAGATGTTGAAATTTTTTTCATGTAGCTCCTACCACTTTGTACTTTTTTTGAAAAGTATCTGTACAGTTCATTTGTCCATTTTCTAAGAGGTTTATTTGTTTGGGCTGGGGATAATGTTTTCAGTTCTTTATAGTCTAGAGATTGATTCTCCATTAGTAGAGTAGCTAGCAAAGACTCTTCCATTCAATGGGTTGTCTTTTCACTCTGCTGTGGCCTTTGCTGAAAGAAGCTTTTCAATTTGATGTAATATCTTTTGTTGGTTCTTGACATTATTTCCTATGCTATTACAGAACTATTGAATCCAATTGAGAAAGTCCTGTGCCTATGGCTTCGAATGTTTCCTATATGTTATCTTCCAGGAGTTTCAAAGTATGTGGTTTTTAGTACAGGGGAAGAGATAGTGATCTAATTCCAATTTTCAGCATATGGATATACAGTTTTCTTAACAGTATTTGTTAAGGTGCCTGTCTTTTCTGGATACAATTTTATTCAGAAATCTTGGACCACTGATAATAAGTGGTTTAATCTATCTGAAGGCTAATTTTCTAGTTACAAAGATGAAATCAAGAGCACTTGATTTTTCTTCTCACAACATAGAAATTATAGGAAGAATATATCTTCACCAGGTATCTTTGTTTAAAAAATGTTAATACCTCTTCCCCTGAATATTTAAACACTTAATCCAGTAATTCCTTTCCACAAAGAAGAAGAAAAGAGAGTCTGATGTCGTAGTGGCCTGGGAACATGCAAGACAAACATGATGGATGGATCTAATCCTAGTAGCTTTCAGAGAACAGCAAATTCTTTCATAGGTCCTGCATCAACAGGAGGAGTGAAGATTTTGTCACCAGTCTGCCTAGTGAAAGGTAGAATTTGCACAGACCTTGAAGCTATGGGCATGCATATGTACTCTACAAAACTCTCTACAAGTTTTCCACCAAACTAACCAAAGTCTTATAATTCACACACAGCATTAAAACAAACTTGCATTTTCATGCTTATAATATAGAACATACAACTTCAATTGTCTTACAAAAGATTACAAAGCCACAGGAAGGAATCCTCATTTCAAGGTAGTATTTGTCCAGAGGATAGACATTACAAAAGAAACTTTCCCCCTGGACCCTACAATGCAAGGAAGGAATATTTTAGTGCACTATTACATAATGCATGGCCTGGTAGTCTGGTGCCCTGCCCTATACCAGTGACCTGGGCAAAAATCTCAAATCCCTTCTTAGGTGCTTACAGATAAGTGGCAGGCATTTTCATAATTTTACATAACAAGTGTTTGCACTACTTATAAATAACTGTGAAAACTTTATAAATGTGTTTCCTAGAGGATTTTTAACTTTCAACTTGCTGTCTTAAACCAGGATATCAGGTTGTTTAAAGTAGTGCTAAAGTTAAGAAATACTTCATATATGTTGCTGGCAATAGATTTACTACAATTTATTTTCTTTCTCTCCAGTGATTTGTTTTCATGCAGTTATAATCCACTGGAAAATAATAGTTTATAAGGTAAGGTTCTTTAACAGGTCCTTTGACCTTCCCATATGACAACAGCTTTGAAAATTTAAGAATCATTGCTTTACAACAGAGCTACCCATTAATTCCATACTCTCTTTAGATACAGGAAAAATGCCCAATTGAAAACAAAATATAATTCTGTCATTAAAACTTTTCTAAACTCGGGTAGATTGTGTAGCTTACAGAACTTCTTTATACCACCTTACAGACTTCTCTCATTGTCCCAGCTTAAATTCTAAACTCAATCTTGCTTGTCTCTGGTTAGAAAATGGTCAGAACACCTGAGTATGTTCTATTCGAGCTTTCTCCAGAAATGATTCTATCTAGTCCCATGACTTTGTACACCCTCAATATGTCAAATATTCCTAAATAGAGAACTGTAGCCCTGACTTTTCCATTGAACTCCCAATTCCAAACTAGCTATGTGGTATTTCCTTTTAAATGCTTAATAAATTCCTCAAATATATATATTCAAAAGAAAAATATTGATATATACCTCCATACACAAATGTATACATACACACTCACACATAGCACATCTAACTCTTCCTTCTTTTTTACCAAATTCATGATGACAAAAACCTAGTAAGATCCAGGATTTCAGTCTCACTCTGCCTGTCCCTCATAGTTTGTGGCCCCTTCCCTACATTTTTACAGTTTTAGCTCCAAAAAAATGAATCAGATTTTTTTTTTCCTTTTCACTGATACCATTCTGATCTGTTATCTTCCTAGGATTTCTACAACAGCCTCTTAGTTGACTTTGCAGCTTCCATTTCCATTTTTGAGCCCCTCTCACCCTCACATCCTTCACACACACACACACACACACACACACACACACTATGCGCTGTACAGCAACCACCAACATCCTTTCAAAAATACAAATACAGTCATGTAATCACACACTCACTATCCTCCAATGACTAACATCACCCTCATAACAATTTACTTACCAAGACCCTACCCAGGCCTATGTGATCCAGCTCTCTGACTTCTCAGTCTTCAGCCCCATTGGCAGGCTTCCTCTTTTTTTCATTAAGTTTGTTGGTACATTTTAGGGGTGTTTTTTTTTTTGTACCGGGGATCAAACTTGGGACCTTGTGCTTGAGAGGCAGGCGACAGAACCACTCAGCTAAATCCCCTGCCCTGTTGGTACATTTTAGGTACACAGTACAGTTACATTCATCATTGGGATCATGCACCTTTACATGATGTAGCTTGGTTCTTATTTTTTCCCCATTTCCCTGCCGTCCCTTCAACCCCTCCACCCCTCCCTATTTAAAAAAGAGAAGAAAGAAGGGAAAGGAACAAAATATGAGAAAAGGAAAAAATAGAAACAAAGTCTCCCTCTTCTTTAATAATACTCATGTCTTGATGGCACATGATTCTTTTCTCCATTATACCTGCATAAAAGAAAAAATACAAAATGTTGTTATACCATTTTACACCTGTTATGACCATTAATGAAAGTGGAAATTCTTCTTCTAAGGAACTTTAAAAAAAAAAACTTGAGAGAGAAAAGCAAAGAGCTTACCTTCATCCCACCAGAAGCTTAAAGTATGCTGACAGAACTTATACCTGCGGTGTGAGGATGCGGGCGTGCACAGAATGATGAGTGCGGCTGTGTGCTCATGTTACCACACAATACCGATGCAGTAGACTCTGAATTGATGTCAAACCATTCTGCCAGCTTTGAATATGGAAGAAGGGACTGTGAACCAAGAAATGCAAGTGACCTCTAGTCCTCAACAAGGCAAACTAATGGATCATCCTCTAGAACTGACAACACCTTTGGACTTGAGAACTTTACACAGTAAGATAATACATTTGTTGTTCTGTACCACTGTGTTTATGATAATTTGACTCTGCCACAACAGGAAACTAATAAAAAGTGTTATGTACAAGCCTGTTTGGGACATGTTTATGCCAGTATATGTATGTGCATGAAAACAAAATTCACTTTCGTGACACATTTTTACCAAGTTAAATTTTAGGTGGTATACTTATTAATGTACAACCATTCTCCTTAAAAATTTAGTTAAAAGACTACCTAGTGGCTAATGAGAATAAGTGTGCCTTCCCATCAGTTCCAAAGGCAAAACTATGTTCAGTCCAGTCAAACACTATGAAATACTATATTTTCACTTAAAATTTATATAAATATTTAGCTTTTAATCTATAATCAATATGTGCTTCTTTTAAAACTTCATTTTAAATAACTTATTATCTTAACATTTTAAATAACTTAGTTACTAACTTAACTTAGGAATTTATTTTCAATAACTTCTGATAGCTTTCCTTTCAATAAGTGTAGAAAGACTTATGCTTCAATTTTTAAAATTGTCTTAATTATTGAAAGAAGAACCACATCTCAGATTCAGTATCCCGTTTATTTTTTCCTACTTTATATCACCATATTTAAATATACTTACTTACAAATATAATAATAAAAGTAAGCAGTTTTTCCACTGGTAAATTCCAAGCAATCACAAAGAGAGAATTGAATTTGCCAAAGAGATAACATGTAGTGAAAGAATCAGAAATTTCTTTGTTTTATTTTGTTTTTGTTTTCTTTCACAGCTCCAGGGATGGAACTCAGAGGTAATGCTAAACAGTGTGCAAAGTTTCCAAAAACTTTATAATTGCATTTTCCAAGCCAGAAAATCCTAACTCCACCATACCTCTGGCTGAATAGCATATATTTGTTATCCACTAGTAATAGCAATTTTGATAGATCCATTGGATATTCTTTTATCTCAGAAAGAAAATATTCATGCTATGATATTTTGCTGAAGATGTTCTTAGTTCACTAATGCTTTGTTTTTCAACATGTGTAAGATGAATAACATTGTTTTCAGTTGTCTCTTTTGTGCTGGGCATCTAATTTTATATTCATTAACTTCATTAATTCTTGCTGCAACTCTAGGATCTCAAATAACTCATAATTAACTGTCTATATCTAATGCTTTGAGTTATTTTATTCTTTCAGAAAAACAAACTTACTTAGCAATTGCTGGTTGAGTTTTTTCAGTCACATTAAATAAATATTAAATTCATTCATTTTATCCATTTATCTTTCACTTCTTGTCTTAGTGTTTCCTTTTATTGGGAGAAAAACCACTTTAAATTTTAGCAAGTTTCTTCCATATGAAGATGCTATGGGTTGTATCTAGATGTTCCCCCAAAGCCTCATGAGGTCATAGGTGGGGCTTTTCCGAGGTGGCTGGATCTAAGGTGTGTGCTGCTGGGATTAACCATGTGATGCTGAGATTGATTCATGGCGCAATGCTAAGATTAAAACTGCCCCACCCTGGGTCTGAGTGCTAAGGGTGTATAGACTGGATAAGATAAAAGGTCCAGAAAGAGTGTCTCTGCTTGTTGATTGTGGCTTGCTGCTTCCCTACTTCGCTGCCCTCTGCCTGCCTTGAACTGTTTCTCCTGGGTGATTCCCTCTGCCATGCCAACCTGCCTTAGAGCCAGCCTACTATGAACTGAAACCTCTACAAACTGTGAGCTGCAATGAACCTTTCCTCCTCTAAGTGTTGAGTATTTTGTCTCAGCAACAAGGTAAGTAACTAAGAAGAGTAAGCCTTCCACATTACATCTCACTTCATTATAAAGTCCCTACCAAGTTCAGAATTCAAATAAAATTTTCCCATAATATATAATGTTATCTTTCTCACCAACCCAAAATCCTGGCTCACAGTGAAAATTTCAGGAGGCAGAACAACATGGGACATACTTGGTAAAAGATGAGGTTACTGTCAGTGTATTCAGACTTCCTAATGCATATTTTCCTTTAATAAATGTAGCCCATCTGTGCATGTCTAGACAGTTTTTAGTAAAATTTCTTTACTGAAAATGTATTTCTTTATAAGCACTTTGAAAAATAACCTCTTTTCAGAGACATCATTATAAATATAGCAAACACAGACAAATTTTAAAAATAAGCCAAACTATTATTATCCATGCTTTTATCCAACCAAGTGTCTCAGTCTCTCAATCAGTGTTGAAGGCATGCCTTTTGAACACTGTAGAGTAGGTACTGTTTTGTAAGAGAACATTTTTTTTGTTTGGCTGCCTGGTTTTGATCCAAAATAGATTCAGCCATTTCTATCACCCAGTGATTCCTGTCACAGGAGTATCACCTTTCAAGGTGATGCTAAAACCAATCATAAGGATTTTAAAAATAACTTTATTTCAGAATTTGGACTTTCTTTAATATACTTTCTGGCCCCAGTATTTCTCTTTTTAGATTTTCTTTCAAATTTTCATTTGTAATGTAAATGTGACTGCAAAGGTAACAAACCCTCATATTTGCCATTTTTTTTAATAAATAAGAGACACAGCTTGAGATCACCTCTGTTGCTGTGATGATAATCCCATACTTAAATTTTCAATATACTTACCCTTTTCAAGCTGATTTTAAGACTTCTAAGAATAATGTTGAGTCTTTTTTAATCCTTGATGATTTTCTGTTGCTCTGAATTTGCTGTTTCATTTTTAATGATTTTAATGATTCTTCAAAATATTTACTTTTTATTCCCAAACACTGTTATCAAGTAAACATTTTAAACATTATACCTTAAGGAAGTGAATGAAGAATGACTTTAAAACCACAGTACACATATTCAAAAATAGAAAATGAAGAATATACCAATCAGGAAACACAAGAAGGAGAAGAGGTCCTTCAACCTAACAGGATACATATAGGCAAAACATTCAGGTACAATGGTAGCAGGAAGTTGAATTCATGTGTTGGAATCATTTTTTTTCAATGTATAATCAAAAGTTTAAAACACCTGGTTTGTAAGAAGGTTTACTTTGATTCCAGAGGAAATTTTGACACTCATCTCTTTCTGCAGCTTTTCTCTTTTGAGCAATATGAGCAGCTCAGGCTAATTGAGACACCTGCAGGGCACCTGATCTACCTGTCTTCCCAGACCCCCATCCTTCCAGTTGCTGACTCTTGGGTCATCTGTTCCTCTTCTCTCGACTATCAAAGCAACTAGCAATGAGATTGGTCCAAAGGGAGTTTGTATTTTCACTTACCATAAAGCCAGTTTTGAAAAAGTTTACACTTTTGCTCATATGTATACATTTGGGTTTTCCCAGCAAAGAAGTAAGTAGAAATAAAGTTTTATTGTGACCAGGGCCTTTCACTTTAAACCTTTAGAAAAGTTGCCAGAATAGTCCAATAAATACAAATATGCCCTTCACCTATATCAATAATGTGGAATCTTTTTTTTTTCGATAAAACTCTCCTAAGGAAGCCTTTTTAGATACTTTTTTCTAATTACCAACCCCTATAAAGTGAAGTTAGTACTGCAGATAAATGGTATCTATTTGTGTACACTTATGTGTAGTGATACTTTGTATATAAAATGAGTAAGATTTTGCTTTCAGAAAAGACTTTCCTTTCTCTTAGAGGCAACTTTGGCCTGGTTGAGAATTCATGACCTAGATACATTACTTGGTAACAGTTTTTACAGTTATTTTCTCTTTCAATCTTGCTCTGTCTTTCACATTTTCTCTTTTTTCATATATATATATATACACACACACACATACAGACACACATATATAATACACACATTGTATATGCTCTCTCATATGCATACATATATTTTATATTAATAATTACAATTACTGCCAGGTATGGTAGTGCACAATTATGATCCCAGCTACTGGAGAAGCTGAGGCAAAAGGATCACAGGTTCCAGCCAGCAGGGACAATTGAATAAGGCCCTACCTCAAAATTTAAAATTATATTTTTTAAGTGGCTGGAGCTGTAACTCAGTGATAGAGTGATGCATGGGCTCAATCCACAGTACTACAAAGAGTTACATTCACTGGAGCCACTCCTAGCACCCAGGAGGAGACTTCCAGGCCACCATATCACCCCTCCCCCATCACAGAGGAGGTGAGACATTCCCAGCACCCAGGAAGAGGCTTCTGGGAAGCCATACCACACCCGCTCAGTGCAGAGGAAGTGAGCCACTAGGGCGCAAGCAACACCCTCCCCCCAATCAAAATGAGAAGACATGCAAACAAGTCTCAAAACCAGACTTCCAGATCAGCTAAAGCAACCCCAAAAGGAAACGAGAGGGAACACTGATGCTCAACCACCTGGTCTCCCTGAACTGGCAACAAAAGAGGATCTGTAAAAAATAAAATCAGAAAAAATTTCTCAGATAACAGCAGATATTGTGTCCATAGAGCAAGACATGATTAATAAATCTAGAGAGGACACAGATTCAAAAAATAGAGGATCTGAGGAACATGATGGAATCCCAACATAGGAAACTAAGGAAATCCATAAAATAGATACAGATTTCCAAGAGGTTAAAAACTCCATTGAAAGCTTATACAGCAGAATGAGCCATGTGAGGATAGAATTTCAGATATAGAAGAAAAGATTGCAATTAGTGATCAGGAAAAGAAAAATTTCTTTAAAATTGTAAGGGACCATGAAAAATCAATCTAGCAGCTGCTAGATGATGCAAAGAAGAATAACATAAGACTGATAGGAGTCAATGAAGAAAAAGAGGAGAGAGTGCAGACAACATCAAAAAAAAATTCACAGAGATGATGGCACAAAACTTCCCAAGCAGGAGAAAATAACTTGACATACAGATAAGGGAGGCATATAGGACTCCAACTAGCCCGGATCAAAAAAAGCTACACATAGGCATATAATTGTTAAGCTTTCAGAAACCCAACAGAAGAACAAACTTCTACAAGCAGTTAGAGAAAAGAAACAAATCACATACAAAGGAAAGCGCATTAGAATCACAGCAGACTTCTCAACACAAACCCTCAAGGCAAGATGAGCTTGGAGTGTTGTATTTCAAGCCCTAAAGTAAAACAGCCTTGAACCCAGATTGATGTACCCTGCAAAACTATCTTTCAAAATTGATGGAGAAATAAGATACTGTCATGACAAAGAGCACCTTAGGAATTTCATGAATACCAAATCATCACTCCAAAAACTTTTATACAATATCCTAGGAAAAGACAATGAGGATCACAGGATCACAACCCCAGGAAGCCCAACAGAATGCATCCATTGGACACAACAAGAAATTAAACACAAAGAGGGAGAATCCAACAAAAAGAAAAAGTCACGACAATGATAAGTCAATATGTATCAGTTATAACCATCAATATTAATGGTCTCAATTCACCAATCAAAAGAAATAGACTGGCAGAATGGGTCAAGAAGCAAAATCCAACAATATGCTCCATACAAGAAACACACTTGACTCAAAAAGAAACTCATAGACTGAAAGTTAAAGGGTGGAAAACAATACTCCATGTGACAGAAACCAGAAAAAAAAAAAAAGATCAGCAATACTCTTTGCAGATGAAGTGGATTTCAAACCAAAATCTGAAATACTTCTGGTCCCAAGAATTTCAGATAAGCAACAGTAAACTTGTATGTACAAATCTATTGTGAAAATCTGTTTTCACTCCTCTTAAGTAAAAATTTAAGAACAGAACTGTTGGTTCTTAACAGTAATACAAGATTTTCTATATTATTTTCCAAAATGGTTTTATCATTTTACATTCACATTAGCAGTATTAGAAAGTTCTAATTGGTTCACACTTAAGCTGACATTTGTTCTTTTAAAACTTTTAACTTAATCTCCATAATGAATGTATAATATGATCTTCTTATTGTACTGATTAGTATTTTTTCTGATTCTAGTGTTGCACACCTTTCCTTGTGCTGTACTGGCTATTTATCATCTTCTTATGTCTACTTTTTAATTGGGTTGTCTATTAATGAGCTGTAAGAGTTCTTTATACATTCTGGTCATAGGTTATATGTATTATAAATATGGTCTGTTGAAGGACTACTTTTCATTTTTTTAACAATGTCATTTAAAGTTCTAAATTTTGATGGAATCTCATTTATCAATTTCTTTCTTTTATCCATCATATTTTTTGTACCCTAGGAAATTCTTGTCTACCCTAAATGCATGAACATTTTCCCTTATAATTTCTCCTTAAAGTTTTATAGTTTTAATCTTTCATATTTAGGTTCATAGATCCTTTAAAGTTATTTTTATGTATAGAAATAAAGGGTTGAGGTTAAATTTTTGCACATAGATAACAGGTGTTCTAGTACCATTTGCTGAAAACATTATCTTTTCCTCTGCTCTTGAGTTGAGCTTATGTTCTATAAAACATTAATGTTAAATATTAAATAATCTTTCAAAACTCAGTGGACCACATATTTATGGTTCTATTTCTAGATTCTCCGTTTTATTCCCATGATCTATATGTCTTTCCTTACCCCAACACTGCCTTGATTACTGTAGCTTTAGAGGAAGTCTTAAAGTCAGGTAATAAATGTCTTCCAACACTCTTTTATTTCTTTTTACTTTTTAAGGTCCTTTGTACTCCTACATAACATTCAAATTTCAATATCTAATTCTTCATTTATAGCAAGTATACATAGATCTGAATTTTTATATATACCTTGTGTTTTCTAATCCTGCTAAATTCAAATACAAGTTCTAGGGGCTCCTAGAGATTTCTTAGTATTTTCTCTGTAGACGATCATTTCATCTACATATAAAGATTTTACTTCTACCTTGCCAATCATATGCTAATTGTGTCTTTTTATTGCCAGACAATTTTGGTTTGGGCCTATGTTTCAAAGTTTAATGGAAAGATAAAGAGTAGGCATATCTGTCCTTGTTCCCCACCTTAAGGAGAAAGCACTATATCTTTTCCATTCATATAAGGCATTTTTGCTGGAAGTATGGAGTACATGGCTTGTTTGTTGAGGAGGTTCTGTTCTACTTCTAGTCTCCTGATAGCTTTTACCATGAACAGTTGTAGAAATTAGTTCAATACTTTTTCTCCAACTAGTGACAGGATCATATGGCTTTTTCCTTTCCTCTGTTAAAATGATGACTTATGGGGTTGGATCTTCCAATGCTGAACCAACACTGCCATCGCTATAATAAAACCACTTTCTACATACTGCCAGATCTGACTTCTAATAGTTTGTTTTGTTAAACAAATTTTTATCTATGTTCATACTTTTTTCTTCTATTATCTTTATCCAGTTTTAGTATTAGCAGAATGTTGACTTCCTAAAAATGAGGGGAGAAGTGTCCCTTCTTTTCTCTCCTTTAAATGTTTGATATAATTCATCAGTCAAAATGCATATGAGCCTGTTGTTGTCATATAGGTAGGTTTTCAAGCTAGGAATATACTTTCTTTAATAGGTGCTATTCAAATTTTATATTTCTTCCAGAGTCAATTTTATTAATTTGTCTTCCAAGGTACTTCTTAGAAGTTGTTAAATTTATTTCAAAAAAGATTTTTGAAATATGCTTTCTATATCCTTTTAAATTCCGTAAAATCTATTGTAAAGTCCTCTAAATTTTGATATTGTAATTAAAACAATGTAAAATTGATATTGTTTTATAGGAAGAAAAGATCTAAAGGAATAGGGGAGGTGGGAGAGGTAGGGGAAAGGAAAGAAGGGAAAAGAAAAAATATGAGAAAAGGAAAACAAATGGAAACAAAGTCTTTGCAAATAGTGAAGGGTTGAGGGGGTGAAGTGAGAGCAGGGGAAGGGGAAAAAATAAGAACCAAGAGACATCATGTAATGATACAAGATCCCAATGATGACTGTAACTGTATTTTATACCTAAAATGTACCAATAAACTTAATGAAAAAAAAGAATTACATTCACTAAGTATATAACATTATGGTTAATATGTTTAATTTTAATTTTTTGAGAAAAAAAGACATTAAAAAGTACCATATTTATCTCAAAGTTTATTAGCCTAGGAACAAGCTTATGCCAGTGAATGATTCACCCTATTCCTTTAGATCCAACTCTAAATACTCTATTTAGTTTTAAGCAGAGAACATCTATGATGAATCCATCAATATAAACTAGTTGCATATTGTACACCTATATAATTGTCTGATAAGATCTGATATACAGATACTGCCATAACTGATTAGTTTTACATTGATAGATGTGAGCACACTATTTTTGGCCAAAAGTATTTAGTGTAGCTGACTTACAATCGGTTAAGTTACCTCAGATCCTGAAAGCTTGGGTATTTTTTCTTGATAATTAAGCTGAGATAAGGGGTCTTTCTAGAGGCTAAATTCAACCTGGAGATGTGACCTGCTATGGCTAGTGATTGTAAAAATTTCCTCACTGCTGCACTCAAACCCTGATCCTCCTCTAAGGATTTATTTGAGCTTTTTAGAAGTGATAAAGAGTTTATAATATTTAACTTGACAAGATCTTAAGTGGGTGGTTTCTTCTAAAATTCATTTTAGAACAAATTTGTTTCATATATTAGATGTACATAAGATTTTTGTCTGAAGAAATATTTCCATGATAAAAATATGCTTAAATTTAGTACCGCCTATTGAAAGCTCTCTCCTTTTGTAATGATTGTGGATAGGCATATATTAAATTGTATATCGCCCAAAGGGTTGTGTTTTATAAAGGAACAAAATTATGACAGGATAAAGTCTTTTAGGTTGACCTTGAACTCTTAATCAGGTGACTTAATGAGACTGTCTTTAAAAAACAAAAATAAAACTTAACTCCTTGAGTGTCTATGCCATTAGGAAAAGCACATGATTTCCATATTTGGGTAATTTTTGCTCTTGTTATGATGGTGGGAGAGGCAGAGACTCAATGACTTTAGTCAGATGTGTATAATACAGGTATTCGTGCTGCATAAATTGATCGGAACATACTACTTTGTTACATAAGAGTATCCTGCTTTATGGAAATTTGGATTAGATAGTCATCTTACATGGTGATGACTTAAAATAATTAAGAACATTTAAATAAATTATGAAGATTGACTATCTTTTCAGGAAAAAATAGTTACTGTACACAGCACAAGAAAACTTAATCTTTGGTAATTCTAGTCTAGAACAAAGTCCACTTTGTTTAATCTTTCCCTGTAGCATATCTGATTGCTATATGGTTCCCTGTATTTCATAGTATTTATTCTCTATAATAACTGCTCAAGTGCAGCTAGCTTCTAGATTTAGACTATATTGAATTTAGTTGTAGGTATTGATCATTATTACAATATGCTACCATTAAGTAGTAGCATTAATTCTATTTTGCTAAAATAAGTATGATAAAATATTATTTAATGAATATAGCTTTCCAAACTTGTCTTCTCTGTACTTTTAAATGAAGAAATTAATTATATACCATTACCAGGTGAAGTTTTGGCATAATTGTTCTCTCTTGCTTAGATGTAGACATTTTGGGGGGTTTTTTGTTTGTTTTCAGGGATGAAATAAAATATATTGTTTCAAAAAAATTATGACAGGATATTAGAGATAAGAGTCTCCCAGTTCTGAATCTTAGAATCTTCACTTAAGGTATTGGAAATAAGTGGTCATCCCGTCAACCTGCCTGACTTCTCAGGCAAAGTATGCATTTGTTTAAGACAGAGAGGTAGAAAGAAAAATATCTTTTTGATAATAACAAATTAAGCAGCATAAAAGGAAGTACAGGAGTCCCTGTGATTCACAATTTCATTTTTCAAAGTTTCAGCCACCCACAGTCAACTAAGATCTGAAAATGTTAACTGAAAAATTCCAAAATAATTTGTAAGTTTTAAATAACTTTTATTATATTATGTTGTTATGGTTGTTCTATTTTAAGGTTAGTTATTATTTTCATTGTGTCCATTTTATAAATTGAGCTTTAACACAGGCTTGGATGGTTACGGAAAAAAATAGTATACACAAGATGGTGTACTATCTGTGATTTCAATTACCTACTAGAGGTCTTAGAAAATATCCCCATGGATAAGGAGAAACTACTGTACAAATGACTTATAGTATGTTAAAATATGCTAGGATATAGGGATGTAACTGAGTTGCCCTGTACATCCAAAGCCCTGGATTCATTCCCCAGCATGGAAACAAGTTTTAAAAAATAAAATAAAATATTATAAGCCTCATATATAACAAATATAAATATTCAGTAAAAACACAGTAATATGTACTTTTTCTTCATCAAACAAAGTATCAAAAACCTTTGAGAACAAAAGTCAAGAACAATATAAAATATTCTATTGGTAGGTTTTATGTAGTAACAGTCATTCTAATACCTTGCTTAGCAAGGATGTAAATCATTACTCATTCTGTGTAGGATAGTTTGGCAACAAGAATTAACATTTGGAGCATTCATGTCTTTCAAATGTGTAAACTTCTACCAAGAAATTCTATTTGTATATTTCCACATATCCTTACACACACACACACACACACACACACACACACACACACACACATCCCAAATGGTGTAGAATTTCACGTGAAAATTTTTCATTAAAAGTTCATTAATAAGATGATAAATTATAATAGATATAATAAATTACTAATATAAAAAATAAAATACAGTCCTACACATATGGCTGTGAATCTCTAAGATACATAGTTTTTAAAAAGTAAAATACAGAAAAGAATGTTTTGTTTTATTTTGTTTCCCATTTAGTTTATTGTTACATTTTAGGTATACAATACAGTTACATTCATCATTGGGATCTTGTCCCTTTACATGATGTATCTTGGTTCTTATTTTTTCCCCATTCCCCTGCCCTCCCTTCACCCCCTCCACCCATCCCTATTTACAAAGACTTTGTTTCCATGTTTTTCCTTTTCTCATATTTTTTTCTTTTCCCTTCTTTCCTTTCCCCTTTCCCTCCCAATTCCCCTATTTTTTTCAACATTTTCTTCCTATTTCACAATATCCACTATATATGTTGATTATTATTTACACTTTTAGTTTTTCACATCAGAGAAACTATTCGGTATTTACTCATGTGTGTCCTATTTATTTCACTTAACAGTATGGCCTCAATATACATCGGCTTAGCTATAAATGTCTTTAGTTTCTCATTCTTTATGGCTGAGTAGTACTCCATTTTCTTAAAAAAAAAAAAAAAACCTCACATCTTCTTTATCCAATTTCCAGGTGATGGGCAATTGGGCTGTTTCCAAGTTTTAGCTATTACAAACTGTGATGCTATAAACATGGATAAGCATATATCACTGTGGTATGATTCTTTTAATTCTTTTGGGAGGATATCCCCTAGAGGAATAGCTGGGTCTAATGGGACTTCTAATCCTTCTTGTTTGAGGCATCTCCATATTGATTTACACAGTGGTTGCACCATTCTGCATGCCCACCAGCAATGAAGAAGTGCTCCTTTCTCTCCACAAGCCCACCAGCATTTGTTATTGGTAGATTTCATGACAGCAATCATTTTTTCTGGGGTGAGGTGGAATCTCACCATTGTTTTTATCTGCATCTCTCAAATGACCAGTGATGTTGAACATTTTTTCATATATTTATTTGCTGCTTTTACTTATTTGTATGAGAAATGTCTGTTCATTTCAGATGCCCATTTTTGAATTGGGTCTTTATATTTGGGGGGTCTAATTTTTTTGAGTCCTTTATATATTCTAGATAGTAGACCTTTGTCTGAGGAAAAGCTGGTAAAAATACTTTCCCACATTGTAGGTTGTCTCTTACCTCTGTTGGTAGTTTCACTTGCAGTGCAGAAGCTTTTTAATAAGATGAGATCGCAGTTGTTGATTCTTTGTGTTAGTTCCCGTGCTACTGAGGATTGGTTCATAAAGTTTTTTCCTATGCCAGTGTCCCTGTGAAGTCTACCTAACTTGTATTCCAGCAAGTATAGTGTTTCTATTTTAATATTTAGATCTTTAATCCATTTCAATTTCAGTTTAGTGCATAGTGAGAGATAGAAGTATAGTATTAATCTTTGGCAAGTTGAAATCCAGTTTTTCCAACACCATTTATTAAAGAGGCTATCTTTCCTCTAGTGAGGATGGTTGGTTCCTTTGTCAAAGAAAAGGTAGCTGACTATGTCTGGAGTTATTTTTGCATTTTCTAAACTATTTCACTGATCCTCGGGTCTGTTTCTTTGACAGTACCATGCTGTCTTTATCACATTGGCTTTGTAGTATAGTTTCAAGTTAGGAATTGTGATACCACCTGCCATGACTCTGTTGCCAAGAATTGCTGTTGCTATTCTGGATCTATTCTGGTTCCAGATGAGCTTTTGCATTGTTTTCTCTAGTTCTGTGAAAAACGCTGTTGAGATTTCAATTGAGATTGCATTGAATCTGTTTAGCAGCTTTGGAAGTATGGCCATTTTCACTATATTGGTTCTTCCTACCCAGGAACAAGGGATGTCTTTCCATTTTCTTATATCCTCCTCAATCTCTTTTTTGAGTGTTGTTGTTCTCAAAGTAAAGGTCCTTTTCTTCCTTCATTAGATTGAATCCTAGGTATTTCTTTTTTTTTTTTTTTTGGATGCTATTATGAAAGGGATTGTTTCCCTAATTTCTCTCTTAGTCAGACTGTTATTTGTGTACAAGAAGGCTGTTGATTTTTGAGTGCTGTCCTTGTATCCAGCTACTCTACTGTATCTGTCAATTAAGTCTAGAAGTTTTTTGGTGGAGTTTTTGGGTCTTCAATGTAGAGTATCATATCTTTAGCAAATAGGACAGTTTAACTTCTTCCTTTCCTATCTTCATTCCTTTTATTTCTTTCTCTTGTCTAAGTGCTGTGGCTAATGTTTCCAAAACTATATTGAATAGGAGTGGTGCTAGTGAACATCCTCATCTCCTTCCTGATTTTAGCTTGAAGGTTTTCATTATTTGACCATTTAGTATGATGTTAGCTGTTGGTTTTTCACAGGTAGCCTTTAGTTTTTTGATAGATAGACTTAATCAGATTGAGATAAAGATCTTCTACTCCAATTTTCTGTAGGGTTCTTATCATAAATGGGTGTTGGATTTTGTTGAATGCTTTTTCTGTGTCTATTGAGATGATCCTATGATTTTTGTCCTTGGCTAGGTTAATATAGTGTATTACATTTATTGATTTACATATGTTGAACCATCCTTGCATCCCTGGGATAAATCCAACTTGGTCAGGTTGTATGACCTTCTTGATGACCCTTTGTATTCCGTTTGCCAGTATCTTGTTGAGGATTTTTGCATCTATGTTCATTAGGGAGATTGGCCTGTTGTTCTCTTTTTGGGTTGGGACTGTCCCTGGTTTTGTCATTCTCTTAGTCATTCTCTTAGTCTCCATTGCATTGATTTCTGGTCTGATCTTTATAATTTTCTCTCTTGTATGAGCTTTGAGTTTGTCATGCTCTTCTTTTTCTAGGAGCTTGAGGTTCAGCATTGGGTTGTTTATTTGAGCTCTCTCTGTTTTCCTAATTTGGGCACTCACTGCTATGAATTTCCCTTGTAGAACTGCTTTTATTGTGTCCCATAGATTCCTGTATGTTGTACTGGCATTATCATTTACTTGTAGAAACTGCCTAATTTCTTCTTTAATTTACTCTGTGACCCATTGGTTGTTCAGGAAAGGGTTATGCAATTTCCATGTGTTTGTTGGGGTTTTGTGGTTTTTATGCTACTGATCTCCAGTTTAATTTCTCTATGGTCTGATAATGTACAAGGAGTAACTTCAATTCTTTCGCATTTACTTAAATATGTTCTGTGAACTAGTATGTGGTCAATTTTAGAGAATGACCCATGTGCAGCAGAAAAGAATGCATATTCTGATTTTGTGGATGGAACACTCTGTAGACCTCTATTAAGTCCAAAAGCTTGGTTTGGTTCTAGTATTTCATTGTTGATTTTTTATCTAGATGATCTGTCTATTTGTGACAGTGGGGTATTGAGGTCCCCTACTACAATTGTATTAGTGCTTATTTGGTTTTTCATGTCTCTTAGTATTTGTTTTTTATAGTTGGGGGCATTAGTATTTGGTGCATATATATTTATGATTGTCATCTCTTCCTCTTGGGTTGTTCCCTTCACAAGGATGTAATGACCTTCTTTGTCTCTCTTAATTAGTTTTGGTTTGAAATTTACTTTGTCTGAAAATAAGTTAGCTACCCTTGCTTTTTTCCAGGTTCCTGTCCCATGGAGAACTGTTTTCCATTCTTTTATTTTTAGTCTATGAGGTTTTTTAAATAGGTGTGTTTTTTATATATAGCATATTATTGGATTTTGCTTCTTAATCCATTCTGCCAGTCTGGCTTTGTTGATTGGTGAATTGAGGCCATTCACATTGATGGTTATACCTGATATGTATTGACTTATCATTGTCATATTATTTTCCTGTTCTTTGCTCTTTTTTATTTTTCTCCCTCTCCCTTTAATTTCTTGCCTTGCTCAATATATTTGCTCTGTTGGGCCTCATGGAGTTGTGATCTTGTATCTTTTTGTAGGATATTGCTTTGAATTGTTTGGAGTGCTGGTTTGGTATTCATGAAGTTTCTCAGGTGTTCTTTGACATGGAAGTGTCTTATTTCCCCATCAAGTTTGAAAGGTAGTTTTTCAAGATACATCAGTCTAGGTTGGAGGTTGTTTTCTTTTAGGGCATGAAATACCTCACTCCAGGCTCTTCTTGACTTGAGGGTTTGTGTTGAAAAGTCTGCTGTGATTCTGATGGGCTTTCCTTTGCATGTGATGTATTTTTTTCTCTAACTGCTTGTAGTATTTTGCTCTTCTGTTGGGTTTCTGGGATCTTGATTATTATATGTCTAGGTGTAGTTTTTTTTATAATGGCTATTTGGAGTCCTATATGCCTCACTTATCTGTATGTCAAATTCTTTTGCTCTGTTTGGGAATTTTTCTGTCATTAATTCTGTGAAAAGTTTTTTTTTATGTCAGTTGTACTTTCTCATGCTTTTTCATGGACTCCTATCAGTCTTATATTACTCTTCTTTGCATCATCCAGGAGCTTGGGATTGATTTCTCATTGTCCCTCACTATTTTTAAGAAATCTCTCTTTTCATGGTCACTGGTCACCATCCTGTCTTCTATATCTGGTATTCTGTCTTCAGATTGACTCAATCTGGTGTGTATTCTTTCAATAGAGTTTTTAATGTCCTGGATGTCTGTTTGAATCTGTTTCATGTATTCTATTTCTTTCCTACGTGGGACATTCATGGTTTCCATTTGTTTCCTATGTTAGGCATTCATAGTTTCCATTATGGTGCTGAACCCATCTATTCTTTTATCTTGTTCTGTCCCAGAGTATTTAATCATGTCTTTCATTTTGCTCCCCATTTCTGTAGTTATCTGGAAAATTATTTCCGTTCTGTATTTTTCTAGAGCCTC
Source organism: Heterocephalus glaber (assembly GCF_053883595.1). NCBI lineage: Eukaryota > Metazoa > Chordata > Mammalia > Rodentia > Bathyergidae > Heterocephalus > Heterocephalus glaber. Next base: position 38,747,238 of record NW_028258324.1, on the reverse strand, counting down.
ATTCATATATTTTGTTACTTCCTGTTCTATCAGTTCAAGGTGTCCAGGTGGTTGATTATCAGACTTTTCTACCTTGTTTCCCCCAGAATTTGCCTTTGGTAGGCTGGAATTCTGAGTTTGTGCATTTCTTAAATGTCTTCTCATCTCTATTTTTGTTGTTGGTAATGTCCTTGTTTTAGTTCCTGGGTTGATTCTTCAATATTCCTTATTGTAAGTATCTTTATTACTTGTATTTAGAACCCTCATGGAATGATTGCTTCTCAGAGGAGTCTTCCAGATATAGCTGGTCTTTAGGTTTTGAATCTCTAATGACTCTGTGGCAATTTCATTTTCATTATACCAGGAAGAACAACTTATTAGATCAATCACAACACCTTAGTCCAAGTGATACAATCAGCAACACAATAGCATCAAGCACAACTTAAAAAATAACAATTTTTGTTAGTTACCAATATATCACCTTTAACTGTGTAAATTAAATCAAAATTGAGGACCAGCCTAAAATATGTTTATACTGAATAAACTCTTCAATATATCAGGATGGGGACTTAGAAGGAGTTAGGGATGGAGGGATAGATAGGTAGAAGGGTAGGTAAAGGTTAACAATGAGTCCAGAGGACAGACAAAAATCATGCAAACTCTAGGAAACTGTTGAAGACAAGAGGAAAAGAATAAAAGAACAGACAAGAATAGAGCAACCTGACAGCAATAGGAAATCTAGAAACTATTCACTTCCCTTTGAAACTAATGACAATCAGGAGAAGGAAAAAGAGCAGAAAAGAAAAAGAAAGAAGAAATCTGAATTAGGGCCAGAACAGGAACAAAATGGGAGATGAAGAACAATGTGGGAGAATGAGAAAGAGAGTGAAAGAGAGAAAAAGAAGAAAGAAAAAAAGAAAAATTTGAAAAGAGTAGAATAAATAAAAATTAAAAATAGAAAAAATAATAATTTTGAAAATAACAAATAAAAAATAGAAATGAAGGTCCTCCTTCAGGGTATGTCTCTGCTGTCACAATAGACAATGTGGGCAGCAATGTGCAGATCTAAGTCAATTAGTCTCAGCAAGTCAGCAGCAGACCCATGAGATTCAGACTGATTTCTGGCTGCAAGGCCCAAGTTGAGCTCCCTGACCTCCTGCAGTGTTGAACTCTGCAAGGTTCTACTACAGGTTCCAGCTACCCTTTCCCTTAAGACAGTCCAGGTTCCGATGGGAGGTAGTGATCCCTCCAACTTACCAACTAGGGTGGTCTGGTGTGCCTTTTTTGCAGAGATTCTCTTCACTTTTCCAGTGGGCTTCAATTTTCAATGGGAGGCTGAGAGAGACCCTCTTTCTGTTGTTCACTTCTGCTCTATTTTCTGGAGCTCAGGACAATGGTCCTTATGACCTGCTGTGCCTCTGCAGTGTGGAACCAGGTACCAATCCAGCCAGGAGGCCAGAGGTGGGGTGGGGGCTCTCCCAGAGAAGAATGTTTTATCTTTGAAAAAATATAAAGTATAATCATAACACATTAAATACAGTATTTCTAGAAAGACACAAAAACCCAGTAATGATGGTATTTAAACAAGGGAACTGGAAGTCAAACAGGTAGAAAGAAGGGCTTAATTTTCAGTGTACTGTCTTATATCTACTGAATTCTATGCCATATGAGTGTAGTGCCTACTTTCAAAAATAAAGAAATATGAGTATATTTAAAAATATGCAGACATCAGCACACCAACAATATCATCTTTGCTGTTCATGTGAACTACCATTCAAACAAGTGGTCAAACTCACGGACTCACCAACTTTCTGCTGTACAGATCATAAATATTTTTGACTTTGGGGGTAAGAGGTCTCTATCACAACTACTCAACTCTTCCAAAGTAGCACAAAAACAACCACAGACATAAGCCAATGAGTGCAGTTATGTTTCCATACAACTTTACCAAAACAGGCAGAGGGATTTGGCCCCTGGGCCCTAGTTAGCTGACCCCTAATGTACCTTACTGTGGTCTCTATTATACATAATTTTTTCCCTTGCTTTACAAGTCTGTAACTTCTAGGGAAGCATGAGAGATCACTTTGGTTAACATTTCAAAAACATAAGTAAAAAACTTCCAATGACAAGTACAAAATATTGTTATGAAGCAGATAATCAATTTCATTAGACATGTGAGTACAGATTTTTTTCAAAAGAATCTATGGATTCTATGTGTTTAAATATTGAGAAACTTAGTAGAGTAGAAAGAAGCAATAAAATCTTACATTTTTTTATTGCATCACAGATTATAATTTAAGGACCCTATGGATAGCTAATTGCACTATACTGATAAAAATATTACAATTCAAAGTAATAAATATTGACAATAAAAGCAGAATTTATAAAACTATAAAATATACTCACTCTTATTACAAACCCTAATTCAGTATATTGAATAGATAATAAAATTTTGAGTAGATAATAAAAGGTAATGGTTTAGTTTAAATAACTTGTAAGCTACAACTACTTTAAGCAAGAAATTTTTTTGGCACTAAACTCAGAGGTCTTGCTTATTAGTAGGTTTTGCATAGTTATGATTTCAATGATTTTTGTTTCCTGTACAATAAAACTATTGTCAAGGATTTTTGTGTATCTCAATTGACAAGAGAAATATGTTTGCTTTGCTTTGCTTTGCTTTCCTTGCAAGTTTGCAGTATGCACTGAAGCAAGCTATCAGAATTCAAGGCTATCAGTGGGCCACATGAAAACTTAAAACTTATCAGAAGCTTAATAACCATTGTATTGAAGAAAATGCCAAATGATGAGCAGTAAACATTCAAATCATAGTAGGAATTCAGGAAAATATATATTGTCTTTAGGAACAATTTAGTAAGTAGGTAAGGTTGTCCTCCAGAACTCTGTGTCAAAAGACATACTGAAAAAAATGTTTGAACAGTAATGGAAAAACTTTAACAAGATGGTGTTAGGTAACTTTAAAAAACTACAGGAGCATATTGTCAAATCCTTCAATGGACAAAGTTATAGCAAGAAACCACCAAGATTAACGTGAGTTCAACTATACTGTTCAAAATAGTCCCTAAAAAATAAAATCTATCGTTACAGGAGCCCCAAATACTTTCATTTGCAGCAATTTCACTTGACCAATAGGAGATGACAAGTAAAAGTTGGGATGTAGATAGATAGTACTTCACTGTGAATGAGATCTTTGGCAGTGAATTTCACTTTTAATCTCTTGTTCTGAAATTGGTAGTGAAGATGAGGATATCTTTCTTTTACCGAACCCTTTCAGCATTACAGTCCCATTCCATGGAATCACAGTGTTTCACTGGGAGGCAACCAGATCATTAGGGATATCAATAAATTCTCCTTAAATAAATAAATAAATTCTCCTTAAAGTGAAGAATTTTCTAAATATTTTGGAATTAAATGTGCTTGGAATCAGGAAATAGTATGTCTTGAATTCTGAAAAACACACTGGTTATTTATAAGATTCTGTGAGACTTGCTGCTATACATCTGTGAAATAACTCACCTCCGAGGTCGAACTTCACATCTGTAATTTTAAAACATGCCAGCAGGATCGATCTGTACATCCTGCTGGTGGTCAAAGGCAAAAACCAAATCTTCTCCTCAGGATGAATTTTAAATTCCAAGAAGTTTGACCCCTCCAAACGGTAAAAATCTCCTCATCAAAACATCAGCATAATTATTTAATAATGTGTGTCTTACAGTAAAAAGGTACAGAAAACAAAATATCAAACTTCACCAAAACACATTTAACAAATGTTTCAACTTATCTGACTACATGAAAGATAATAATATACATAAAAAATTCAAAAGGAAAAGACAAACTGGGAGCATACATATATAACATCTATAAAATATATACTGTACTTATATGCATGTATTATAGATATAAATTTATAAGTAATATTTAATAAATACATATACTATATTATGTTTTTTACTAAAGTAGTCCATTTAAACAGTTCTCACAGTAGTAAAGTATTAAAAATAGATGCAGGTCATAAACAAGTATTTATTTAAAAACATAAACATTTAAAAATGCAAAGTAAAATAACAATGAAGTATTGTTTCCCAATTATTTGATTGGCAAAGATGAAAAAGACTGGAAAAATGACCAAGGTTGGCACCAGTGTTTTGAGATAGATATATTTAATTGTGATATAAAATGATATTAATGTTAACTTCATTTTGAAAAACCTTTTAATATGTATCAAAATTTTAAAAACCTATGTAGCACATCTTGGAATATATGATGAAGAAAATACATACTAAAAAACCCGAATTATTGCTCAAAGATATTCATTGTAGCACCTCTTACAGCATGGACTAATCTAAGTATTCAGTAGATAATATTTGTCAAGTTCTTATTACAAATCATATATAGTACTGAATGCCTTATGATACATTCTATAGAAGATTAGAGAATTTACAAACCTTTTTCAAGTTTCTCTAATCAATGAGTGGGATAACCACTCAAATCCAGGCCTATCTGATAAAAATATTTATTGCCTAATCAGGAATAATTATCACTCATTCTGCTGGCAGGAAAGAACCTGATTCTGAACAGTGCCAGCTCAGTAGGGATTCTACACTGAACATCCCTGATCTAACATATATAAGATGGCAAGTAGGAGATGAAGAAGGAGGTTAACAACATCAAGAAGAAAAAAGTCTTCAGAGAGTAGCTTATACTTGTCCCAACTGCAAAGAAGTGGGTAAGAGAGGCATCAATCTTTGGGAAATACACACACACACACACACACACACACACACACACACACATTTGTCATGTACTAGGATATGCAAAGTTCAAGGGAATACCTCATAACTGAGAGCATATGTGATTTGGTATTCCAGAGAGCAAATTTTTATTTGTAACTGAATATTCTGTGGTGAAAGATTTACTGCAAGTGATGAATTACAAAGGTACACAAGAACACATACAAGTGCTAAAAAATTTGTTTGCCCAAAATGTTCAAAATACTTTATGAGAAGTGACTACCTCACCTAACATATTAAAACACATCAAAATCAAAAGTTATTCATTCTAGTAGTTCAGTGCTCACATCTGTGGAAACTGAGCAAGATAATACTTTGATTACTGCACAAGGGACAACACATATCCTTATGAATATTCAAAAAAGGTTCTTTTTCAGGAAAAAGAACTATTAATACTTCTGCCACCAGAAATCAAGATATCTTTATCATCACTAAAATACCTTTACACCATCTCACAGTTTCTGGAAATGAGACAATGGAGCAAAAATTACACAAGTATTCATTATGTTTATTTTGTACAATATTGAGAAGAATATTGTTCTTAAGTTTTTAAGCATTCTTTTATTTATGTGTAAAAAATTTTGTATTGATGGTAACTTGGTTATACTTGTTTATAACTTGGTGACACTGAAATGCTTTACTTTGTATCATATTCCATGATATATTAATAATAGTAAATGTGCATGAATTTTGCAGATACTTTTAGTGTTCAAAGATATTAAATTTTAGCAAGTTATATAAGGAGAAAATTAAATCTAAAAATGCAAATAGTCTACCCAAATGCATCAATCCTATGTGGTTTATTGTAAAAGTGAGAATATGTTGGTATTTATTATAAGATTTTTTAAAGAAAAAAATAGGTGGATTGAAGAAATCATGTTCTCATGTTAAATTATTGTAATTTTCTTGGTGACTGGACTTTTTATTATACATACCTGATAAATCAAAATTCTAAGCAAATATTACAGAGATAGGCATCACTTATCAATTATTTTTAACTATTATTTTTAACTATTTATTATTATTTATTATTTATTTATTATTTATTATTATTTATTATTTATTATTATATTATTTTTAACTATTAACTATATATATTCTAAACACTAATCTTAAAAGATTTTGAAAGCTACAGTTAAAATAGAACTCTAGGGATATCCCCCTTTTAAATCTCACTGAAAAAGTTGTGTTTAAGATTTAATTTACTATAAAATCGACATTTAAAAATCAATAGCTTTTTTATACACTCATAGTGAAGTCACTCAAAAGAAGTCAGAAAAAAAATTTCCCTCCAAAATAGCCTTAAAAAAAGTAAAATACCCAGTAATAAACTTAACCAGGGAGGTGAAAGATCTCTACAATGAAAATTATTTAAAAATAGCAAAAAGAAACAGAAGACGCTAGAAGATGAGAAGACCTCCCATGTTTATGGATCACAGAATTAATATTTTAGTATTAGTAATATTAATAATTAATGTTGTTCAAATATTAATTGGCATTGTTTAAATTCATTGATATTATTTAATTAATATTCTTTATTTATGGAATTAATTTTGTTAAAATGACCATAATACCAAAAGCCATCTACAGATTCAATGCAATCCCAATCAAAATGTCAATGGCATGCTTCATAGAATGAAAAGAAATCCTGAAATTCATATGGAAGCACAAAAGGCACAAAATAGCCAATTCAATCCTAAGCAAAAAGAGCAGTTCACAAAATCTGAGTCCAAAATATACTACAGAGCCATAGTGACAAAAACAGTATGGTGTTAGCATGGAAACATACATGTAGGCCAACAAAATAGAATGGAGGACACAGAAATAAACCCACACAGTTATAGCCACATGCCTCTAACAAATGGTTTGGGAAGAACTGGGTATTCAGATGCAGAAAACAGAAACTAGATCCCTATCTCTCACCCTGTACAAAAATCAACTTAAAATGATTCAAAGATCTAAATTTAAACCTGAAGCTTTGAGACTGCTAAAAGAAAACACACAGGAAATGTTTCAACATAAAGGCACAGGCAAAGACTTCCTGAATAAGATTCCAATACCTCAAAAAATAATAGCAAGAATAATAAATGGGATTCCATCAAATCAAAAAGGTTTTGCACAACAAAGGAAAAAATTAACAGAATGGGAAAAAAATCTTTGCCAGATAGTCTCTGAAAAGTATTAATATCCAGAATATATTAAGAACTAAAAAATTTAACTTCACAAGAACAAATAAGTCCAATCAATAAATAAGCAAATGAACAGATGAGATATTTTCTAAAAGAAGAAATACAAATATACCAATATCCACATAAATCTCTTCAACATCTACAGCCATCCAAAAAAAAAAAGCAAATCAAAACTACATTGTTCTATTTTATCCCCATCCGATTGACTATTTTCAAGAATACATAAAACAATAAATTCTGTTAAGGACATGGAGGGAAAGTACCCTTATAAACTAAATATAAGGAATGTAAGTTAGCACAGCCACTATGAAAATCAGTATGAATGTGCCTGAAAAAAAAAATAATAGAACTACCACAAAATCCAGCTCTACCTCTTCTCAGAATATACCCAAAAGAAAGTCAGCTTTCTGTTTTTATCATGGCATTATTCACAATAACCAAATTATGGAATTGGCCTAAGTGACTATCAATAAATCAACAAATAAAGAAAATGTGATATATATTGAAGCATGATTCAGCTATAAATAAGAATGAAATGATGACATTTGCAGGAAAATGGATGGAACTGAAGATCATTGTGGTAAGTGAAACAGATTCAAAAAAACAAGTATTGCATGTTTTCTCTCCTAGGTGGAGTCTAGGGGGGAAAAGATGACATGAAAGTAGAGGGGAGACTGTTAGAGAAGTAGAACAGGATTGAGGGAGAAGGTGAAGATAAGAGAGGGTCGCAGAATGTAGACACGGTGAAATTATGTTATTTGCTTGTATGAAAATGTCACAATAAAACCTGTTACACTGTATAATCAATATGTATTGATAAAAGGTTTAATTTACAAAATTAACATCTTGTTAATATTCTTTCAATAATGTAGTTATGTAAGAAAACATATTTTCAAAAATTTAAAGAATATAGATTGAGGTATTTGGGAGGTAAGAAAATTTTACCATAATTTATCCTTTTGCTTTAATACTGAACAACTGAACAAATAAAATGTATTGACCTAGCAGTGATTCTCATCCAATCTGGTTTCCAAAAACCATACAATTACCAGGGCCTTAAAGGCCAACATATATATTACCAGTAAAGTGTAACATATGCAAAAATATCAAAATCTCTTCACTAGTGATATAATACTCCAATCACTTGCACATTAATTATAGAAAACTAGAAGTTTTTGTTCTTTAAGTAGTCAGTCTGCCTTTAAATATCAACCATTTCTTTTTTCTTTCTTTTTTTTGGGGGGGGGGGGGTGGTTACTGGGGATCAAACTCAGGACCTTGCACTTGCAAGGCAGGTATGGTGCCACTGAGCTAAATCCCTGGCCTCCTTTTTTCTTCTTACTTTAAAAATGTATATGTATCCAACACATTTAACTAAGAGATATATTTTTCATTCTGCAATATTTTCTTTTTAAATTATTTTTTTATATTTTTTATTTTAAAATGTACATAGTAAAGTTACATTGCTGTTCTGGTAAGAGCTATGCAATTTTCCTACATGTATACCTAAAAGATTTTTTTCAAAAGATTGGATTTATAGTATTTTTATTTTTAAGACAACCTCAAATTTAAAAGCTGTCTTAGTATATGTTTAAAATGTATTATGATAGCCCGATAGTTCATAAACATTTCCTTTTTTCTTTTAAAAAAATGTTATTAGTTTAAATGAAACAGACAAAAGAATAATGCCTACATATATAAATAGGTACTCATGCATTCAATAGTTTATACACACCAAATTCTTAGAATGCACAATGGAGAAAAGATTGTCTCTTCAATAAATGGGGCCAAAACTATATATTCATAGGAAAAAGAATAAAACTGAACCTTTGTCTCATACATATACAAAAGTCAAGTCAAAATGACTTAAATATAAGACAATTAGAAGAAAACAAAGGAAAAGCTTCTTGACTTAGGTATACCAAAACACAAGGAACAAAAGCAAAAACCATGGGATTACAGCAGACTAAAATGTTTCTGTACAGTAATGGAAACAAAATCAAAATGAAGAGACAACTCCAAAAATGGGAGAAAATATTTGCAAATCATACATCAGACAAAGTGTTAATATTCAAAATATATAAAGAATTTGCATAACTCAATAGCAAGAAAAAATAATTTAATTTTAAAATGTACAAAGAAATTGAACAGATATTTCTCAAGAGAAAAGACATATATGCTCAATGGGCATGTAAAAATATTCAACATCACTAATCATCAGAGAAATCCAGCTTAAAATTACAATCAGCTATTACATTACACCTGGTTTAATATTAATTACTAAGAAAACAAAATACATGCTAGTGAGAACGTGGCAAAAGAGTACTCTTACATACTGTTGGAAATATAAATTTTGGAAAGAGTATGGAGTATTCTCAAAAGTTAAAAATAAAACTACCATAGGATTCATCCACTACTCACTATATATCCAAAGGAAAAGAGCATGTCGAAAAAGACATCTGTATTCCTCTGGTCATTGTAGTGCCCTTCACAATAGCTAAAAAATGGAAACAACCTAAGTATCCATCACCTGATTCATGAATGCAGAAAAGTGGTATAGATATGTTATAGTTCAGATCTAAAATTTCCCCTAAAAGTGTCATGTGTTTGGAAGTGGAGCTTTTGGAAGGTGATCATGGGGGCAAAATCCTCTCCAGTATTTTCATGAATTCATAGCTAAGTGTGCTGTTATGAAGTAGAGCCTGGTTGGAAGAGGTGTGTCACTGGGGTTAAGCCTTTGGAAGTTACATCTCCTTCCCCACCTTCTCCCTTCTTGCTCTGCTTCCTGGCTACCATGGGTTGTGTAGCTTTCTTCTTTCATTCTTTCCACCATGACATTTTTTGCCATGGAGCCAACTAACCAAGAACTGAACCCACTGGAACTGTGAGCCAAATAAATCTCTCCTTTAAATTGTGAATGATGGGTGCACCAGTGATGGTAAAGTAACTAATACAGTATACACAAGGGAATAGTGCAATAAAAAGAATAAACTCCTGTCATTTGGAACAATGTGAATATAACTAGAGATCATTATGGTAAGTGAAAAAAGCCAGTCACCGAAAGACAAGTACTGCATAAATCCCACTCATACATGGAATCTAAAAACATGATCATCCATGTGTAAACAGTATAGCAAGTTGCAAGATACTAGATCAATATTGAAAAATCAATTGTATTTCTACATACTAACAACAAACAATTACAAATTGAAATTATTCACTTCTTCACAGTTTCAGATACAATCTTAGCTCTTCATATCTTCTAATCCTAAATCCCAATTCAAGAAATAAGCATAAGTCAAAATGAAATTTATTTCCATATATTCTCCTCATTCATACACTGGCACTTCTGGCTTACACTCCATTGTGTACTTACACTAAAACTAGATGTAGTTTATACAAGTAAAAACATAGCATTGAGAAAGTTCTGGAAAACTTTGGCAGAATTCAAAATTGCCAATTCATTGCTTTGTTCTGCATTGAAATTAAATCAAATTGTTTTTCACTGGTTAAAGTAAGTGCTAATGTGATGATTTTCCTCAGAAAAAAAGAAAAAGAAGGTGAGCTGTGGCATGGAGGCAAGTGAGAAATGAGAAAAGGAAAGAAAATTAGAAGAACACAAGGAATTTTATCTGCTTCCTTTTATACGCCTCAGATAATAAAAAGAATGTGAAACTAAAACAAGAGGTCATGTCCCTCATACCCACTAACCATCATGTCAAACTAGTACTCCATAACTACTACATGTGCCAGAGGAGCTCCCAGCCTCAAACTGAGACAGAGTAATGCTGAAACAGGTAGGTCTGTGCAGAGAAACAACTGACTACAGCCTTTGAACTGGCTTCAGCTATAACAGGAGATTGAAAAATATAATCAATGTTTAAACTTAAAAATTTGTCACAGTAAAAGACATAGTGCCATTAGTACCCCTCAAAATATTCCCCCTTGATTAGAATACACTTATCCCACCATTCTTGCCATTTTCTGAAGCAGTTCTCAGTTCTCTTTTGTGTCTTTGTGAAAATTTGACCAAAAATATCGTGAATGCTGTTGTCACGTGCCATCCCAAAGAATATCAGGTTCATAAAATCATTATGAGGTGTCCTCATTCATCTTATTCACCATATCTGGCACTGTGCAACTTTTGGCTCTTCTGAAAGGTCAAAATGAAATGACCATAAAAGGCAAACATTTTGAATCTATTCAGGATATCAAGGCAGCCACAACAGCACAACTAAAGACTCATGAACAAGGGCTTCCAGATCTACTCAAGTGGCAAGAACAATGGGATAAGTAAGTGTGTTTGAAGCGAGGGGGAGTGTTTTGAGAGGGGTTAATGGCAATGTGTCTTTTAATATAATGAATTTTTAAAAATTTAAACACACATCGTATATTGTGATCATACCTTGTATAATCTGAAAGCTAAATTGGAAAATAATTACTAAAGAATTAAAAGTTAAAGTAGTAATTAGACCTAGCATTAAGAGTATCAGTCATTCATTTCTTCCACAAGTGTATACTTGAGGCCGGAGATTTAGCTTAGTGATTCTGCTGCCCGCCCTGGAAGCGTAAGGACCCGAGTTCGATCCCTGGTACCAAAAAAAAAAAATGTTATTGTGACACAAGTGTGTACTTGAATGGTTATTATATGCTAAGCTTCGTGGTAATTGCTAGGCGAGAACTTTGCCATCAGAGAGCTTTATATGACAGTGGAAGGAATATAACAACAAAAATAAATGGATACAAAAGAACATGTCAAGTAGTGAGAAGTGAAATGATCCTAAAACAGTTTAAGTGGATAGAAAGTTGGGGTAGAATAGTTCTATTGTATGTAGGGAAATAAAGAGAGACCTTTCCAACTAAATAACATTTGAAGAGCACCTGCCTCAATCCTTACCAATCCCTGCCTGGGCACATTTAACTTGTATCCATGTTTAAACCTCCATCAGACTAACTTCAGGCCTTAAAATCTTATATGTACCTTTCTCTAAGTCTCCTGTTGGGAGCCTCGGGATTCTCTGTCAAAGTGAAACTCTTCCTTAGTCATCATGTTTAATAAACTTAGTACACCTGATTAGCAAGTTTTCTGGGTGGGCTGTGTATAGGAATTCCAACAATTGAGGATTTCACACATAGACAGGATAGAATACAATATGACTGAATGAGATCATCTAAAGATCACTACAGGAGAAGGTGGCCTGAGAAGTGAGTTCTGGAGCATTTAAGCATTTAGAAGTCCATCGGGAAGATGAACAGGAACCACCAAGAGAGCTGGAAAAGAATTGGTCAGGCAGGTGAAAGGAGAAACTAGAGTATGCCTGAGAAGCTAAGGAGATTTTAATCCTCATAATTTAAAAAAAAATGGACTGTAAAAATTTAACAAGGATAATTTGGAATACAAATGGATTGGCTGTCTTGAGAGTAGAAAAATTACATTTAGAAGTTAATAAGAGGCACAAAATAAGAACAGCTGAGTAAGAAGAGCCAAATAGTTTTGATCTATGGCCCTTGACACATAAAAATTGTCTGAAAAAATTAACCATTTAGTTGTCTAAATAATGAAATCAAATGTCAGCATATAGAAATACCTCTAAATCAAAAGATATTTGGAGGTGTAGTTCTTTACTGTTCCTACCACCTATCTTCTCAGCTTCTACACAGTCTTCTGATTCTTATTCAGGCTTATTCATCTTTCTCTTTAATTGGTCTTCCTTCTGCTCAGCATGATCTGTTTCCATTCACTTTATAGAATTGTCAATGGTAGATACAAAATTAAAACAGGTAGGCACAAAGCAAAGGTACAAATGTAAAACCAAAAGAAAACTCTTAAAAGGCTGAAGCCTCAAAAATCTTTTGATTTAGAGGTATTTCTATATGCTGACATTTGATCTTTTTATTTAGACTTAACTATGTGCTTAATTATTTCAGATCATTTCAATGTGTCATGGGCCATAGATCAAAAGTATTTGGCTCTTACTCAGGTTTTCATATTTGGTGCCTCTTATTAACCTCTGAATATAATTTTTCTACTCTCAAGTGGATTATATTCCTTAATCCATTTTCAGCCATAAACAGTTAAATTTCTCCCAACACTAAATAACTTTATTTCAGGCACAATTGTAGCTTAAAATTGTATGCAAATCAAAATAAAAGTTATCTTAAGTAATGTTGGAATGTGTATGTTTTAAAATAGTCTTTTATAGTGGAATGGATTTCTTGTTGCCTTATACCTCCTTAGTAACATATCTTTAAGGTTTTCCCTTTCTGAGTATCTTTTCTTGGCCTGTCTTTGAGTCTATGAATTTTTCCTAAATTTCCAAACCTTAAGAATCATCAGAAAAGATTTCTCTTATTTTATTTTTATCAAATCAAGTTATCTTTCTATTTGATATTTACAAGGCCATATAGAGATGTCAGGCTTAGTTCAAATGTAAAATTAATTAACATTACTATAGTGTATCATTTATACATTAGATTTTTCTTAAAATGATGTAATGCAACTTTTAATGTACCAGAAATTACTTGACTACTTTAAAAATAAGTAGCATGAATAACAAAAGAAAAATATTTAAAGCAATTTAAGATGGAGCCAAGAATAAAGTGAGCACACAAAGTAAATGTAGTGAAATTAGTGTGGGCATACATGTAGCTCTGAGCTTTCTCTATCAGCCAAAAAAAACCCCAGATAGACAGGAATAGGGACATCATTCACAGTGTTAATAAAAAGAAAAAAGTCACACAACAGTTCCATAAAAGTACATGTACTTCTAGTGCCAAGATCAGAAAGAAATTTCTTTTGTGGATTTTCCTGAAAGGATCTATGTAATATACAAACATCCTTAGCATTCTCATAATAAATGCAACCAAAGTCTAAATATAACAGTTTGTTCATATAAGACCCTTCCTGATCTGACCCTCCACGGTTCAGAACTCAAATGCCAGTGGAGGAGAGGCAGACATGAATGTGTGAAGTGATCCTAGGGTAGAAATCACAGTGGGGACCAGAAGTTCAATGTGGACAGAGCTGCAACTACTCAGTTCCAGCTGATTGTTGTCATGGACCACTATGTGCCTCTTGTCTAAAAAGCCAGAAATCTGCATTTTTGTAGAGAATCCTATGACGTTTTAAATGTAGAAGACAAATTCAAAAAAAAGTTGACATTTCTCAAGCCAATGAAAGTATATTCTCTGATGAGATGTGGCTTCAGCAGAACTTGTTTGGGAGGTCTGTCCTATTTCTCACTCTGTCCTTTCACATGTGCAACCAAACTACAACCTCAGCTGTCCCCACTTCTCTGCTATCTCGAACTGTTCCTTCTAAGTGCCCAGACTTGTGGATAACCTTCAAGGAACACTTCACATATCAATTCTACTAGGCCTCTCCTGAACCTACTGAATGTGACCAGCTATTCCCTCGAGTACCACGATATTTGACCTCTAACCTTTTTATGGCAGTAAACACTTTATTAAGTTCAGCAATTATTTTTATGCATGTTTTCTCTCTAATTAAATGGCCATGAATGCACAGGAATGTTGGATTAAACTTTGAATATTTCATAGCAAACTACTCAGTCTTTCATTCACTTAATACTGACTTATTTAATTATAAATTATAAGATTTTTAAAAAGATTTTAATAGAAGAATTAACACATTGGGCTATACTCATCACAGTCCAGACTTTTGTATTCAGTACAGTACTTGGAAATCATGTTAGACAGATGGCTTTCTTTTCCCCTTCACAGTTTGTATACATATTTTAGATAGGGAACTTTCTAGCATGACATCAATTTTCTTAGTACTGAGTTCTTCATTTTCCCATGAAATGAAGGTTTGCACTCCCTCAAGCACATCCTTAAAATATCTTGACTCTGCATGTAATGTTTAGATTGTTTTATAAACCAATTTTAGGCCTGTGATATATTTGTGCCATTTATCTGCAAATACAATATTTTCAAATTGGTATAAGTTGACCTGAATATTTTTGCAAACTGAGTGGTAACATCATTTTAAATTTACCCAGTAACTATTTTAAACTCTCAAATATTTTCCTAAATTAGGTTAGTTTATATTGAAATATAATTTTCAAAAGATTCATAAGTTTTAATTCAGAGATTAAGAGAACAGATTTTCTAAAAGCCACTCTTACAACCTAGCTTCCCTGGCAACCTCACCATTGGTGATGTCAATATGTAGGTTTGTTTATCAACTACCCTAGCCACCCACCACTCAGGAGATTCAAAATATATTTCTAATCTGCCATCAAAGTTAACTGTAATTTAAACTTTGGGAAAATGGAAAGAAAAATGGAAAAAAATTGTAGTCTCCAGAATGCTCCAGACATTGGACTCTCCTGTCTCTCCAGCTGTAGAGCAGTAGAGCAGAGTTCCCTGAAGGTGTCACTAAAAAGTAGGGATTTGAGCACAAATGAAATATCACAGGAGTTAAGGAGTCTTTGGCTGATATTTAAATTTGAGTAGCTGAAGTTCAAACTGGCATTTTCGCAATGTAAGCTGCATATTTAAAAAGAAAAAAAAAGAAAAAGCAAAGTACTGAAAATTGAAATCCTCCATGAAGAGTCATTCTATTTGAAAAATTAGAGACTTGTCAAAGAACAGCCATAACATTTACAAAAATGTGGGGACAGAGCAAATTAAATGACAAAACCTGTGAAAAGTTTTTTGGTCCTTCCTGCTAAGTGGAATAGACATACAAATGGGCTGTCATGTACTTTTCAGATTAAAGACTTGCTTAAAGAGCTTTAAATCTAAATCCAAATCTCTGTGTGAAGGAGTTAATAACAACTCTGATATAACAGGCTTGTACAGTCTTTAGAAGTAGATAACAATAGTATGTATTATCTGTTGATGGTTGTACACTTCAAACCCTTCCTACCTGTATTTACACTCTCAGTAGAACTGTAAGTACCTGGCAGGCTATCTCAAAGGAGTCAACTGCCAGGCTATAAGATATTGGGAACAGAAATATAAATTTATATATTTTCAGTTGGACACTTAAGAATGCTAGTAGACATTTAATTGTCTTCCACCTCTAACCTCTTTCTAATGAATATAATATTAGATACCTGTACATCTTAAAAGTTAAAACGATGCTGGTGTCAGAAAGTATCATGATCAGGAAGCAAATAAATACAACTTTGTGATGAGTTTCTTTTGTGAAGCAATAAAAAGCCTGTGTGATAGGAGGCTAAAACCTTGGAAGGAAAATGTCAAGTTGAGAAATGCTTTGACATAAAGATAATGCACAAATAAAAGGAAAGAATACTTGGGGAGAGGGAACAATTGAAAGAAAAACAATTTATGTGTGATATAGAAGCTTCTGTACACATTTAAGGCATAACAGAGCTGGTAAAGGTTTCAGAAAATGATGAAATATTTTGTTGATCTCATAGAGAAGAAAGAAAGCCTCACTGAAAAATCACCATTCAGAATGCCAGATTCCACCAGCTCCAAAATTCTATACTACATGGAACTCTAAAATAATTCCAATCTATAGTATAGTAGGCAGAACAGTGACCCCTGCAAGATGACCACATTCTAGAGCCAGTAGATATGTACCTTATGTAACAAAGGGGATTTCACCAATATGATTAAATTAAGAGCCTTGAGATGGGGTGGATATTAGACATTATCCAAGTAGGCTCAATTTAATCAAATGAGTTGTAGCAAAGTAATACTAATACTTAGATTTAATGATATATTTGAGAAACCAGGTAACATATAGTACCTAGGAACACAGACTCTGAAATCATGTAACTGGGTTCATACTTTCACTTAGTAATTGCTCTACACAGGCAAGTCTTTTAACCTCAGTAAACCAAGATGAGGTGATAGCAAAGCTACCCTACAGAGTTGTGAGGATTTATTTAATCCACATACAGTACTAAGAATAGCCAGTCATGGTGATGCATACCTTTAGTACCTGCACTCAGAAGGCTGTAGCAGGAAGATCATGAGGCCACTCTGTGATACAAAAATGTTCTCTCTAAAAAATTCTATTAAAAATGATGTTTGGCTAGCAGTAATGCTCACTAAATGTTGCCATGCTTTGAAAGAGGAATAGTTCAGGTCATTCAGCCCTTTTATCACTGGGTCACGATCCACTTTTAACTCCACTTTGGCTAATGTTTGAACAATGTTCCGTACCTCTCTGAAAATACTATTTTTATCTTTTAAATCTGTTGATGAAATATAATAAAGATTTATATGTTCTTCTCCTTAGCTTCTAAACTGCTTGATCAATGACTGGTGTCAGGCATGCAGATCATAAAATCTTTACAGTTGTTTAATACGATCACTGTTTCTCTGCTGGTGTATACTAGATTATCCAAAGCCACAGGAAAATAGGACATAACATATCATTAAAAACCTCCCTTTTTATTCTCTTGCTGATTTCTCCCCTCCTCTAGTGACTAAGCTTTTTTAAAAAGGGCATAGATTGGGCCAAGGGTTTAGCTCAGTTGTTCCACTGCCTGCCTCTCAGGCACAAGGTCCCGAGTTCAATCCCTGGTACCAAAAAAAATGGGCATAGATAACTGCAGAAACTGCTACACACACACACACACACACACACACACACATCTTATTATAAAATAACTGAATTAAAATGAGATTTTTATGACTTGATATTAGACCTTAAGTCCAGGAAATATCTGAATGAGTCAGTATTAACCCTTTGGCTTTTGCCAATCTTCAAGAATTTGAAAATGGATGGATATTTGAACCTAGATTTTGGAGAAGGAAGGTAATCCTTGGAAGATGCCTCAACATGCCCCCTTGAATTTTAAGGGTATCATTCAACAAGTTTGACTATAGAATTGGGGAGACATGAATATCAAGAGTTTGGAAATTCTGCTGGCCCCTTTCTTTCCATAAGAGTTGGCTAAGGGACAGAACCCACAGCTTTTTGGTGCTAGGAGGTGAGAAAAGGGGAACATAGAGTAACGGCAGTGTTACAAAATCAACAGAAAGATGTAAGGGAATAAAGTTTCTGTGCACTATCTGGGTCTGGTTCCTCTCTCTATTCCAAGAGGGAAAAGCAGTCAGAAGTTCTGTTTTCTTGGGTGTGTGTGCATCTGCGTGTATGTGAGTGTGTGTGTGTGTGTGTGTGTGTGCATGCTCAAGGAATCCTCTTCAAAAGGTAACTAAAAATATGAATAAGGAAGGTGCTCAATTCCACAAGAAGATAAAGCAATCTTACAACAGGTTGTAGTATAGACATTTTCTTAAAGCATAAATAAGGGCAGCTAGGCATCTCATAACTAAAGTGCCTATGAATAGGTAACTAAGAAAGTCAACTGGCAGGAAATTAGGGGTGTGATGCCTGAAAACTAAGGGAGGATTTGGAGAAGCACATCCAGCCAGTCCTCCATTGCACTTCCCTTAGTCCTGCTATCATCAGTGCTGTGAGACAGTAAGGAAAGAGAGAAAGGGTAAGGGAGAGAACTTTCAACTGAACAGTGTTGAGAACAAAACAGCGACTGAGCCAGTTACATTCAAATTGGGCTAGAAAAGCTTGCTTAAATCTCAGGGGACTCAGAGCAAGTTTTAAACTGGAAGTAATTAGAGTATGTAGAAATAAAATATCTAAATTATCTGCCGAAAACCAAATAGAGTTTTATTTTGTGTACCTCTCAAATAAACCCCCAAATTTACATATCACACTATTGAATTATAAACTTTCATTTTCCAAACAAGAGCCCCAAATTTGTGCCAAAGTCATGTAAATTATTACAGCTAGGTCAAACTTAAGTGCATTCTACCTTAGAATCTTCATCAATACATGTTTCTAGTTTTCTCATGTGTAAAATTAGGAAGTTGCCTAGAATGTTCTAAATTTTCTTCCAATTCCATAATTTAATGACAAAGTAAAAGATTTCTTTCAGGTATATGCTTAGAATCATGTGCATAGTTAAAACATTTAAATAAAATAGGACTGGTTTTTCTCTGGGAAATGTAACTATCCCAAGATTTAAAACTGTCTGAGCACTTAATATTTCACTTCAAATTGTTTGTGAGATGAACAGCTTTCTGCTGCCATGACCTTTGACTATGATGCTTCTGTCTCATCACAGGCCTAGAAACAATGGAGCCAAGTGACAATGTGCCAAAACCTCAGAAACTGTGAGCAAAAATAAATCTTTCCTCCTTCAAATTGTAATCTTTAGGCATTTTGTCACAGAGCAAAGAGCTGACTAACACACTTACCAATCTTTGTTTGATTCACAGTAAATTCATAAATCAGACAAGATAAATGAACCCTCAACAATGAGACTCTCAAATAAAAGAATTAAACTATAGCATGTCATTAACCAGCTTCCACAATGAACAGAAAGTTAAAACAAGTTTTGCTCCTTACATATTATTTTCCTTCGATAATTTCAAGTTTCCCTCTAGAAAGATAAAAGATGTTTTTTTTTTATTTTACTTAATAAGACTTCCTAGAATAGTAGCATTTCCAGTATTAGCAAATTTGAAAACTCTATAAATCCCCAAAGCGGCTTCCCTTTAAGTCTTTAAAATCAAGAGATTCTAAATGTCTTTTGAATCTCACAGAATATGATTCCTGGTGATTTATAATAAATCTCAATGCAGCTAGTAAGTGTTAATGCATTTTGTTCGATAAGAATTTCTTAAGAATGCACAGCTATCATATTTTCTGATATATGATTCTGTTAACATCCACTATAGGGTTTGGAGGACTGGCAGGCATTGGTAATATCGTAAAGTGTTCTTGAAGCAATAGAAAAGCAGAAAAAAATCGTAATTTTCTATGGGGATAATTTCTGTGCCACACTGACACTTTTAAATGTTTTCAGTAGTGTTGATTTATTGGAAAGCTTAGAAAGGTAGTGCTTAGAACCAGTTTCCCCCATAAAATCTCAGTGACAGAGAATAACTTTTACACCTTTCAAACTGTCCATTGTGAAAGATTTTTTCATTACGATGAAGGTGTTTAGAGGTTTTTGATTTAATGTAGAATGATAACTCCCTTGAGTGTCAGACTTCTGGAAAGAACAAACAATGAAACGCACTCATCCCCAGAGTGAGCTCAATAATGGAATACGTTTGACTATCCATGGCAACAAAGTACTTCCCTGACTTGCTTGAGCTTTGTAATTCAAAATTGTGATTCTCTTAAATTAAAATTTATTTATAGATACATTGCTTTGACCTTGTATTTTCAAAACAAGAGAAGCTGAAGCTCTGTCTTATTCATCACTGTTATTTAAGTTAATTTGGGAAGTTTTCTCTTTTAATTACTGGAGTGAACAACCCCAAGGCCACCCCAGATGTTTAACAGTCAGTAAGATACTTTGAGGTAACCTTGAAGTGCTTGTCATGTTTTAAGAACATGAACATGGACAAGTAAAAACTGAGCACTAAGGATGCCAAGAGACCTTAGAGACACGTTTTAGTAATCTTTCCAGTTAAATTGAGAAATTACACAAACACAACTTAAAATAAGAGGGTTTCCTTTAAACCAACTTATAATTATTTTTCCACTACCCTAACAACATCCTCTTCTAAGAGAATCTTCCAGTCCTCTTGCCTCACCATCTGCTCCTAGAGCCCCTATTAAGTAGGAATTAAACCTGGGAAGAGTGGTCAACCATCTTTGTTTGTCCTGTATTAAGGGGCTTTCTAACTGCCAGACTTTCAGCACTAAAACCAGGAGGAAAAACCAAATAGGCTGGACATGCTACAGAAGTTCCATACCTTTAGTATGCCTCAGACTTTCTTGTAGGAATTGTTAAAACTTCTGGGTCCCAATTCCAGAATTTTTTATTAAGAGGATCTAAGTCCAATACTTTGCATTTCTAACAAATTCCCAGATGATGATAACACTGTTTGTCCAAGGTCACACTTTTAGAAGCCATGGATATATGCCAGCACTCTCCTGCCCATAAGAGTACACAGCTGATCCAAACCAATCTTATTAGAGCATCTCTCAAGGGAATTTTATACTGGAGCTAACAGTATTACATCAATCTCTTTGGTCATGCACAAGGGTCTACATTTGGCTTCAAATGCATGGAGGGAAGAGAATACTGGAGATTGTCTTGATAACTACTTCTAGTTCCTATTTTCAGTCCTTCAGTGAAGTTGAACTGTACTTTTAGCCTCTAGTTCCATGAGGTTCTCTCATTGCCTACTGAATAATTACTGCTGATTTCAGCTACTTTGAGTGGCCTGTGTTTCATGAGCCAACATAACTCTGTAGGGTCAAAGAGTTCCAAATATAATAAATGGAGAAAACAATCTAAGTTCAATAAAATACTTTATTAGTTTTGAGCAAATTTAGTTTCTTCTATAAATTTTTGAACTATCAGAGAAATTATTCTAATCATATTATGACAGAGCTTGAAACTTTGGAACATTTCTTATATGAATACCTCATTTTAAAAAGAAAAACTCTGAAGACAAGAATAAAACTTAAAAGGTTCATTAAGAATGTCCAAAGAGGAAATTTTATCACAAAGTCTAGGTCTGTTGAAATCTCACGAGATTTTAAAATTTTTAATAAATGATGTATTAGACAAAGTGGATTTGCAGTACCTGGAATTTTATAGGCAACTCCCACAATTAAAATTGAAAATGTTATGTGGATCAATGGAACAAAATAGAGGATGCAAAGTTTAGGATATAGAAACAACTCAAGACACATTTAGCTATTTAATCTTGGGCAAAGGGGACAAAAACATAAGCTGGAAGAAAGATGACCTTTTTAGAGAATGGTGCTGGGAAAACTGGCTATCCACATGCAGCAGATTGATGCTAGACCTGTATCTTTCACTGTGTACTACATTAAAATCCAAATGGAGGCCAGGGATATAGCTCAGTGGTTCCAACGCCTGCCTCACAAGCACAAGGTCCTGAGTTCGATCCCCAGTACCAAAAATAAAATCCAAATGGAACAAAGATTTACTTTTACATATTAAGGTATAAACACTTAACCTGCAGGAAAATAGTTAAAACTCTTGAAATTATAGGTGCAGGGAAGAACTTTATGAACAGAACTACAATTGCACAAGAAACAATAGCAAGAATCAACAAATGGAATTATATCAAATTAAAAAGCTTCTGAACAGCAAGGGAAATAATGAATAGAGTGAAGAGACAACCTACAGAATGAGAAAATGTTTTTGCCAGCTACCCCTCAGACAGAGGACAAATATCGAGAATATATAAAGAGCTCAAAAAATTAGACCTCCCCAAAATAAAAGACCCAATCAAAAATGAACAACTGAAATTCATGGACACTTCTCAGAAGAAATACAAATGGCCAATAAATAGACATTAAAATATTCTCCATCTTTTTAATAACTACAAAATTGGCATCTTGTTTGTAAATATACTTAAAGATAATTTTAAAGTATTCTCTAATAAAGCTTTTCTGGAACTTTACTTCAAAGAATTCATTGCATAGCAATGTATTCATCACTTTTCTAAACCTTTAGGCTTCATTTTAGTTATTTCTTTTAACTTAAGAACAACTGATCAGGGGCTCTGAATGACAAAACACGTTCTTGAAAGCCACTTTTAATTTTGCTTTTTTCAATTTCCTTTGATCCTGTATACTTCCAATTCCCTCAAACTACCTCATATATTGTGCTTGTTAGTCAATCCAAACCTATAAATTTCTGGATTTCTTTATTAAATAGCACTTAGTGATCTATTCCCTAAATACAGTATTTCCTTTTATAGCTTCCCTAGTTTACTCTCCTTTACATATTCAGTATCTTTGTAATATGCTTCTTCTTGAGTGTGACTACTGGCTAATCCTTTCAAACTACTCTGCCTACTTTAACTTCATGCGCTATACCCACCTGATTTAGTTGAGTGATTTTGAATCCTTATTCTTTCATCTAACTTAATGCCTACCATCCCTCATCCTCATTCCAAGCCATCTAAATACATAAAAAAAATGTTTCTTCTCTTTCAGATAAATATAATTTTCAAAAGTTCTTCACTTTCAATTCCTTCCTAATATTTTATATGTGACCCACACCCGACTCAGGATATCAAGACTCACAGAAAATAGTATACAAACACAATGCATGTTATCAGATGCACTTACAGTATAGAGAATGTTACACTACTTTGTCATTTAATCTATATTCTCTGCTTTAGCCCTCTGCTTCTCCCTTTTAGCAGTACTTATCAGCGAAATCTTCATCCAGTTTCATTACATCCTCGTTCGTATGTGTCTGTTATCTCCATGCTGCCAAATCAAGAGTAAAGGTTCTTTTTGTTTTATGATCCCTGTGGGCAAATGTCATTCTTGGCTGAACACATCTAGTGCCCATAAGGTTCTAATAGTCGAAGTGCTTAAAGCACCTGCCATCCATCAAGTTTTATGATGTGGTTACCATAGCTACCAAAGGCCCATGCATTCCTGATCACATGAGATCTCTTCTGACAGAGAGAGAGACAGAGAGAGAGAGAGATTTGGCAGGGAATTATTCACATGAATTCAGATCCAATTAAACAATTAAAATCAAGCAAGCAATAGTTCAAATCATAAGACAATAAACTCAGAACCACCAAGATAAGCTGCAGCCAAACCAAGGCCACACTGGCTTGAAGTAGGTGGACAGAAATGAGTCCATATCACTTCTCTTTTATGTTACATCATGTCAGCAGATGGCAAGGCATACAATTTTCAAGACTTCCTTGGAGATAGCCTTTGGGAAAAAGTACTGGAGTATATAACATTTAATCAAAAGTTACTGTGGAAGCCTTTTTCTTTTCCCAAAGAAAGTTTGCTTTTAAATAACAATACTAGAGTTGTATTTTATACCAAACCTTTCATCGAAGAAGCACATAATGCTCTATAAATGTATTAATCTTCACAACCTTCCTGTAAAGCACAGGGGTAGCAAACTCCCCAGACACGCATATTGAATTTTTAAAAAGCAGTTTAAGTTGAATCAATAGTCTATTCAGAAAGCAAGGTTAAAAAGGTAGGCCTTGCACAGTGTCTTAATAATCAAAGTCCACTAGGAATTTATTAGTCTGTGACAAAAGGAAAGGAAAGAAAAAATAAGCTTTTATACATTGCCTAGGTGGTTCATATTGAATGCTACCTTCCATATTTTTAGTAGTGTTGGGAGATAGAGGGTAGTTTTAATATTACTAACTTCAACATGTTTTTATTTCAGTTTGCAAATAGAAACTGAACATCACACAACCTGAAAATGATTCCCAATTAGAAAATCAGAATCAATGATTTCATTATGCCATTGTTTTAATAACAAATATTTTGTAAAAGTTAGTCTTGAACTATTAAAATATCAGACATTCCAATGCACTGATATACACTTTATATAGTTAAGCCATATATATATATATATATATATATATATATATATATATAGAATCATTACAGTGTTTATTCTGTCTCAGTAATTCCACTTCTGGGGATTATTTCTATCCTTATGAAAAATGCAAAATTCAAATAAAGATTTATGATATACTTTGCAGGATTAGATATAAGAAGTAAGGGCCAGGGATTTAACGCAGCGGTGCCATTGCCTGCCTCGCAAGCACGAGGTAAAAAAAAAAAAAAGATATAAGTAAATTGAAAATATTTAAAATACTTAACTAAATAGAAATAAAATATTATTTTTTGTTTTGTTTTGTTTTTCTTGGTACCGAGGATCGAACTCAGGACCTTGTGCTTGCAAGGCAGGCAGTGGAACCACTGAGCTAAATCCCGCCCTAGAAATAAAATATTATAAAGCAGTGTTTTGTTCATTTACCACTATTATACATCTATGTTCTAGTCACAAGCAACATGAAGACAAACAAGACACACTGTTGTCAGTATCCCTGTCTTACTGAACTACCGTCTGCTAGGTAGAGAAAAACATGTGAAACACATGATTGTAAATTCCCTGAGAAGGGGTGTGCATGGTAAGATGATGGAGACTCACATAGGAAAGAGTGCTCAAATTTACAGTGGGGAAAATGGATGTTGGGGAAATTCCCACAGGGTGGAACAGTAAGTCCTGAAATTTAAATGGTATTTGGCAAATGGATTGCAGATCATTACCACTAGTGAAAAAGAAGGTCAGAGTACTGGGAGCCAGTAGTACTCAGGCTAATAACATCATAAGACTAAATTGAGGCAGTAGCTTTGCAGAGGAGTAGAAGCCAAAAGAGTTTCTTTAGGACATGATGATTTATTGAAGAGAAAGGATGTGGTGGATGGAATGAAGAAGTAAAAAGGAGTCCTAAAATTCTGATTCTGGAACCAAAGTGGTGAAAGACAGAATCCAAGAAAAAGCAAAGCAGAGATGAAGGAAAACAGTGATATTTAGACCTAAACAGCTGGAATTGTTGAGCATCTAATTGATCTTGGAGAGTGGAAAGTTGCACCTGAGTTTGAAGTGAGTTTTAAGGACATGAAGGTTATGGTAGCCCCACTGGAAAGGATGAGAGTGTGAAATTTGAAAAAAGGACCAAGAACAGAGCTCTGGGTGTCACCAACACAAGGAGGGGTAGGCAGAAGAAGAATAGGCAGAGGAAGAATAGGCATCCAAAACAAAATGTTATATAAAATGTCATAATAAGAAACCAGTGCATTGGACAACCAGGCTGTCAAGTGCTGCCATATTCCAGAGCAGGCTGAATATACAGATGGAGGCAGAAGTCTGAATAGATTAGTTTTAAAGGTGAATGACAGATAGACTCCCAGATAATAAAGAAAAAGCAGTAATGGGAGTGGAGTATAGGATCAGAATATGTGTTTAAAACAAGGGAGAGGGGCGCACAGTGAGGATCGAGCCCGCGAGGGGTGCCTGTAGCACCACTCCAGCACACCCGCCCCGGCCTCTAGCCTCCTTGTTGCCCCTGTACCTGGATCCACACCCCAGAGGCACAGCGGGTCATAAAGGCCATTGTCCTGAGCTCCAGAAGATAGAGCAGAAGTGAACATTAGAAAGAGGGTCTCTCTCAGGCTCTGTGATAAAAATTGAAGCCCACTGGAAAAGTGAAGAGAATCTCTGCAAAAAAAGGTACACCACACCACCATAGTTAGTAAGGTGGAGGGATCAACACCTCCCATCAGAACCTGGACTATCTTAAGGGGAAGAGGAGCTGGAACCTGCAGTAGAACCTTTCAGAGTTCAACACTGCAGGAAGTCAGGGAGCTCAACTTGGGCCTTGCAGCCAGAAATCAGCCTGAATCTCAGGGGTCTGCTGCTGGCTTGCTGAGACTCATTGACTTAGATCTGCACACTGCTGCCCACATTGTCTATTGTGACAGCAGAGACATATGCTGAAGGAGTCCCCTCATTTTTACTTTTTATTTTCAAAATTATTTTTTTCTCTTTTTTTTAATTTTTAATTTTTAGTTGTTAATTTTTCTGTTCTTTTCAAAATTTTTTCTTTCTTCTTTCTCTTTCTTCTTTTCTTTCTCTCTTTCTCTCACTCTCCCACATTGTTCTTCATCTCCCTTTTTGTTCCTGTTCCTGCCCTTATTTGGATTTCTTCTTTCATTTTCTTTTCTTCTCTCTTTTTCCTTCTCCTGATTGTCAGTAGTTTCAAAGGAAAGTGAATACAGTTTCTAGCTTCTCTATTGTTGATAAGTTGTTCTTTTCTTGTCTCTTCTTTCATTCTGTCTTTTCCTCTTGTCTTCAACAATTTCCTAGCTTTTGCATGATCTTCCTGTGTCCTCTGGGCTCACTTCTAACTTTTCCCTATCCTTCTACCTATCTATCCCTCCCTCTTTAACTTCTTCTAAGTCCCCATCCTGAAGGGAAAAGTTTATATACTGAAGAGTTTGTTCACTATAAACATATTTTAGCCTGGTCCTCTATTTAGTTTTAATTCACACAGTTTAAGATGATAGATTAATAACTACCACAAATTGTCATTTTCTAAGCTGTACTTTATACTATTGTTATTGTTGATTGTATCACTTGGGCTAAGGGGTTGTGATTGATCTAATCAGTTATCCTTCTGGTATAATGAAAATGAGATTGCCCCCAGAGTCATTAGAGACTCAAAACCTTAAGACTAGCTATACCTGGAAGACACCTCTGAGAAGTAATCATTCCATTAGGGTTCTAAATACAAGCAACAGAGATACCACAATAAGCAATATCAAAGTATCAACCCAGAAACTAAACCAAGGACAGTTCCAACAACAAAAATAGAAATGAGAACACATTTAAACAATCCCAGATATCCCACTCACCAAAGGCAAATTCTGGGGAAAACAAGGTGGAAAATTCTGATAATCAACCACCTGGACACCCTGCACTGATAGCACAGGAAGGAACAAAACAGAAGAATGAGGCTCTAGAAAAATTCAAAACAGAACAAATTTCCCAGACAACTACAGAGATTGTGAGGAGGATGAAACACATGATTAGAGACTCTAGAACAGACACAGATAAAAAACAAAATAGATGAGTTCAGGACCATGATGTAAACCATGAATGCCCAGCAGAGGAAAAATGTAGACATCATGAACACCCAACATACAAAAGAAATAGAATACATGAAACAGATTCAAACACATATCCAGGACATTAAAAACTCTATTGAAAGTATACATAGCAGACTGAGTTGATCTGAAGACAGAATATCAGATAAAGAAGACAGGATAGCAGTCTGTGAACATTAAAAGAGACATGACTTAAAAATAGTGAGGAACCATGAGAAGTCAATCCAACAGCTACTAGATGATGCAAAGAAGAATAATATAAGACTGATAGGAGTCCATGAAAAAACAGGAGAAAATAAAAATGACATAAAAAACTTTTTGCAGAATTAATGACAGAAAACTTCCCAAACAGAGCAAAAGAATTTGACATACAGATGAGTGAGGTGTACAGAACTCCAAATAGCCATGATAAAAAAAAAACTACACCTAGACATATAATAATCAAGATCCCAGAAACCCAACAGAAGAACAAAATACTACAAGCAATTAGAGAAAAGAAACACATCACATGCAAAGGAAAGCCCATCAGAATCACAGCAGACTTTTCAACACAAACCCTCAAGTCAAGGAGAGCCTGGAGTGAGGTATCTCAAGCCCTAAAAGAAGACAACCTTCAACTTACACTGATGTATCCTGCAAAACTATCTTTCAAACTTGATGGGGAAATAAGATACTTCCATGTCAAAGAACCTGAGAAAATTCATGAATACCAAACCAGCATTCCAAACAATTCTAAAAAATATCCTAGAAAAAGACAATGAAGGTCACAACTGCATGAGGCCCAACAGAGCAAATTCATCAGACAAGACAAGAAATTAAAAGGAGAGGGAGAAAAAATAAAAAAGAGTCAACAACAGGAAAATAACATGACAATGAGAAGTCAATACATATCAGGTATAACCATCAATGTTAATGGCCTCAATTCACCAATCAAAAGAAACAGACTGGCAGAATGGATTAAGAAGCAAAATCCAGCAATATACAAGAAACACATACAACAATACAAGAAACACACCTAGGTCAAAAAGAAACTAATGGATTGAAAGTAAAAGGATGGAAAACAGTTTTTCATTCAACAGAAACCAGGAAAAAAGCAGGGGTAGCAGTCTTATTTACAGACAAAGTAAATTTCAAACCAAAACTAATTGAGAGAGACAAGGATGGTCACTACATCCTTGTGAAGGGAACAATCCAAGAGAAAGAGATGACAATCATAAATATATATTCATCAAATATGAATGCCCCCACCTATACAAAACAAATATTAAGGGACATGAAAAACCAAATAACCACTGATAGAATTGTAGTGGCGGACATCAATACCCCACTATCACAAATAGACAGATCATCTAGACAAAAAATCAACAATGAAATACTAGAATAGAATGGAGCTTTTGAACAAATGGACTTAATAGAGGTCTACAGAGTGTTCCACCCCATAAAATCAGAATACACATTCTTTTGGGCTGCACACGGGTCATTCTCTAAAATAGACCACATACTAGTTCATAGATCTTGTTTAAGTAAATGCAAAGAAATTGAAGTTATCCCGTGTATATTATCAGACCATAGTGCAATTAAACTGGAGATCAATAGCATAAGAAACCACAAGAAGTTCACAAACACATGGAAATTGAATAACTCTTTCCTGAACAAGCAGTGGGTCACAGAGGAAATTAAAGAAGAAATTAGATAGTTTCTGCAAGTAAATGATAATGCCAGTAAAACATACAGAAATCTATGAGACACAATGAAAGCAGTTCTACAAGGGAAATTCATAGCAGTGAATGCCCACACTAGGAAAAGAGAGCAAGCTCAAATAAACACCCCAATGCAGAACCTCAAGCTCCTAGAAAAAGAAGAGCATGACAAATCCAAAGCTCCTACAAGGGAGGAAATTATAAAGATTAGAGCAGAAGTCAATGCAATGGAGACCAAAAGAACTATCCATAAAGTCAACAAATCAAAGAGTTGGTTTTTTGAAAGAATACATAAAATTGATAAACTCTTAGCCAACCTTATCAAAAAGAGGAAAGAAAAGGCTCAAGTCCATGCAATTAGGAATGAAAAAGGTGAAGTCACAACACATCCAGCAGAAATCCAGAGGATTATCAGTACCTATTTTGAGAATCTGTACTCTAATAAAATGGAAAACACAGAAGAAATGGACAGATTTCTAGATACATATGAATTACCAAAGTTGAACAAAGAAGATATAAAACTTCTAAACACCACAATTACAATCAGTGAAATTTTAAACATAATTAAAAATTTACCAACAAAGAAAAGCCCAGATCCTCATGGCTTCACTGCTGAATTCTACAGGACATTTAGAGAAGAACTATTGCCACTACTCTAAACTTTTCCATGAAATTGAAAAGAAAGAAATACTTCCTAATTCATTCCTGGAAGGAGTGTTGCTTTGATTCCAAAACCAGGGAAAGACCCAACCAAAAAACAGAACAACAGGCCAATCTCCCTAATGAACATAGATGCAAAAATCCTCAATAAGATACTGGCAAACAGAACACAGAGGGTCATCAAGAAGAGCATGCACCCTGACCAAGTCGGATTTATCCCAGGGATGCAAGGATGGTTCAACATTTGTAAATCAATAAATGTAATACACTATATTAACAGAGTCAAGGACAAAAACCATAGGATCATCTCAATAGATGCAGAAAAAGCATTCAACAAAATTCAATACTGATTCATTATATTAAAAAAAAACCTACAGAAAATTGGAATAGAGGTCTTTATCTCAACTTTGTAAAGGCTACCTGTGAAAAACCAACAGCTAACATCATATTAAATGGTCAAAAACTGAAAACCTTCATGCTAAAATCAGGAACAAGACGAGCATGTCCACTATCACCACTCCTATTCAATATAGTTTTGGAAACATTAGCCACAACACTTAGACAAGAGAAAGAAATAAAAGGAAAAAAGATAAGAAAGGAAGAAGTTAAACTGTCATTATTTGTGGAAGATATGATACTCTACATTGAAGACCCAAAAAACTCCACCAAAAGACTTCTAGACTTAACTGACAGATACAGTAGAGTAGCTGGATACAAGGTCAGTACTCAAAAATCACTAGTTTTCTGGTACACAAATAACAGTCTCACTGAAACAGAAATTAGGGAAACAATCCCTTTCACAATAGCATCCAAAAAATGAAATATCTACAAATCGATCTAATGAAGGAAGCAAAAGACCTTTGCATTGAGAACAACAACACTCTCAAAAAAGAGATTGAAGAGGATATAAGAAAATGGAAAGACATCCCTTGTTCCTGGGTAGAAAGAATCAACACAGTGAAAATGACCGTACTTCCAAAGCTGCTATACAAATTTAATGCAATACTGATTGAAATCCCAACAGCATATTTCACTGATCTAGAGAAAATAATCCAAAAATTCATTTGGAACCAGAAGAGACCTAGAATAGCAAAAGCAATTCTAGGCAAAAGGGACATGGCAGGGGGTATCACAATCGCCAACTTGAAATTATACTATAAAGCCACTGTGATAAAAACAGCATGGTGCTCACAAAGAAACAGACCCGAGGATTAGTGGAATAGACTAGAAGATACAGAAGCAGTTCCAGACATTATCAGCTACCTCATCTTTGAAAAAGGAGCCAACCATCCTCATTGGAGGAAAGATAGCCTATTTTATAAATGATGTTGGAAAAATTGGATTTCAACTTGCCAAAGATTAAAACTAGACCCCTATCTTTCACCATGCACTAAACTAAAGTGGATTGAAGATCTAAATATTAAAACATAAACATTAAACTTGCTGGAAGATAAGTTAGATAGAACTCTTGAAGACATTGGCATAGGAAATAACTTTATGAACAAACCCTCAGTAACACGGGAACTAACACAAAGAATCAACAACTGGGATCTTATCTTATTAAAAAGCTTCTGCACTGCGAGAGCAACCTACAACAGAGCTAAGAGACAACCTGCAATGTGGGAAAAAAAATTTTGCCAGCTGTTCCTCAGTCAAAGGTCTACTAACTAGAATACATAAGGAAGAGAAAAAAATCAAACCCCCAAAATATAAAAACCCAATCAAACATGGGCATCTGAAATGAACAGACATTTCTCAGACAAAGAAGTAAAAACAGCAAATAAACATATGAAAAACTGTTCAACATCACTGGTCATTCGAGAGATGTAGATGAAAACAACACTGATATTCCACCTCACCCCAGAAAGAAAGGCTGCTATGAAGAAATCAACCAATAACAAGTGCTGGTGTGCTTGTGGGGAGAAAGAAACCCTTCTCCATTGTTAGTGGGAGTGCAGACTGGTGCAACCACTGTGGAAATCAATATGGGGATACCTCAAACAAGTAGGATTAGAAGTCCCATTTGATCCAGCTATTCCTCTGCTGGGTGTCTTCCAAAAAGCACTAAAAAAATCATACCACAGTGATATATGCTCACCCATGATTATAGTGGCACAATTTGTAATAGCTAAAACTTTGAAGCAGCCCAAATGCCCATCAACTTGAGATTGGATAAAGACGATGTGGTTTTTCTATAAAATGGAGTACTACTCAGCCATCAAGATCAAGAAACTAGAGACATTGATGTCTAAATGGATTCACATTGAGGCCATACTCTTAAGTGAAATAAATAGGACACACGTGTAAATATCGAATGGTTTCTCTGATGTGAAAAACTAAAAGTGCAAATAAGAATCAAAATGTATAATTGATATTGTGAAATAGGAAGAAAATATCTAAAGGAATAGGGGAAGTGGGAGGGGAAGAGGAAAGGAAATAAGGGAAAAGAAAAAATATGAGAAAAGGAAAAACATGGAAGCAAAGTCTTTGTAAATAGGGAAAGGTGGAGGGGGTGAAGGGAGGGCAGGGGAATGGGGAAAAAATAAGAACCAAGATGCATCATGTAAAGGTACAAGATCCCAATGATGACTGTAACTGTATTGTATACCTAAAATGCACCAATAAACTTAATGAAAAATATTTTTAAAAAAATAAAATAAAACAAGAGAAACAGCATACTGTCAAAAAACAGACTGAGATGATTGAGAGAAAAAGATTAAAATTATAGTTCTAAAATTATGGAGACTTTTCAAAGCTTTCCAAAAAAGTCATGTATTTGTAGGGACAAAAAAAATTAAGTGACACTTTTAAAAGTTTTAAATAAAATTATAAGATACTTAACATCTCCTAAATGAAAAGTGAAAGAATGTATACTATTGAAGGTGTACTATGTCAACTTTGTAAACCAAAACTATTTGCTAAAAGAAAGGTTGAAGGGAAATATACAAAAAGGTTAATGATGAGTGATTTTGAAGAATGGAATTTGTTTGATCAAATTTTCCAGAATAAGAGTAAACTAATTTTATTGGAATTTTTAAATGTTTTTTTAAAGAAAGAAGTAGAAAGGAAAGAAGAAAGATGGAATGAGAAAATAGTGAAAGATGGAGAGGAAGAGAAGTTTCAATTATTTACAAGGTATGATGAAAACTATAGTGAATAAATTTTGAAAAATGTATTATAGTAAAAGATACATTTCCATTAATCCCCCTCAGAATACTTCCCCTCACTTTGAACACATTTATCCCACCATTCTTGCCACTTTCTGAAGCACTTCTGGAAGTCCTCTTTTGTGAGTCTTTAGCTATGGTGTCATAGCTTTCTTGATGTCTTGAATAGATTCAAAACATTTGCTTTTCAAGTTAATTAACTTTGGGAAAGAGCCAGATGTCACATGGTGCCAGATCCGGTGAATGAGGTAACTGAGGACATATCTTAATGTTTTTATAGTCCTGCTTTTCTATTAGATGGCTCGAGGTAGCAGCGTTGACATATTTTTAATTACTCCCCCTCAAAAAAATCATAAAACGGGACTTTTAAAACTGTCTCAGAAAGTGGCACACATGATAAAATAAGGGTGTTCAAAGCAAAGGGAATATTTTCAAGGGGGTTGAGGGCAATAAATCTTTTACTGTAATAAATTTTTAAAATTAAATATTCCTTGTATATTTTGATCACATTTCATATAATAAAACTTGAAATCATGGATCATATAAGCACAACACATAAAGCTATGCATGGGACCAGATGACAGCAAATTATAACACTTAAGAAATCATCTGTTTGATTGCATTTTGTATATAATGAGTTTTATTTATTATTGAACTCTTAAATTACAAAAAGATTGTTTTTTAAGGTCTAAAAGATTGTTGCATCATCACAAGTTATATATTCACTACCTCAGAAATGCCTATTTATTCAGGCTGATGTTATACAGTGTGAATGAAAAACATTTCACTGTGGGAAAGAAAAATCAAAACTTCCATTGTTGGAAAAGAAAATTTGGATGGTGTGGCATTTGCAGGCTAAATATGCTATTGATTATGAACTTTATCTGAAATAAATGTAATATTCATGAATAAAATAAATAATAAAAACTATGTTGAATTTGGCATTTGTTCTACTCAGGGACTTTTTTGAAATCTGCCAATACATTTATAGAGTTGATATTTTGTAAACCAAGAAAATTAGAAATCATTGATCTAGCCATATCATTACATATTGATCAGCATGTTCCATGCCAGAGGTTTCTCTTTTTTTCTTTTTTATAAATTCATTGACAGAAACAAGGCCACACCAAGTAGTCAATTCCCCAAAAGGCTTCACTGCGGAGCTGTAAATAGAGAAAGCATCCCGAGAAAAATGTAGCCAAAACGAAGCTTCCTTATATGTGGGTTCAGCCAACTGCAGTTCTGTTGCCTTACAGGGTTATAGAAATATATTTCATTTTTATTATTTACCACTGCAGCACAATGGAAACTTGGAGCTGCAATCAACATCATTTGGTTTTCCTTGAGCACATTTAAAATTGGGATGGAAATATCACGCTCAATTTAATATTTCACTATTTATTTGGACTGTTATCTTTTTTCCTTTAAGGAAGAAAAAAAAGAAAAGTTATATATTCAAATAATTGCAGCAATATCTTTAAAAAATGAAATCACTGAAACAAAGCTGTTCATTATCCTGTTCAGTGTTTTAAGTTTATGCAGCTTTCTTGAAATATAGGCACATGCTTTTTTCTTACTACACTTGCATATACTTTTCTAATCAACACGACCACATAGTCAGTCCTAGGTGGGAAAAATACTGAAAAAATATACATAGGTTACTCTATGACTGCTACAGAGAATAGCTAAAGTTGAAACTGAATTACTTAAAATGTATTTTGTTTAAAACAAGCCTAGGAAACATTTGTTTACAACCAGAATACTATTTAAACTTATCTTACTATTTAAAGAAATCTTCCACAAAAATGCCCTAATCTACCATTTATAAATGTTACAATAAAAACTGATCAGAAATTTATTTTACAATAAAAACTGATCAGAAATTCTCCATGGTGACCATATCTGACCATACCTCCATATCTGACCTTCTTCATATTGACTTTAAAAATATAAGAAAATCATGTTCCTGGGACCTGAACAGGATTTTAGCACACAGTTTAAGAGCCTATGACTAAATGAATAATAAAATCTGTTTCTGTCTCCAGTACCTTTAATATAACAGGTAGTTTCTCTAAGCAATCAATAAGGCACATAAATCCTTTCCACCTGAGAGCCAGAAGTTTTCCCACATCCTACAAGTGAAAAGAAATATACATCTTAATAATTATATTGACGGTTACTCTCCAAAAATTAATATAATAAGTTTGTACTATAGAAAACAATTCTAGATTTGGTTATTTGGAACACATATTGGAGGTAAGAGAGAAGAAAAAGTTAATTTAAATAAATGAACAAGCAAGTGATTGTTTTTTCTTACTTATATAAATGTCTAGTACTGCAGTCAACTAAAAAAATTTTTTTAGAATATCTGAGTTAGACATTCCCCTAAACATATTTTCCTGGCATTGATTTTCTTAGAGAACCAAAGTCAATGTTAAATTTTTCCTTTTAAAGAAATATTTTTATTTATATATTTCTGATTATTGAGCATCAGGCATATTTAGATAATGAAAGAATACCTTCTCTGTCTTCCTCTTTATGATATCTTCAAAACTAGCATTCTAAGTAGATCTCTACCTGTGATAGGCTCATGCTCTATTGTCCTTAAATGCTACATCAATGTCTACTTAATATAACATTTTTGTGTGATTTTCCTCTCATATCAACTTTTTCAACTTCACC
Organism: Heterocephalus glaber; assembly: GCF_053883595.1. Taxonomy (NCBI): domain Eukaryota; kingdom Metazoa; phylum Chordata; class Mammalia; order Rodentia; family Bathyergidae; genus Heterocephalus; species Heterocephalus glaber. The sequence continues at coordinate 38,711,577 of NW_028258324.1, read as the reverse complement.
CTCCATTTAAAAACAAACTAAGGTAGCTGAGGGTGTAGCTCAGGGGTACAGAATTTACCTAACATGCGCCAACCAGGCACTGGATTCAATCTGCAGCACCACAAATAAAACAAAAATAAGATAAAAAAATAAACTAAGTTTACTTTCCTTGTATAAACTTTTTCTCAATAACTCAAAGCAACATTAATTCTCATTTCTTCTGACCTCTTTCAGCAATTGTCTATGTGCCATATATATTGGGCAATATACTATACAACCTTATGCTCTTCAAATTGAAACATGTGAAAATAAGATTATACATTTGTTGAAAGCAGAGTTTCTTGTTTACCTCTTTTACAAATTGAAGCAATACAAAATAAATGATTATAATTTATTATAAAATAAAATTTGCCTTCTTGTTTATATAAAAGAAACATGCACATTGTAAGAAACTCAAGAAACCTAAAGTATAAGAAAATATCTTGTAATCTTATCACACTAAATGAACAATTTTTTTTTAAAGTTCATCTTTTCAAATTTTTTCTATATTCATATTTATGTGTCAATATTATACTTTCTTCTTTATAAATTATTTTTCTCAATCATAATTCATGGACAAGAACCCAGATCCATGTTATAACAATATTTCATCATGCTGATACTATAGGTTATTTAATCCCTTTCCAGTGGATCAGTGGGTGTTTCCTATTTTAAAAAACAAAAATGAAATTATTATGGAACTTTTACTCATATGTTCAAATTTTTCCTTAGAATAAATTCCTAAAGGTAAGCATTAGAATGGAGTATTTAAATGCCAGTACCATCATTGGTGCACAGTAAGAGCTCAGTAAAGGGTAGATAGAGACATACAGCTGAAATAAATAAATTGTAGTATTTAACTTGTTTTCAAGGGTCATTCATAAAATTCAACCAATTCATAAACACTCTCAGTGTATAAAGACTATTACCTCATGATTCTGTGTACCTTTTTAATACTTGATAATTGTGATATATTAGAATTGCTCACCAATACAGTATTTCCAATTCTCCTTTCCTTGAAGTTAACTGTAGCCAGATGACTTGTTTTGGTCAGTAGTGAATAGAAGTGATCTTTGTCATTCCATAGAGAAGCCTTTAAAAACTGGTGTTCAACTCTACCCAGGCATTCCTCACCCCTTTCAACCCTGTCCTAGGAAGACATATCTTCCATATGACGCTTCTCCAAGACGCTGAGTTCATTAAGTTGCAGTTTAGAGAACTGTTGCTCTGAAGAGTTCTCCAGATCTCCAGACAGCTAATCTAAGTAAATATTTTTGTTATGCTAAGCCTCTAAAATTCAGTTTGTCAGTTGCCTCTGCATAATCTAGTCTATCCTAACTGATAGAACTGTTTAGAAAGTGAAAAACACTCACCGTCTGAATGCTTTAGTTACTAATAATGTTACACATTTTTATGTGGTATTAAATGGGAGAGGTAACTGTGTAAATATGTTTTCTAGGAAAGTATTTGATTTGCAGCCATTAACTTTTTGCAGTTTTATATTAACCCATCTCTAACCACATCCTACACCGTCTGGAATTCTGTGACTTGAGAACAGGTTCAGTTTCAGGGATCTCTGAGGCATCTGTGAGTTTGCCTGAAAATTAAATGGTGCATTTGTACCTTGAGATATGGTTCAAAGTATGTATGTATGTATGTGTATATATATATATATCACATTACTATGCTTCCCTCTTATGTATTATCCACAGGCTTAGCATCTTGCATATTACCCTATGAGCACTCAAAAGTAGTTCAATTGTGATTTTCAAAAGTTGAAAATCAAGAGACCTTAAAGGTGCTTACATTTAATTAACTTATTTCACAAGTGAGAACACTGAAATACAGTACTAATGGTGGAAATAACATGACCCTTATAAGAAAGGAGCCATCCATTGCGAATCTTCCATAGCACTGCAAAGGAAAAACTTCAAAACCAGTCTCCGAGGATAGTAGAAGAAAATTATTTAATGAGCTCAAAAATGCTATCTTTGTTAGAGCAGCTTGAATACTTACACACTATTGGATAACGTACTGTTTCTTGAAATGAAAACTAGAATAAAGAACTCAAACTTTTGTTCTCCTACCAGTTCCATGTGACTGCAGAGTTACTGGGAAGACTACATAGAATCATCTTATTTGAGAAGAGATGATGAGTCACAAATAGCAAGAGTTAGGCTAATTACAAGTATTTCCTCCAAGGTAATTTTTGTTACCATACCTACTGATAAAATCCACCAGCTTCAGGCACATTTTATGAGACTGCTTCTCTTTTAGGTGTGACAGACTGAATCTTTGAACATCATCATTAAAATCAATGGCAGCCCTAACAGAGTCAGAAGTGTGGAATTGGATGCACTGGCTCTGAAACTGCTGATGTTCATTTAAACCCACTGTTCATTTTTCAAGCAAAAAGATTTATCCCAACTGACAGAGTAATCCAAAGAATCTTTCTAGACCAGACTATTCAGCCCTGAGCCAAAAATTACAAAAAGCTGGTAACTGCACATTAAATTATATTTCCCTGCACTTATCAACTCCTTTCTATGTGCAAATCACTAGTTATAACCATGTTGGATATAGGACTTCATTACTAAGAAATAACCCTGATGAGCCCTGAATACACAGACCCCCCACCAAGGGAGAAAGCACCTCTCAGTTAAACAGAGAAAACATAACCACATGCAAGCCACTTTCCTTTCTCATCTTATTTGGGGATCACCAAACTAGTTTATCCAAGAGGTAGGTGGAGTGTGTACTTTAGGCCCATTGAGACAGAAAGAAAGTAAAAATATCTAGAAATAATTTTTAAATTAATTTTTATCATTTTTAAAGTGGCATTTTAAAATTTAGGGAGTTTTAAGTGAGTAGTTTGGGAAATTATACAGCATTTTCAGAATTTAAGTCCTCTAAAGGAGAGTTTCTCAAATGATAAAGGATAAAGGAACTTTTTAAAATCCATCACACATTGGTATAACTAAATTTCAATAAAAATTAGTTACTGAAAAATTAATTAAAAATAGAGACATATAAAGTACTAGCCCCATTTTTTCATTATTAGATTCAAGAGACATAAAATAACCCAGTCAACTGCTATGAAGCTTTAACATTCACTCCTGTTACATACAGTGTTTGTCTGCAGATCACACTTTGGAGTGGAGGGGCAACTCTAAAGGACTTAGCTAGATTATTGTCCAGAATAACTATAGTAGGGGTTATTTGGGTTTAGGGATTTTTTTTCCTCTTCATTTTCTTTAATATTTTAACAGTCTGATTTTACTATCAATGTTTCAAATCCCAAACCATTAACTTTAGTTCTATTTTTCCCAGAATATATTCAAATAGCAAAGTACATTTGCTAAACATTCTTAGTGCTTCATTTATCTAGTAATTCCTTCATTCAACAGTTTACTGAACACAACTCTGTGCCAGGCACTGCTGGGACATAGTAACAAATGACACACTCATTTTCCCCATCTAATTAAGCCAATTGACAACACCTCACTACAGTAGTGCCTTCTGGGAGACCACCCTATTGATTATGCCCAAAGCAGGCTGTAAGCAGTGCAGGCTGTAAAGAGTTAGCCCCTCAAATGGCTCATTTTAAGAAGCGAGTCTGACTGAAGCCTATGTGACTCACAGAAGCATTGCAGTGGTGCACAAGTTAGCACAACCTCTCCACCAACTGCCACAGCAGAGGCCAGAGAGATGGCTTGTGAAGCTGTGGGCCTCAATGAGAGATAACACAGTAGCCAAGGTCAGGGTAACTCATACCCAAATTCTGTTCCCACAATTAAAACTTTCTTGATTAGAAGGACAAGGGTATATGCTAACTATAACCCTATAGTTTGTCTGTTCTGTTCCTAATTCAAGAACGTTTTGTCTTTTCTTTTACAAGCCTTGCCTGCATCAGTAACCTGTCTACAGCAACTGCAGTCCCCTCACTTAGCCCCTGTACCCCAATCTGACTATGATGTCATCAATAAATATCAGTGGCTTAGACTGGCCAGGGTCTTTTGCTGGTTGCTCAGCACTGGCCATCCTGACTCCCCGTTTCTCTCTTGAATTCTGTCCTTGAGTTTTTCTTTAAACCTTGTACCATAATACTGAGCAGGAGATTGGAACCAATTTCAGGGGGCTCTGATAGTGCGTCATCCATGGTTTGACTTTCCACAGATTCAGTTACCCTGGATCAATCTGGACCCCAAAACAGTAAGTGGAAAATGCCAGACATAAATAATCCATACGTTTTAAATAACTTTTTTTTTTTTTTTTTTGGTACCGGGGATCAAACTCGGGTCTTTGCGCTTGCGTAGCAGGCGGCGAAACCACTGAGCTAAATCCCCGGCCCCAAGTTTTAAATAACTTTTAATGCAATTTATTGTGATAACTCTTCTATTTTATTATGTTATTGCTGTTTATCTTTTACCATGCCTAATTTGCAGATTAAAATTAATCATAAGTATAAACATACAGAAGAAAATGGTATATACAGGGTTCAGTACTGTCCACAATTTTAAGCAGTCAAAGAATATCTTGTAACATATCTGCTGCAGATATGGCGGAAATAACATACTTTCTCACTTATTTCCAGGAATTTTATTTCCCAGGAATTTTAGAACCCAGGATTAACACATATAAAAGTAATTGCAGGGCCAGGGATTTAGCTCAGTGATTCCAGCACCTGCCTCGCAAGCGCAAGGTCCTGAGTTCAATCCCCGGTACCAAAAAATAAAAAATAAAATAAAATAAATAAAAGTAATTGCAGTTGTCTCTTCCTCCTTTTATCTTCCTCTTTCAAGAAAATGATTCAATATTCTTTGCAGAATTAAGTACAATTTGAGATATAATCTAGAACATGTGTTTGAAGAATATTTTACCATAGACTTCAACAATGTACTAGGTGAAACTCCAGAAATTAAATTCTAAAAACACAGGATGCAAAGGTTTCTAAACACACTATTATTTTAAAGTCTAATTTTGTTAAAGAAGAACCAAATAAAATACTAAAATTAGCTTGTTTTTAACTCTAATATGATTTAATGTCTCAAATACAAGCACTAATAATCCGACTTTTTCCTACTTAATTGACACAGGAAGAAAATGGGAAAGAAAAAGCTAAACTGTACCCCTACACAACCATGTCATTGTTCTAGGTAATTTAATTTTAATCATAAATTTACCTTTTACATAATAATTTCAATAACTTCTTTTTCCTTTAAACTTTTTAAAGATAGCTATAGCCTCCACTAAAATAGTTACCCTGGCTTCTTTTACCCCATGTATAAACTAAAGCATAACTAACACCTATATCAACAGATAACACATTATTCCCAGAAACAATAACCTCATTAATGCCTCATTCATACTTTTCATTACTTCAGTTAATTTAGAACAAAGTTACAAATATTTTTCTTAATTGAAGCTGTTTATACATCACACATATTTTACCAAATTTAGTCACAGGTAGTCTAATGAGATGCATGGAGTTCATAAGAAATTAAACATAATGTCCAAGGCAAATGTGCAACTTCTTTCTAGATTCAGTGAGTCAGAGGGGCTTTTTTTTTTTAATAAATTTGAGCAGCAAATACATTAAAATGTTCATGCTTCTAGATCTGGAATTTCAGAATGTCTGCTACAAATAGCCCTAGAAAAATTTATTCCAACTGCACAGGAAAAATAGTAACTTTATATTTTCTTTTTTTTCACACTGACACTTAGGACTATATCTCCTAGACATCTCTAAACTTATTCCACATTGCCACAATATACACACCTGTCAAAATACACACACCTCAGTTTTTCCATTTTAAATTAAAACTTAAAAGATAGATGAGATCACAAAATTCTCACTTTTGTGTTACCTTTCTGGCATAGTAGTTCCATTTTTAATTTCCTTCCCATCTAGTATAACCATACCATATACTTCCCCCTGCTTTCCCACATGCAGTTAATCTACATCATCTTTTATTTACTGCTTTTTGTTAATTAAACTTTGCTCGGCATATTTTGTTGAGAAAGCTTGACTTAGCTCAGATCAAAATTAAAATTCAAGATTTAGTGTCACTTTCATTGAATCAAACTCTGTCTAATAATATCAATGGATGATATTTATTGGACATAAACTTGATGCATCAAAATTTTAAAATATTTTTAGTAGCTCTGTATTCCTAGAATAAAATAATGTCATCAGGGATAATTGCAATTGCTCAAATATGACAGATATTCTCTCAAGACAGTTTTCTTGTATAGGGATCACTGCCTGTGTTTTATAAGTCAGAGCTATTTTGTCCTTATTGTTACCTGTAACGTCTTAGCCTTGTACTTCCTTATTTCCCTCCATGTGTTAGAAGACATACTTTTTATTATATACCTTATTAATTTTAGGAAGAGGAAAATATGTTAAACATTGCTTCAGGATAAAACTAGAGTCACAGAAGATGATTTCAACTGTTTATATTCTGGTAGTGTCAGCCAGGTCTTACCCACTCCCATCAGCCTATTCAATGGAGAGTTTTAATTTTGTCAAACTATTAGAGAGTTTACAAAATGTCTAGGGCACTTATTTTCCCTTCTCTCCACTAGAAATTTACACCCAAATAAGTTGTCTTAGAGGTACCCCCATGTTGTTGGAAATTGCACTGATCTCTCCATATGCACATTGCCTGCTTAAAAAAAAACAAATAAATAAATTCAATACCCCTGCAAAGTCTAACATAAACTTTGAAAACAGTTACGTTTTGTATTTTTCATATGAGCTCAAACAAATACATTACTTTATCCATAATAAAAATAAATATATGTGAATATTCAACATAATAAAAGAAAATATCAGGGCTATGAGGGATCAAAGATCTTTCCATCATTAGATAGTATCTTCTCTCTTGCAATAATATGACTTATCATGATTTTCAAATTTAAGAGAACATTTGTTCATCTCTGAACATTTTTCAGAAAAAAATGGTATATTTTCTCCCATTCTTAATTTTACATATAAAAACACAAATCTTTGCAAGAAATAAAAAGCACAAATCTGGAATGTCACAATGTTTACCCAGCCAGTCTCGCCACTGAATCTCTGGGCTTCTTTTCTTAGTCTTTTTCTCTACCCCACAATCCCCAGGGCACTTACCACAGTTGCCATTCTACCCACATGAAGGTGCTCATTAAAGCAACGTACATATGGTCCACCAGGACCCACAAAAGACTTCCTATTCTTTAAAGTGAGAATTATGTTGCAGAGCCTTAGAAATATATTCAAGAGCCTAGAATTACTTTCTAAGCTTCACCGGTGTGATCACAGACTGAGAAAATACCAATTTCCCCCAGGCCAAATCTTAATCCTCTTCCCGAGGAAATCTTATTCATTTTTATGTCAATCTTTAAATTGTCAACTCTAAAATTTACCACTCTCATATCCAAATATGCAGCCCAGTAGTCATTCAGATGTGAAAATTAACCATGATGCAAATAAACAATTAAGAAGTCAATAAAACTAAGAATGAAAATATAAAATTAAGCCAAATATTATTAAATTAATGATATGCTTCTTTTGGTCTTTGGTGCTCACTGATATTTCATGAACAACCTGAATATTAAAATAAGGTTATAATGTACATGAAGGCATTTTATAAATTGTAAAAGCACCATTCAGGACCTTGGGAGTACCTGACCCTTGAACTAATATAGTTATAGTTTACAAAGGAAGGGAAAAAATGAAACTAATAGATTCCCTTTATCTTTTACATACAACAGAAACTGAAATGAAGCACTCACTCAAAGTCATCATAGAGCTTCGGTTTTAAGGTAGTCTCACTTTTTGTAGGAAGATAGGAAGATTGTAGGTATCATTTGTTAATCCTAGTTTGAGAAAAATGAAGAACCTGAAGCAGACCCAGGCTTTAGCCTAAAATATCTGTCATATAAGAAAGTCAATATTAATTTTACCAACTAAGTTTTACATTAATTTCAAGGTCAAATGTAATAGATTACAAATAGAATCCACAAAGTTCAAATGTCACGCAGATGGAAAAAGTTTTGCTAACAGAGATTTAACCAGGGAACAACTTTTTTTCTAGAGAATACTTACATATTTTTAAACATTGCAAAGACATTGGTTACAGGATATTCAATGATGCTTTTTATACCTTGAAGAAACCAAAGTGTATCTTGCTAATGAAGGATATACAGTTTTGCAAAGTGAATCTTAGAGACTGTGCTACTATAAGAAAAATAACAGTAGATTGACTTGAAGGAGGAAAGATGTATTTTGCCTTGCAGTTTCAGAGGTACTGGTCTGTGGTTACTTAACTCCATTGCTTCTGGGCCTATGGTGAGGCAGAACATTATAGCAGGGACCAGGTAGTGGAACAATGTGGCTCACCTTGTGTCAGGCAGGAGGCAAAAAGAGAGTGAGATGAAGGGGCCAGGGTACCAATATAACCTTCAAGGGCACACCCCCAGTAAGCTACTTCCTCCAACTAGTCCCCACCTCCTAAGGTTTCTACCACCACCCAATAGTGTCATTTGCTTAGAACCACACCTTGAACACATGAACTTTTGTGGAATTCTACATCCAAACTGTAAGACTAAGGTTTTTTGTACATCAAGAAAGTATAGTGGAGCCACTTTATTTTATTTTATTTTTTTTTAGTTCTTTTTTTGGTACATTTTAGGCATACAATTTGGTTCCAATTATCATTGGGTGTTTATACCTGTACATGACATATCTTGGTTCTTTTTTTTCCCACCATATACAACCAATGCACTTTATTTTCCAACCATGATATCACAATGATTTGTGGTACATCAAAGGACCCAACTGGTTACACAAAATGTTAGAAGTCACATATGGATTTATGAACCATTCATTGTTCAACTATGATTTTGTTATGTGTGCTTGGCTCTTTCAGGGTTGTCAGATAAAAAGCAAAAGTAAGCAGACCCTGCTGAGCATAATCTCATTTTATTTCACTGGAATTCTTACAAAGACTAGCCCTATTTGCTATTTCTAGTTATGAAGTAGGGCCTGCACTAATTCTATTATTTTCTCTATCCTAATAAAACTGTGTGCACAATGATTTTTTTTCTCTTTTGAAAAGCAATTTACCTTTAAACTTTCCTTTTTAAATTAAACTAACACCTTGGAAATCTATGTAAAACTACATACATGATAAATGGCAGTCAAACCATAACGCCATTTGTATGTCTACCGTACTTCTACCACTGGGACCTCACTCAGAAGTTCCCAGTTTATCTTCACTAATTAGCCAAATGCCAATGCTCCAATAGCCCACCTGAGCAAGAAAAGTGTTAACAAGGAAGTTAACACAACAAGAGAAAAGCTAGGGTAACCAGATCTTGAATGACTGAGACATCCAGTGCTGCTGCTGCTGCTTCTCGAAAATGCTGAAATCTGTAATACTGTGCCTTCACCTTGCCAAAAAATTAGCAGATTTATGAATCTTAATAATATGAAGGTGGATGGAGATGCTAAGTAACAGAATCGTTGCCCAGTTTGCTATCTCTCAGCTGTCATATCCATAAAAGAATGCGGAACCTTCAGTAGATGTTGTAGAAAATAGATCAGCTGACCTCCCATTCATGTATTTAAGATCCTTGTGTGGATTCATTTGATGACAACATGAATTTTAGAATTTCACACAGTTGAATAAAGATCCTGTCTCTGATCCTCAAATAAATGTCTTTAGTATAATTCTAGTTTTGTGTGTTATTATGAAGATTAAATAAAGTAAAGCATCTAAAATCACTTGCTACATGGTAAATGTCTAATCATAACTTTTATTTCCAAGGTACAAAAGACCCAGCTAACTACTAGGCATGAGTGTAGATCACCAGGAAAGTGCAGCAGGACAAATGAGCCTTACAGATTAACTTGGCTTGCCCCATCTGCAAGAACACTCAACAGAACAGTGTAGAAAACTTAACTGAAAGAAAACAAAATCAACCAATTACGCTTTTCCAAAATAGGGCTTTCTTGGTCATAGTGCTATATGACTATATATAGTGAACAATTCAGAAAAAGCCCCACAGCATACCCAGTATCTCTCAAAAGCTCACAAAGCTTATTTTTTCATCAGTTTCCATTTTGGTAGCTGTCAGAATGTCTCATAGCCCTGGTAAACTGATACTACCAACCTCTGGGTTTATGGGAAGAGAGCTACAAGGTCTCTGCAGCTGGCCCTAGAGTTTCCCATTACCTGTCACCCCAGAGCCACTGATTGCTTCCAGACACATAGAGATGAAAGCTATGGCATCCTTTCTTGGCCACCTGACATTTCAGCTGTCCTTAGTAATTCCCAAGGGCTCTTCTACCTCCTCCAGGCAGACCTGAAAACACATTGGAACAAATTCTAACACTCATGCTGCCTTTCCTACCTGTTCACCCCATAACTACCACCAGAAGCATAGGTGTATGGCTGGTGTCAACAGCACACACAGCCAGGCCTACTCCAGACCCTTAATCAGAGTTTGTTGAATGAATGAGTATCACCTATGATCATTGGCACAAGCTCCAACCAGTTGTGAATCATGGCCGGGCCCTTTGCTTTCTTGGATTTCTGTCAAAAGGAGACTCTAATCCAATTAGAGAATCAATATTCAGAAAATACCAGAGCTGTTTTAGCCATGCTTTTTTGTTCAAGGTTATTATTCTGTGGCATTTTAATGCCTTCATATGACATAAAAGCAATAGTAATGAAATAAAGCAACCTGGAATTAATGAATAGATTGATGTGACATAAGACAAAATACACAAAGAGGCTCAGAAAATAGCATGAAATTAATTTGAAAATTTAATGCTTTTCTAATTTTTCAAAGGGGACAAAAATACCTTTAGAAAGAATAAATAAATGTTATATAATGTTGAAAATTCTCTAAGACATTTTTTAAAAATTAATTTTATGGTACATTTTAGGTATACAATATAATGATATTCATCATTGGAGATTTGTACCTTTACATAATATATCTTGATTCTTATTTTTCCCCATTCCCCTGCCCTCCCTTCAACCCCTCCATCCATCCCTATTTACAAAGACTTTGTTTCCATTTTTTCATTTTCTCATATTAATTCCATTCCCTTCTTTCCTTTCCCCCACCCCTCCCACTTCCCCTTCCCCTTTGCCCCTTTTCTTCCTATTTCACATTATCTATTATACCTTTTAGTCCTTATTTACACTTTCAGTTTCTCACACTAGAGAAACTATTCAGTATTTACACATGCAAGTCACTTACTTTTTTAAATGATAAGGTTTAAGTTAACTTTAAATGTTGTTATAACTCCAATTTGAAAAAATTAATGCCTTCATTTGGAAAAAATAAAATTTGGTTATCTTGGGCCCTGATGGGAAACTTCATCTCTCCCTGCAGGAGGCAGAGAATGAAATCATGCATGCCAAATCAATCTCCCTAATTGCCTTGGTCACCATCACATGCCATTTGGACAGGAGTCTTGCTAAATAGCATCCAAAGGTCAAATAAGATATGACATTGAGAGTAATCCAGCTCCGTGACTTCACCCATACCAGTATGATTTGAAGGACAGCAGAGTATGTTGTAAACTTTGAAGATGCAGAAAGTTCCAGGGTTTATGAAAATACAAACTTCCAAAATGTCAAAGCTAGAAATGACCTTGCAAGATTATAGTCCTATCTCTCCTATATCTAGACCAGGAAAGCATTTAGTTAGTCTCCTTCTTTGTGCACCCTTCACCCTTGTAGTAGCAATTATTGGCCAGCCACAGAATCTACATGTAATACATATGCTGTAGATGGATAGAGATATGTCTGTATCTATATACTGCATCTACATATACATATGTATCTTATACACAGTATCTATACAAAACATATCACAATAGCACATATTTTTTTTCTCCTCTCCCATTTTCTCCCTTCACCCCTCAACTCACACACACAGAGAAAGCCATTGTTTGAAATTATTTGGCCATGTTATTCAGATACATGGTTCTGGACCAAGTCAATAAAACTTGGTTGAACTAAATTACAGATGTTGAAATGATTTCTGTAGCTTGAGTCCGCAAAAGTCCCACTGACTCCTTTGAATTCTCCTAAGGCCTTTCCTTCTGTATCTATCCAGGCCTTAATTTGAGGGTGCTACTTTTGCTGTGGAGCTTGGGTGGGAGAGTGGTTGTGGGAATTTTCACAAGTTTCAGCACTAGCCTTGCCCAGGAGCATCTGCAGAACAACACTGCCATCTGCTGTGGGCACCTTCAAAGCAATGAGGAAAAATATCTGCCAAATACTGTGGGGTGCCTTTGTTCTTCAAAACCCAAGTCAAACTGCAATTAATCAACATTTATTAAAATTAATTCTAACACATTCATTAACTTTTAAAGGAATTACAAGGCACATGGCATTATTGAATGTCTACACAAAGTGCTCTCTCTGGGAGAAAGAACTGCATTAATAGAATGGGAGGTACTGAATCTGGGGGCCTCAGATACTAAAGTGCTAAGTTGCTTATACAAAACTTTCTTAATATGGCCATAAGTCAGGCCTTTCCAAGCCATACATTCAATTTTGCATGCTACCTGTTAAGCGTGTTTATCCCACAGCAGTCTGCAAATACTTGTGTGTGTTGCCACAACCTTTCCCAGAAATGATAGGGCTCATAATTTAGGAGATCTGAGATGTTGTTTAAGAATGTGTTCTCAAAGCTGGGCGTGGTGGCACATGCCTGTAATACCAGCACTACGAAGGTAGAGGCAGGAGGATCTCTGTGAGTTCAAGGCCAGCCTGAATGAACTATATAGGAAGAGCCCATCCCCAGAAAGTAAATAAATAAAATTCTTATTTAAAGAAAAATAAAAGAATGTCTTCAGAGATCAGGACCTCGGGAGTACTGATGAGTTAGCTGTCTATGTCACCTTATCTTTACCTATTGAAAATGCTGATAAACATCTGTTCAAACTTCTTTTCATTCTCAATATATTTTAAAAACAGAACCAACTTCAGGCTTTTCCTTCTTTCACATGGAATTCTATTTTTGTAGACTCACAGAAAGAATTTTATTTCTCTTTCTACTGGAAGGTGAAATATTCAAAGATTTGAGCATGAAAGGACAAACTGTTAGAGGTGAGTAGATGAGGAATAGGAAGAAAAGGTGGATTTTCCTTGCTTTGTTTTTTGAGTTTGGATTTTGAATGCCTCAGAAGTTGTACAACAGCTCCACCCCAGGGCGCTTTGGGGAATAACAGGTTGACCTTCGCCCAGTCTGCCCCTAGGTGGGCAGGCAATTGTGCAAAGGGCTGACTTGACACAAAGAAGGAAAGGAGGCAAAGGAAAAATATGAGAAAAGGAAAAAAATGAAAACAAAGTCTTTTTAAATAGGGAGGAGTGAAGGGGTTGAAAGGAGGGCAGGGGAATGGGGAAAACATAAGAACCAAGATACATCATGTAAAGGTACAAATTCCCAAAGATGAATGTCATCATATTGTACACCTAAAATGTACCAATAACCTAATAAAAAAATAATAATTATATCTAAATATCTCTTGTTTCTTTTATTTTTAAGACACGAGACTTTTAAAAATTATGCTGAGATATAACAGATATTAAAACTTTGCTATTTTATCAGCCAAAATGTGCTAACTAATCTTTTAGATGACTTGGATCAATTATGTGCTCTTGGAAAAATTCCAGTAACATTCCCTGGTCTAACTTTCCATATGTAAAATGAATGGATTGGTTTATAAATCTGCAATTACAAGTAGCTATTTAAATATAGACTAATTAAAATTGAACAAAATTTTAAAACTCAGTTGCTCTGTCATCTCACTCACATTTCAGCAGGCACATTTCAGTAGCAGACAGCAGCACAGATACAGCTTCAGAACAGGATATTCTATTGGACTACATAGCACAGCTAATATTTATGCTTTCTTCCAAACTGAATCAACATGCTTATAACAAAAACACTCTAGGAGCCAATTTGACGAAGGTGAGCCACACCAACAACAGCCATATGAAAAGCCAAACATAGGAGGGAGAGGGAGAGAAAGAAAAGGAGGGGGAAGGGAAGGAAGATGAGGTTCCAAGCCTAGGCTTTCTGTCACTTTCATTGCTGCTATCTGATAAGCCACTCATGTTGTAATTCTAGTCTTCAAACCAACTCATCTGCAAAATGAAGAGAAATCAAGTGCCTGCATCCATAGTCAGCATTACAAAAAAGGGAGGGCCTAATGTGCAGCATAAATTTTCAGTAGTGACAGCTCAGGAAAGAATGTGCTGACAATTCCTTGTTCGCTTGTGGAGCACAGCCCCCAGCAGGCTGCCTGGTTGTCTTAAGGACATTTAGATGATTTTCTACCACTACACACTGATAGTGTTTCCTAAAAAGTCAGTTGTGGGTTGGATATTCCAACAACTCTGGCACAACTTGCTCCAGTGGACCTTGGCCACATTCCAGAGCAGAGTGTGCCTAGACCTGACAGTGCAATGCAGAGATTTTGCTGCACATCCTGGGGTTGGAGCAACAGCAAGGTGCCTGTGCTGCATTAGGGCTGCACCATAAAAACCACTGCTGGACCTGCAGTCACACACATAGCTTGGCTCCAGAAAGCACAGGTCTCTGCCAGGGATCTGGCCAGCAATCAAAGTTCCTGCAGTCAGCTTTCTAAATGCTCCTTTTGGTAAGGGCAAGAGGTGGGGTGAGGTGGCAAACTGTGGCATCACTAAAATCTGGGGCATTTCCTCAGTATTACCTGAGGGAAAGTGGAGACACAGGTCTAGAGCATTTCAGGTTCCCTGTTGAAAATGTCATCAGGGCTCCACAGCTCGGAGCATGCCAATGCCCTCTTCAAAGGTTGGTTGAAGACAATATTGCTTCAGTTTCTCCACATGTTTTCATACCATCATCTATATGATAGAATGAGGAACAGGTCACCAGAGTGTTATCCTTCTTCTCCCTCCAGGCAGGGAACTTCTCTCAACCTTTTCGGAATGCAGCCAGGCTGGATTTGGCAAGTGGGAAGAACAGAGCCAGGGAGGAGGTGGGAATCCAAGTCCGATGAGGTGAGTAGAGTGGTTACTTGGGGGGGGGGCAGAGACCGGTTTTAAGGACCCCTGTGGCACAACCTCAATAACACAGAGTAGATCAACACAGACAATCAGCAGGAGAAGGAAAGAACAAAAGCAGCTGGTACATAGTATTGTGGACATGAGAAAAAGAGAAGTGATGGGGCTCTGTGTATAACAGCTGCCTTGCAGGGGCTCTGCACTGGGTGGGCTTTGCCCTTCAGTCCCCACAGATACACAAACACAACAGAGTGTGATTGTGTCTCTAAGCTTTGTCTTGAGCACAAAAGACAACTATAGCCATGTAGACCTTTACACACTTTTCACTTTTGGAGGGCACCGCTAATAAACTTCTAACTATGATGTCAATTTCCTCTTAGGATTAGAGCTCATCATTTATTTTACCCAGCTACTGTAAGTTTTCCCTGTGGGGAAGAAAATGGAAAGATTGATCAGTTCTCTGCAGAAAGGATGAAGAAAAGAGAATTGCAAGGAAACAAAGAACATAGATGAACCCAAGTAGGCTGAGAATGTGAATAGATTAGGAAAAGATGGAATGTGTTCCTTCAGGACAAAGGTCAAGTACCTGGGAATTCCTTTTCCAGCGAATTTTGTGCTTCTTCACACCCTCAAGCTGATCTGTCTTCCTGGCTGGACAAAGAGGGGTGGGTCCATCACACTTGGCTAGATATAAACACATCTGTGTAGCAGATTTTGAAACAAAGTTGATTCAGATCATTTTCATATACAGTCAGCAAGGACTCAGGAAAAAAAAAAGGTGATATGTGATCTGGGAGAATGTGTACACAGACAATCACACACAAAACTGGGCACTCTCTTAATGACAAAAATTATGCCCTGTCTTAGCAGCAATGCAAGCATGGAGATCAAAGCAATGTGAGCCATGGCCAAGGAAAAGAGACAAAAGCTTAACGACCTCATTTGTCCAGGTGGCAGATGGGTTCCCTGCCAAGCCTGGGCCTTGACATAGCAGACAATGCAGACATTATAGGGCTCAAAAGTCATAAAAGTAGTTTTGCATGTGGCTCTGTTTTCTAATTCAGTGAGAGAGAAACAATGCAGAGATGTTTCAAAATGTTCATCAATTGCTGGTACAAATAGTTTTGACAGAAAATTCTTCTGTAACTCATTCAATCATTGAACTTGCTAATATTAAAACAGACAAGATAAACATTAATTTTGTATAGCTAATGATTGATTGTTTTTGCTATTCTTTTGGCTTACCATGGCCACAGGATTCTTTTCCTTTCAAAAACACAGAAATTACATTAAAAAAATACCTCTTATACTGTTCTTTTCAGGGAAAGTACAAATAAACTTATACTATCTGTTGGAATTAGAAATCCGGAATATCCATCAGCTTCACATTACTACAACAAAATACCTGAGGCAAGCTACTTATGAAGTAAAGCAGACTTATGCTGCCTCATGGTTCTGAAGGTTTAAGTTCAGAAACCCCATTGGTTTGGGCCTATGGGGAAGGTAGCATATCATGACAGACATACATTATGGAGCAAACTGCTCATGTTTTTGAACTGGAACAAAGGGGTGAAGAATAAGTATAGTCTTACAATCTCAAGATCACACCTCCAGTAAAGATTTCCCACTATGCCCCACCTTTTAAAGTCCACAGCACCTCCCAATACCACCACCCTAGAAATGATGCCCTAGAGACCGGGCCTGTGAGGAACATTCAACATCTAAACTACAGCAGCTAGGTTGGAAACAGCTATCTCTAGGTTTACTCCTAGTAAGCTGAGTATCCATCCAGAATGAAATCCAATATTAGATAATCATGCTTAACTATATAGTATCTTCCCAAAAGGTCATACAAAATAGAATGAAGGGTAAAAAGAGGAAGGACAAGAAAATTTAGAACATGAAGAAATCAAACACAGAACTCAAGCAGCCATCTCTCAGACTCGCTGGTGTAGGTAGATTGCACAGTATGGGAAGGGCATCTTAAACACTGAAAATGCTGCTAAAGGAAGTCAGTTCTATCTCTCAAATGGAACAGAAACTCTGGGTTTTGGGTGATATGTGAAGGGCTAAACACTTCATTACTTACTTAATGTAAATCACACTTTTTGTATTATTTTTGTTCCCCACCCTGGCTTTCATCACATTCCTGTAAGGGGAAAGTTTTCAAATAAAGATTCCTGGCTTCTACCCCAGATTACTGAATGAGATGCCTCCAAACCACCATTACAGAACACTGTACTCGATAGTAAAAAGAGAAAAGCATTTATCTTCCTCAGATAAATCTCTAGCCTTGTGACAGTGACAGTCTGAAATCGTTACTATTCAAGTAAAAACCATTTTGGCAAAATGCTATGTTTCTCTTCAAAAATATATTTAGGTGCTAATCTGACATTTCTCTGCATGTCCCCTTTTTATAGTCTTCTTTATCCAAGTGTAGCATACACTCCTTGATGCAGTCCTTTCAAGTCAATCTTCATCTCTCAGCTGTTTATCCCTTCATTTTCCTCAGGCAGATAATCAGAGTACCTGTCAATCTACGAGGTGGGAAATCATTCAGAAGAAACACTGAAAATAGAGGTGTTGTCTGCTCTCCTGAGGGATGTGAAGAACAAAGGTTAAACACCACCACCCCCACTGTCCAAGTGTCCTGTGCTCGTCTGTCTCCAATATAAGTACGGTGGCTTTGAATGGCATTGTGGGGACTTGAACTGTGGAGTAGCACTTCCCCTGACATGGCAAATCCATTCTTTTTTTTTCCCCCTCCTACCACAGGGAATCTGTGCTTGTTCACATCTTAAACAGCTCTCCTCTTCTCTATACAGGTGAATACTTAAGATGAATGTAGTCTTTTTCATTAGAGTAAGTACCAGCAAAGAGATTTATACATCTGTTTTATTCTACAAAGAATGTTATTTATGTGCATGCCCTTTTATTTCTCCAGCTCATTTCTTTATAAATAAATGTGGTAGGCAGGACTGGAGGGGGTGGTTAAAAGGATACCGAAAAGCTGAAAAATACTTAATGAAGTGCACTACTCTCTGATTTGAGATGTCCTCCATAGATTTAAAATCTAACTTTACATCTTCAGGGAGGGTACAGGTGTATTAACTGTGCCTGTGCAAAGCACTGAACCTTGGCTTTTCTTCCCACTGAATCTTCCCAAGGAGCTAAAGTAGGGCAGCAGCCCGTTAGGAATAGTATCATTTCCCCTCCATTGCAAGTTTCTGTTATATTTGCGATTTTTCCTCTGCTTTGGGGGGCCATGTAAAGACCATGCTCCCCCCACACGATTGTTTCATCCCACAATCTGGGCCCACATATTCCATGGGGCCCAGCCATTTATCAGGATGAATCTACAGAGAAGGCAGCTGTGCATTGTCTGCAGCTAACTAGCGAATCTGAGTGGGAAAATTCAGTTGGGAGCTTGCTGTGAAGCCGCCAAGAACTCTCTAACGCTCATTATTTGGATAAGAACCAGAGTGAAGTGAATAAAGACTGAGGGAAATGTAGCCCGTGTCTTTATGATGCCTTCTCTGTACCTTTTCCTCCATAGGTGGTTTGCTTTAAAAGTCAATGCAGCAGGACTATTTCTCTCTTTTCCTTGTAGAATTAGGTTATAAGGGGTTTCATTGTTGGACTCTCTTTTTCCGTGTATACAGGTTGTTCAGAGAACTTGCATTAAAGCAATGTTCTCCATTCTTTCCTTGAATTTAATGGCCCCAGTCTAATAAAAATCATTTTGTATAAATGTTGTGGTGATTCGGTGAAAGTAAGTCTAGATTGCCCTTTTTCTCTTCAACAAGGTTTTTTATGTCTCAATGAGGATTTGGGTAATCAAGCAAGTTATTGAGCACATACCATGGGCCAAGCACCGTACTCAACAGCATCAATTTGCAACTAAATTTGGTATTCACAGCAACTACATAACCACTCCAGCTTCACAGGAGAGAAACTGAGGCTCCTAGAGGTTAAATTACTTGTTTATGGTCTCAGAACTTAAATGGTGGATGTTGAACTTGAGCCCAGGTCATTTGACCCCCATGCTCACTACACTATCACATGACCACTGAAATGGAAAGAAGAGCCGCTTAGGACTATGGTACACCTGTATTTCCTATCCCTTTTTGTCTCACAGCTGGGCAGACATAAAGTAAATGATTACCTGCTTCAAGAGCCCTTCAGAGAAGAAACAAGT
The DNA here is from genome assembly GCF_053883595.1 of Heterocephalus glaber. Lineage (NCBI taxonomy): Eukaryota > Metazoa > Chordata > Mammalia > Rodentia > Bathyergidae > Heterocephalus > Heterocephalus glaber. The sequence goes on along the minus strand of NW_028258324.1, from coordinate 38,692,299 downwards.
AAATCAGTACTTGCTAAGAAAAAATATACTCTGTGCCATTTTCCAAAAGCATGTGTGTATGTGTATTTGTGTGCTATATACTCATGTGAGGATGTGCGTTGATTTCATCCTTCCACTCTGTGTCCATGAAGTGTTGAACTAAGGAACATCCAGGCTACTGTTATTTTCCATTCACTTCTTTAAATTCCAGTGGAAGAGCAAAAACTTATTTCAAAGTGCCAGAAGTGAGTAGATTACACAATTCAACCCTAAGAGTCTGTCTAATCAATGTACTGGCCCGTATTTTTCACATTTTATGGGACAGCAGGGAAAATTGTTGAGAAAAGCCAATTTGCAGCTGTGTTCTTAATTACGCCTTCTATGTGAAAGGAGGCAAATTTTTCAGCAAGAGACAGCAGCTGCATTCATAAGGCAGGAAGATCCAGTGTTTATAGCAGATAATTTAGGGCTGTAAAGGTCCCAGATCCTGAGGTGGACTGAGTGACCACCTCTCTGTGTGGCCTGGTCGAAACACTTGACTTCTGTGTGCTCAGTCAAAACTTCTGCCAAAGTATATTCAAGCAGCAGGAGCTCACTGCAAAACAGATGCTCAATGTGGGTAGAACTGTACTGGATAATTATATTCCCCCAAGTCACTGTCACTCACAAAATAGTGGAGTTCAAAAGTTTCTCCCTGCATTGAGTATCTTTGATCTGTTAGCTCTGCTGAGTCAAAACTCTCTCTTTCAAACGCAGGCAGTTTACTTTAGAACATCTTGGAAAGAAAAGCATACAACCTTGATGGATCTGTACTGAGTAATACCAGGTATAGAGAGAAGAATGAAAGTCCACTAACTCCAGTATGCAAAAAATGTAGCTTAATTTCTCTCTAACTGAACTTAATTTCTATTAATATCCTTACTCACCAAGGAGAAGGAAGAGCACAGTTCAGACATTACTGCCATTTCCCCAGTGTTTGCACTCAATTATCAGGTTGTTTATATTGCTTCCAACCAGGCATGGGACAGCCATTGTGTCTAAGTCATCATCTATATGTACTGGGATCCCCTAAGATGTCATCATTTCTGCCATGTGTTACAGTCATCATTGTTGAGTTGTCCTTTGTTTCCTAAAGCACTGCTCCTTGGATCTGGTAATTCCCCTGCCTCTGGAGCATGAAAATGATTCTTCTCTTGCAGGCAGCTTAAAGAAGCTAAGGTTTTTCACCTCTCTAGGGCTTCTTTTAGGAATAAAGAAATTATTCTACTGCTCCACCATTGCTGAAGCATAAGAGGAAATTGGTGATTCCCTTGAGTAAGCAGTCACAAGTCCACTTCTCAAGATTTCATGGTGGTATCTGAATTTCTGTTTTCTACCATACCTTGAGTTCAAGGAGGGATGGCAAAGGGCAAAAAGCTCATTTTTCAGGAACACAGAGAATCTAATCTTTTAAACTTACTCTCAAATCTGTGATTCTCTATTTCAGAAAGACATCCTCTAGAGTTAGACAGAAAGAAAGAAAAATTGTTCAGGATATTTACTAGCCTTCGAACCCTGTCAGAGCCTACAGTTTCTTTTTCTGCTATAACAGTCCTAACTGAGAATATCTCCTGATTCAGACAGAAAGGAACAAGGAACAATTCAAAACACATGAGTCAATATTTCAAACACTCACATTCTAACATCAAGTTTATTGGTTTTAACTTGAATGTATATGGGCAAATTTGTCTATTTCCATCATTTCCAAAACCCTGTTAAGTGAACAAATTTATGATGATGTCTGCCTTAGCACCAGGAGGCCTTACTTCCCACCAATAGGAACTGAACAGGCACACCAATTGTTGAAATATTGACATTGTTCATACCAGTTAGTTAATAGTGACTGTGCAAGACCACAAGTATTACCACTGCTACCCTGCTAGCCCCTGAGCCTCCTAAGGAATAAAACTAGGCACATCAAGAGGCTACAGGATTCTTAACCCTGACACTATAACCAATATTGATTCTTACTGTGCCTTACCAGTTGTTGAACCTTCTGAATTTCACTACTGGCTCTGTCCTTGAAACATAGAGGGACTGAAGTACAGATAATAAATTCAAAATAGTCCTGGCACTTGGAGGTGCATATATATCCTTCAAATATAGTTATCTGGGTCTGTAGATTACTGAAGAGCTGCCAGAGCAGAAACACTACTATGAAATTAGGGATTCCTGTCGAAATAACATGATGGATCCTAACTAAATAGTCATTGATCTTGTGATTTTAACCAAAGATTTAATATCTGTCCTTATCTCTTTAAGAAATGATAACTGGATAATTCAATCCAAAAAATACTTGAAATAAAGTAGGTGTGCAGGAGGAGAACAGGGTTGACACAGCCATGCTCAGAGTGTGAGAACCTGGATGATAAAGTGGATCATCACTTCATGGAGAGATATGGAAGAGCATCCCCACTAACCCACTGAGAGAGTTGGACCCTGGGTAGAGTGCAAAGGACATTGATTCAGGGTTGGGGAAGGGTAGTGATTATATAGGGAGTTGATCAAATAAAAAATACATATTGAGAAGAGTGGGAACCAAATTTTTCGCTGTTGGAGAAAGGATTTAGAAATATGAAAACAGAGAGAACTAGGATAAACATTGAAATGTTAGTAGATTGAAGGTATTAACCGTGAAATGGTTTTTAATTATATTGATATACAAGTAAATATATATGTATAAAAGCATGTGATTGCATATTCTTACACACAACCACATATTCCATAGCTCTATACAATGAGAGGATCTAATAGCAAGATCACCTCAAAAGCTATGAGCACACTTAGTGCCAGATCTTGGGTTTGAAATATTATTTTTCACTAAAAGAAAACAGAAGTCCTTTGATGAAGCAAAGAAAGTAAAAGAAAAACCTGAAATCTTAATCCAAAAAGTAAACATGCCTTTAAAATCTAATAGAGATATGTTGAAAGAATAAAAAACAGCTGAAAGGAGACTCAGTGGCCAAATCTGGATTAATATGACCATCAAAATGTATAACAATAATAGATTATGATAATTCAAACAACATAACAATCCAGGAGACTACACTGATATATATATATATATAGAGAGAGAGAGAGAGAGAGAGAGAGAGAGAGAGAGAGAGAGAGAGAGGTAAATGCAAGAAGGATGGAGAGCTTTTTACAATAAAAATAACAACAAATAAATGTAAGAGAAATAACAGAATGAGAAAAATCATCATATTGCAACTGACATTATAATCAGTTTAGCTATTCAACTAATAGGTGAAATCTAATAAGTAAGATATTTACAACACCTCAAAGTACTAAAAAATAGATGATGAGTATAAAGAAGAAAAGAGTGACTTTACAATGAATATACTTTACAAACATCACCTCAGTGAAAAGATTAAAGTTAACATCACCAGCACAAGAACAGGTAGACTTATGTCACATCTGACAGGATGCAATGAACATAACACAGAATCAATTCTGTGATATTCTTGCCCAAAAATACGTAAACTAATTTTTTTTATAAACAAACATCAGACAAAGCCATATAAAGGATTCTAAAAAGCAAACTGCATGCAATCTTGAAAAGCCTCAAGGTCAGGGACAGACTGAGGATTCCAGATGAAAGGCGATGAAAAACACATGGCAAATAATGCAATGTACAATTCTAAACTAGATCCTTTTGTTACAAAAGAAATGATTGGAACAATTGACAAAACCTTGAATGTAGCAGAGGATTAGATGGGAGTAATCTATCAATGTCATTTTCCTTACTTTGATGATTAGATTGTGCCCATGTACAAGAATGGACATGGGGTAGAGAGCATCTATGTCAGTGACTTACTCTGAAAGGCTCAAGGAAAAAAATTTCCTTGGTTGCTGTAGTTTTCCTATGAATTTGAAATTGTTTAAATTTAAAAGCAAGAAAAATATAGTGTATATAATTAAGGAAAATTATTATCAAAAAAGGAGTGTGAAGAACCAGAACAGGCAGATAGTTGCCCCAACACACTTCTGTGATGAGCCATTCGTCCCACTGGCACATCAGGATAGATGGACCTGTGGAGCATGTTTCCGCACCCAGACACATATTTTGGAGAAAAAAAAAGAAAGAGATCTGGGAATCAAGGACCAAAGAAACAGGATTTTTTATAGCACTAACAGAATGCACCTGTGTTATCTTAGATGGTGCTAGTGGGCTCATCCAGCATTACATATTAGAACCACAAAGCATGGAGATGTATCTTCAAATCTAAATATTAAAAAATGATCTTATAATAGCTCAAAATATTGTCATTGTTGGTTTTCTGCCAGAAAAAAAATCAGTTTTAAATAATTTTAACTTCTCTCATATCTTTAGCCAAAAAACAGCAGCAAAACTAGCCATATTAGAGTTAATTTCTTTTCACAGATATACTGGCAATAGCAGTCTGACTTCCACTTACTTGAAGAACCCCGATATCTGAAAGACTTCTTAATTACATACACAGCTTATGCAAGGCAAACCCCAGCCCAATTCTCACATCTATTACCACCAAAAGAAGTTCAAATTACTTTCCATGGCTGAATAGAGAAAGTGTCTGAAAATGCTGACCCAAAACTTTTTACTTTCTAATGGTAAAGAAATTGAAACAGATCCAGTAAAATTGTCAAGGGGAAAGGAAAATAAATTAACAAAGTAGAGTGTAGTGGTTAAAAGCACAAAGCCTAGTGTCAGATCTCCTGCCTAAAAAATCTTAGATCTACCAGTGTAGAGCTGTGTGATCTTGGGGAAGTCACAAGCTCTCTGTGTTCCAGGCCTCTTACCTATGAAATGAGGATGTTAATAGTATCTACTCTATACAGCTGTGCAGGGTTTAATGGATTATTTCATGCCAAGTGCTTCAAATGGTAAATGGCTCATGATAAATGATTGATGAATGGCAATTACTTTAACTGTTATATGTACAGCTGAATATATAGTTTAAGAGTAGAGGGCTTGCCTAACAGGTATAAGGCGCTAAGTTGAATCACCATGAATCACCAAAAACAAGTAAATATATTTTAATGTATTGCATTTGTTTATGATAGAAGCATTGATTCCAAAACAGGACCCTAAGGCTATGTCTCTAGAGATCTCAAATAAAACCACTGCCTTACATTCTAATACATTTTGTTAATCCTTTGAAAATTCTACATCTAGCTGATCCAAAATATATAATATGTAAAAAGGTTAAAATAAATTCTAACTTGGGAGAGTACAAGGAAACCTGAAGCTGATGTGTTTTAAATTTAGGAGTAGAAAAAATACTTTAATTCAGAAGATGCAAATAAGATTATTATTAATGCCTTTACAAAGCAATTTTACATTCATTTTTCCACTGGACCTGTATAATAATCCTGTAAAATAGGTCAGGAGATCAAAGAATACTATTTTTCTTTTATAGAAAATGAAACTGAAGTTAAAAGAACTTCAGTGAATTTCCCAGGGTCACATGGAATAGAGGCAGAATGCAATCCAATTTTGTCTATAATTTGAAATCAGAATCTAAGTGTAAAAGCTCTGCAAAGTGGAAGATATATGTGATGAAGATTGATGGTCAACACATATAACTGCACGATGCTTAAGTCTGTTCCTATTCCACTGTGTGTGTGAGAAAAATTGTTTCCTCACCAAGACTTCATTCATTCCTAGATTCACAGCCATTTTTATTTTTTTATTTTAACAAGTAGATATTAATAAAGAAAATATAAAAGCTGTTCTATGAAAAAATAATTTTTCATAGCAAAAATGATTAGAGAATAACAATAGTAAATATAGTTTCATGATCTAAAAAATACATTTTCATTTGCTAATCTCTCAGCTCATTTCCTAATAATTCTATACCTTTTCTGCGTAAAACATTTTAAGTATTTGCAAAGTGTCTCACATTCTGTATAATTATGAACAATTTCTTCCTATTTCACAATATTTATTATTCATTTTGATCTTTATTTTCACTTTCAGTTTCTCACACCAAAGAGACAATGAAATATTTACACGTGTGTGTGACTTATTTCACTTAAGAGTACGTTCTCAAGGTGCATCCATTTACCTAGAAATGTCTTAAGTTTATCCTTCTTTAGGGCTGAGTAGTACTCCATTATATATTAAAAACACATCTTTTTTATCCATTCCTCAGTTGATGGGCATTTGGGTTGTTTCCAAGTTTTAGCTATTACAAATTGTACCACTATAGACATGGATACACATATATTACTGTTGTATAATGCTTTTAATTCTTTTGGGAAGATGCCCAGAAGGGGAATAGCTGGGTCAAATGGGACCTCTAATCCAGACCACTAATCCTAGTTTTTTGAGGAATCTCTACACTGATTTCCACAACGGTTGCACCACTCTACACCCCCATCAACGATGAAGAAGGGTTCCTTTCTCTCCACAGCCTCAAGAGCATCTGTTGTTGATTGATTTCTTGGTAATAGTCATTCTTTCTGAAGTGAGATGAAATCTCAGTGTTGTTTTAATTTGTATCTCTTGAATGACCAGTGATGTTGAACATTTTTTCATATATTTATTTGCTGTTTCTACTTCTTCATCTGAGAAGTACGTATTCATCACAGATGCTCATTTTAGTATAGGGTCTTTAAATTTGAGTGCACTATTTTTTTTCAATTCTTTGTATGTTCTAGATATTAGATATTCGACTGAGGAACAACCGGCTAAAATTTTTCCAACTCTGTGGGTTGTCTTTTCAATCTGTTGGTGATTTATTTTGTTCACAGCCATTTTTAAAAAGGCTCCAATCAAAATTTACATTGGAGACATATTCTTCCACACTTAATAGCAAGCATTCCAACGTACATAGTAAAATCAAATTTTACTCAAAGCACGTTAACTTCATTGCTTTAAATAAAGCAGTAAGTAGTTTAAGTAGTGAAGTCAAAGCAAAGAAATCAAGTTAGTCTAATGAGAAAGTTATGCCAATAGTTGTTCAAATTATGTTGTGTGATTCTAACTAATGTGACAATCACCTCATGAGTTTGACCAATAAAGTCAGTAAAAATACACAATTCTATCTTTACATAAAAAAGGCAATAATCTAAGTTTTCTAGAACATTGTAACATGGACTTCAGATACTCATTGAATAATCATTTTAAACCCAAAGTGATAAAACATAAGTAGGACTAGAAGAAAATGGAAAATAACGACAGAAATCCGGCTCTTCATATTAGCATTATAGGATCTCTCACTTAGAAATGCTATTATTGCTTTTTTCTAACTAAAAATGACATTGAATTAATTTTCTCTTCTTTATCAAATAAAAATAGGACACAAAACCAAGAAATCAGAAAAGAGACATTTTTAAAATAATAATAATATCAAAATTAAAATAATTTTCTAGGAGAAAACCAAAACATAGTAATAAAAGAGAATAAAAAATTATAACCCATAAAATTGATTTAGCTATATATAAGACTGAAAGAGTTTCTACTACTTTATAAGAAAGAATAACTTAGGAAAAAAAGCAACCATTATGATAGTCAAAGGAAGTTTAAAGGGCTTATAAATGTGAAAAGATGTTCAGCTTCACTAGTCATCAATGATAGGCAAAGCTATGTTGCTGTATTATTTTTCACCTGTAAGATCAGAAAAATTAATAGTAATATCTAGTGCACATGTGTGACATTTTAGTGGAAATGTAAATTGTTATAACAATTTTGGAAAGTGATTTATAGATGGTAATTAAAATTATAAATATATAACTCCTAAGCTCCAAAAAATTTCACCTGTATAAAAACAAAAGCATCCATAAATAGATAAATAGGTAGGGCACAAGTTTCCTACTGCTATAATATATTTCTATAAACCTAGTGGCTAGGAATAATAAAAATTTATTAGAGCACAAATATACTTCCGGAGGTCAGAAGCCCTCACATCAAGGTGTCATAGGGATGTATCCCTTCTTTACTTCCTGTTCAGCTTCCAGAGGCTGTATACTTGCCTCTTCCAGGTTGTGGAGGTCACTTGCACTGCTTGGCTCATGGCTTTTTCCCTGTGTCAGTCTGACCTTTGTTTCTACCATCACCTCTCCTTTTCTGACTTTGAACTTCCTGTTTCCCCTTATGAGAGCATCCTTGTTGATTGCATTGGACCCAGATATATAATTTCTCCATTTCAATATACTTATCCAATCTGAAAAATCCCTTTTGTCAGATAATATAAAACAAGATTGGAAGTTTCTAGGAATTAAGATACTTGATGGAGGCCATTATTCTGTCTACTGTTTTAATACACATACATTTACTATTCAAAAACAATGTTAAAGGAAAAACTCTATGACACAAAATTAAAGTTAGAATCCTACCACATCATAACTTAAATTCTGAAGAAACTAAATACTGGAATACAGCGATATAACTCTAAATCAGTTAGAAGAAAAGGGAAGCATCATAAACAAAGTTTTAGAGATGTATTCCTATTAAACACAAAATAACCCACTATTTGTATATCTGAGAATATATCCTAGAGGAAACCAAACACGTATGTCCAAAGGAAACCACCATTATTTTTATTACAATTGGATTTGTAGCCTTCAAAAATTTTAAATAACCTAAACATCCATTTATAGGAATATAGATGAATCAAATGTAATATGTTAACTATGAAATTTTCTGTAGCAGTTAAATAGGGAGAAAAAATTCCTTATGACTAGTAGTCCAGAACATTATTAAATTTTAAAAAGTCATGGTAATACTCAAACCCAGAATTAGAACCCCATTTAATCAATACAGCTAAAGCCTTCTCAACTGCCTGTAAGGCTTATATGGCGTGGCATTCACAGTATGCCTTTGACTGAGCTCATCATACAGTTTACTCCAGCCACACTGGCTTCCTGTCTTCCCCTCAACATACCAGGCACACTCCTACTTATGGATTTTGTACAGATGGATGTCTCTTCTGCCTGGAAGGCCCTTCTCCACCCATTTCCTTCATTATCTTCAAATCTTTGGGCAAATTCTTCTTAACCAGTGAGGAATGTATTAAATATTTAAAATTGCAACTCAGCTCACCCCGCGCTCTGATACTCCCAGTGCTTTTTTCTCATTCTACTGATTTTTTTTATGTCACTTAGTAATTTCTAACACACTCAATAATACAATTTTTGTAATGTGTATATTGTTTACTGGCTCTCCTCTGGCACTAACATAAGCCCTATGAAGGCTAGGATATTTGTTTCATCCACAGATGTTTGCCTAGACCTAGAATAATTTCTGACACATAGTAGGTCACTGAGCACATAGTAAAGAAATACCAAATACAGGGACATACTAAAATAAATTTCTTATTGTAGAATATCATGAAGATATTTAAAAAATCATCAGCTGTATCTATATCTGATGATTTCAAAGAAGTTTGTGATGGAGAAGAAATAAAATATATACACGAGGCTTATTACACTAGTTATAAATAGTTGAAGAAGAGAAAATAATGTTTTTACAAAATAATAAAAGATAAATCAAATGAAAAACTGATTGCATAATATTAAGTAAATGTATATAATACAAAGATAGATTTATATTTTATTATTATAGTATCTACAACATTTAAGTAGATATGACCAATTACTAGAAAATAACTTGGACACATGAAAATATTAATTAGGTTTCTTTGGTCAGTTTTTGTCTCATATTTCTTGTTTTTTTGATAAGTTTTCTATTAAAGTAACATTTTTAAAAGAAAGAAAATAGAGAGATCTTGACCTTTTATATTTTCACAAAGGAATTAAAAAAGAAAGCATTTTCATTGATTTTGAAGTAGAAAAGACTCCCTGGTTAATGAATCTTTTTCACATACAAACACACTCAATCCTAGAACATATCTCATTCAGTGTGTGCTGAACATTATTAAATGAATATTTCCTAAAATAAATCTTTAATGTGCAGTAAAAATCTGCCACTTGAGCCTATTTAGCATTGGTAACAATAAAATAGGTTCATTCAGTTTCCTTCTCAATATTATTGTTATTTTACTCAAGCAAGATATTTTATAATTACTTTTAAAATTACTTTCTATAACTTTTTCTTATGATTCTTTTTAAAAACAAGTCTTAAGACAATGGTAGAGTAAGTTTTCTTTGCCTTAATAAATAAAATGAAAAGGACAATTGAAAAAGAGAAAATATGGATAGCTCCCCAATGTCACTCAGCCACTTAGGTAGAAACTAAGCCTAGTTACCTTCACTTATACATTACTGTTTTGTCTATAAAACTATGGCAGCCACATTCCTACAGCAGCTTGAAAAAGAACTAGTGAGTAAATTCTTTGGGATAGAAGAAAAATTGAATTTTATAACCAACAGATTATAGTCACCCACCCGAGAGTCAGGAGTGGGAATGAAGATCAGTGTTATGGCTAATGTTTGTATCCTCCAGAAGTCATATGATGAATCCTAACCCCCAAGGGTAGAGCCTTTGAGGAATAATTAGATCCTGAGGTAGGTGCCTCCTAAATAGGATTCATGCACTGCTAGGAAAGAACTCCAGAGAGTATTCTCGCTCCTCCCACTACGTGTGTTTCATCAAGAAAGTAGCTATCCATAAGGGAGGAAAAAGGCCCCTACCAGACACTGGACAGCTGGCACTTTGATCTTGGACTTCAATGAGAGATCAGCTGTTCCCTAAGTCAGTCAGTCTTACGGGACTTTTGTAACATCAGCCTGATGTGAGTAAGACAATCAAGTTATGGAAAATGGCATCTACATGACTGTATAAAACCACCAGAAGAAAAGTGATGGCAAACTAAATATACTAATACCTCAATTGTAGTATGTCTCCAAGCTTAAACTTTCCACTACTTGAACAGTAAAGTTTGAAAAAGAAACCTGCTCAGTGTTCATAACTTTGCTTGATAGTCAAATGAAAAATTCAACTTGAAATAACCTGTATGGGCCAAGAGTGGGTCACACCACACATCTTGTTGCAGACACAAAGGGGTGACACTTTAGGCTAAGTACCGCTCTCACCCAGATGACATATATTACTTGTGTTAGTGTGCTAAAACATTCATCATTGTGTTTTTTTTCTTTTTTCACTTTATTTATGTAAAATTGCATAACCATGACTCCAAGGAAGTTAGTGATACTAGTAGTAAAGCACTCTTATGTCTTGTCTAGAAGTTCCCCACAGCCTCATGAGGTCATAGGTGGGATTTTTTTCAGAGGTGGCTGGATCTAGAGTGTGTGACATTGGAATTGATTCATGGTACAATGCTAGGCTCAAGGGCACTAAGACTAAGGATATAATATGTAGTCTGGATTAGATAAAAGGGGCAGAAAGACACGGTTAAGGTTCCTTGTTGCTTTTGCTGTCTTTACCTGCAATGAACTGTTTCTCCCTCTGCTATGTACCACTCTGCCTTGGAGCCAGCCAATTACAGACTGAAACTTCTACAAACTGTGAAATAAATAAACCTTTCCCCTTTTAACTTTGATTGTCAAGTATTTTGTATCACCAGTGAAAGAAAAATAACTAAGACAAAAGCTAAGAGGAAAACTGAGAACCATGATAGAGGTTAAGAAAAGAAATCGTTACAAATTTTGTTAAAGTCCTGGAAAAGTGAATTTGTATGTGTAATATTTGGTTTTCCATTATTTCTTATGGGATAAAATATGTTCTGTTTTTTAACTTTTCCATGTTCAAACATGAATTTGGAATGAATTGAGTTCAACAACTGAGGTATCATTGTGAAAGTAAATTCATAATGCAATATATGTTGTGAATAAGTGGCCAAAACTGTTATTATGGTGTTAACTTTTCACCAATGAATGCTAAAGATGCTCAACGATTCTTTCATTTATTTTTCACTTGAAAAAAATAAATATAAAAACAAGGGGTTTTTCCAGAAGAAACTTACAGAGAAAACAGGTAACTGTGAAAGTTCAGGAATCAAAAGATAAGAAAATAGAATAGGAGTGGTTACATATGTTTCGGAAAGTCTGGTCCAGAGTATATATTGTTTTTGGTAAAGTTTTAATCTAACTTATCTAATCTTTTTAATTACTTTTCCCCTTAGACAAGCTAATTCTTTATACTCTCATTTTCTACTGGCAAAGAGCAACCTGCACTTATCAAATGGATGATGTGCTATTGAGTCTGTGGTCACATAAAGAATGAAAAATCAGGCATTGTGGCAAATGCCTAGAATCCCATAACTCAGGAGACTGAAGTAGAAAGATTTCAGTTTAGAGGCCAAATTGGGCAACATAGGGAAATCCTGTCTCAGAATAAAATAATAAGGGCTGGAGAGGTAGATCAGTGGTACAGGGTCATTTCCCTAGCTTGCCAAAGTCCTGAGTTCAATCTGCACTATCTCAAGAAGGAAGGAAGGAAGGAAGGAAGGAAGGAAGGAAGGAAGGAAGGAAGGAAGGAAGGAAGGAAGGAAGGAAGGAGAAGGAGGAGACAGAAACAGAAGAAGGAGGTAAGGAGGGAGGACAAATGAGAACAAGGGGAGGGGAGGGGAGGGAAGGGTGGGAAGAGAAGAGAAAAAGAAGAGATCCTCTCCTATTAATAAAACTCATTACTTCTACAAGCTTGGGCACACAAACTAAGGAGGACACAAGGGATACAGAAATTACCATAGGAAAAAATAAGAAAAGATCCTTAGAGTACAGAATTGGCTGCTATAGTCAGCATTAATAATCAAAATTTCTGATAGTCTTCTGTAGAGAATGAAGACCAAATAGAACTGTAGTACATATCTCAATGTACATAGCTGACTTCTCATACTTTTAGCAGTGCTATTACATGTTCATGAGTTACTCATACTCTCATTTATACTGTCTCTCACCAAAACTCTCCTTCTGGGAAAATAGGTTAGGAGAGTTTGTGCTAAGCCTATGAAATAAAAGACATCTGGAAGCAGGAGAACTGAGGGCTCCCGCAAATCAAGAATGATGAAGTGTCAAATTTTAGCCCCAAGAAAATGTCATAAAAGAACTTCTACCAAACTTAGGCTTTTCAAAGTGGCTATAAATTTCATATTCCTGCCTACTTGTCAACACCTGCCTCACTTCCCTCTGGCATATACACATGTTCTCAAGTTGGTAACTGCCTGTGGTTGGTGATGGTGATTGTAATGGTTGTTTTAATGGAGTCGGTTCGTTCTGGTTTCATTTTCATTTTATATCAAGACCCTTTACGTTACCCTGCACACTTTTGTGAAGCTATTTAGGTTAAATATATTATAAACACAATAGAAATATATAGAATATATAAAAAATAAAACTTACAGATTTGGGGGATATATCCTGACTATAATAAGCATTTTAACATTGTATGATTTTATGGTAAAACTTCCCTAATAAGTAGTTAGTTGAATAAAATAAGATGTTCCACAAAGGGAGTACTTATAGAAGTTATTCTGACAATTACTATGAATAAAACCCAAATAAAACTTAATATGATCAAAAAGATAAAAGTACTTCTTTGGAAAATGGCAAACATGAAACTACTCATTCTGAGTCTGGGGGAGGGGGATGTCAGGGCACTCTCCCAGCCCACTGTCATCTGTGTTAGCTTTCCAAAACTGTAACAAAATGCCTGAAATAATAAACTTTAAAGAGGAGATGTTTATTTTTGCTTCCAGTTTTATAGGTTTCAGTCTATTGTTGGCTGGGCTTGTACTAAGGTAGCACCTGACAGCTGAAATGTGTGGCAGAGGACACAGTTCATCTCACAGCAGTTGGGAAGCAGACAGGAACCAGGTCTGGTATTCTTCAGTCCCTTTCAAGGTCACACCCCAACAACCTAAACCTCCCCTACTTATTAAGGTTCTGTCACCTTCCAGTACCACCAAGCTGAAGGCCAATGTGTTAACATATAGTAGATTACTGGGGACATTTCAGAAACAAAGTGTAACACTAACCTATTAGGGCTTCATTCCTACATATAAGGAAATGCTTTTCTTATCTAAACGTTAGTGTCTTCTTTTGTAAGATAATAGAGTAACTGATATTCTCCTGGGACAGTTGTCAGATAAAAATACAGTCAAATTTGATAACAAAGAGATGTTTAAAATGTATTAATCATTTATTAATTAATAAAATTATCAAAGAGAAAGTTTTAAATATGCAAGTTAAACACTGGAGGGGAAGTGAAATAAAGGATTTGGGACTTTTAATAGTGATTACAAAATATCCTTATCATTTATAAAAAGCAAGCATCTTTTACAAGGTAGAACATTTCAAGCAACACAATAATAACAAAAATAACAATGCACCTTTCAACTACCTGCTAACTTACAAAGTAAAAATTCATCTCACTTTCTCAAAGTATACATTGTAGTTCTTGTTTCATAAATTAAAGAAAAAAATTAAGTGATCTCACCAAAGTAGCCCAGCTCTAAATTGCAGAGCCACATCTGAAATCTAATCTTCTGACTTCTGCTCATAGAATCTTTTCAAGAAGTGCTATTTAGCAAGTAGATTTGCTGATGTATCTTGGTCCTTCTATTAAATAATCAATTCTACTAAGGCATTCTTTAAAAAATAAGAATAGGTAAGATTGTGAAAAATAGGAGATTGTGTACTACTGCTGAAAATGTAAAATGGTTGTAACCACTGAGGAAAACAGTGTAGTGGTTCCTTAAAAATTAAATATAAGGGTTGGGGATTTAGCTCAATGGTTCCAGTGCCTGCCTCACAAGCGCAAGGTCCCGAATTCAATCCCCAGTACCAAAAAAAAAAAAATTAAATATAAAATTAAATATTGTCCGCCAATTTTATTTATGGATATATACTCAAAAGAGTTAAAAGCAGAAACGCAGGTATTCACACACTCATGTTTACAGCAACAGTATTCACTAAGTCATAAGGTAGAAGCAGCCTGGTGTCCATCAACAAATGAATAGATGAGCAAAATGTGATTCATAGATGTAAAGAAATATTACTCCTATGAAAAAAGAAGGAAATTCTAACACATGCTACACATTGGTAAACCTTGAGAACATTATCTTAAGAATTATCCTAAGTAAAATCAATGAGTCATAAACTGGCAAAGGCAGTATTCTGTTTCTATAAGGTAACTGGAGTCATGAGTTCTTAGAATCAGAAAGTTGAATTACAGTTGCCAGAGTCTGAGGGAAGAGGCAAATTGGAAGTTGTCATTTAATGGATACAGGATTTCAATTTCACAAGATACAGTCTAGAGATGGATAATGATGATTGCTCAAAAATATGATTTACTTAATGTTACAGAACTATCTAGTGAAAAATAGTTAAAATGATAAATGTCATTATGTATTTTTTTCACAATTTAAAAATAAATGAAATAGTGTTTTAAGAATATATTTAGCACAAGGTCCCAAGTTCAATCTCCAGTACAAAAAAAAAAAAAAGAATATATTTATTTGATGAAAAGTATCTGTGATGATTAATTTTATCTACCAAGCTATCTTGACTATGATGACCAGTTGTTGGGTTACACACTCTAAAGGTATTTTTTAGTGATTAACATTTAAAATTCATTGAATTTAAGTAAAGCACAGTATCCTCCATAATGTAAGCGGGCCTCATCAAAATAACTGAAGGCACTTGAAAGCAACAGCTGAGATTGCCTCAAAGAGTAATTCTGCTTCCAGTCTGCATACAGAAAGAAATTCTTCAAGCATTTCCAGGCTTTGGACTCAAGACTGCATCACCTCCTACCAGGATTTTCAGTCTGTGCCTTTGCCAACTCCCAATTTCATAAGCCACTTTCTTAAAATAAAGTTCTCTCTCCCCCTCTCTCTCCCTCTCTCTCTCCCTCCCTCTCTCCCTTCATCTCTCCCTCCCCTCTCCCTCTCTCTCTCCCTCTCCTCTCCTTCCCTCTGTGTGTGAGATATCCTTTTCTATTGGTTTCATTTCTCTGGAAATGTAGTCTCACACTTAAAACTCTTAAAGAAAAATGTGTTCAGTCCGGCAGTCACTGGAAATGGAAGAAACAAGCTCTTCCACAGCCCGAGGCTTTGTGAGTTCTGGTTCTCTGTCCTCCCCCTAGGCCTGTTTCCATAGCACCTGGGTGGCTGCTGTATGCTGGACAGCCACCTTAGCAGGAGGAGGAAGTCAGTTGTTTCTTCTCACCTGTTGGGGGATCAGTTCCAGGACCTTCCATGGATACCAAAATCCAGGGGTGCTCAAGTACTTTATATAAAATGACAGTCTCACTAAGCTGCCCAGGCTGGCCTTAGGACTTGCAGTTCTCTTGCCTCAGCCTCCTGAGTAGCAAGGGATTACAGGCTTAAAGTGTTGATAGCATTTCTACCTGAGTATTGCCCCCAGAATGGCCCAGGTGTTACAATTGCCTTAGACTCTGAATCCATTAAGTTCTTTCATGGAACTGGGCCCACTACTGAGCAGATCCTTCCTCCCTGAGATACCATCCAAGATTTTCCAGCAGTGGCCTGTGAATGCTCTTGTTGAACTTTCTCCTGTTTTTATGGACAAAGAGTACTAGTAATTAATGCTCCTATGGCCATGATTCTAGAAACTGGAAGAGCAAAAAGCTGAGAAAAATGCAGAAAACAGTCACTGCATTTGATGCTGGAGAAAAGAAAACCTCTGAGCCCGAGCCACCCCACCAGAGATCCCAGTCGTGCGGAGGCCAGCAGTCCATGCCCCACTGAACCCCACAGCACAGACTCCTCACCGCAATGCATCTGAATCCACACAGCGGAGGCTCTAGGGGAAACATAAAGGCCATGGTTATGAGCCCCAGAAGGTAGAGCAGAAGTGAACAACAGAGAGGGCCTTTCTGACGCTCCTCAATGAAAATTGAACCCCACTGGGAAAGTGAAGAAAAACTCTTCAGTAAAAGCACACTGAACCATTGTGGTTGGTAAGTTAGTGGGATCAGCACCTCCTATAGAAACCTGGACTCCCATTGGGGGAAGACAGCTGGAACCTGCAGTAGAACCTTGCAGAGCTTAATCCTGCAGAGGTCAGGGACCTCAGCTTGGACCTTGCAAACAGAAATCAGCCTGAATCTCAGTAGATTACAGCTGGCTTGCTGAGACTAATCGACTTAGGCCCACACACTGCTGCCCACATTGCCTACCAGAACAGCAGAGACATATCCTGAGGGAGACCTTTTGTTTGTTTTGTTTCATATATATTTCTTTTCTTTTTTTCCTCTCTCTCTATCCCTTCTGGCTCTATATTTCTCTCTCTCTCTCTCTCTCTCTCTCTCTCTCTCTCTCTCTCTCTCTCTCTCTCTCTCTCTCTCTCTCTCTTTCTCTCTCTTTCTCTCTCTCTCTGTTCCTGGAAAATTCTTTCTCTCTCTCTGTCCTCTCGACTGTCACTTTTATAGGAAGGTGAATACAATTTCTAGCTACCTTATTGTTGCCAGTTTGTTCTGTACTTGTCTCTGTTCTTTCTGTCTTCTCCTCCTGTCTTCAACAGATCTCCACAATTTGTGTGATCTTCCTGAGTCCTCTAGCCTTACCTCTAACCTTTCCCTCTCCCTCTATCTCTCTATCCCTCCCTCCCCAATGCCTGCTAAATTCTTATCCCAAAGGGTAAATTTGCCATATTGAAGGGTTTATTTACTACAAACATATTTTGCTCTGGCCCTAGATTTTGATCTAGCTCACCCGGTTAAAGGTGACAGATTAACTGCTACCACATATTGTCATTTTCTAAGCTGTGTTTGATGCTGATTGTGACAATTGGGCTAAGGTGTTGTGAATAGTTTCATCACTTGTCCTCCCTGGTATACTGAAAATGAGATTGCCTAAGAATCATTAGAGACTCAAAGCCTAAAAAGTCCAGGTGTACTTGGAAGATAACTCTGAGAAGCAATCACTCCATAGGGCCTCTAAACATCAGTTATAAAGATACTCAAAATAAGAAATATTGGAGTATCATCCCAGGAATTAAAGCAAAAAACAGCACCAACAACAGAATTAAAAATGAGAAGACACCTTGGCAGGACACAAACAAAGACTTCCAGCTCACCAAAGACAAATTCTGGGGGAAACAAGGTGGAAAAATATGATAATCAACAACCTGGACACCCTGAACTGATAGCACAGGAAGTAACAAAACAGATGGATGAGGCTCTAGAAAAATTCACAACAGAAATAATTTCCCAGATAACTTCAGAGATGGTGACCAGAGTGAAAGACATGATTAGAGGCTCTAGAACAGAAACAGATAAAAAATAGATGAGCTCAGAAACATGCTGGAAGGTATGAATATCCAGCATAAGAAAGAAATGGAAACCATGATCACTCAGCATAAGAAAGAAGTGGAATCAATGAAATAGATTCAAACATATATCCAGGAAATTAAAAACTCCATTTAAAGTATGCACAGCAAATAAAGGGAATGTGAAGATAAAATATCAGATATAGAAGACAGAATTGCAGTTAGTGACCATGAAAATAGAGATTTCTTCAAAATAATAAGGGACCATGAGAAATAAATCTAGCAGCTAATGGATGATGCAAAGAAGAATATCATAAGACTGATAGGAGTCCACAAAAAAACAGGAGAAAGTACAAATGACATAAAAAAAACTGTTCACAAAAGTAATAGTAGAAAACTTCCCAGAGGTAGAAAATTTGACATACAGATAAGTGAGGGATGTAGAACTCCAACTAGCCATAATAAAAAAAAAAAGGCACACCTAGACATATGATAGTCAAGATCCCAGAAATGCAACAGAAGAACAAAATCCTGCATTCAATTAGAGAAAAGAAACAAATAACCTACAAAGAAAAGCCTATCAGAATCACAGCAGACTTCTCAACACAAACCCTCAAATTAAGGAGAAGTATTTCAAGCCCTAAAAAAAAATAACTCCCAATCTAGAATGTTTTATCCTGCAGAATTATCTTTCAAAATTGTTGGGAAAATTAGGTACTTCTATGACAAACAATACCTGAGAAATTTCATGAACACCAAATGAGCACTCCAAACAATTCTAAACAATAACCTAGAAAAAGGCAATGAAGGTCACAACTCCATGAGGCCCACAGAGAAAGCCACCAGGCAAGGCAAGAAACTAAAGAGAAAGGGGGGAAAATGAAAAATGAAAGAACCAACAACAACAAAACATCATGACAAGGATGAGTCAATATCTATCAATTATAACAATCAATATTAATGGCCTCAATTCACCAATCAAAAGAAATAGACTTGCAGAATGGATTAAGAAGCAAAATCCAACAATATGATGTATACAAGAAACACACCTAACTCAAAAAAAAATTCATAGACTGAAAGTAAAAGAATGGAAAACAGTTCTCCATGCAAAAGGAACCCAGAAAAAATCAGGGGTAGCAATCTTATTTGCAGACAAAATAGATTTCAAACCAAAACTAATTAAGACCAACAAAGATGGTTGCTACATCTTTGTAAAGGGAGCAATCCAAGAGGAAGAGATGACAATCATAAATATATATGCACCAAACACTAGTGCACCCAACTATATAAAACAAATACTAACAGACATGAAAAGTCATATATGCACTAATACACTTGTAGTGGGGGACCTCAATACCCTTCTATCAAAAATAGACAGATCATCTAGACAAAAAATTAACAACAAAATACTAGAATAGTACCAAGATATTGAACAAATGGAATTAATAGATGTTTATAGAGTGTTCCACCCCAGAAAATCAGTATATACATTCTTTTGGGCTGCATATGGGTCATTCTCCAAAATAGACCACATGCTACCTCATAGGGCATGTTTAAGTAAATGCAGAAGAATTGAAGTTACCTCCTGTATATTATCAGATCATAGTGCAATAAAATTGGAGATCAATGGCATAAGAAACCACAGAAATCCCACAAACACATGAAATTGAATAGCACTCTCCTGAGCAACCAATGGGTCACAGAGGAAATTAAAGAGGAAATTAGACAGTTTCTAAAAGTAAATGATAATGCCAGTAAAACATACAGAAATCTATGGGACACAATGAAAGCAGTTCTATGTGCAAAATTCATAGCAGTGAATGCCCATATTAGGAAAACAGAGAGAGCTCAAATAACCAACCTAATGCTGAACCTCAAGCTCCTAGAAAAAGAAGAGCATTACAGAGTCACACTGAAAACACCAAATCAGCCTGCTACAGACAGGCAGGTCTGCGGACCCAGTCCCGAGGTCGCCAGTCATGCTGAAAACACAAAATCAGCCTGGGCCCCATCATAAATCCACTGGACAACCCCTGACCTGCTCCTTTGGCCTCTTCTCTATACAGCCACCTGGTTCCAGACTACAAAGATGCAGAGGAAACTGCACCGCCAGACCACTGTACTGGAGCTAATCAAGTTCTCAGTTTTTAAAGAATTCCTGTCCAGAGGTAGAGGCTTCTGAGCTGCTGTCCCACTGCTCCTGGTCCAGAGGAAGGGGCTTCCGGGCCACCAACCATCCCCCCCACTCCCAGCCGAGAGGAAGGGGCTTTCAGGCCACCATCCCTACAGTCACTCCTGGCATCTGTCCCACCTCGCCCAGCTCAGATGAGGTGAGCCGCACTGGCACCAACAGCATCCCCTGCCCCCCCAGTCAAAATGAGAAAACATGTAAATAAGTCACAAAACCAGACTTCCAGATCACCTACAGCAACCTCAAAGGGAAGTGAGATGGAACACTCTGATACTCAACCACCTAGATGCACTGAAATGACAACAAAAGGGGATCTGGGAAAAATGAAATCAGAAATAATTTCTCAGATAATAGGAGAAACTGTGCCCTTAGTGCAAGACATGATTAATAAATCTAGAGAGGAGCTCAGGAACATGATGGAATCCCAACATAGGAAACAAATGGAATCCATAAAACAGAAGCAAATAGATTTCCAGGAGATGAAAAACTCCATTGAAAGTCTACACAGCAGAATGAGCCAATGTGAGGACAGAATTTCAGATATAGAAGATAAGATTCCAATTAATGACCAGGAAAACACAAATTGCTTCAAAATTATAAGGGAACATGAGAAATCAATCCAGCAGCTGCTAGACCATGCAAAGAAGGACAATATAAGACTGATTGGAGTCAATGAAGAAACAGGAGAGAGTGCAGATGACATAAAAAAAACTCTTCACAGAAGTAATGGCAGAAAACTACACAAGCAAGGGGAAAAGAACTTGACATACAGACAAGTGAGGCATATAGGATTCCAAATAGCCTTGATCAAAAAAATCTAAACATAGGTATATAATTGTTAAGATTCCAGAAACACAACAGAAGAACAAAATTCTATAAGCAGTTACAGAAAAGAAATATATTGCATACAAAGGAAAGCCCATCAGAAGCACAGCAGACTTCTCAATGTAAACCCTCAAGGCAAGAAGAGCTTGGAGTGACATATTTCAAGCCCTAAAAGAAAACAGCCTCCAACCCAGATTGATGTACCCTGCAAAACTATCTTTCAAAATGGATGGAGAAATAAGATACATTCATGACAAAGAGCACCTTAGGAACTTTGTGAATACCAAACCAGCACTCCAAAGAAGTTTACACAATATCCTAGGAACAGACTTTGAGGATCACAACCCCAGGAGGTAAAGCAGAATTAACCCACTTGGCATGACAAGAAATTAAATGGAAAGGGGGAGAACCCAACAAAAAGAAAAAGTCACGGAAATGACAAGTCAATACATTTCAGTTATAACCATCAATGTTAATGGTCTCAATTCACCAATCAAAAGAAATAGACTGGCAGAATGGGTCAAGAAGCAAAATCGAACAATATGCTGCATACAAGAAACACACTTAATTCAAAAGCAAACTCATAGACTGAAAGTTTCAGGGTGGAAAACAATACTCGATGTGACAGGAACCCCAAAAAAAGCAGGAGTAGCTATTCTCTTTGCAGATCAAGTAGATTTCAAATCAACACTGATTAAGAGAGATGAAGAAGGACACTACATCCTGGCAAGGAGAAGAATCCAAGAGGAAGAAATGACAATCATAAATATCTATGCACCAAACACTAGTGCACCCAACTTTATAAAACAAATACTAACAGACGTGAAAAGTCATACATGCACTAATACAATTGTAGTGGGGGACCTCAACACCCCACTGTCACAAATAGATAGATCAACTAGACTAAAAATAGGTAATGAAATACTAGAACTCAATTGAACTCTTGATCAAATGAACTTAACAGATGTTTACAGAGTCTTCCACCCCACAAAATCAGAATACACATTCTTCTCAGCTCCACATGGCTCATTCTCCAAAATAGACCACATACTCACACATAGAACATGTTTAAGTAAGTGCAAAGGAATTGAAGTTATCCCCTGTATATTATCAGACCATAGTGCAATGAAATTGGAGATCCATAGCAAAAGAAACTCAAAAAATTTCATAAACAGATGGAAATTGAACAACACACTTCTGAATAACCAATGAGTCATGAGGAAATTAAAGAAGAAATCAGACAGTTCCATCAATTAAATGACAATGACAATACAAGATATCGGAATCTGTGGGACACAATGAAAGCAGTCTTATGAGCGAAATTCATAGCACTGAATGCGCATATTCGGAAAACAGAATGAGCCCAATTAAACAACCTGATGCTGAACCTCAGGCTTCTAGAAAAAGAAGAACAGGACAACCCCAGAGCCCATACAAGGGAAGAAATTATAAAGATCAGAGGAGAAATCAATGCAATGGAGACTAAGAGAACGATACAAAAAATCAATGAAGCCAGGAGTTGGTTCTTTGAAAGAATCAACAAACTTGACAAATCCTTAGCCAACCTTATCAGAAAAAGGAAAGAAAAGGCGCAGATCCATGCAATTAAGAATGAAAAGGGTGAAATTACAACAGATCCAGCAGAAATCCAGAGGATCATCAATACCTACTTCCAGAACCTATACACCAATAAGATGGACAACACAGAAGAAATGGACAGATTCCTAGATACATATGAATTACCAAAGTTGAATGAAGAAAACCTAAAAATTCTGAACAACCCAGTATCAGTCAATGAAATTGAAAATGTAATTAAAAACTTATCATCTAGGAAAAGCTCGGGCCCTGATAGCTTCACTGCTGAATTCTACAAGACATTTAGAGAGGAACTGCTGCCACTACTGTTTAAACTCTTCAATGAAATTGAAAGGGAAGCAATACTTCCAAACTCATTCCTGGAAGCAAGCATCACCTTGATCCCCAAAGCAGAGAAAGACCCAACAGAAAAGGAGAACTATAGGCCAATCTCACTAATGAACATAGATGCAAAAATCCTTAATAAGATACTGGCAAATAGAATGCAGAAGATCATCAAGAAGATCATATGCCCTGATAAAGTGGGATTCATGCCAGGGATGCAGGGGTGGTTCAACATACACAAATCAATCAATGTAATGCACTATATCAATAGAACCAAGAACAATAATCATATGATTATCTCCATAGATGCAGAAAAAGCATTTGACAAAATCTAACATGCATTTATGATAAAAACCCTACAAAAAATTAGAATAGATGGTCTCTACCTCAAACTGATAAAAGCCATCTATGAAAAACCAACAGCCAATATCATACAAATTGGTCAAAAACTGAAATCCTCCACACTAAAATCAGGAACAAGACAAGAATGTCCACTATCACCACTCTTCTTCAGTATAGTTTTGGAAACATTAGCCACAGCAATTAGAAAAGAGAAAGAAATAAAAGGAATAAAGATAGGAAATGAAGAAGTCAAATTGTCATTATTTGCAGATGCCATGATACTCTATATAGAAGACCCCAAGAACTCCATCAAAAGTCTTCTAGACTTAATAACCAAATTCAGTCAAGTAGCTGGTTACAAGATCAACACACAAAAATCAATAGCTTTCCTCTACACAAATGACAGACTCACTGAGAGAGAAACAGGGCAAATAATTCCTTTCACAATAGCATCCAAAAAACTGAAATACTTAGGAATTAACCTAATGAAAGAAATCAAAGACCTCTTCTCTGAAAACTATGACACTCTGAAAAGAGAGATTGAGGATGATATCAGAAAATGGACAGACATCCCCTGCTCCTGGTTAGGAAGAATTAATATAGTGAAAATGGCCATACTTCCAAAACTGCTATATAGATTTAATGCAATTCCAATTGAGATCCCAGCACCATACTTCACAGACATCAAGAAAACAATCCAAACATTCATTTGGAACAAGAAGAGACCCAGAATAGCAAAAGCAATTCTAGGTAACAGAGACATGGCAGGGGGTATCACAATCCTCAAACTGCAACTATACTACAAAGCTACTGTGATTGAAAACAGCATGGTACTGGCAAAGAAATAGACCTTAGGACCAGGAAAAGATTAGAAGATGCAGAAATAATGCCAGACACACTCAGCCACCTTATCTTCAATAAAGGAGCCAAACACTCTCACTGGAGGAAAGATATCCTCTTTAAGAAACGGTGCTGGAAAAATTGGGCTTCAACTTGCCAAAGATTAAAACTAGACCTATATCTCTCACCATGCACTAAACTAAAATTGAAATGGATTAAAGATCTAAATATTAAAATGGAAATGTTGAACCAGTTGGAACAGAGGTTAGGTAGAACTCTGGAAGACATTGGCGTAGGAAAAGATTTTATGAACCAAACCTCAGTTGCCTGTGAACTAGCACAAACAATCAACAAGTGGGATCTCTTCTTATTAAAAAGCTTCTGCACAGCAAGAGAAACCACCAGCAGTGCAAAGAGACAACCAACAATGGGGGAAAATATCTTCACCTGCTCTTCCTCAAACAAAGGTCTACTATCTCGAATCTATAAAGAACTTAAGAAAATCACACCTCTCAAATTTAAAGACCCAATCCAAAAATGGGCATCTGAAATAAGCAGACATTTCTCAGACAAGTAAGTAGAAATAGAAAATAAATACATGAAAAAATGTTCAACATCACTGGTCATTCAAGAGATTCAAATGAAAACAATGCTGAGATTCCACTTCACTCCAGAAAGAATGGCTACTATCATGAAATCAACCAATAACAAATGCTGGCAGGGCTTTGGGGAAAGAGGAACCCTGCTCCACTGCTGGTGGGAGTGTAGACTAGTGCAACCACTGTGGAAATCAGTATGGAGGTACCTCAAAGAATTAGGAATGGAAATCCCATTTGACCCCACTATTCCACTGCTGGGGATCTTCCCCAAAGAATTAAAAGAATCATACCACAGTGATATATGTGCACCCATGTACATAGCAGTACAGTTAGTGATAGCTAAAACTTGGAAACAGCCCAAATGCCCATCAACTGGAGACTGGATCAAGAAAATGTGGTTTTTTTATAAAATGGAGTACTACTCAGCCATAAAATATGAGAAATTGAAGACATTTATAGCTAAATGGATGCACATTGAGGCAATAATCTTAAGTGAAATAAATAGGACACACATGAATAAATACCGAATAGTTTCTCTGGTGTGAGAAACTGAAAGTGTAAATGGGGACTAAAATATATAATAGATAATGTGAAATAGGAAGAAAAGGGGCAAAGGGGAAGTATGTGGGAGGGGTAGGGGAAAGGAAAGAAGGGAATGAAATTAATATGAGAAAATGGAAAAATAGGAACAAAATCTTTGTAAATAGGGAGGAATGGAGGAGTTGAAGGGAGGGCTGGGCAAGGGTGAAAAATAAGAACCAAGAGAGATTATGTAAAGGTGCAAATTTCCAATGATGAATGTCATTATATTGTATACCTAAAATGTACCAATGATTAGACTGAATATTTGATAATGCAAAATAGGAAGAAAAGGTCCAAAGGGGTAGGGGTAGTGGGAGGGGCAGGGAAAAGGAAAGAAGGGAAAGGAAAAATGATGAGAAATGGAAAAAATGGAAATAAAGTCTTTGCAAATAGGGAAGGCTGGAGGGGATGAAGGGAGGGCTAGGAATGGGGAAAAAATAGGAACCAAGATGCATCATGTAAAGGTACAAGTTCCCAATGAGAAATATAATTGTGTTGTATACGTAAAATGTACCAATAAAAGAATTTAAGGAAGGAAAAAAAAGAAGAGCATGACAAACCCAAAGTTCATACAAGAGATGAAATTATAAAGATCAGAGCAGAAATCAATACAATGGAGACTAAGAGAACAATACAAAAAAAACACAATGAATCAAAGATTTGGATTTTGGAAAGAACAAATAAAATCAACAAACCCTTAGCCAACCTTATAAAAAAAAATGGAGAAAAAAGAAATGGAGAGATTCCTAGCTGCATATGAATTGCCAAAGTAAGATGAAGAAGATATAAAAATTCTAAACATCCCAATTACAATTAGTGAAATGGAAAATGTAATAATAATTTTACCAAGAAAAAAGCCAGGTCCTGATGGCTTCACTGCTGAATTCTACAAGACATTTAGAGAAGAACTATCACCATTACTCTTTAAACTTATCAAGGAAGTTGAAAGGGAAGCAATAATTCTAAACTCATTCCTGGAAGAAAGTGTTACTTTGATTCCAAAACTAGGGAAAGACCCAACCCAAAGAGAGGACTGCAGGCCAATTTTGCCAATGAACATAGATGCAAAAATCCTCAATAAGATACTGGCAAACAGAATACAGAGGGTCATCAAGAAGATCATACAATGTGACCAAGTCGGATTTATCCAAGGGATCCAAGGATGGTTCAACATATGTAAATCAATAAATGTAACACACTATATTAACAGAGCCAAAGACAAAAACCATATGATCATCTCAATAGATGCAGAAAAAGCATTCAGCAAAATCCAACATCCATTCATGATAAAAAAAAAAAAACCCTAGAGTAAATTGGAATAGAAGGTCTTTATCTCAACTTGATTAAGGGTATCTATGAAAAACCAACAGTCAACATTATACTAAATGGCAAGCCTCTCCCAGCACCCAGGAGGAGGCTCCTGGGTTGCTATACCACCACCCTTCAGCACAGGGCACGTGAGCCACGTAGGTGCCAGCAACATGCCCCCCCCCCCGTCAAAACAAGAAGACGCCTAAACAAGTCTCAAAAACAGATTTCCCGATCACCTAAAGCAACGCCAAAGGGAAACAAGATGGAACACTCTGATACGCAACCACCTGGACTCCCTGAACTGGCAACAAAAGAGGATCTGGAAAAAATAAAATCAGAAATAATTTCTCAGATAACAGCAGACATTGTGCCCATAGTGTAAGACATGATTAATAAATCTAGAGAGGACACAGATAAAAAATAGAGGAACTGAGGAACATGATGGAATCCCAACATAGGAAACAACTGGAATCCATAAAACAAATACAAACAGATTTCCAGAAGTTTAAAAATTCCATTGACAGTTATCCAGCAGAATGAGCCAAGGTGAGGACAGAATTTCAGTCATAGAAGATAAGATTGCAATCAGTGACCTGGAAAGGAAAAATTGCTTTAAAACAGTAAGGGACCATGAGAAATCTATCCAGCAGCTCCTAGACAATGCAAAGAAGAATAACATAAGACTGATTGGAGTCAATGAAGAAAGAGAAGAGAGTGTAGATGACATAAAAAAGACTGTTCACAGAAGTGATGGCACAAAACATCCCAAGCAGGGGAAAAGGACTTGGCATACAGATAAGTTAGGCTTATAGGACTACACCTATCCTTGACAAGAAAAAAAATCTATATACAGGCATATAATCGTTTAGATTCCAGAAACACAAAAGAAGAATAAAATTCTACAAGCAGTGAGAGAAAAGAAAGAAATCACATACAAAGGAAAGCCCATCAGAATCACAGCAGACTTCTCAACACAAAATCTCAAGGTAAAAAGAGCTTAGAGTGATGTATTTCAAGCCCTAAATGAAAACAGCCTCCAACCTAGATTGATGTACCCTGCAAAACTGTCTTTCAAAATTGATGGAGAAATAAGAAACTTTCATGACAAAGAGCACCTTAGGAACATCATGAATACCAAACCAGCACTCCAAAAAATTTTAGCCAATATCCTAGGAAAATAAAATGAGGATCACAACCCCAGGAAGTCAGCAGAATTAATCCTTTGGGCATGACAAGAAATTAAATGCAGAGGGGGAGAATCCAACAAAAAGAAGTATTGACAATGATAAGTCAATAAATATCAATACTGTCTATTTATCATCTTCTTATGTCTATTTTTTAATTGGATTGTGCATTAATGAGCTGTAAGAGTTCTTTATATATTCTGGACATAGGTTATATGTATTATAAATATGGTCTGTTGAAGGACTTCTTTTCATTTTCTTAACAATGTCATTTAAAGTTTTAAATTTTGATGGAATATCATTTATCAGTTTGTTACTTTTATACATCATGTAATTTATATCCTAGGAAATTCTTGCCTACCCTAAATTCATGAATATTTTCCCTTATAATTTCTCCTTAAAGTTTTATAGTTTCAGTCTTTCATATTTAGGTTCATAGATCCTTTCAAGTTATTTTTATGTATGGAAATAAAGGGCTGAGGTTAATTTTTTACATATGGATACCAGGTGTTCTAGTACCATTTGCTGAAAACACTATCTTTTCCTCTGCTCTTGAATTGAGTTTATGTTCTATAAAATGTTAATGTTAAATAATCTTTCAAAACTCTGTGGACCATCTATGTGTGGTTCGATTTCTAGATTCTCTGTTTTATTCCATTGATCTACATGTCTTTCCTTACACCAACACTGCCTTGATTACTGTAGCTTTAGAAGAAGTCTTAATATTAGGTAATAAATGTCTTCCAACACTGTTTTTTTTTCTTTTTACTTTTCCAGGTTCTTCATACTCCTACATAACTTTTAAAATTCAATATCCAATTCTTCATTTATAGCAAGTATACATAGACCTGAATTTTTATATATACCGTGTGTTTTCTAATTCTGTTAAATTCAAATACAAGTTCTAGGGGCTCCTAGAGATTTTTTAGTATTTTCTCTCTAGATGATCATTTCATCTACATATAAAGATTTTACTTCTACCTTGCCAATCATATGCTAATTGTGTATTTTTTCTCCTGTTACCTTTATTGTTATATTTTAGGTATAAAATACAGTTACATTCATCATTGGGATCTTGTACCATTACATGAATATCTTGGTTCTTATTTTTTTCCCCTTCCCCTGCCCCCCCCTTCACCCCCTCCACCCTTCCCTATTTGCAAAGACCTTATTTCCATTTTTTTCCTCTTCTCATATTTTTCCTTTCTCTTTTTTCCCTTCCCCTACACCTCCCAATTCCCCTGCTCTTTCAGACCTTTTCTTCCTATTACACAATATCAGTTATACATTTTTTAAATTACAATATTAAGATCTAGGACACATTTCCACAGATTTTACAGAATTTAAAAGGATATAGAAAGCATATTACAAAAATCTGTTTTGAAATAAATTTGACAACTTCTAAGAAGTACCTTGGAAGACAAATTAATGAAACTAACTCTGGAGGAAATATAAAATTTGAATAGCATCTATTAAAGAAAGTATATTCCTAGCTTGAAAACCTACCTATATGAGAGCAAGAGGCTTGTATACATTTTAACTGATAAATTATATCAAACATTTAAAGCAGAAAAAAGAAAGAACACTTCTCCCCTCATTTTAGGAACTCAACATTGTGCTAATCCTAAAACTGGAGAAAGATAATAGAAGGAAAAAGTATGAACATAGATAGAAATTTGTTTAACAAAACAATTAGAAGTCAGATCAGGCAGTACGTAGGAGGTGGTTTTCTTATAAGGATGGCAGTGTTGGTTCAGCATTGGAAGATCCACCCCCCAAAAGTCATCATTTTAACAGAGGAAAGGAAAAAGCCATATGATCCTGTCATTAATTGGAGAAAAAGTATTGGACTAAATTCTGCAGCTGTTCATGGTAAAAGCTATCAGGAGACTAGAAGTAGAATAGAAACTTCTCAACAGATTAAAGTCGTATACTCCATACTTCCAGTGAGAATGCCTTATATGAATGGAGAAGACAAAATGCTTTCTCCTTAAGCTGGGGAACAAGGGCAGATATGCTTACTCTTTATCTGTCCATTAAACTTTGAAACCTAGTCCCCACCAAAATAGTCTGGCAATAAAATGACACAACTAGGATAGGATTGGCATGGCAGAATCAAAATCTTTATATGTAGATGAAATGATCACCTACAGAGAAAATAATAAGAAATCTCCAGGAGCCCCTAGAACTTGTACTTGAATTTAGCAGAATTAGAAAACACAAGGTATATATAAAATTTCAGGTCTCTGTATACTTGCTATAAATGAAGAATTGGATATTGAAATTTAAAAGTTATGTAGGAGTACAAAGGACCTGGAAAAGTTAATACAAAAACTAAAACTAAAACAAAAATAACAACAGTGTTGGAAGACATTTAGTACCTAATTTTAAGACTTCTTCTAAAGCTACAGTAATCAAAGCAGTGTTGGTGTAAGGAAAGACATATAGATCATTGGAATAAAACAGAGAATCTAGAAATTGAACCACACATATATGGTCCACTGAGTTTTGAAAGATTATTTAGCATTAGCATTTTATAGAATATAAACTCAATTCAAGAGCCAAGGAAGAGATAGTGTTTTCAGCAAATGGCACCAGAACACCTGGTATCTGTATATAAAAAATTAACTTCAACCCTTTTCTTCCATACATGAAAATAACTTTAAGGGATCTATGAACCTAAATAAGAAATCCTAAAAATATAAAACTTTAAGAAGAAATTATAAGGGAAAATATTTATGAATTCAGGGTAGGCAAGAACTACCTAGGATACAAAAAACATGATGTATAAAAGAAAAAAATTGATAAATGAGATTCTATCAAAATTTAGAATTTTAAATGACATCATTGAAATGAAAAGTAGTCCTTAAACAGGCCATATTTACAATGCATATAACCTATGAGCAGAATATATAAAGAATTGTTAGAGCTCATTAATAGACAACCCAATTAAAATGTAGACATAAGAAGATGATAAATAGCCAGTATAACACAAGGAATGGTATGCAACTCTAGAATCAGAAAAATACTAATCAATACAATTATAAGATTGAATTATACACTCATTAGGGAGATGAAGTTCAAAGTTTTAAAAGCCTTGTCATCACTTTTTCTTGTTGTTGGATTCTCCCCTTTTGCATTTAATTTGTCATGCCCAATGGATTCATTCTGCTGGGTTTCCTGGGGTTGTGATCCTCATTGTCTTTTCCTAGGGCATTGTCTAAAATTTTTTGGAATGCCAGTTTGGTATTCATGAAGTTCCTGAGGTGCTCTTTATCACGAATGTATCTTATTTCTCCATCAATTTTGAAAGACAGTTTTGCAGGGTACATCAATCTGGGTTGGAGGCTCTTTTCCTTTAGGGATTGAAATACATCACTCCAAGCTCTTCTTGCCTTGAGGGTTTGCATTGAGAAGTCTGCTGTGATTCTGATGGGCTTTCCTTTGTATGTGATTTGTTTCTTTTCTCTCACTGTTTGTAGAATTTTGTTCTTCTGTTGGATTTCTGGAATACTAACTATTATATGCCTATGTGTAGATTTTTTTTTAACAAGCCTAGCTGGAGTCCTATATGCCTCATTTATCTGTATGTCAAATTCTTTTCCCCTGCTTGGGAAGTTTTCTGCCATCACTTCTGTGAACAGTTTTTTTATGTCATCTGCACTCTCTCCTCTTTCTTCATTGATTCCAATCAGTCTTATGTTATTCTTCTTTGCATCGTCTAGCAGCTGCTCGATTGATTTCTTGTGTTCCCTTACAATTTTAAAGCAATTTTTTCTTTTCCTCCTCAATAATTGTGATCTTATCTTCTACATGTGAAATTCTATCCTCACATTGGTTCATTCTGGTGGGCACTTTTGATGGAGTTTTTAATCTCTTGGAAATCTGCTTGTATCTGTTTTATGGATTCCATTTGTTTCCTATGTTGGAATTCCATCATGTTCCTCAGATCTTCTATGTTTTTATCTGTGTCCTCTCTAGATTTATTAATCATGTCTTGCACCATGAACAAAATCTTTGCTGTTATCTGAGTAATTATTTCTGATTTCATTTTTCCCAGATCCTCTCTTGTTGCCAGTTCAGAGAGTTCCTGGGGTTGAGTATCAGATTGTTCCATCTTGTTTCCCTTTGGGGTTGCTGTAGGTGATCTGGAAGTCTGTTTTTGAGGCTTGTTTATTTGTCTTCTCATTTCCCCGGGAGGAAGGTGTGCTTCTGGTGCACAAGCAGCTGACCTTCTCTGCCCTAGGACCTTGGAATGGCAGTGGGGGAGCTGGGACTGGCTCAGCTTCTCTGCCCTAGGAGTCTGGAATGGAGGCGGGGAGCTTTCTTTTGGGTGCTGGGACCAGCTGGGCTTCTCTGCCACTAATTGTGTCTTTTTATTGGCAGACTATTTCGGTTTGGGCTTATGTTTCAAAGTTTAATGAACAGATGAAAAGTAGGTATATCTGCCCTTGTTCCCCACCTTAGGGAGAAAGCATCATATCTTTTCCATTCATATAAGGCATTTTTTCTGGAAGTATGGAGTACATGGCTTATCTATTGAGAAGTTTCTGTTCTACTTCTAGTCTCCTGGTAGCTTTTACCATGAACAGCAGCAGAATTGAGTCCAATACTTTTTCTCCAACTACTAACAGGATCATATGGCTTTTTCCTTTCCTCTGTTAAAATGATGACTTTTGGGGGTGAGTCTTCCAATGCTGAATCAACACTGCCATCCCTATAATAAAACCACTTTCTACATACAGCCAGATCTGACTTCTAATAGTTTGTTTTGTTAAAAATTTTTTATATATGTTCATACTTTTTTCTTCTATTTATCCAGTTTTAATATTAGCACAATGTTGATTTCCTAAACTGAGGGCAGAAGTATTCCTTCTTTTTTCTGCTTTACATGTTTAATATAATTTATCAGTTAAAATGTATATGAACCTGTTGTTTTCATATAGGTGGGTTTTCAAGCTAGGAATATACTCTTTTTAATAGGTGCTATTCAAATTTTATATTTCTTTCAGAGTCAGTTTCATTAATTTGTCTTCCAAGGTACTTCTTAGAAGTTGTCAAATTTATTTCAAAAAAGATTTTTGTAATATGCTTTCCATATCCTTTTAAATTCTGTAAAATCTGTGGTAATGTCCTCTAAATTTTGATATTGTAATTTTAAAAATGTATACTTGACATTGTGTAATAGAAAGAAAAGGTCTAAAGGAGTAGGGGAATTGAGAGGTGTAGGGGAAAGAAAAGAAAGGAAAAGAAAAAATATGAGAAAAGAAAATAAATGGAAACAAAGTCTTCGCAAATAAGGAAGGGTGGAGGGGTTGAAGGCAGGTCAGAGGAAGGGGAAAAAATTAAGAACCAAAATACATCATGTAAAGGTACAAGATCCCAATGATGAATGTAACTGCATTTTATACCTAAAATGTACCAATAAACTTAATGAAAAAAAAAACACTAAATAGTTTCTCTGGTATGAGGAAATGAAACTGTAAATAATGATTAAAATGAGTAGTTGATAATGTGAAATAGGAAGAAAAGGTCCAAAGGGGTAGGGGAAGTGGGAGGGATAGGGAAAAGGAAAGAAGGGAAAGGAAAAATTATGAGAAAAGAAAAAATGGAAACAAAGTCTTTGTAAATAGTGAAGGGTAGAGGGCATGAAGGAGAGATGGGAAATGGGGAAAAAATAAGAACTAAGATGCATCATGTAAAGGTACAAGTACCCAAAGATAAATGTAAATGTATTGTATACCTAAAATGTACCAATAAATGAATCTAAGGGAAAAAAAATAATGTGTTCAGTATTATTAGCCATCAGAGAAGTGAAAATTAAAACCACAATAATGTATCTTTACAAACATAGACGATAGTTAAAATGAAAAATAGTGATAGCAACTGCTAGGAAGGATACAGAGAAACAGAATCACTCATATGTTGCTGGTAGAAATGTAAAATAGTGCTACTATTCTAAATGGTTTAGCAGTTCCTTTCAAAAATAAAAATGGACTTCTGTGATCCAGCAAGTACTTGTCCTAATCACTTTCCTTATTTCTGAGACACAATACTCTACACCCACAACTTTAAGGAAGAGAGGTTTATTATGGCTCAAGGTTGCCATCCACAGTTACTGGCTCCAGGGCCGGCTAGAATGGCAAAGGGGCATGGTTGGAGAAAAGCTGCTCACATTACAGTGGCCAGCAAGAGAATTGAGAAGCTGAGAGGGAAGTACACCCCACCAGGTCACACCCTCAGTGGCCCGCCTCTTTTGACCAGGCCCCACCTCTTAGTATCACATATAACTATATTACTCCCAAGATTCAATATCTTTTAAAAGCCTGGCCTTCAAGTGCACAAGGTTTTAGGGGGGTATCCAGGTACAAACCATAACCACACTCTTGAGCATTTATCTCAAGACTTATTTTCACAGAGATACTTATACACAAATATTCACAGCAGATTCATTCGTACTAGCTCAAAACTATAAGCTATCCACATATCTTTCAAGAAGTGAATGGTACAACAAACAGTAGTGTATCTTTTTTTTTTTTTTTTTTTGGTACTGGGGATCGAACTCTGGTCCTTATGCTTGTAAGACAGGCAGTGGAACCACTGAGCTAAATCCCTGGCCCAACAGTAGTGTATCTTTATCAGGAAATAGTAGAAAAAGGCAAAGAAAACTGATGCATGCAACAAATTGAATGAGTTTTAAAAAGACTTATTCTGCATGAAGAAAGTATGTATCAGGTGCTCACTTCAGCAACACATATACTAAAATTGGAAAGTATGTGTCAAAATAATTCCTATTATAAGATTCCATCTCTGTAACAATCCTGAAATAACAGAATTATAGAGGAATATCAGAAATTATAGAGAAATGTCAGAATTTGAGAGATGCAGAGCAGCTTAGTGTTTGCCAAGGGTTAGAAATAGGGGAAGAGATGGAGATGATCCTAAAGAGAGAAAATAAAAGAATCTTGTCTCTTGATTGTGGTGATGGTTACATGATTACATGTGTGCCAAAACACCAGAGAACTACAGACACACACGCACGCACACACACCCTTGATACGTACATACAATAACTTGTAAAATCTGATTAAATGCCATGGCTTATGTCAATGTTGTCTTCTTGATGTTTATATTGTCCTATGGTCGTGTGCAACACTGGCATTGGAGGCTTGAGAAGGGATGGTTGGGACTTCTTCATACATTTTTGTCACCTTTTATGAGCATATAATTAATTCAGATTAAAAGTTTGGAAAATTTAATGAAACACCTTTTTGTATTATATATTAATACAAACTTTTTCCCAATAGAAAAGTTGACCATATTCTGAATAAATTAACCCTCCAGTTTCTTCTGTACTCGTGCATTTTTTTCTATCCACTTTAAGATCAATTTTTGTCTATTTAATTTTCAACAATTTATTTCCCAAACAATAAATGCCTGTGTAGTGAAACGAAATATCAGGAGGAAAATTTACAGCTATAAAGACTGTTTACACGTTTGTGAAATGTAGCTACACAAAAATTATAAAACCTAATGAACAGGGGCTGGGGATTTAGCTCAGTGGTTCCGCCTGCCTTGCAAGCGGAAGGATCCGAGTTCGATCGCCGATACCAAAAAAAAAGACAAAAAAAAAAAAACCTAATGAACAAAATAGTCACTCCTCTCACACAAATAATGTGATTCTATTATTTTAACAGTTTATTGCCCAGTTTAAGGGAAGTTCTCATTGAGATAAGGAAAGGCTCAAACCATTCCACCACCAGATATTTTTATCAACTAGGTTGGTGCCCTTTCAATACCAAATTGATGCGCAATAATAGCAAACAATTTTATTAAGCTACTTTGAATATTTATGAAGACCCTGTAGTTTAATAAACTGTTATAGGCCAATGAAAGTTTATGGAGATCACTAGAAATGTCAGAATAGCACTCCAAAGACACAATAAAACTTTGAAATTCTCATTTAAATCCCAGCCCATCTAAAATAAAAACCAGTCTTTCTTTATTAGCCCTGTCTCACTCATAACAAATCCAATTATCGTATGTAGAG
Source organism: Heterocephalus glaber (assembly GCF_053883595.1). Classification (NCBI taxonomy): domain Eukaryota; kingdom Metazoa; phylum Chordata; class Mammalia; order Rodentia; family Bathyergidae; genus Heterocephalus; species Heterocephalus glaber. The sequence continues at coordinate 38,656,302 of NW_028258324.1, read as the reverse complement.
TCCTGTTTACTTAATATTTAGTTGACTATATTGAAGACTTGCCATGGCTTGAGTGTATGCAATAAATTTAAAGGATTTAGTTTTAATTTCATGAAAGTTGACTTCTACTATCTTCAGCTATATATATAAAATGTGATGACAGAGAAAAGAAAGCTAAGATTATAAACAATGCCCCATACCAATAAATCTGGAACAACACTCCTCCCAAAGCTAAAATATTATGCTATTTCATATCATGTGATTCGGTATTAGATCATTAATTACATCATCTTATTTTAAACACTCAGTTTAGAGCTTATTTCTACAGTGATAACTATTACTGCTTGAACCAGAGTTATAGCTGAGCTTTTATATATTATAGCAACTGAAAGCAACTGGTATGTAATAACGTTAACAGCCTTTAAAAGAAGGATTCTATAATTTATGTATGGGGCTCTAGTTACAGCCTGACCCTTTTTCCTCCAGCAGTGGCATCCATCAATTTTCCCCCATTCCTGAGTCTGTTAGTTTTCCTCCTCTATGAAGCGTGGAGCACTGGGACATCCTAGACCCATTTTCATGGCTAAAAAAGTATAGAAAATATTGGAATATGTAATCCAAGCCCATCTGTAATCCAAGCCCATCACAGCATAAAGGTTAATAAAATGATTTCTAAAAAAATTCAAAGAAAAAATGTTTCCCAAGAATGTATTTATAGTCCTTTAAATAATTGATAAGCATATAAGTTGCCCTTGATAAAATCATGGTAGAATTAAAATCTCTGACTAGCCAACAGGTTTAGATGGATAATTTTTTGTTTTTAAATTTAATTTTCTACATAGATCCAGTCAAAAATATGTGTAATTATAAATCAAACTACTACAACCAACAATTTTTTTTTACATTGTCATATTTACCAAGCAATGGGTGAAGTTTGAGATAACTAAAGGCATAGATAAAAACTTCAAGGCCTAGACCAAATCAGACAGAAAATAAGTACCACATTTCATGTCTCTTACTTTAGAGCCAAATTAAGTGATTTTTAAGAAAGCTCAGTTTATAGTTAATATTTGAATAGATGCTTTTCTCTTTCATGTCAAGCTTTCTTCATCAAAACAATCAACTCAAATTGACCTTCCAATACATCAGCTATACAAGGGGCCATCTTTTAATTTGCTTTCTTCCTAATAACAGCTTTTTCACTTTAATAAATATATTTATTCTTTCTATAATCATTTAAAACCAAGTAAGCAAATTTAACACCTTATAAAATTAAATATGTTGTGAGAATTATACTTCCATTTAAATTCTATTTAAATAAAGTGGGCCCTTTTGACATCATTAAATCCTTTCCAAATAATTACTGTAACATCTTTCTAAGCTCAACAGGTCCAATATCATTTTCTACACTTCATCAGTGAAAAAGCTGAGGCTCATAGAAATTACATAATTATACAAAATATAACAATAACAAAAGTTATAATAAAAGCTGATATAGTTTTCTTCCACCTTCAGTGTGCTTACTCAGAAATACTCAGCCTATAAATGTACTGTTAAATAAGTGCTATACTAATTTGAAAATTATCTTTAAAATACAGAAATCAATAGCATCATTTATTTATCTTTTGAAATTTAGTTTGATAAACCCCATTGGGTGTTATTACTTTTAGTAACTGAAATATATTATTAAATTTATCTTTAATTAACTCAAAGTAGGGAACCTTTGAACAGACACCTTTTTAATGACTTTAATTGATTCTGAAGCCAATTATGCCTTATTTTTAGTCTCCCACAGAGCCCACTTTTTAACAATATTCTTTTTGTACAATTTAACTATTTACATGAATCTTTTTTTACTTTAGAAACCAGAGGTGTACATTGGTGAAGGAAGTTTAGTCACAGAGCCTTGGAGACTATCACGTCTATAGAAGCAAGAAAAGTTGTGTAAAAATGTTTAAATATCTCTAAAATAAGAACTTTCAATACTGAAAGGAAAATAAGTCAACAGATGTGAGTCGATATCTTTAATTTTTAAGTTAGCCTTTTTAAAGGTGTAAGAAAATAATTTTTAAAAGAAAATGAAGACTATAAATGGAAACATTCCAAGAAAAATTCTTCCAGAAAATGTGGGAAATATTCAACTTTATTAGAGGTCAAAGAATGTTGGCAAGGCTGTGGCAGTGTCATAAGGGTTTGCTACTAAAGGTGTTATGAACTGGAAAAATCCTTTTGAAGGAATATGCAGATATGTAGTAAATGGCATAAAAATATTCCTAGAATGTGGACCTGATCATACTACACCTAAGACTATTTTCTAGACATGGTGGACATAGGTCACTGAATTATACTCTCTCAATTCTTCTCCAGAGCCATCTTCTGCCAAGTATGGCCACCTGCCATGATACTGGTCAAGGAGAAAAAGGGTAAGTCCTATGAGTGCACCTGCATTCTTCCTTCTTCTTACATTAAATGAGAAGATAGTAGTTACAGCTGTAGCAACCATCTTCTGGATATAAGAAGAAAAAACAAAAATATTATAGAGACATTGGTCTTGAAGTCATTAAACCATCAAATGAATGCCAACAACTACCATGTAATCTCCCAGCTTTCTATATATGTGGAAAAACTGCTTTGTTTAAGGCAATTAATGATGTGCAAAGGAATGAATTCAACAGGATAAAATAATGGTGTGCATATGGCTATTCATAGCAGGATTTTTTGTAAAAATGTAAAAGTGAAAAAATTAAGCAGACTATAATTGTTTAATAATGGAAATTAATGGAACACACAAATTAGAATTAAGTGATCAACTTGAAGATACTGTATGTGGTCGATTGATTGTATTCATGACCTCAATTGTTTTACCCTTTCCTGTATCACTCCATTCACCATGAGAATTTGCAATTACTCTCAACAAAAACGCAAGTCTATTTCCCTATTCCTTGATTCTGAGTTCAACCACAGGATTTGTCTTGGACAGTGGGATATCAACAAGCATGACATAAGTAATCTTGAAAAATACTTCTGTAATTTTACTTTGCCTTAGATTAATATCTTGGATATGTTCAGAGGAATAACTCCAGGCTGGCCTACTAGGGCTGAGACACATGGAGTAAAGCCAAGTCCTCTCAATTACTTGAACTGAGGCCATTCTCAGCCCTCTAACAATTAGGCAACCACCAGGCGCATGAAGTTACCTGCTGAGATCAGCAGAGTTGTCACAGCTAACACAGGAGAAAACTAAGATGAGATCAACTGAGCCCATCCTAAAGTAACTAACTCTACAAACTTCTATAGTAAATAGAAATTTACTGGTGCATATCACAGAGGTTTTCTGGTTACTTGTTACACAGCAGTTATGTGGTAATACATTAATGATATTTAAAAACTGCTAAATATCACTGGGCACAATAGTGGATGCCTATAATCCCATCTACTCAGACGGTTGAGGCAGGAGAATGACAAGTTAGAGGCCATCCTAGGCAACTTAGCATGACTCTGTGTCAAAATAAAAATAAAAAGATCTAGGGATGTGACTCAACTGTTGACTGACCCAGTTTGAATCCCCAGCATTGAAAAACACACAAAAAAAATGCCAAATATATATTGATGTATTCATTCATCCATCGAGCACCCCCAAAGTGTAAGGCATCACATTCAGTGAAAAGAGGCAATATATAGAACTATTAAATAATTTGTATATGAATGGGAAAGGGTTGAAAGAATGCAAAGACAAGTTGTTCTTATTTGTTTTTGCCTTCCTGAAGCACTGTACATATAGGCTTACAGCAAGCACAAGATGGAAAGGTAAATATGAACTAAAGGACTAAAAGGAATGAATGAAAAGAATGATATAGAAGTGAGTAAAGAAACATTGACATTAGCATGACCAATCCATCCTTCTTGGCATAAAAAACACAGGAACATGTTTGTAGGCTCCAGCAAAAACACTGGAAAAGAAGGAACATTCAAAGATCTCAGAGCAAGAAAACTGAGGTATAAAGTTAGGGAAGCAAAGCAAGAGAAAGTAAAATGACAAGCACAAGTAGAAGCTTAGCTGAACGGAAAAGAGGCCATCTCTCCCTCTAAAACAGACGGGAACTCCGGTGACAGTTTACATGATTTAACCATAAAAGGACAGGAGAGTGATGAAGCTATGGCCTGAAGGTCTCTATCTTTTAAGCCCCAAATGCAGTAAAAATTGCCTACTGTGAAGAAAGTGAAGTAGGAAGGGGACAAAAAGAATTTGAAAGAAATAACAGAACTCTATGAAGGAGCCTTGAGAGTGTGTAACCCAAAGGGGTCATGGGCTGTTATAAAACCTATCATCTATCTCAAAGGAGAAGTTATATTGAGAATTTTGGAAAGCAGTTTGAAGGGACAGCAGAGAAATGTCTATATAAGAGTACTATTGTCATTATTGTCTTTATTATGGATATTTCTGAAAAGCTTTATTTTAAAAACTCCTTGTTAATTTATTTAGGGCTCAACATAGATTCAGTAAGATAAGGGAAATTTAAGTGTAGGTATAAAGATTAAAATATAAAACAAAAATGCCAAGATGAGAAAAAATTTAAGTTATGTTTATTCACTTAATTTACAATTGTAACTTTAATTAGAACATCTTAACTGCTCCATTACTTAATGTGTTTTCTTCCTAATTCTGTTTTTTCTGCCTTAATAGTTTCTTCCCTAAACTGCATTAAAAGATTCTATAGTTGTAAATTCCTTATTATCACTTTGGGAATAAAATTACCAAAAGAATGAATCTAACTAGAACAACATACATAAGAGACAAGGGCATATTCACTCAAAAATATTAACTCCCTCCACTTGTTGCTGCCCTATTTTCTGTGGAACTGCAGAAATGATCTTTAAACCATACTGAGAAAAAATATATATAGATTTAACAATCATGCAGTCAAGCCTTAAATTTTGAGGAAAAGAATGCAGTGAGGTTAAAAGTTATGGACATTCAGTTTCCTTGACTTCATCAAGGTGATATGTAAATTACATACACAAAATGACTTCTCTTGTAATCACACATGCCTGTATTCTCAGAAATAGATACTTCTATATGGATAAACTCAACAACATTTCCCCCAGAAATTAACACATTTGAAATCACAACCCCCTGAAAAAAATGTATATTTTTATACACACATTGGAATCTTGCAAATCATTTCAGGAAGTTTACAGATCCCATAAAGCCCATCCAAGGGGACTTGTTAAACTTCTCCTAGATGTAGTGTTCTAATAAACTGACAAATCCTGAGCCAAATAAACTATAATTTTTGTCCTTTTCAGTGTTACCTCAGCCTTATTTACACTAATAGTTGTATGTCACATCCCACTAAAATTGATGTTTCACCTGAAACACACAGTCAACATCTGATCAGAATGTAGAATTTATAGGGAAAATGATGAGAAATGATTCCCCAACTTTGGGACTACTCAGGTTAAGGACTCAGTTAGGTTAAAGAGGGTCAAAGAAAGGATTTGTTCTATGGACAAATCCATAGTTGCAGTCTGATCTATTCCCTCCTAGACTGTTCCTTTACCCTAACCCTAGTAAGGGTGGAGGGAGGGTCAGACAGAAGGTGCATTTTTCATCTTCTGTATTGGGAGGCAGAATAGACTTGGAGCTGATTCCTACCTAGGAAACCCAGAGGAGCAAAGAAGTAACTAACTTTTTAATAGAGGATCTAAAAGAGTTACTACTCATGGGAATTAACCTGTACTCCCAGAAATTATCAGACAAAAGGATCTGAAAGTGTTTCCACACAACCGAGTTGGCCATGCACAAGTAAGAGCCAGTGTAAGGTTAGCATCCATCCAACCCAGTGGCCGGGAAAGACTCAACAACAAAAAATGGAGGTGGAGTTCAGAAATCCAGGGTTCATGCTCTAAATAGCCATTGAAATTGATATGCTTCTCCTTCTTCCCCCCAAAACCACTGCAGATGAGAAGTCCCTAGTGAGGAGAATCATGGAGGAAGCTGTGAAAGAACCCCGGACTGAACCTTAAATGTCTACTGGAGCCAGTTCACACCAGCACATTTCAAGCAAGGACTTATTATACCCCTTACCATCTCATCTCTCTTGTCTCTTTTCTCCTTTTTCTCTAACAAGCATAACAAAACTCTGAAAGTTGTTAGAAAAGGTGAAAACAAAACAAAAGTAGGATGATATTCCTTCCCACTGCAGGGGGTTAGTTGAAGGAAAGAATAAAAAATTAATTTTGGAATTTTTATTTGTGAAGTACTGAAAACTCATTTGTTTGTGACTTAACTAACGTTGCAAAACTATGACTTAAACTGATTGGGAGCATGCCTTTTACTTGTGTGAGGAGAAAAGTCCACTGAACTTGCTCACATTTTCATCATGTGGCAGATGTATAGCATCTTCCACTAAATACAATTTCAGGAGAGTCAGAGGCAACAAAAACAAAACAGAATTTTAGTCATGTCTCTCAATTTATTTGTCCAATTTATAAGTTATATTAACATGAGTATTTAACAGCATTTTGAGGTTGGAAACTCTATTCATGCCTGATAAGGAAAGGGGAGGAGTTTGTTTAGCTGACAAGATGATTTTTTTATTTAATTTTAAGGACTTTAGGCATTATATTCACCCTTCAGTTCAGCCTCATATGGCTTATGTACCTTCCCACCTATATTTCAGTGTCACTCATTTCCATTCCTACCTCCTCAGTAAAGAGGTGTGAGTTGGAAGAGAGAAGGTCTCTACCTTACATTAAAGAGACAAAAAAAAAAAGAGAGAGAGAGATTCTATTTGTATTCAAGCCATTAAGTTGAAATCCTGACACCAGTATATGCTGGCCTAGTGGTCATGGATAAGATACATAATGATTCTGAACCTCAAATATGTTATCTGTGAAATGTATTAAATATTGCATTAGGTTGCTTAGAAGTTAAGTAAGATTCTGTGTGCAAGACACCTAGCAGGGTGGGACAGCCCAGTGAATATTAGCCTCCTTACTTCCCTTTATTTTTTTATTGCTAAGTTCATTAGATGAGAAAATAGAGTTGTATAAATACACTGTTCACTGCATAGCTTTTCTTTTAGGTGTTTTTGAAGGCTTCAGCAAAATTGCATTAAGAGAAAATTCCAACTAATTATAAATAATAACTAAAAATTGAGTTGGCCTCAATTAAAACAATTTCATGCAAGACTCTTCAAAACATTAAAGTTAAAATATGTGGTAACAGTATAATTTAAAAGTCAAAAGTCTTGTAATTGCCTTGCTTTCACAGAGAGTCAAGGTAAATGCATAAAATTTTTTAATTCTCTCCAAAGAACTGTGTTTACCTTTCATTTGGCCTCATCAATTTTTATTTGATTTTTACTGTCATATTATGGTGCTTTTCAATGACTATTTCAATAACTATTGCTACTGAATGATTAAGCTTTGTCTTGGAATAAGTGATTTTCATGCAGGCTTTTCCAAGAAATGACACATTCTGATAAGCATTGACAACACACCAAGTGGAGAGATACAAAGGCTTATTGATAGATCGAGTTCTAGATAAAGGTCATGTTTATATTAACAAGACTCAGAATTAAAGATGTAGAGCATCTCAGAAGTAGGGTAATCCAAGCAGTTACCTAGTCCTATGTGAATCCCTCAATCACATCCTGATAGTTGATTATCTTAATTGGAAACCACCAATAAAATAGAACTCACCAAGACCATGAGCATCTAATTAAATTTTTTGAAAGATATACAGTACTGTAATTGTTAGGGCATATCTCCCTATATCCAACTGAAATTAACTGTGTCATTAGCAGAGCTAGACTGATTGATAATTTATCTGCTCAGAGGGACCTCAAAACAGGTCCCTTTCAAAGGATGTATGTGTGTGTGTGTGTGTGTGTGTGTGTGTGTGTACACGTACACACATGTGTTTAACCTCTCTATAAATGAAATACGGAATTTTAAAATTTCCCAGTCAATACTGCTGAAGTAGAGTATGAGTAAAAATGGGACCCATAACTTATAAAAGAAAATATAATTCCTCTTTGTGTGTCACCAGAATGTTCGTCAAAATGAAGGCACTACTGGAAAAGAAGCTGGGGACCCATGTGAACTGCAATGACTCTTGTGATACTAGATCTGAAAGAGTTGCCTGTGTTCTCATTTAAATCCAAATCAGCTATAAAGTAGGTATTCTTATCATTGCTTTTTAAAATCACATTTTGCAGTACATAATGATTAAATTAATAATGAGTTGGTACACCCACATAACACATCTTTTTTTAATTTTTTGTTTTATTTGTACATGTTTGCACTTGATGTAATTTAAGATCATCTTCAGGAATGGTTCCATGTGCATATTACAGCTTCTTTCTTCCTTTCTTTCTTTCTTTCTTTCTTTTTTTCTTAAATTATTTTATTGGTATATTTTAGGTATACAATAAGTTTACATTTACCATTGGGTGCTTGTACCTGTACATGATGCATCTTGGTTCTTACTTTTTTCCCGTTACCTATGTGCCCTTCACCCCCTCCACCCTTCCCTATTTACAAAGACTTTGTTGCCATTTTTTTTTTTTTTTTTTTTTTGTGGTCCCGGGGATCGAACTCGGTCCTTGCACTTGCGCAGCAGGCAGCAAAAACACTAAGCAAAATCTCTGGTCCTCCATTTTTTTCTTTTCTCATAATTTTTCCTTTCCCTTCTTTCCTTTCCTCTTCCCCTCCCTCTTGCCCTACCCCTTTGGACCTTTTCTTGCTATTTCAAATTATCAATTATTCGTTTTAATCATTTTAAGCCTTATCTGCACTTTAAGTTTCTCACACTAGAGAAACTATTTGGTATTTACACATGTGTGTCCTATTTATTTCGCTTAAGAGTATGGCCTTGGGCCGGGGTTTTAGCTCAGTGGTTTCGCCCCCTGTTGCGCAAGCGCAAGGAGCCGAGTTCATCCCCAGTACCAAAAAAAAAAAAAAAAAAAAAAAAAAAAAAGAGTATGGTCTTATGCATCCATTTAGCTATAAATGTCTCTGGTTTCTCAATCTTTATGGCAGAGGAGTACTCCATTTTATAAAAAACAACACATCTTCTTTATCCCGTTTCCAGTTGATGGGCACTTGGTCTGTATCCAAGCTTTAGCTATTACAAACTGTGCCGCTATAAAGAGGGGTGCACATATATCGCTGTGGTATGATTCTTTTAATTCTTTTGTGAAGATACCCAGCAGGGGAATCGCTGGGTCAAATGGAACCTCTAGCCTTAGTTCTTTGAGGTTTCTCCATATTGATTTCCACAGTGGTTGCACCAGTCTGTACTCCCACCAACAATGGAGAAGGGTTCCTTTCTCCCCACACCCCCACCAGCATTTGTTATTGGTTGATTTCTTGATAGCAGCCATTCTTTCTGGGGTGAGGTGGAATCTCGGTGTTGTTTTCATCTGCATCTCTCAAATGACCAGTGATGTTGAACATTTTTTCATATGTTTATTTGCTGCTTTTACTTCTTTGTCTGAGAAATGTCTGTTCATTTCAGATGCCCATTTTTGAATTGGGTCTTTGAATTTGAGAGGTCTGATTTTTTTATGTTCTTTATATGTTCTAGATAGTAGTCCTTTGTCTGAGGTACAGTTGCTAAAAATTTTTTCCCACATTGTAGGTTGTCTCTTAGCTCTGTTGGTGGTTTGTCTTGCAGTGCAAAAGCTTTTTAATAAAATGAGATCCCAGTTGTTGATTCTTTGTGTTAGTTCCCATGCCATGTCTCTGTTGCTAAGAATTGCTTTTGCTATTCTAGGTCTCTTCTGGTTACAAATGAATTTTTGAATTGTTTTCTCTAGTTCTGTGAAATATTCTGTTAGAATTTCAATCAGCATTGCATTAAATCTATATAGTAGTTTTGGAAGTATGGCCATTTTCATTATATTGGTTCTTCCTACCCAGGAGCAATGGATGTCTTTCCATTTGCTTATATCCTCTTCAATCTCTTTTTTCAGAGTGCTGTAGTTTTCAGTGTAGAGGTCTTTTGCTTCCTTTGTTAGATTGATTCCAAGATATTTCATTTTTTTGGATGCTATTGTGAAAGGAATTGTTTCCCTAATTTCTCTCTCAATGAGTCTGTTATTTGTGTATAAGAAGGCCATAGTTTTTTGAGTGTTGACCTTGTATCCAGCTGCTCTACTGAATACGTCAATTAAATCTAGAAGTCTTTTGGCAGAGTTTTTTAAGTCTTCTGTGTAAAGTATCATATCTTCAGCAAATAATGACAGTTTAACTTCTTCCTTTCCTATCTTTATTCCTTTTATTTCTCTTTTCTAGTTGCTGTGGCTAATGTTTCCAGATCTGTATTAAATAGGAGTAGTAATAGTGGGCATTCTTGTCTTGTCCTGATTTTAGTGTGAAAGTTTTCAGTTTTTGACCATTTAGTATGATGTTGGCTGTTGGTTTTTCATAGACAGCCTTAATCAGGTTGAGATAAAGACCTTCTATTCTAATTTATTCTATGTTATTTATCATGAATGGATGTTGGATTTTGTGAAATGCCTTTTCTGCATCTATTGAGATGATCATATGGTTTTTGTCCTTGGTTCTGTTAATATAGTGTATTACATTTATTGATATACATATGTTGAACCATCCTTGCATCCCTGGGATAAATCTGACTTGGTCAGGGTGTATGATCTTCTTGATGACACTCTGTATTCTGTTTGCCAGTATCTTATTGAGGATTTTTGCATCTGTGCTCATTAGGGAGATTGGCCTGCAGTCTTCTTTTTGGGTTGGGTCTTTCCCTAGTTTTGGAATCAAAGTAACACTCTCTTCCAGGAATGAATTTGGAAGCCTTGCTTCCCTTTCAATTTCCTTGATAAGTTTAAAGAGCAATGGCAATAGTTCTTCTCTAAATGTCTTATAGAATTCAGCAGTGAAGCCATGAGGACCTGGGCTTTTCTTTGTTGGTAAATTTTTTATTACATTTTCAATTTCACTCATTGTAATTGGGGTGTTTAGAATTTCTATATCTTCTTCATTTAACTTTGGCAATTTGTATGTATCTAGGAATCTGTCCATTTCTTCATGTTTTCCATTTTATTAGAGTACAGGTTCTTGAAGTAGGTATTGATGATCCTCTGGATTTCTGCTGGGTCTGTTGTGGCTTCCCCTTTTTTGTTCTTAATCTCATGAATTTGAGCCTTTTTTCCCTTTTTTTTTATAAGGTTGACTAAAAATTTATCGATTTTATTTATTCTTTCGAAAACCCAACTCTTTGATTCATTGATTTTTCATATCATTCTCTTAGTCTCCAATGAATTGATTTCTGCTCTGATCTTTATAATTTCCTCTCTTGTATGAGATTTGGGTTTGTTATGCTCTTCTTTTTCTAGGAGCTTGAGGTTCTGAATTAGGTTATTTATTAAAGTTCTCTCTGTTTTCCTTGTATGGGCATTCACTGCTATGAATTTCGCAAATAAAACTGTTCTCATTGGGTTTCATAGATTCCTGTATGTTTTACTGGCATTAGCATTTACTTGTAGAAACTGTCTAATTTCTTCTTTAATTTCCTCTGTGACCCATTGATTGTTCAGGAGAGTGCTATACAATTTCCAGGTGTTTGGCGGGGGGTTGGGGGGTTTCTTATGCTATTGATCTCCAATTTTATTGCACTATGGTCTGATAATATACAGGGCATAACTTCAATTCTTTTACATTTATTTAGACATGTCCTATGAGTTAGCTTGTGGTCTATTTTGGAGAATGACCCGTGTGCAGCTGAAAATAATGTATATTCTGATTTTGTGGGGTGGAACACTCTATAAACATCTCTTAAGTCCATTTGTTCAATAGCTGGTGCAGTTCTAGAATTTCATTGTTAATTTTTTGTCTAGATGATCTGTCTATTATTGACAGTTGCATATTGAGGTCCCCCACTACAATTGTATTAGTGCTTATTTGGTTTTTCATGTCCATTAATATTTGTTTTGTATAGTTGGGACATTCATACTTGGTGCATATATATTTATGATTGTCATCTCTTCCTCTTGGATTGTTCCCTTCACAAGGATGTAGTGATTGTCTTTGTCGCTCTTAATTAATTTTGGTTTGAAATTTTTTTTGTCTGCAAATAAGATTGCTACCCCTGATTTTTTCTGGGTTCCTGTAGCATGGAGTACTGTTTTCCATACTTTTACTTTCAGTCTATGAATGTCTTTTTAATTTAGGTGTGTTTCTTGTACACAGCATATTGTTGGATTTTGCTTCTTAATCCATTCTGCCAGTCTATTTCTTTTAACTTGTGAATTGAGGCCATTATCATTGATGGTTATAATTGATACATATTGACTTTTCATTGTCATAACTTGTTCTTTTTGTTGGCTCTTTTATTTCTTATTTTTCCCCCTTTCCCTTAATTTCTTACCTTGCCTGGTGGCTTCCCTCTGTTGGGCCTCATGGAGTTTTGACCTTCATTGTCTTTTTCTAGGATATTGTTTAGAATTGTCTGGAGTGCTAGTTTGGAGTTCAAGAAGTTTCTCAGGTATTCTTTGTTGTGGAAGCATCTAATTTCCCCATCGATTTTAGAAGATAATTTTGCAGGATACAATAGTCTAGGTTGGAAGTTATTTTCTTTTAGGGCTTGAAAACCTTTACTGCAGGCTCTCCTTGATTTGAGGGTTTGTGTTGAGTAGTCTGCTGTGATTCTGATGGGCTTTCCTTTGTAAGTGATTTGTTTCTTTTCTCTAACTGCTTGTAGGATTTTGTTCTTCTGTTGGGTTTCTGGGATCTTGACTATTATATGTCCAGGTGTAGACTTTTTTTGGTCATGGCTGGTTGGAGTTCTATATGCCTCAGTTATCTGTATGTCCAATTCTCTGCCTCTGTCTAGGAAGTTTTCTGCTATTACTTTTGTGAACAGTTTTTTTTTATGTCAATTGTACTTTCTCCTGCTTTTTTCATGGACTCCTATAAGTCTCATGTTATTCTTCTTTGCATCATCCAGCAGCTGCTGGATTATTTCATGTGGTCCCTTACTATTTTTAAGAAAACTCTGTTTTCATGGTCATTAACCACAATCCTGTCTTCTATATCTGATATTCTATCTTCACATTCCCTTTATCTGCTGTGCATACTTTCAATGGAGTTTTTAATCTCCTGGATATCTGTTTGAATCTATTTCATGGATTCCACGTCTTTCTTATGCTGGGTGATCCATTTCTTTCTTATGCTGGGCATTCATGGTTTCCAGCATGTTTCTTTTTTTTTTTTTTTTTTTTTTTTTGATACCGGGGATCAAACTCAGGTCCTTGCACTTGCACAGCAGACAGCGAAACCACTGAGCTAAATCCTTGGCCCATCCAGATCTTTTTTTTTTTTTTTTTTTTTGGTACTGAAGATCAAACTCAGGAACTTGTGCTTGTGAGGCAAGTGCTGGAACCACTGAGCTAAATCCCCAGCCCTCCAGCATGTTTCTGAGCTCATCTATTTTTTTATCTGTTTCTGTTCTAGGGCTTCTAATCATGTCTTTCACTCTGCTCACCATCTCTGTATTTATCTGGGAGATTATTTCTGCTTTGAATTTTTCTAAAGCCTCATTCATCTGTTTTTTTACTTCCTGTGCTATCAGTTCAGGGTGTCCAGGTGGTTGATTATCAGACTTTTCCACCTAGTTTCTCCCAAAATTTGCCTTTCGTGGGGTGGAAGTCTGAGTTTGTACTTTGCTTAAATGTCTTCTCATTTTTGTTTTTTGTTTTGTCCTTGGTTTAATTCCTGGGTTGATACTTTGAAGTTGCTTATTGTAAGTCTCTTTGTTGCTTGTCATTAGAACCCTTATGGAATGATTACTTCTCAGAGGTGTCTTCCAGATATAGCTGGTCTTTAGGTTTTGAGTCTCTAATGGCTCTGAGGCCATCTCATTTTCATTATACCAAGAAGGACCACTTAATAGATCAATCACAACACCTTAGCCCAAGTGATACAATCAGCACCACCATAGCCTCAAGTACATCTTAGAAAATGACAATTTGTGGTAGTTATTAATCTATCACCTTTAAATGTGTGAAGTAAATCAAAATCGAGGACCAACCCAACATATGTTTATAGTGAATAAACTCTTCGACATACCAACTTTACCCTTCAGGGATGGGGAGTTAGAAGGAGATGGGGAGGGAGGAATAAGTAGATAGAAGTATAAAGGAAGGTTAGCAGTGAAGCCAGAGGGCATGGGGGAGAGAAGGAGAGAGAATAAAAAATAAATAAAGAAGAAATATGAATTAGGTCCAGAACAGGAAGACAAAGGGAGATGAAGAACAATGTGGGACAGCAAGGGAGTGAGTAAGAGAGAGAGAGAAAGGAAAGAGGAAAAAAAAGAATAAAGAGAAAAATAAAAATTTGAAAAGAGTAGAGAAAATTTAAAATTAGAGCAAAAAAAAATACTAAAACAATAATAATTTTGAAAATAACAAATAAAAGATAAAAATGAAGAGCCTCCTTTAGGGTATGTCTCTGCTCTCGCAATAGACAATGTGGGCAGCAGTGTGCAGTTATAAGTCAATGAGTCTCAGCAAGCCAGTCACAGATCCCTGAGATTCAGGCAGATTTCTAGCTGCAAGTCCCAAGTTGAGCTCCCTGTCCTCCTGCAGGGTTGAACTCTGCAAGGCTCTACTGCAGGTTCCAGCTGCCCTTCCCCTGAAGATAGTCCAGGTTCTGATGGGAGGTGATGATCCCTCCAACTTACCAAGTACGGTGGTCTGGTGTGCCTTCTTTGCAGAGATTCTCTTCACTTTTCCGGTAGGCTTCAGTTTTCATCAAGGAGCCATCTCACTGGTTGCAGTTTGGCCTGGCAAGCTGGATGGAGTGGGGCTCCAGGCAGCCAGGGACCTCTATGTTTCTTTTTTAACCCTTTTCCCCTTCCCTTCTCCTTTCCTCCTCCAGTTCCTCTCCATCATTTTTCATTCTTTTTTTTTTGGTACCAGGAATTGAACTTGGATCCTTGCACTTATGAGGCAGGAGGCAGAACCACTGAGCTTAATCCCCAGCCCCTCATTCTTGTTATTATTTGTCTTAGCTCAGGTTATGGCATATAATGTTTACATTAATTGGGGTTATTATGTTCCTCTAAATATATCTTCATTTTCATATTTTCCTTTCCCCTCCAACTCACCCCTCACCCTTGTTCTCTTTGACTACCTCCCTATTGCCAGAGATCGATTCCTTTGTCCCTTTCTACAGATCCTTTGCCACTTTCTTTGTTTGCACTTTACCTCACTCATATGAAAGATACTATATACTATTTAAGCTGTGTGTTTTGTTTCTTTCATTCAGCATTATATTTTCCAACTGCATCCATTTTCCTACAAATGTCTCAAATTTATCATTCTTTATAGCAGAGTAGTATTCCATTTTATATGGATACCACATTTTCTTTATCCAATCATATGTTGATGTGTATACATTCTGCTTCCAGGATTTAGCTATTACAAAATTGTACTTTTGTGGACATTGGTATGCATTAGTGCTGCAGTATGATGGTTTAAGTTCTTTGGGGAAGATACCTAGCAGGGAGACAGCTGGGTCATGTGGATTTTTAAATTTCAGTCCTTTGAGAAATCTCCATACTGATTTTCATAATGGTTTTACTGGCTTATTCCATTACCTGATTCCTGTCTAGAATATTAAGTAATTTTTCAAGAACTACTTTAGTATTCATATATCTTTTGAGCTGGTCTTTTTCATGGAAATATTTTATTTCTCTATTTTGAAGGATAGCTTTACTGTATAAATTAATCTGGGTTGGAAGTTATTTACTTTTAGGGCTTGAAATACTTCACTCCAAGCTTTTCTTCTTCAGGGTTTGTGTGATTCTGATTGGTTTACTTTTATATGTGATTTTTGGGTTGTTTTTTTTCTGGTTGCCTTTAAACTTCTGGGGTTTTGCTGGGTATCTGGGAATTTAATAGGGATATGCCTTGGTGAGCTTCTCCTTTCATCATAATTGTTTGGTATTCTATAAGCATCATTTATTTGTATTTTAAACTTTGGGAAGTTTTCTTCCATGATTTCTGTCACGTTAGTAAATCTATCTGTGCTATCTTCTGGTTTCCCTCTAACTCTGATTAGCCTTATATTATTCTTCTTGTCATCTCATAGCTGCTGGTTAGTCTTCTCTTATTTCCTTTTTTTGGTTTCTTTGAGTTCTTTATCATAATTCACTATTTTTTCCTCAATATCAGATACTCTGTCTTCATGATGGTAATTTCGACAATGTAAGGAATTCTGTAGTTTTTTATTTCAGGAATTTCTGTCTGACATCTTTTTGAGGATTCCATATCCTTGTGAAATCTGTCCTTCAAATTTTGACTGTTTGGGTTAGCTTGTCCAGTTTTTTACCTGTTTCCCTGAAATTCACTATGGGAATATTGAGTAAAATTGCTGTGAACTTTTGATTCATTTCTTCTTTGAACTCATCTATTTTCTTAATGCCTTCTATGAACTTTTCATAGAGCTCTGCTACCTGATATTTGTTTTCTTCTCTGTTTGTGACTTCTTGCTGTGCCTTGGGAAAGTTGGATGAACTTAGGGATCTTTTGTTGCCTTGATATATGAATGGAGAGAGGGATATATATATATATATCCTTCTCCCCTTCTTTTTTTTTTTTTTTTGGAGGGTTACTGCAGATTAAGGACTAGAAAAGTGAGGAGGCTTTGTGGTTTATATGGAGATTCTTGTAGGATATTGCCTCCCCATGAATAATTTTCAACTTTATTCACTGCAAGTATTTACTCTTTTTGTTATTTACTTTAATTGATTTGAACTCTTCCCTATGTTTTGCTGAAAGAATTACTCCTGGTTATAACAGCACAAACAGATTCAATTATACAACACTTTTATATGATAATCCTTGCAGTTACACCTCTCTTCTTCTATCCTATTATTTGTGATTGTTCTGCAAGGAAGTAGCTGAAATACAGGGAGGAGGCAGGAAGGTGATCGGATGAGGAGTATAGGACACTAAGTGGGAAGTTTGTAGGGGGATAGTGGCAGATGAGAAGAAAAGTTTGATGTGTGTTCTGATTCTACTGGAGTACTTATAGATGACCTGAAGTGTCAGTATTGAGAGTTTCCAGAGAATATTTGTGGGGGAAAGTGCAAGATATGGAAGGAAGGAGGTTTACTTTGTGATTGAGGGAAGCTACATGGTTGTCAAAACCCATGAATAGAGGACAACAGGTAGGGAAAATATGAGAGTGCCAAAGGCTCCAGATGGGGATGATCAAGGGTTAATACTAGAAAAGAAAGGAGTAACTGTGGGGAGCTAAGTATGGAAAATTTAAAACTTGGAGTGAGGAGTTTATGTATTTGGAAAAGGAATAAAGAATTATGGTAATAGTACTGTCATGAGGGTTTGAGTTGAAGATGCTGGATAGGATGCTGAGATGGAGGAGTGAAACTAGACACCTATTAAATCAGAGCCAATGGAAGAAAAAAGTACACAAAAGTAAAAACCTAATAAACACACAAAAAACACAAATGAACATTACATAAATCAAGAAAGAAACAAAAACTGAAATGCATAAAATATAGATGAGAACACAGACTAAATATTCCAATGAGGAAGTTTATTTGTGATTCACATGTAGCTTCTTTGCCAGAGAAGAGTCTGAGCACTCACACCCCCAGTAACTCCACTGACTCTTCCACTGCAATCCTGAAGCTAACTCACACTCAGGGCTTCTTTCCACCAGCTTGCAAGGATTCTTGCAGAGTCTGATCCAGTCTGAGTTCTTGGGTAAGGAACTCTTTCTGTGCCTCTCCCTGAGTATGATTGAGGAATCCACAGACCAATTCACTGGCATGAAATTGTCCATTGAGTCAGAAGTATTCCCATGAAATCAAATCAGCCATAGTAATAACATGCTAATCAATTACAGTGGTATCTATCTGGGAAAATTGAGAACATGCCATGATATCCACTTTTGGATCTCCCTTTAGCCTAGAGAAGAAATCCATAGGTATAGTATAAACATCATAACAGACCAAGTATTGATCCACAATTCATATGCACTAATTGCAGTATCTATATCTCCTCTTATGGTTAAAAAAAAAAAAAAAGGCATTCAACAGAAATTTTCTAGAATCAATTACCAAAGCCCAGATGGTTGAGGACTAGGTAATGCCAGAGGACAGGAAAGAAAAGGAAAACAGTGCTTTTTAAAAATATTCTCCAGAGAATCAGCCCACTGCAGACAGGCAGGTCTGTGCAAGCCCTACCCAGGTCCCAAGTCATGTGGAACATGCCGAATCAGCCCCTGCCCCGGCAACAATCCACTGGACCCCCACCCCCACTCCTCTGTACAGCCACCTGGTTCCACACTGCAAAGACTCAGAGGACACGGGACCACCAGACCACTGTACTGAGTCCCGCTGCTCCCAGGCCAGAGGTAGGGGCTTCTGAGACACCATCCCTCCCACAGCTCCCGGCCCAGAGGGAGGGGCTGCTGAGCCACCATCCCACTGCTCCTGGACCAGAGGAAGGGGCTTCCTGGCCACCATCCCTCCTGCTGCGCTCAGCCCACAGGAAAGGGCTTTGGGACCACCATTCCTGCAGCTGCTCCTAGCCCCTGTGCCACCTCTCCCAGATCAGAGGAGGTAATCTATGCAGGCACCAACAGCCCCCAGCCCAGAAGAAATAAGAAAACATGTAAATAAGTCTGATAACCAGATTTCCAGATCACCTACAGCAACCCCAAAGGGAAATGAGATGGAACACTCTGATACTCAACCACTTGGATCCACTGAACTGGCAACAAAAGGGGATCTGGAAAAAATGAAATCGGAAATAATTTCTCAGATAACAGGAGAAATTGTGCCCCTAGTGCAAGACATGATTAATAAATCTAGAGAGGAGCTCAGGAACATGATGGAATCCCAACATAGGAAGCAAATGGAATCCATAGAACAGGTGCAAACAGATTTCCAGGACATGAAAAACTCCATTGAAAGTCTACACAGCAGAATGAGCCAATGTGAGGACAGAATTTCAGATAGAGAAGATAAGATTGCAATTAGTGACCAGGAAAAGAAAAATTGCTTCAAAATTATAAGGGAACATGAGAAATCAATCCAGCAGCTGCTAGATGATGCAAAGAAGAATAACATAAGACTGATTGGAGTCAATGAAGAAAGAGGAGAGAGTGCAGATGACATAAAAAATCTCTTCACAGAAATAATGGCAGAAAACTTCCCAAGCAGGGGAAAAGAGCTTGACATACAGAAAAGTGAGGCATATAGGACTCCAAATAGCCTTGATCAAAAAAATCTAAACATAGGCATATAATTGAGATTCCAGAAACTCAACAGAAGAAAAAAGTTCTCCAAGCAGTGAGAGAAAAGAAACAAATCACATACAAAGGAAAGACCATCAGAATCACAGCAGAATTCTCAACACAAACCATCAAGGCAAGAAGAGCTTGGAGTGATATATTCCAAGCCCTAAAAGAAAACAGCCTCCAACCCAGATTGATGTACCCTGCAAAACTATCTTTCAAAATGGATGGAGAAATAAGATACTTTCATGACAAACAGCACCTTAGGAACTTCATGAATACCAAATCAGCACTCCAAAGAATTTACACAATACCCAAGGAACAGGCATTGAGGATCACAACGCCAGGAAGCAAAGCAGAATGAACCCATCTGGCATGACAAGAAATTAAATGGAAAGGGGAAGAACCCAACAAAAAGAAAAAGTCATGGCAATGACATGACAAATACATTTCAGTTATAACTATCAACATTAATGGTTTCAATTCACCAATCAAAAGAAATATTCTGGCAGAATGGGTCAAGAAGCAAAATCCAACAATATGCTGCATGCAAGAAACACGCTTAATTCAAAAGGAAACTCATAGTCTGAAAATTAAAGGGTGGAAAACAATACTCGATCTGACGGGAACCCGAAAAAAAGCAGGAGTAGCTATCCTCTTGGCAGATCAAGTAGATTTCAAACCAACACTGATTAAGGAGAGACAAAGAAGGATACTACATCCTTGTAAAGGGAAGAACCCAAGAGGAAGAGATGACAATCATAAATATCTATGCACCAAACACTAGTGCACCCAACTTTATAAAACAAATACTAACAGACATGAAAAGTCATATATGCACTAATACAATTGTAGTGGGGGACTTCAACACCCCACTGTCACAAACAGAGAGATCAACTAGACTGAAAATAAGTAATGAAATACTAGAACTCAATCGAACTCTTGATCAAATGAACTTAACAGATGTTTACAGAGTCTTCCACCCCACAAAATCAGAATACACATTCTTCTCAGCTGCACATGGGTCATTCTCCAAAATAGACCACATACTCACACATAGAACATGTTTAAATAAGTGCAAAGGAATTGAAGTTATCCCCTGTATATTATCAGACCATAGTGCAATGAAATTGGAGATCCATAGCAAAAGAAACTCAAAAAATTTCATAAACAGATGGAAATTGAACAACACACTTCTGAATAACCAATGGGTCACAGAGGAAATTAAAGAAGAAATCAGACAGTTCCTTCAATTAAATGAAAATGACAATACAACATATCGGAATCTATGGGACACAATGAAAGCAGTCTTATGAGGGAAATTCATAGCAGTGAATACTCATATTAGGAAAACAGAATAAGCCCAATTAAACTACCTGATGCTGAACCTCAAGCTTCTAGAAAAAGAAGAACAGGAAAACCCCAGAGTTCATACAAGGGAGGAAATTATAAAGATCAGAGGAGAAATCAATGCAATGGAGACTAAGAGAACGATACAAAAAATCAATGAAGCCAAGAGTTGGTTCTTTGAAAGAATCAACAAAATTGACAAACCCTTAGCCAACCTTGTCAGAAAAAGGAAAGAAAAGGCCCAAATCCACGCAATTAGGAATGAAAAGGGTGAAATTACAACAGACCCAGCAGAAATCCAGAGGATCATCAATACCTACTTCCAGAACCTATACACCAATAAGGTGGACAACACAGAAGAAATGGACAGATTCCTAGATACATATGAATTACCAAAGTTGAACGAAGAAGACCTAAAAATTCTGAACAACCCAATATCAACCAATGAAATTGAAAATGTAATTAAAAACTTATCATCTAGGAAAAGCTCGGGCCCTGATAGCTTCACTGCTAAATTCTACAAGACATTTAGAGAGGAACTGCTGCCACTACTGTTTAAACTCTTCAAGGAAATTGAAAGGGAAGCAATACTCCCAAATTCATTCCTGGAAGCAAGCAACACCTTGATTCCCAAAGCAGAGAAAGACCCAGCCAAAAAGGAGAACTATAGGCCAATCTCACTAATGAACATAGATGCAAAAATCCTTAATAAGATAATGGCAAACCGAATGCAGAAGATCATCAAGAAGATCATACACCCTGATCAAGTGAGATTCATCCCACAGATGCAGGGATGGTTCAATATATGCAAATCAAACAATGTAATACACTATATCAATAGAACCAAGGACAAAACCCATATGATTATTTCCATAGACGCAGAAAAAGCATTTGACAAAATCCAACATGCACTTATGATAAAAATCCTACAAAAAATTGGAATAGATGGTCTCTACCTCAAACTGATAGAAGCCATCTATGAAAAACCAACAGCCAATATCATACTAAATGGTCAAAAACTGAAATCCTTCACACTAAAATCAGGAACAAGACAAGAATGTCCACTATCGCCACTCTTCTTCAGTATAGTTCTGGAAACATTAGCAACGACAATTAGACAAGAGAAAGAAATAAAAGGAATAAAGATAGGAAATGAAGAAGTCAAATTGTCATTATTTGCAGATGACATGATACTCTATATAGAAGACCCCAAGAACTCCACCAAAAGTCTTCTAGACTTAATAACCAAATTCAGTCAAGTAGCTGGTTACAAGGTCAACACACAAAAATCAATAGCTTTCCTCTACACCAATGACAGACTCACTGAGAGAGAAATAGGGCAAATAATTCCTTTCACAATAGCATCTAAAAAATTGAAATACCTAGGAATTAACCTAATGCAGGAAATCAAAGACCTCTTCTCTGAAAACTATGACACTCTGAAAAGAGAAATTGAAGATGATATCAGAAAATGGACAGACATCCCCTGCTCCTGAGTAGGAAGGATTAATATAGTGAAAATGGCCATACTTCCAAAACTGCTACATAGATTTAATGCAATTCCAATTGAGATCCCAGCAGCATACTTCATAGACCTCAAGAAAAAAATCCAAAAATTCATTTGGAACAAGAAGAGACCCAGAATAGCAAAAGCAATTCTAGGTAACAGAGACATGGCAGGGGGTATCACAATCCCCAACCTGCAACTCTATTACAAAGCTACTGCGATAAAAACACCATGGTACTGGAAAAGAAACAGACCTGCAGACCAGTAGAACAGACTAGAAGATGCAGAAACAACATCAGACACACTCAACCATCTCATCTTCAATAAAGGAGCCAAACACCCTCACTGGAGGAAAGATAGCCTCTTTAAGAAATGGTGCTGGAAAAATTGGGCTTCAACTTGCCAACAATTAAAACTAGACCTATATCTCTCCCCATGCACTAAACTAAAATCAAAATGGATTAAAGATCTAAATATTAAAATAGAAACTCTGTACCAGTTGGAACAGAGGTTAGGTAGAACCCTTGAAGACATCAGTGTGAGAAAAGATTTTATGAACAAAACCTCAGTTGACCATGAACTAGCACAAACAATCAACAAATGGGATCTCTTCTTATTAAAAGGCTTCTGCACAGCAAGAGAAACCACCAGCAGTGTGAAGAGACAACCCATAATGTGGGAAAAAATCTTCACCTGCTCTTCCTCAGACAAAGGTCTACTGTCTTGAATCTATAAAGAACTTAAAAAAATCAGACCTCCCAAATTTAAAGACCCAATCCGAAAATGGGCATCTGAAATGAACAGACATTTCTCACACAAAGAAGTAGAAATAGCAAATAAATACATGAAAAAATGTTCAACATCACTGGTCATTCAAGAGATGCAAATGAAAACAACACTGAGATTCCACTTCACTCCAGAAAGAATGGCTGCTATCATGAAATCAACCAATAACAAATGCTTGCTGGGCTTTGGGGAAAGAGGAACCCTGCTCCACTGCTGGTGGGAGTGTAGACTGGTGCAACCACTGTGGAAATCAGTATGGAGATACCTCAAAGAACTAAGACTGGAAGTCCCATTTGACCCCACTCTTCCACTTCTGGGGATCTTCCCCAAAGAATTAAAAGAATCACACCACAGTGATATATGTGCACCTATGTTCATAGGAGCACAACTTGTAATAGCTAAAACTTGGAAACAGCCCAAATGCCCATCAACTGGAGACTGGATAAAGAAAATGTGGGGGTTTTTATAAAATGGAGTACTATTCAGCCATAAAAAATGAGAAATTAGAGACATTTATAGCTAAGTGGATGCACATTGAGGTGATACTCTTAAGTGAAATAAATAGAACACACATGTATAAATACCGAATAGTTTCTCTTCTGTGAGAAACTGAAAGAGTAAATAAGGACTAAATGTATAATAGTTAATGTGAAATAGGAAGAAAAGGGGCAAAGGGGAAGGAAGTGGGAGGGCTAGGGGAAAGGATAGAAGGGAATGGGAGTAATAGGAAAAAATGGAAAAATAGGAACAAAATCTTTGTAAATAGGGAGCAATGGTGGGGTTGGAGGGCTGCGCAAGGGTGAAAATTAAGAACAAAGAGAGATTAAATAAAGGTGCAAATTTCCAATGATGAATGTCATTATATTGTATACCCAAAATGTACCAATGATTAGAATGAGTAACTGATAATGCAAAATAGGAAGAAAAGGTCCAAAGTGGTAGGGGTAGTGGGAGGGGTGGGGGAAAGGGAAGAAGGGAAAGGAAAAATGCTGAGAAATGGGAAAAATGGAAATAAAGTCTTTGTAAATAGGGAAGGTTGGAGGGGGTGAAGGGAGGGTTAGGAATGGGGAAAATAATATTCTCCTGTAGTATGGGAAGAAGCAAATAGGAGGGGGCAGGCAAAGGATCCCAATTTTGGTAGAGATATGTTGTATATTTAGATGAGATAACAGAGAGAACTGAGTATAAAATCAGTAGTGAGAAATTAGAAAGAATTCTATGACTAATATAAATATTAGATAAGTTAAAGGAGACAGATGAAGATTTTGGAGAAGAAGAGAATAAGGAAGTATGAGAAATAGGAGAAATAAGTCAGGTGAAAAGAAATGGATAAAAGTAGAAGGAATAAAAAGAAACAAGGGAGAATTTCCCTCTATAAACTATATTGGAAGGGAAGGGCAAGAGGAAAAGAAACACACTCATAACACTTTTAAAAGAAAAAAAGGGGTAAATAATGGAATAAAAGTGGGGTTCTCCCACTTGAACAAAAAGAGGGAAAGAGCAAAAAAAAGTTTTCTATTGTTTTGGACACATGGCTCTTTTCCAAAACCTAGGACTAAGGAGCAAAGCTCAAGCCAAGTCACACTGGAAGTCTAAGGTGGCAGAATGGTGCTGGATGCAGACATCCACATACAGTGGAGACAGGGCACCATTGTGATCTTTCAGTCCTATGTAACTCAGGCTGAACCTGGATTCCAACTGCACAAGCTGGGTCCATGTTCACCAGCTCCTCAGCAGGACTCCATCCACCCTGGTCCAACCGCCAGCTCTCTCCCATGGCTCTCCTTCCCTCACCTACTCTGGGAACTTGACAGTGTGGAATATGGCTTGGAGCCAAGGGGCTACTCTGGGACCCAGGTTCAAGCACTGAGCCCTTCCCTACAATTGCGTCCCCACTAACTCTTGCTCCACAGTTGTGGTGGCAGGCTATGGACTGAGGTCACTCACCAACTGTTTACTGTGGAAGGCCACTCTGGGACCAGCATCCCAAGTTTTCCTTGCAGATTCCAATTGCTGCTGATTCTTTCAGTTCTCAGGTGATTCTCTCCTCCTTGTGGAATGTTCTACTGTTGTCTCCGAATAACGTTCTTTGGGTTGGAATCTTTAAAGGAGAATTCAGACATGATTATCACATTGCATTTGGTTAATCTATCCCTTATTTCTCTTTCCTGTTATGATAGATTCTCCTCCTGTCTGTGTTTCTGGTTGTTCTGAGTCTCTCTGACATGGCTTCTCCTCTACTCATCCAAGTTAGATCTTGCAGATCATTCCTTCTCAGTAGATCTTTTCTGAGCTTCTCAGATATGATTCGTCCTCTAGCCAGCCAAGTGGAATCTCCTATTCCAGACTTTTGTCTTGTCTAGGATCAGGTGCATTGTTTGGCTGCCACTTCCTCATGTGGAAGGGAAATAACAGCATCAGCTCTAAGTTGGTGGTGGCTTAGTCAAGGCATGGAATTCACTGTTGCGGAGTTGGTCAGGGCCCAAGCATTCTGGCTCATAACACACCTTGATTCTTTTTTCATTCCCTGCCCCTGACACCTTTCCCTGTTCCTTCCATCTCTTGGTCCCCTTCCCATTTACAAAAGCTCTATTTCCATTTTTTCATCCCCTTTTCATCCTCTTTCTTTCCCCTCCATCCATCTCTTGTCCACCTTCTCCTTTGAAAAAGATCTCCCTACTCCATATTATCTACCTTTTATTTTGTTCTTTCTTTATATTTTGGGTTTCTCATATAAGAGAAGCTGTGCAATATTTAAGGTTGGGTGTCTGACTTATTTCACTGAACATTATGGTCTCAAGGTGCATCCATCACTTATGAATGCCTCAGATTAATCCTTTTTGATAGCAAAGTATTACTCTATTGTGTGTAAAAATACCACATTTTAGCTACCCATTCATCTATTGATGGGAACTAGGCTGTTTCCAAGATTTAGCTATTATGAATTATGCTGCTATAAACACAGGTATGTATGTATCACTGTAACATGATGGCTTTAACTCTTTGGGGAAGATACTAGAAGGAGAAAAATTGGGTCAAATGGAATTTTTAGTTTTAGATTTTTGAGGAATCACCATTTCTTTTAACAATGAGGAAACTGAAATGTGCACAGATTCACACTACTAGTGGAGGAGGCAAGGTTTTTACAACACCAGTTGGATCCTATATCCCACTCTCTGCCTCTGTGCAGTTAGTAATTTTTCCAGCCTCTAATGCAAAATTCCTAGCCTATTTTCTGAGTTTTCCTCTTCAGAGATTACCTATGTAGCCAATAATCATCTTCAGTTCTTCAGTCCTGTTTTCCACAAGTTAAGCAAATTTTCCTATCTTGGTCATAGAAATGTGACCAATAGGAAAATTGCTGAAGATGGTTTCAGTAGTGTAGCTGGTAAAATTCTGAAATGCATCTCTCCTTCTCTCCACCTAAGTAACACCCTCCTCCATTTTCCATCATAAAGAAGTACTTGTCAGGGCACCAGTTTGTAGTTGAGTTGTTGGGGTTTTGAACCATTTAAGCTGTTGCTGGGCTGAGGAACTGTTGGAATGATTTGTTTTATATTCCTGAAGCCTGGTGGAAACAATTATAACTAGTCCTCAGCTAACAAACCAACCAAGCCCTTCTCAAGTGACAAGACCTAGAGGAAAAATAACCTGCAAACCCTATACATAACAATATGGACAACCTCTCATCATCACACACCATTCATTCACACATGACAATAAAGGAAAACAACCTGTCAAATCTGAGCTAGCACCTACCATTTCGTCTATGCGTTCAGCCCAGGCAATCTTAGAAACAGGAGAATTGAATTAGTTGACTTTTATTTATTTTTAGCCCAGTTTTTTAGATATACCAATAAGCAGAGTCTTTTCTGGATCAACCATTCCTCACTTCCTCCTACCCTCACCATGACCCCACTTCTGCTGACATTAATTGGTCCCTTCTTCAGGTGTGGGTGGTGATCAATATTAACCAATCCTTGTAACCCCATCTCTCTTGCAGTGATTGCTTCAGAATCCTAAGCTTAAAACAACTAATACACTCTGTGGATCTCTTGGAGAATATTTCTGACTCAAGGGCCAAAGAGTGTACTTTATTCTTTTCCTATTGGTAAGGACAAATATTCAGAAACTTTACTCAAAATGTCTGAAACTAAGAATGATAGTTCATTAGTCTCTCATAGAATATTCAAGCTTGTAAAGTAACTTTGCTCCATGTAAGTATCAGATGTCTCAGTTCCTTCTACCTTATTCTTCTGCTCTTTTCCAACAAAACTTCCAACTCAATGACTAAGCACACCAACAAAACTTCATTCCATCAAGGAGAAAGAAAAAGAAAAAAAGGTAATATCTTTCTCTTTCAGGATATTGCCAGAAGGTGAACCTATTGCTTTCATCACCTCCCACTAGCAACTACTCGAGTCCCATAGCTACATCCATATGCACTAGAAGCTGGAAAATAAAACCTCCAGTTGGAAAGCAGCACTTTAAGTTGAGTCCTCCATTAGTATGTAGCAAGGAAGAACAGATATTGAGCAATAAGGAAGAACGGATATTGAGCAACAACTAGAATCTCTGATACGTTGATGGAGAATTCTTTTCTTGTATACATGATGAAGGAGACATATTTCCTTGGATGCTGTGGTAGCCATCTTAATGTCATAAAAGAAGCCAGCCAGAGGATAAAGACAATAAATAAAAGACGGAAATCCAAGAGTATAGCAGAAAAATAGAACTAGAGCCCTGGTAGAATTTTAGCCATTCTACCTCTGGACTACCTATTGAATAATACATTTTATTACTAGCTAAATTGAGATTTTTATTAATTGCAACTAAAAACACTTAACACCTAGATAAGCTAACACACAAACAAAGAGAGGAAAGAAGGTAAGAGGCAACTGGACCTCAATGACTTCATCATAACTTATCAATGAGGCCTTTAATTTCTCTGATAAGACACATCAAATTTCCCTGTTTTTACTCTGATCCGAGTGGCTCCAAGAATATTGACAAGTAATATTTTACAGGTATGCTTTACATCATCTGTATTTTAAAACAGCTAATCTGATGTACACAATAGGATGGATTGGCTGGCTTGTGCTGAATTGCAGGTCTCTCTAAGCATGGTACATGGTGATATTTCTTCATTAGGGAAGTTCATTGTGATCTCCAAGTCTATTGAAATTGTTCAGTGTCTTGGTTTTTAAGTAGTGTTCCCTGAAATTACAGAAGTGTGAATAATAATCTAAAGCAATCAACATTGCACACTAAGAACACTTCCTCATATCAGCACAAAGCATAACAGTACAAGAAGGAACAGAAAATGTGATGTTTTCATAATGCTATGTAATACTCCAACAGTCATTTAAATATCCACACAAAATACACTGCATTTAAACTATTCTAAATTTAATCCATAATTCTATAACCAAGTTTAATTCAAAGTTCATGCTTCAGAGAGAACCATATTTTTCTCCCCATTACAAAGACTAATTTGTGCTTTTTCTCAAATACAGGGAAAATTATCTCTTCTGCTACCTGCAAAAGAAATCAATGCAAATACTGCCTGAATTTCCAAAATAAAATCAGTTATAAGAAACACATACTGTTTAAACAAATAAAACAAAGACTGTAACACTAACATAGAAATCATATCTCCACTGTAAAACACTCACCATCTTCATTATCTTCTCCAAAATTTCCTTCAAAATGTGTTCACATGTTGAAAAAAGTATAGACCATTCTAATCTTCCCTGAGTGACTAAGATTTGGATCCCTCCAAATTATTATAGTTTAAATTTTAATTTATCTTGCAATAATTTCATTCAAGTAATTTAGATGAATGTTATATATTAATGTCTAATACCAACTCTTCTGGTCACATGAAAGAAAAGCTTAGAAAATTTTCTTTGAATTAGTGTTCCTTAGTAGCTTCTTATTATCCTTCTGAAACATATTTCAGTTAATCTATTTTATAAACATAAATTGTTTTATATTTCATAATAGATTATATTGATTAGAAACATTCATAAGTTTCCTTCACCCTTGCTCATGAAAAAAAATGTAGTCATTCCTCAGTATCTATAGTAATTAGTGCTAGACCCCTGGAGATACGAAAATCTGAGGATTACCAAACACTTCATATAAAATGGCATAGTAAGCCAGGGATGGTGGTACACACTCTGGGATGCTGTGGTGCGAGGATCACAAGTTCAAGTCCATCCTGGGTAACCTAGTGATTTAGCAAGAACCTGTCTCAAAATTAAAAACAAAAAATGTTTAGAGGACTAGGAGTATAGTTCAGTGTGAAGGCCCTGGGTATAAATTCCACCAGTGTTCATCAGTACTGTACACAGAATGGTAGAGAACCCCCCCTAGCCAAAGCTAGAGAGATAAAGAGAGGGCCACTAGAAATCAGTAGTAGAACGTTCTTGGAAGACTACTATTTTATTGGGTTCTTATCCATGTACCCCACATAGTTCCAGCCACATCTTACTATTGATAACCTACATATTTGCCAATCTCTTTTCAAAATCTGAAATTCTACCTATGAGGCTACTGCTGGGAGTAGTTTTCCTCACTTTTTAATGTAACAAATACTTAATGGAACTTTCAAGATACTGTTAATACCATCTCCTATCTTTCCCTCTACACTGCCAGCTCCCTGCAGTTGGAAATACATTATTCTTGTTTAAAACTGTATGCTTAGCAACTAGTATGAGGCCTAGCATGAAATAGACACTCAATAAATATTTAATAAATGGACAAATAAATTCATTTAAAACATCCCCTAATCTTCCTGGGTTGTTTTCAACTTCTGTCTGTTCAATTTTAATTAATAAGTATTTTGATTGAAGAATTTTAAAATGATATTATGACTATCACAACACCTGATAGAAAGTGACCAACGTATGTTGGAAGAGTAATTATGGCCAAAAAATAGGCTGGGGCTCAAAAATCTGAATGCCAGTTTGACAATGAAGATTAAATAATTCAATTTGCTTAGGTTGGACAATTTAAAAACCATGTTTTCAACTACAACCTCAGATTAGAGATGTACCAACACTGCTTGGGTCTGACTGGGTACATCTTCTCCATCTTTTCCAAAAATTTTAGTCCCTCTTTTTCATCACATGAATAGCTTTTATTGGTTTTTCTCCTGAGTTTCCTGCCTCTTTTTACTATTATTTCAAAGATATTTTAAGTTGTTGTCCTGCATCTAAGGTGTTAGACTCCATTTCTCAATTTAAGAGCAGTTACTAGCTCCGTAAGCATGTTTTGTAATTTCTTAGCTGATTGTTATTGCAATATTAGCATTAATTTCTAGAATGACAGCCTCCCTAGAAAATTGCACCATAAGAGCCCCAGGCTGGCAGTAAGCCATCAATGGCCCAGGATTTGAAATAGTCCTGAATCCCATGATCTAAGGGTAGGCTACATTCTTTAATTCTTTTTTTAAAAATGAGAGAATTATTTATTGTTAAATAAATTTCTTTCTTTCTTTGTCTAGTATCTCTTAAAGTAAATAGTCTCAAATTAAAGGAAAACTTTAAGAAATAACAACATAATTGAATTTCAGAGATATACAAATGTGTCTTTCATTAGTCATTCTTGTCTCCCAATTCCCTTCAAAAATATTCTCCATCAGTTTTCTAATTCCTGAAATTCCAGCATCAGATATTCTGTGTGTTGGCCTTATTTCCTTTTAAATGATAGCAAAGGGATAATGTAATAGTGGCCTATATTTGTTAGATATAAATTTTTGTCCTACAAAGATGGAGAACCTAAGTTTGAGGATTTTGGAAATATAAGGAAGTGAATGAAAAGGAGAAGGCTCAGAAAACAAACTGCTCTTACTTAGAGAAAAAAAGCAGAAGTAGATTAAAACCTAGAAGACTTGTATGCAGCAAGACTAAAGAACTCCTACAAGTCAATAAGAAAAAGACAGGCAACCAATCAAATTGGGAGAAAACATTGAGCAGCTACTTCACAGAAGAGGATATGTAAATGGCCAATCTGCATAGCCAATCAGATGTCCAACACCTGAAATATTACTGATCTAAAAAACATAACAAGACATCAAGGGAAGAAATCAGACATGAAAAAGTGCAACTGCATGATTCCATTTCTAAGAAGTTCAGGAATATCCAAAATTAATCTAGAGTAATAGAAATCAGAGCGTTGGGATGGAGAGATCTCAGTGCAAGATAGTACAAGGAAGATTTCCAGATGCTAGAAATTTTCCATTTTATGAGGTGATTTCATGAGTATAACAGTATGTTTAAGGTCACAAAAATGATTAAAGGATATAAGACTATGCCTAGATCATTGGTTTCAGGACTATCAAATCATTGACCATTCATTCATAGCTTACAGCAAACCCAGTAATCTTATACAATATTTATGCACTTTATCTGTTGATATATTATAGCCCCTTAATTTTTTAATCAGTAGTGTAAATGCTACTGTTTGTGGGTCCTTGAACATATATTTTAAGTGTGAAGATACAGGCTTTGAATTTTCTTCTCTTGCGAGTAGCTGAGGAGGTGATTATCAAGATCTTTCCATGCCAGGATAAAAGCTACAATAATGCCTCTGCTTTCTTTGGTTCATGACTCTGCCAGGTCTCCACTTCTGATTTCCCTATAGAATTCTTCAGTTTCTCTCTCCTTATCAATCCAAGGTTTTAGAAACAAGATTTAGAGTCCCACAGTGTAATACCAAATTATGAAAATTTTGTTCTTAGAATATTTTGTTTAACATTTTTCTCTTGCTGAGGCTGAACCTTTTGAAATAAATTGCTCACCTACTACTCCTTAGGGTAGTTAAATAAGAACATCAATCAACCGCCTTGCTGAGTTAAGTGTTTTCTCAATTCCTCTGCAACTAGCCATGCCATTTAGGTCTTTGACCATCCCTGAGACAAAAAAGAGGTGGAACAACCATGGCTTTTCCTTAGTTGCCTCTTCTATTCAACTGTGACTTCCTTGAAAACAAGAAATTATCTCATTCATCTTTGTATCCTGGCATCGAGCCTAGTGCCTCATACATAGTAGGTACTCATTAATTTTTCTTAAATTAAAATGAATGACTAAGACCTTCACAAAACCTTTTTCCAGAGGCAGTTTTAACTTGCATTCAACATCAAGGAGAGTGGGCATTCTGCTTTGGCAATAGCTTTGACACTGAATAATCTGAATGTTCCAAAATTCTTGTTGCTCATTTATCCTCATGGGGAAAAAAGGAAGCAGAGGACTGTGTTTGCAGGCTAGGCAGACACATCTCAGACTCATCACCCTGCAAGATGGATCAGATGAGGTAGCAATAAGACCAAGGCCACCTACCCTGTTGCTGTCTTGTGACTGCTGATGTTGCCTTAATCACTGAGCCGATGCAATTTCCTGCCGCTAATTCTTGCTATGGTCCACTGAGAGGTCTCATTTGTCATTTTCATTACCTTTCAGATCAGCAAAACATCCATCTTCAGGTGGCCCCTCATTCAGTGCCTTGTTTAGGCACATAAGTAGTACATAGTCACTGTAGCAATCCAATACAGTGACCCTGGGTGCCTAAATATGAAGTTAAATCCATCTTATTTGGTATTTTAACTCTATTAATAGTGATTCTGAGGAGAGTGTGAATCTCAATATTATTTCAAAGGAGTAACATTTTAGTTTTATATATCTTTTATAACAATAGTATTATACATCTATATAATTCAGCTGCTCTGTGAGAAGACCTTGTTTAAATGCATACTTCCAACCAAAACTTTCACCTCTGATTTTACACTGAACTCAAGCTAGTCCTCGTTTTACTTCCCCCTCCACTCATAAGCCAATCATCCACATAAGCCATGCATCCTGATAGTGAAAAGGAATCTGGTACAAAATGCATCTTCTCTCATATTTGATTCAAATAGAGCTGGCTTTCTTATTTACCTTTTATTTATTTATTTATTTTGTATCTGGGATCTAACTTGGGACCTTATGCTTGTGAGGCAGGAGATGGCAGCACTGAATTAAATCCCTGACCCTCTTATTTACTTAATAAACACCTGTTTAGCACTTACTATATGTCAGGCATAGTTTTAAAAGGTTTGCAAGCAAGCCTGTTGGGCTCTCTTAAACATGATGATGAATAAAATACAGTATTTCGTGAAACAGGGTCCTTAATTATAAAATCTAAGTCATCATCTTATTTGTTTTGCAACACAATAGATCCTGGGGGTAGGGGGGTTTGGTGTTTTTGGTTTTTTTGTTTTGTTTTAATTGTATTAAAACTACAATTAAGATGGAAACCAAGAAAAGACAATCTGTGAGCACCACCTTGTGGAGAGATCTACAACCACCACCTAAGTTTGGGCACAATCTTCATTTGCTGAACACATATTTAACATGATGGCACTGGGGATAGAGCAATAAACAGATAAAAATCTCTGACTTTATGGAACTTACTTTCTGTGGGAAGACAGAAAGTAAACAAGATCAGTAACAGAAGACATAACATATTAATGGTGATGAATTCTATGGAGAAAAACAAAGTAGGGACAAGAGTCAGTGCCTGAAGACTGAAATTTAAAATTGAATGATCCAGCTGAACATCATGATATCCACATGTAATCCTAGCTACTTTGGTGGCTGAAGTAAGAGAATTATGAGTTCAAGGCCAGCCTGAGAAACTTATCTCAAAAAAAAGTGATCCAAGAGGGCCTTGCTGAGCAGGTGATTTTTTTTTCTTAAATTCTTTTATTGGTATATTTTAGGTATACAATATATTTACATTTATTTTGGGGTGCTTGTACCTGTACATGATGTGTCTTTGTTCTTATTTTTTCCCCATTACCTGTGCACCCTTCACCTCTAAACCCTTCCCTATTTACATACTTCGTTTCCATTTTTTGTGTGTGATATTTGAATCACAGTTTGAGAGAGAAGGGGCCTGCCATGCAAACACCTGGAGCCAAGAGCATTGTATAAAAAATGACAAACATAAATTCCTGAGTGTAGAGACATCTGGTGACTTTCATGAGAAGCACTGCAGTCAATATTCAGAGTCAAAGTGGAGGAGATGGCAGGAGATGAAGACAGAAGAGAAGCAGGGGGCCAGACCACAGAGAACCTCGCTGGTCATAATAAGGATTTGGCATCTTTCCAAATGAGATGAAAGTTTCAGGAGCTTTGAACAGAGGGCTAAG
This sequence comes from Heterocephalus glaber, assembly GCF_053883595.1. Taxonomy (NCBI): domain Eukaryota; kingdom Metazoa; phylum Chordata; class Mammalia; order Rodentia; family Bathyergidae; genus Heterocephalus; species Heterocephalus glaber. The sequence continues at coordinate 38,622,184 of NW_028258324.1, read as the reverse complement.
ATGTGCTAACTTCCTTTTTAACAAGATTCCTTTGATTGATGGGGTCAAAGGCAGAAATAAATGATACCACCTTTAGATCCAATCAAGAAGGAGCTCTACTCTCAGCCCATGAAAGTCTTATGTAAAACAAGTACATAATATATAAATGTATTATAGTACCAAGGAACCCTTATTAGAAATCAGAATTGAATTCTGACACAGCACAATTTGCAATCTTAAGCAATGCTTCTGTGAACACCACCTTCAGTTTCCTGGGGACTCCTCTTCATGCCTCCATTAAGATTAGTGAGTTATACTGCTGCAGATTAGTGGGTATGGCCACTGGTTTCAAGGAGGGAAGGACTTGAGTAATGGATGTGTTTAAGAGAAATACAAATTTATCAGATCCTTCCTCTAGAAAGCATAAATGCCACAGATAACAATGTATTGTACCTCAGCTGTCTTAGGCATCCATTTTCTTAATTCTCTTTTTGTGCCACCTCATCATTTTTATATACCCATGAAATGTATGACATTTGCAAAAGTTGCACATTTGATAGCTAAAGGAAATTATTCAGTACTAAATAATTCATGTCACTCAAATTTTAACTTACATAAATCTAGACAGAAAATCAATGATAAATATTGGTTCTAGATATTTTTAAGAGATAGAAAAATGGCACTGTAGATGATGATGAAATTTAAGTATTTTTTCAACATTATCTATAATAGTGATAAGGCTTCTTAATTAACCCCCATTACAATATTTGGATATGTAATGCAAAGTTCCTGGTTCATTTCCAAGCCTTATTGCCAAATAATCTGAGCAAAGTTTCTCCAAATTGAAATTTAATTTTAAAAAATTCTGAGAATTACAATGACTCAACAAAGGTGGTATAATTTGACAATACTGTGAAAAGAACAGGAAATTGTGAAGATTTTGCTTACAAAAACATTTTCTGAAAATAAATGTTAAAGATAACATCTATGGGATAAATGTGTAGTAATTCATGGCTTAATATCTTTATCTTATATCCAAGCATAACCTCCACATTAACCATACCTATACATACTAATTCAGTCATCTTTGTTATTTTATTTACTGTCAGTCATATAAAAATAACATTTAAATATTTTTCAATAAAAAGTATTTTTTTTTTTTGTACTGGGGATCAAACTCCAGACCTTGCGCTTGCAAGGCAGGCAGCAGAACCACTGAGCTAAATCCTCCCACCCAAAAGTATGTATTTTAAAATAAGAGAACAGAACATATTTTAAATAACCATTTGCTTGATTTTTAAGTTTTAAATATGTAGAAATGTAGTTTTTTAAGTCCCATTTTCATTTTGACCCTGGATCCCTTAGAAGTTGAGGGAATCCACTTAGGAGGTTATTGTAGGAATCTAGACAATCGATGTGGTAAGGTGAATAGGGTTGAGTTAATACAGATGTGAGAAGTCATCAAATTCTGTATATATCCCGAAAGATTACAAAGATTTTTCTGACAGGTTGCATTTAAGTCTTAAAAAGGAAATCAAATGACAAAAGTTTGTTAGCCTTAGCAACTGGACAGAAGAAGTTGCCATTATGTGAGTTAAAGAAGAATTTGGGGGCCGGGGATTTAGCTCAGTCGTTCTGGCACTTGCTTCACTAGTGCAGGGTCCTGAGTTTGATCCCCAGTACCGAAAAAAAAAAAAAAGAATTTGGAAGGAAGCAGTTTGTGAGAATTTCAGAAGCTTGACTTTGCTGTGTCAAGCTTAAAATATCTCAGCAGGATATGCAGTTTGGTGCTGGGGGCTGGCATTCAGGTATGCATACTTGGTAGTCATTAGAGTAGGAGTGGAGTAAGAGTTATATTCAAATTCTGGGGATGATAGAGATCCAACTCTGCTTTTGCTTTAGAAAAACAGGAAACATGATATATTAAAAATGAAAAGCACTCTGCTGCGCCACCCCTTCCTCCTTATAGCAGAAAGTGCCATGAAGAACCTAGAACACACTTCCCAAAGCTATGTAACTTCCTTGTTTTTGAGGCCCTGGAAAAAGCTCATAATTACTACCAATCCTGAATATTAATCCTAAACTCCTACCTTCACACTTCCTATAAACTATCTTCCACATACTTAGGTGTAAGACACTGTCAGATATCATAAAACTTATTGTGGCTCCCTTACTGGTTCTCTGTCCAGAAAGCTGTGACATCAAATGATTTTACAAGACTTCTTCTATCTTCCTAGGGTTGTTGGCTCTCAGTCTCCTCAAATTGCTCCAACCCAATGGTAAAGATATTACAAAGAAAAACCAAACCAACAAGCAAATAAGAACATGAAAGCAGAGTAAAAACAAGTTCTTAAATCTCTTCATTAACCTTCAAATTGAAAAAGAAAGAAAAATTCAAGTGCATGCATCACTCTTTTAATCCTTCACAAGTTATCTTATTCTCTCTCTGACAAATACAAGCACAGCCATGACTAAAGCAACATTACAATCTAAACAGAAAAAGAACTGCTGAAAGAAGAGATAAAAGGTCAGGAATGAACCAGACTGCTGACAAATCCCTGGATGAAAAAATAATGCAATCTTTCTGAAACATCATACAGAATGCTGTCATTGATGAGTTTTAAACCAAAAATAAACTAAGGGTCAAGGAATAAAACAAAATTAATCTAATTTCTGAAAGAATGTTTGAGACTACACTAAGGTAGTAGACTACACTAATATAGTAGATATACCATTTCCAGTATTTGTTTGACATAGAATATATTCTTTCTACTGATTCATAGTAGCAACATCCCATAACACTATTCCTCTGAACACAGTTTGGGAAGCACTATTCTAATATACATATGAATGAGAATCCCAAAAGTGAATGTTTTTCAAAGTTGGCAGAGCAAGACCAGATAGTTTCTTCTCACTCAATCCCTGGCTTAATGCACCAAGATTTGCAAATCTGCATGACTATAACATCATAGAACCAAATTCAGTTTGGATTCAATAAATTCACTTCTTAAAAAAATGAAGACACGGAATTATTCAATATTCACAGTTATTAAACATTCACATTGCAAATGAATTCCCAAATCTCCACCTGCTCCCAGCAAAGTTATCAGTGAATCACTGGAATTAATTATTATAGAAATGATGATAATGATGCGAAAGAATTTATTCTAATTAAATGTTCTACCATGAAGAAAGGGGTGAAATTTAGATCAATAATGATTTAATTTTATTCTTGAGTTTTTCAGGGACATTCAGTTCTTCCAAGCACAATAGCCTGATAAACGGTTGCATTTTTGCTGTATTTGAGCAATAATATCTTTATCAACTTTCTTTTTACATTTTACCAAATACCCTAGTTCACAGAATACCAGTTTTATGGGAAAACTTTTATACATGGATAAATTTTAAAGATATTTTAGCTAGTTTGCCACTCTTTTTGTGTATTCTTCTGTATTAAACTGACATAAGAATAGTTCCATTTTGCTGGAAGGCAGACCTTTGAAGAATATGAGAAACTGTGAGAAAGACCTGACACCGTAGTATGTTAGCTCTTAGCTTCACATTCACACAGAAAGAATGACACATGGTTGTATGAAATGCAGAAGGTTTTTAGAAGAATACATTTATTAATTACAAATCTCATCCATATGTTTCCATGCAAATATTAATTTTTTAAATACTATCATAATGCTAAATAAAAAAATGTTAGCTACAAAGTTAATATATGTTCTCAAATATATATATTTTCTAAATGAAATGCCTTCATATTCAAATATCCTGTCATAGGACATTTTTGTATTATTTTTATAATCATGAAAAAATAGAGAACATATTTTTTTAAAGCACCCTTCTATTTTAACTTACTTATTCCCCTAAATCCAAAGTACATTGCTTAGGACCCAAATTTATAGTGAAATTTCAAGAGTTTCCTCCGGGTACAAAAGAAACCCAGTAAAAATGCTGTCATCTTCAGCACTCACATACACTCCATTCCAATCCTTTGACACCTCCAGCCACACTTGATCTCCTGCACTTAATTTCAGGATGAGGAGGAGAGAGGCCTGGTCTATCTCCTGGCCATAGAGAGTTTCTCTGGTCTTGAATTGCTTCTTATTCTTGGCCATCAGGCTGATCCGAGCAGGTCGGCCCCTCACAGTGACATGGTAGGAAAACACATATGTCCCAGGAATACTGCAGTTAAATTTCCCAGTGACAGGGCTGTAATCCCCTTGATGGTTATACAAAATCTTGTCAAATTTGATAGGGATGTTAGGAGGAGGGAACGGCTTTGATAAAGCAACGCTGAAAGCTGACTGTGGGACTTTGGCTACCTCTCCCTTGGAGCCCTTGAAGCCCCGTGAGCCTTTTTTCCCAATAGGTCCCCGGACCCCTTTAGTTCCAAGCTCACCCTTTGGCCCAGCAGGTCCCATCAGGCCAGGGGGACCTAACTCTCCTTTTTCTCCTTTAAGGCCGGGATCACCTTTGGCCCCAGGCAGACCATCTGGGCCCCTTCTGCCTTCTATTCCAGTATCTCCTTTGCTGCCTTTCTCTCCTTTCATGCCCACCTCACCTTTTTGTCCTTTCCCTCCTCTCTCCCCTGAGTCTCTACAGTAGCCTTTCTCTCCTGTCTCTCCTTTCTCTCCCTTGGTCCCAGGCCCTCCATTCAAGCCTGGGGAGCCCATGGCTCCCGGGTCTCCTTTGTCTCCTTTGGTGCCATTCCCACACAGATCCCCCTTTGAGCCTTTTTGTCCTTTTACTCCTGCAAGGCCAATGCTTCCTTTATCTCCCTTAGGACCAGGTCCACCTGAAACAGAAAATTAAAATAATGTTTAAGGATCATACAGGTTATAAACAGTACACTACTACCGCAGATCTCAAAAAATAGAAATGAAACATCTTAACTGAGGCTTGGAAACCTAGTTCTTGTAAAGGCTATGTCTAGGAGCCATAAATGCAAAAAGCAATTTATAACACATCATGTTCTCAGAAGGAGAAAAGTTAATGCTTCCAAGAAACAATAATTTATATTCAGAACTCTTATATCTAGTTCTTTTGTACATTTGTTATAATAAAGAATATCAGAGCTATAGTTGCTCATTGTATTCCATTATCCTTTCCATTTTAGCCTGAGTAGTCTCCTAAATCTCTATACCATCTATCTAAACCTAAGAAAGGCATAAAAATCAAAATCCAAAAAGATTCACATATATTTTTTCCTTTGATAGCTGAAGACAGGAGCAGAGCTCAGATATTTTTACCCAGCTTCTAAACTCCTGAACCCACTCCAGCCAGTCACTACACTGAATATTAGAAAAGTAATAGTGATGTATATTTCCATCTTGCCTCTCTGACAACTTTAAGTATCAACAGGAAGAGAACAGAGCACTTTACTGCTCTCATGACTGTACGTAATAGATATATTTTGCACTCTACCTTGTTCTCCAGGTTTCCCTGGATATCCTGGAATTCCACTTGTACCTTGGTCCCCACGTTCTCCCTTTAGTCCTAAAATGATACTAAGATTAACTTTTTGCTACTATATTACTTATGATATATCTAACATCACTTTTACAACCATGTCACATTCCATTGTTTCCTTTAGCCAAAATGGTTTAAAGGTAAAATAACCTGAATAAAGAATTCTTTCAAAGTCATTAGAAGCATTTAATTCCAATTATTTTTTCTTTTTTGGAACCAGGGATCAAACTTGGGTCCTTGAGCCTGCGAGACAGGCAGTGGAACTACTGAGCTAAATCCCCAGCCCTTTAATTCCAATTAATGATAAATCATTTGAAGGAGATTGGGAGGTAATGCCAACCCCTTTAAATAGAATTCATCTTTCCCCACAGTTTCTCATGAGTCTTCAAATCTCTCATAAAACCCATATCTGCTTATGTTATATATGTATTTATATTTTTCCTATTATGAGTTTTAATTAGCAATTGAAATGTCTTCTTCCTTATATGCCTGAGAAATAACACAATACACCATATAAGTTTCAACACAGAGCATAACAATCTACAATCAGCCAAGCTAGTCAAAACAAAAACCCATCCAGGAATGAAAAATTGTCCTTGACAGATAGCTTCAAAGAAGAAATAATTTTCATTTCATGTTGGAACAATTTTCACACACTCTTTGGACAAATTATAAACCTATGGGAAATCATATCTGAAAAACATTGAAAGTGCTAGATTGTCATGTTTGCCATATTTCCATACAATAGATTTTTATATCTAGCCTTGCTAGAAGCCTAATGTGTTACAGGGCAACAATCCTGTTACAGATTAATTTTAACTGTAAATGAAAATAGCAATAATAATAGTCTTCACAATAGCTAACTTGTTTTGAGAATTTACTTTGCACCAGATATTAATCCAAGCTCTTAACATTTTTTAAAAGTCTGGTCTTTTTAAATTTAATGCAATTTTGATTTGATATTAATATTATCTCATATAACAGTGAGGTTATATAAGAGCACATTTCATTAGCTGAAATATTTTTATTTTACAAAAGTTTATAGCACAGCACCTCCTCTTCAAGAATGGTCCAGAAGATATTTTTGTCATCATTTTTATCACAGAAAAAACTAAGTTATAAGAAAATTTTAAAATTTATAGAGTCAAAATTGACTGTATAAAACTATGGTGGCATCAATTTGGCAGCTATATTATGTATGATATGTCTAACATTTTGTTTCTCTTTTTGTCAGAGAAAAAGAAATCCTGAGTCAAATTAAAAGTGATGAGAATAGACTCTCCCTAATTTGCAATACTAGAGAATACCATAGATTACTCAGTAGAGTTTCCTAAGAAGCTGGCTCCCCTATTACTACTCTACATAAGATTCAAAACTTAGAATTTAAATCATAGCTCATCAGGAAAATATCTGGATGCATTTTGAGAAAACCCAAATGTGAATTAAAAGGACCAACCCTACCCCCAGTTCTCCTTATTAATCAAATACCAACTTTTACCCACAGAATTATCTAGGTTCTCAAGTTTATGTAAGGAGCTTAATGGCTCATACTGAATTTATTCAATCCAGTAGTGATTAACCAGAATGTAGTCATTCAATTCATTTTTTTAACTTTCAGTCTTAACAAAAAGTCTAAGCTAAGTCTGGAAGTAAAAGGAAAGTAGAGTTGCCACTTTATAGGGACTGGCTGAATGAATTTCTTTTTATCCTTCATCAAAGCATATTCTTAAGAACCTTATCTTATGATACTTCCTACTATTTTCTTCTACTTCCAGAAGTCTAGTTTCCAAAATGTATGAATCACTAGGGAGGCTCATCACTTATCTTTATTTCACAGGGTTTTCTGCTAACATAATTCAGCCACAAAAGGATTAAATATTTCCAAGAATGAAAATCACATAACTGACAAGTATGAAGTAGCTCTTTCTTACCTCAGCATCTTTTTTGAGTAATTACTTCATTGAATGTTCTAGCAAAAATGAGTTAGGCAGTTCCAGAGCCATGTGGAGGGTGATGTATAGATGATATTAGGTCTTTTGACATGTGACACTGAGACTAAAACATTGAACTTGATGGATAGATGGTATTTCTTCTACAGGCTGCCTATATTCATTGAGGAATTTCTAAATGTCCCAGGGAATCTGTAACTTTTCCTCAGTATTTTCAAGCACTTACAGAACCATGGCTTTTCTGAAGCACAAAACATTTTTATTGATACATTTATGGAATTATAGAATTTCTGAGCTAAGAAAGATCTATGAAAGCACCATAACTATAAATGTTCTTTGATAATAAGCAGGGTACAAATAAATATTTAATCCATTCCCCTCAATTTCCAGGCAAGGTAAAATGACTGGTCCAAAGTCATGCCATAATCTCAATATTTCTGCTTTAATTCAATTCTCTACCCACCATTGATATTGTTTCTGATTTAAGACTGAACACAAAGAAATATCTAATTCTCCTTAGGAGACAGGCTATGCACCTAAAGTGAACATTCCAGATGATTACTTGCTCTAGTTAATTCCACTAGTATGGAATTAATTATCATCACAAAAAAGAAAATTACAAAGCTTATAAGAAAGTATCCCTCTCCAATTCTTTACCTTAATGTTTCCAGTCACTGAGTCAGCCAATTGGCCAATGAGATGGAAATGCCATGTAGGAAACACTCCGTGTGTGTGTGTGTGTGTGTGTGTGTGTGTGTGTGTGTGATGTTCCTTTATAAGTATAAAATTTCTCAATTGGCTATTTATAAACATTTCAATGTCAGACAAACTCACAATATGCTTTACCAAGTACTTAATGTTTTTACAATTTTACCCACCTTCAAGAATCTAGTATTTACTTAGAAAATTACTCTCCTGATAAATGATGCAGAATATCCCTAGAATTTTGATATGAAATAAAATAAATTAGTTACCCTTTTCTCCTTTGTGACCTTTTGGGCCTTGGGGCCCAATGACTCCTGGTGGCCCTGGAATCCCCATATCACCAACCTCTTCTTTAAGACCTGGAAATAGGGTTTTAAAAACATCAAGATAGAAAAATTCTCTTTCAAGTTCATTAGTTTATGGGAAGGTGGAGAAAGTCATTTCATTGAAACTAATAACTGTCAAAGCCCTGATGATAAAATCTGGTGAGAATAAACTATTATAGAGTTCTAAGGGCAATATTTTTGTCTGATTTTCAATTTTGTACTACCTGAATAGTTAAATTGAGCCCATTAGTACTTGTCACTGTATTCATGGCAGTGATCAAATGATTCAGGGAAACAGCACTATATCAAACAACAAGAACAAAATGATTATCTGACATTTAACCTCATGTGGACCACACTTTCAAATTGGAAGTAAAAACATAATTCCTAACACTTTTACATTTCCCATTCATTCACTTAGTCTTTCAATCAGGAACTACTCCCTCAGGAATAGCCACCAATTAGGAATACAACCACCAACACGCTAGCAGTCCCCACTCTGCAGAGATGAGAATCTATGATAGATAAACATTGAAAAAATACTCACACAAATAAATAGAAATCGCCACATTGTTGTTACTGATAATAAAGGAAAATGGGAAGATCATGTGGTAAGTTATGGTAAAAAGAACTTAATTAATATTCATGGGCTCAGAGGAGAATTCCCTAAGATAATAGCATTAAGCAGAGACCCAATGAATGGACTGCAATTTCCTGAAGAAAAAAATTAGCAGGCAATTATTTTAGGAAAATGCAGAATAGAAAAGACCATGATGTGTTTGTGCAACTAAAAAGAGACCACTGTGGGAGGAGGTGGTAGTAAAGAATAAGAGTCTGAGAGACAGGCAAGGTGACAGAAAAAGTCAGTGGACATTTTCCCAGGAGCTGTAACCCTTACCCACATTTTTCTGTGCCCCATAATTATGAAGCTCATTAAATCTATTTACTGTACAAAACCTTCCAGATCAAGGGGCATTCAGCCTCTTGAATAGGAAACCTGGCACAAACATGAGACAGGCCAGTGACTACAGACTCAAAAGTCCCAATCCAGAAAATAGCAGGCCCTTAACTTCCTCATTCCCCGTAACACCTACCATTACTGTGTAAAGGAGAGCTGCTTTTGGAACTTCAGAGCCAAGGACCCCTCTAGATCTTTATTTTAAATAAAGTCTGTCCTTGCAATAAGTTTTTCCTTCCTTCTCCTTTTATTTTATACCCAAGGTTTGGATCATGTGGGGCTCAGACTTCAGCCAGTATCTTTTTTCATCAGACAGTCCAGGTCCCTCCTGCTCACCTAGGATAATTCTTCTTCCAGCTACCACAGTCCTGTTCAAGGCATAAGAATTGCTTCCCAAATGGAATAATTTAAGGCTAATTTATTTGAAAGTTAACCATACAGATATGTGCAATCAATAAAATTATAATATTTCACTTTCATTATTATAATTAAGACCAATGGAATGGAGAAAATTAAATTCAATGGAATTCCTCATGGATGGGATATTGTTTTTATTTGGAATAAAAACTTTAGTACATTGCTTGCAGGCTCAAATAACCAAAGGTGATGGTAACACTCTTCTGTCTAGAGAATAACGGACTGCAGGGAGAAAAATGGAAAAAGAACAAGAAGAGGAGTAGGAGCAAGCAAGATAGTCAATTAGGTTTCACTGTGTGATGTTTTCCCTCATGGTACCCAAAGGCTAGATGTTGTTCACTATGGTGTTCAGATGGGCACAAGGAACATGGTGGGGAGTGAGGCTGCCCTTTCCCATCTAGGTGAGTGTACATTCAGGTATGATTCATGTCAGGGTCAAAACGCTGAACATGAAGGGAAAGCTGTGGCTTTAAGTTGCACTCCCAGATTTTGACCCCAGATCCCACACTCCCAGGTGCTGCAACATCTAGATTTATCATTTCCTGATCAAATCATCAGGTGACGTGTAATAACACTTTTTAAAATCTTATAATGTTCAACCATTCTTAATATTTAGTGCCCCTTATTATAACTTAAAGTGAGAAGCAGGAGATAAAATTTGAAATGAAATTTTTTGTCTTTGATAACCATTAGATATATCTGAATACTTCTAGACATGTTCATTCAGAAACTCAATAAAGTTAGACTGGTGACTTTTAAAAGTAAATAAGGCAAAATATGTTTGAAAGGTTTGTATATGTGTGTTTGTATGACCAAGAACTGAAAACAATGAAGAAAAATTAAAATAACTGGATTTAAATACGTTTTTCTCTTTCAAGTTTTCTCAATGTTGCTCTTATAGAAGATTTCCAATGGTGAGGGTGGGAGAGGAAGGGAAAGGAGAGGAGAGAGAAAGGGAGTAGAGGGGAGCTTGCCTGTCAAATAGGATACTAAAAGAAATTATGGTAAATATGACTTTTTCAGTTTCATAACATTTTAAGTACTGTGTAAACAATGCCCACAAGCCACTGCCCATTTTCTTTACCCCTTAATCCAGCCCTGCATTAAATACTGATCATATTTCTCAAAATATTCTTACAATTGTGTGAAGTGAGTGAAAAGCTTAGCAAAGACACATAATTGTTGATTGCATAACTTTAAATTCTTCAAACAAGAACCAACAAACATTTATATGCATATTTTCAGGGACCAGTGAATTTGAAATTGACATTGTAATCTTAATTTTAATTCAATTCTCTCTGCTATCTGACATATGAAAGTCAAAATGTCTTACAATAAAACTGAGAGTAGCCAGGGATTTAGCTCAGTGGTTCCGCCGCCTGCCTTGCAAGTGCAAGGTCCCGAGTTTGATCCCCGGTAACAAAAAAAAAAGAAAAAAGTACTGAGAGTATATTCATTAGGTATATACTAAAGACATATGAAATGGTGAAATACATATCCTCAGCGTTCAATGGAGAAAATTGCTGGGCAACAGCACAGTGTTGCTTCCGAATGTCAATGAGTAACAAACTGACTCCTGCACTTCATCCTCCCCCTCACAGGAGTTCCACTTCTAATCTTAACTATAAACAGCACTCAGAAAAATCCATCAGTCAGCACACGTTCTTATCAGGCAATAGAATTTTCATTTACCTTTTTTAAATCATTCATTAATGAAAAGATTGTGCTGGTAATAAACCTGTGCAGCTTGCAGAACCATAGACTAGTGCTAGGATCAATAGTCCCTGCGTGGCTCCAATCAGCACCATCCGGTAGAACTTTCTGCAGTGGCAGTAATGTTCTGTCTTATCTTCACTGTCCAACACAGTAGCCACTGGCTACTCATGGCAATCGAGCACTAGAAATGTGGTTGAGACTGTTGAACTGAAGTTTTTACCTTATTGAATTTTAATTTTAATGTTTATTAATAACCATACACGTGGCCTGTGGCTACCACATTGGGAAGCACAGCACCCTTTTGCATTTGTCACAATGTCACACAAAAGCTGGTCACCATTTGAATGACAATGTAAAAATCCCTGGAGCAATTCATGGCCCAATCCACCTCTCTAAGGATGTACATATGAGAAACTAGGCTTCATATATTTTCAAATACCTGGTTTTCCAGTCTTTCCTAGTTCTCCTTTCTGCCCAGCAACAAATGAACAACAATGACAACAATTCAAAAAGTAATGAACTGTGTCAAGAGTGAAGTTTTCAAAGGGAAAGAGAGCGGCCGTGGGAAAGGCAGAGTTCAAGGCGGCAGGGTCCGTGGTGGGTTCTACCAGTGCAGCCATCTCTGTGAGCAGAGTTTCCCATTCTTCCCGAGGTGAGCCACTAGACACCTTTATATCCTTTGGCATCTCTTTCCCCTCAGATTTCTTTGTAAATTTGGTATATGGTGTGGTCTTTGCTGCTGCCTCCATATCAGCAATAGCCAAAATAATTAAAATGGCACAAAGCCAAGAAAGTATCCACATATTTGAGGCTGGAAGATATAATAGGAAAATACACATAGATTATATGAGGTCCAAATTTAAAAAACTCAGTGACATACATATGAAGAAGTACATACATGTACTATAAGAATGAAGAGTATGCATAATACAGAATGAGATATGGTGGATACTTGTGTGTGCAAGTGTGAGCTTGAATAACAACAGAATATTTTATTTACTTTACTTATTTATCATAAGGAACACTTTGCTTCAGTCCTCCTTTCTGATTGTTTTCTCAGTGTAACATGTTTGAAAATAGTGCTTTCAATCATTCAGATTATCTTGCCAAATAGCAAACATGATCTATAATAAATGCAACATGACTTAATAGCTCATATACCCTGTAGAAAGCAAATATGTATAATTACCTGACTGACCTCACTCAGATTTATAGGAATCAAATATATCTGTATTAGAAGGAGATGAAAAATATTGAGCTGAGTAGTTTATTCCAGCAAACTCAATAATTCCAAGAAAAAATACTAGTGAAGTAGTCTTTAAATCTACCAGGGATAATGGTCCTGTTGTGAGAGCACTCTTTTGGAATCATAATAAATGGAGAGGGAGACAATCAAAAATCATAAATACATGCTATGTCTTTAAATTTAACTCTCCAACTCTTTGGTTTATACTTTGGGGACTTTCTGTGAAAATTCGTATTTATACTTGCATTATTTTAATGAGGCAGTGTGGTTACTCTTATTAAGGTTTTGATCAATGTCCAAAATAATATAAGTTGCCCAATGCAGTGAGATTGTGAAAGGGCATAGTATTCCATTCCCTACCGCTCCCAGCAGTCCAATGGGTGCTAAGAGATAACCAAGTTTATAAACCCATGTCTTCTGGGGCAAAAATGCAGTAGTAATTGGGATAGTCAGAGAATTAAAATAAGGATAGTAAAAATACCAACTATGTATACAGCCCTTTTGAAGAGCAGTTACTTTATATCAGCAGTTTTAAAACAGCTATACCAGGTAAATGATCCACTGTTATTCATCCTCATAGATGACTCAACAGGCATCAAGGGGTTACATACCTTACCCAAGTTCATACAATCATCAAATGATGGATCTAGAACTTAAATCCCAGTTTTTTAAATTTCAGTTCCTAAATCCTTTTCTACAAATCATGTGGCATTTAAAAGGATGGAATTAAAGAACAATAAATCCAGGGCAGCTTGATGGAACAGAGCTATAAAGGAGGCAGATATAAGTCAGAGCAGATGGAAAGAGATAAAGAAAGGATGCTTCATTTCCAAAATCATAAAAACCCCCAAATAAGCAGCAAGAAATTACATATGATGACACCAAAGGTAAGCCACAGTTTCTGTCCTCAAGCACTTTACAGTCTAGTAAGGAGAGATGAGAAACAACAAAAGCAAAAAGAGGAAAATGAGAAGGGTGGAGGCAATCATACTACCTCTCTCCAAGTACAGACCACTTCCTGTACCCTAAAATGAACACCCAAAACCTGGTTACCATGCATAAACCAGTGAAATCCAGCTCCAACAAAAACTAGAGAGCAGAATATTATATGAATATAAAATAATCGAACTTTAGTCCATAAAATTACATTTAATAATTATTTGTTCAACAAACATTTATTTGAGCATCTAAAAAGTCTTTTGCTAGGTTCTAGAATAAAAGGAAAAGCAAAACACAGTCCTATCCCTAAAGATCTTTTCTACAATAAACATTCAAATATAACCAGGCTGGCATCTTTAGACTATAAAGAAATCAGAAATCAGGCAGAAAGACCAGAGTGAGATATTAGTAGGCTTTAATTCTCTCATTACTTTACTATAAGAAACAGGATTTGTGGAATGCTGCTTGTTCATGCTGTAGGATATTTGCTATGTCATTTTTAAAAGGTGAACTTGCCTGGGGAATAAACTTTTTTTCCCTTCCTAGAGTATGTAGTGTTATTCTCCCATATGTACAGTACAAAGTATTTTTGACCCTGTAAGCATTTTGAGATAGGATCTTGGTAAAGTAGTCCTAAGGGAGCAAACAAGAGGTAGCCAGAGGAAAGGACACTATTGTGGTTCGGGTTCAAAATATCCCCCAAAGATGCCATGTGTTTAGAGGTGAGGCTTTTAGAAGGTGATTGGATCATGTGTGTATTATATTTAGCAGTGTATTGTGAGTATACTGGCTGAATGTGCTTCAGGTAGGTGGGGCCTGGTCAGAAGAGGTGGGATCACTGGCTGCATGACCTGGAAAGGTACAGAATCCTTGTCCTCAGATCCTCCCTTCTCTCTCCGCTTCCTGACTACCATGGGGTGGGTAGCTTCCCTCTGTTAGGCCTTTCCACCATAGCATTTCTGCCTTGGAGCCAGCCAACTGAGGGCTGAAACCAAAATAAACCTCCCCTCCTTTAAGTTTCAGATGTTAGATTTTTTTCCCCAGGAATAGAAAAGTCACTAATGTACAGGGTTCAAGAATAAGAATTTAGTAGATGTTGTCCTAGGCCCTTTATAATTATTATGTCAATTACTCCACACAAGAATTATACAAAATAAAAAAATTACTATCTTCACATAATGGGTTATAAAATGGAGGAACACACAGGTTAAGTAGCCTGCACGAGATGACAGTGTTAGTAAGTAGTGGAGCTGGGATTAAAATATAGCCCCATTCAACTCTGAAATACACCCAGGCACTTCCCACTGTGTCATGCTGCCTGGAGAGTGAGAGACCAGAGAAACTGCCAAAGTAAACTGGAGTGGGATCCTTCATAAAGCTCAAATCACCCATTCTGTAAAAGACAGTGGCCTCCTGCAGATGAGAACTGGGAACTTAATGAGAAAGATAAGGAAAGCTGGCTCTGACAGTGGAACACATTGGTGTTGTGCAGTTGTAGAAGGAACATAGCATATCCAACAAGAGGCCTAAGGTATATATGGAAAGGAAGGAACAGAGCCAGGCAGTCCAAGGAAAATGTGTGTCGCTGAGGGCTTGAATTGTCCTCATATATGTTTCTCTTGCACTGTGGATTCCTGCTTCTCAGTTTCAACACAGATGTTAAAGACAATGTTGTGAACACTTTAAGATTATAGTAAGGCTCCCCAAGAATTTGGAACTGAGGAAAAAACAAAGCCCTTTGAAAGGGAGTGGGGCAAGTATTGGTAGGAACCTGATTGATGATACAAGAATATTGTTTCTTTTTATGATAACAATAATATTACAGATGGGGCCTCACTATGTTTCCCAGGCTGTCTTCGAACACACAATCCTTCTGCTTTGGGAGACTGAGGAGGTGGGATTAGAGGGTGCACCACAATGTCAGCTTCTTTTTTATTGGAATTTTTTTTCATGTTTGTGCAAGAACATAAAAAGCTAACCTAATAAGAGTCCACAATGACTCAAGTCAGAAAGGGCTTCTTGACAATCTAGATGTAGAAATGTTTGCATAGAAATGTTGCTAGTTAAACTGCCTCTCTAAGATCAAGGTAGAGAATCTGTAGCTTCTCTGAGTGCATTTTAGGAGTGCAGTGAAATCTTAGCCCTAACTTCTGATAAAACAGCTTGGTTGAAATGAAGCTGGCTGGACTGAAATGTTTTCTCTGTATTGAGACATGAAAGGAAAAGGGAACTATTATAAAAGGCCTAAACCATAGTCAGGAAATGAGATGACTTCAGGCTCGTTCTTAGGATGTTAGCAAACCCCTGTGTTTTTCCACTTAAATAAATAATCAAGAGTGATGTTGAGAGGTAGGAACAGCAGCCAAGTGGGACCATTAACATCATTAATATCACATCCATTTCAGGCCTATTCACCCTGCAAAACTGAACATACAGAGCATGTTGCACAAAGGATGTGAGGAGAAGGTAAACAGGGACAGAGGTTCCTGCCACTACTTCCATTTCCTTCCTCTGAAGAGTTAAATCCATCAAATAATTCTCTTTTCCTTTTAAGGTCCTTACTGTTATGTTCTCCATGCTTTGCAGCCACAAGAGACAGTTTCTGAGAAGCTGGTTCCTCCTGCCTCAGTTCTGGTAGTCTCTGACAGTCACGCTTTCTAAAGATTAGGCCTCGAGTTCATTCACACATAGGAGCCTCCTCAAAAAGAAGAAGGAGGAACATTGTAACTACCAATTCCTAGTTCCCATTTTATTTTTAAAAGCAATTCCAGAGTGATTTTAATCAGCTCTGATAGGCTTCACACATCCCTTTGTGTAGATCGATGCAGCAAAAGCATTATAATTTCTATTGTCCAGTGGGAGGCTACTTCTTTCAGTGTCAAAATAAGTGAATCCATTACAATTTTATTAAGCATATTGAATATAATATTACATTCTAGCAACTTAAATGCTTCTTGAATTTGACAACTATGCAGTAAAATAAAAACATATTCTCAGCATTTCTTCTGTCAGATGGAAAAGGATTGGCTTGGGTTCAGAGTATAACATCATAAAGAGCCCAGCTGCAAAAGTGGATACTCTTTTCTCCTTCGGTGCATGCCACCCCTTCTTCAGCTCCTCCTCTTCTCCTCCCACAGGGCCTCACATCAAGGCAGTAAGCCAAGAAGAGGAACATTACAAATGACAATGAAGCCCCGTGGAAAAGTGCTGTGGATGGAGGAGAACTGCACTTAAGAGAGCAATCAAGCTAGGGCAGGACAAAGTAATAATTCAGGTGACTGGTTGGTGAAAAAGTGAAGTCACCTGCATGGATGAATAGACAGGTAAAAGTGTAGATTAAATTTAGGCACAAAAATAAGCCTGGCTCCACATCTCCAGAACCTAAAATTAAATTCTGTTAAGAATGGGATTAGGCAAAGGCAAGAAAGAAATTATTACATGGTTTTGTCTTTTTTATTTTCCTCACAGTGATTCTGAGTATGTCTACTGTAGTGCTTTTCTTTTTCTAGAGACTGAAAACTAAAGGAGGTGGGGAAAGGAGACAGTATGAATCTGTGGGTGTGCAGCTGCATAATGAGCCAAAAGGAAATTCTGCAGGCAGATATATTCTGCTGATTAAAAAGAAAAAGTAACAGGGAACTAACTGTGTGTGGGGTGAGGGAAGCAGGCACATGGGGACTCTACTCCTCATATTAATTTTTCCATAAACTTAAAACTGATCTACAAAAATAAAGTCCATCAATTGAAAAAAAAGGAAATGCAATGGGATCCACAAACATGTTGATTCGTGTTTCTTCTTCATTTGTTTATTAATTGGTCCTGGTAGCAGTAAAAATCTATCAAAGTTGTTATTGTGAACCTCAATTTAAAAACATATATATCCCTAATATATTTTTTTAAGCTTTGGCATGTTAACAAAAATCCATGATTGAATCAAATCAGGATTCACACTAGAAATTTTCTCTATAAAATAGAGATTTCACTCAGACTTTTCTACTTCTTTGATATGAATTATTTAAGCACTTGTTAAAATCAGTACAACCTAACCTATAGAAACCAGTTTTTTTAGAAACCAAGAAGAATGCCTACTGTGGAGTGTCCCTCCATAGGGAATGAGTATAGAAAAGAAATCAGAGTGAGCTTACTCTTGCTCTTTCCAGGCCATCAAAGTGAGCCAGAGCTTCCCCAAAGGGGAGGTTAGGAAGCTTCAGGATACAGAATCTAAAAGATTTTTTGATGAGCTTTACAGAAAAGCGATTTGTCTTTGAAACAAAAGGTATTTTTATGTAACGTGACACATTGAATTTTCAACACTAGTAGCTTACTGTGTATATTGTTAGCCTAGCTTCTCACTGTTGAAAGATCTGTGTTGATTTCTCTTATCATACCCAGGTATAAGGAACTCAAATATGAAGCATAACTATTAGATATAGCATGAAATAAATTTGATATTTATAAAAATATTTCTAATTACCAAACTTTCTTTTACTTTCATTTCTGCAATGAGATCTTTCATTTTGTTTTTAAATCCGGGAAGATCTAAACCTACTCCAGTGCTTACAAGTATTAAACAAACATCAGGAAAGTCAGATGTTTGAGACTGTAATCCCAAAATACATCAGTTCATCTCTTGCTGAATAGAATGTGAATTAATTGCAGAGCCATTTAGCATCATGGACCAAGGTAAGAGCAGACTCTGTAGAAATGTTTTGATCAAGTTACCAAGAGAAATCAGTCTAGGATGATAGGCAGCAGAGATGGTAATGATCCTGATTCCAACTCTCAAAAACCTCTTTCAAAAAGTGGAATTACTTCTTACCACTCATAAAGCCATTGTCACTGAGCCACATCATCATGCAAAACAGAAATAAAACACAGAAATAAAACAAACTGGCTCACTATCTACTGCATGAAACTGGGGTCAGTCCTTGCCCATTAGGGCTCAGTATTTTTTACATTAAACAAAGAATTTGGTCTACATGAGCCAGCTCTACTCTCTTTTCTAGCTCTAAAGTCTTAAGATTCTTTTTCCAACAAATCCTGATTAGTCACAGTCAGCACTAGAAAATCAAATATTGTAACATCTTCATTTTGTCACCTGGTCCAGGACTTTAGAGTCAGCACCTGAAAAGCTCTGTCTGCGGTGTGAGTTGGAAAGCCCTTTAGAGATCAAAGTCTCCCATAGAACACGTTGAAAATCCCAGAATAACAGATATCTGAGAAGTATCAGGTTTGATATCAGCGCAGAGAAGAACAGAAGGGAGTCTGTCCCTGAAAAAGCTACCATGAGGCTAATGCATCTCCTGAAAAACAGCAGTCACTTCCTCTTTCAGGACAGCCCTGCTATTTAATACCCCAAAAGACCAAGGACAAAGAATGGCATTGTATAAGCACTGTAACTCAAGCAATTAGCCAGGTAATGGTCTGTGGGGTTCATTATACCAGAATGTCAATTAAAGCACTTGGAAGGAGATTATGTAAAGCACTTAGATTTCAAATTTTATAAGCTATCCAGTAAGACTAAATTATAGTAAATGTCATATTACTACAGTAGGTAAATGAAAATAAAGTTTCTTTTCTAATATGGACCCTTGCCTAATATCTCATAAATCCCAGAAATTGGAAAGAGCAGCCAAGTGCCTAGTCTTTATTCAACAAGAAAAAAAAAAATGAGATAAGATGTCCTATTTGATTTGAATATCTTCTTTTCTACCTTTGGCCTAATTAACTAATACCTTGTGTTTTTCTAGCTAATTATTCTTTAAAGGTTCAAAAATATACTTATTAATTTTGTTTCAGATTTCTGCCAACAGAATTGAGGAAGAGAGAGCAATGGATAAAATGTGAATTTCAGAAAGAAAATTGTTTCTTAGAAAAATCTTTACATAAGATTTCTTCTGTTAATGATTTGCCTGAATTTATTCTCATAGAAGCATAGAATTTTTTAATGCAGATACATTATTAGAAAAACTGACTTCTTCAAAGTAGAAAATAAATGACAGTTTCTTTATGGAATTTTAAAATACAAATAGCATTTAGCATCCAAATAGATGACCATTATGATTATCCCTGAAAAATGGTAGAAAGAGCATAATATATAAAACTTAATCTCTGTTCTAAAAACCTTTAAGTCAGATTTAACACTACAATTAATTTTTATTCATAAATTATAAATTCTTTACAAGAGAGTGAAAATAAAATGATAAATAGACCTACAAATATAATGTTCCACTGGTTCTATCATAAGAAACTAAATACATATTAAATTTTTATTATTATTCACGATCTGTAAAATACCACAGGCACAATATATTTTTAAAACCAAAATATCTTTTACCCTTGCCAGATAATTGTTATGACAGAAATAACATTTTTAATGCATCAGCTGATCAATGATCTATCTTAACCTAAATAAAAATTGATTTTTAAAAGCTTCATCACACATCATCTCTGAAATGTGATCAATTATTGGATGGCACAAAACTATTTAGTTCTACCCCAGTAATGTCAATATATTACATGATTCTTTGTTTAAAATTTGTTTTTCCTTCTTAGCAAACAGATATTCAGAAATTTAGTAACTCTAAAATTAAGAATGATTCTATATTTCATGCCACAAATTTCTACATTTCAAAAATCAATATAAAAAATAGATTTAACACCAGGGAGGAAAAACTGCCTTTTATCGATTTCAGACTTTTACCATTTCTATTCATATTCTTATTTCCTTGAGGCAAATTATATTAACAGAAACTTTTTAAGCCTGGAATCTTATTGTAAAGGGCCTGATGGAAGATAAAATAAATCAATGTTTGCAATCATCTCCTACCTTATGGATGTTCCCTTATCAGTAATCCTTCTCCTGGATAGCACATTGAAAACTTCAATCTCGTTTATCATTAGACAGGGGTCCACTTTATTTCTTTGAAGATTTGTCCTTGGCCAATAAGAGATGAGTGCCCTGTGATAATGGGAGTGGTAACTTCTTCAGGCTCTAGAGAAAGACTCTGAAATCTAAGGAAATGCAAATGTCTTGAAACTATTGAAGTCTTACCTCTTCCCCAGCCTGATTTTGTCAATCATTCTTGGTTTACAGAATTATCTTTCATCTTAATACTTTGAGATCTTAACACCACAGTGCCCACTGTCCTCTGTTATTTGAATGGCATTTGGTATTCAGAGGCATCTGTTCCATTGCTGACTGAACCCTCACTTTAGGAGAGCTGCCATGTAGGTAACAGTTCTGAACACACACCCTGTCCACCCTCTTAGATGACCAGCAACCCACTGAGAACTGGGCAAGGCTTGCTGATTGATTTCAAAAACATATCTTTGTCATTATTTGGAACTACAGTAAAATATTCCCAAGAACTTACAAATTACAAAAATACTACTGGCCTCTTCATTCATTTATTCAACAGCATTCATGAGAATCTGCAAATTGCCGGTAGCATTCTAGGTGCTGGACACACAGCAAAAGAAAAACTCATCATGTCCATATATCCTAATGGGAAACACAACCAAAAATTAAATTATAAATATTTAAACAGTAAATATCAGACACTGAGAAACTAATAAGCAGTATGCACAAACTAAAGTGAAGTAAAACAGAATGACTGAGTAACTTTCTTAGATTGAGTGCTCAAGGAAGGCCCTTCTACAAGCTGACCTCTAAACTACTGCAATCTGAATGACAAGAGGTTCAGTGCATGTGAAAAAAACCAGAGGAGGGAAAAGTCTCCAGCTCTGGAGATGCTGAGATGGCAATAAGCATTGGACCATCAAGGCAACACAAAATGGACTAGAGTAGAAACACAGAAGAAGAAATAAGCAAGCAAATAAACAAATCCCTGACCAGTAAAATGGTGATATGATAGAATATATTAGCACATCTAGTCTACAACATATAGAAGAGGGCTGACCGGCCATCAAAATATTTCCAAAAGAAGGAAAATGTAAGACACAAATAGAATGACTACCCATCCAGACAGTCCCAAGGAAGCTGAGCCAATGGGACTTAAATATTCTAGTCCCACTTGTAAGTTGCTCTCCATTATGAGCTGGATGCAGCTGATTAGTTTAATCATGAAATATCTAATTAATGTGAGTCCTCTCTGATTCTACACTCGCCACGCACTTTATGATTCTGCCCTTCAAGAGAATGTACTGATTCTAAGACTTCAAAATATTCAATATAGTAGTGATTGTTCATAGTAAGTAAAAAAGTTGGTCTCCAATTATCATTTGAATCCCTTGTAGCTTATCCAGTTGGAGATAACACTATGGTCAGGTTGTTACAACTACAACAGCCCATTTGGTGAAATACTCATTTTAAATTAATGACCAATCTGGAAGTTGTCTTTCTTCTCATTTTGGTTTTTCTGATACCTTATCGCTACTTGGCACAGATGAGTTCAGTTTTAATCAAGCCACTACCACAGTATACCTACCCAGCCTCAGCTATATAGACCTTTTTTCATAGATTTTTAACTACACAAGTAATATATAAGTATCTGCAAGCAACAAAACATTACAGAGAAGAACACCTCATTGCTGCCTCCTGTTTTCACTGTCTTGAGGTAAGGACGGTTATCATATATGAATCCTTCTTTAAGGCATTTATGTCATATGTCTACCTATAGCTACCTATAAAAAATAAGATAGCATTGTTCATTTATGTTCAACAAGTAGTCTATCAACATATTGTCTGTCTTGCTCCATAACTTGCTTTTGCTAAATTCTTGGAAATTTTTTATATCAGAATGCATAGATCTCCTTTCATGTCTTTAATTATTGCACAGCATTCCATTATATAGATGAACCATACTTTTGTTAGCTATCCATCAATTTAAGGTCATTTCACTGACTTTGGAAGACTCCAATTGTTTGACCTCTGTAAAATGTTTCAGTAACTATCTTTGCACATTCTTAATTGTGCTCACAAAATAGTTCCCCTAGAGTAACTCGAAGAAGGGTAGCTACCAAATGACAGCTTCTAGATCTATTCTCCCTGATATTCTTCAAGTAGACCACCTGAATCCATCACAGCAGTGCTTATTAAATATAAAGAAGAAAATAATAAAAAAGGAAAAAGCAGTCTCTCTGGTCCCTCTTCAGAATCTGAGCCACAATCCATGGATGTGAGAGTCAGAAGCTATTTTACTTCAGCATCTTAGGTGGTTTTCATGTACATTTGTAGAACTACTGGGTGAGGTGACTCTTAGATGACTTCTAACTCTAAAAATGTACTAAAATGCCCATTGCAAATTACTTCCATGTACAACACATTTCATTAAGAGCCTTACATATGTTTCTCTCTTTTTTTGCTTAAATTCTTTTATTGATACATTTTAGGTATACAGTATGTTTCCCTTTTGAGCTATGACTTTCATAGTCTAGAACCAGAGCTGACTTGCAATTAAATCTGGATTCCAATCCAGACATGTCTATCAAGATACCTGAGGATTCATACTGTGGGTTCAAGGTCAGCATGGGCTACATAGTGAGTTCAAGGCCAACCTGAACTATGCAGCAAGAGCCTGTCTTAAAAAAAGCCACATGAGGATCCATAGATAGTGCTTCATTCCCAAGTATGTTATACATCAAAGAAGTCCTCTTTTGCCCCCCACATCCCACCTCTGTGATTCTCCTCCCCATTCCTTCATCTCTTTCAATCAGAACCTGTTCCTGAAGAGTTCTATCTCCCTAATGCACACTGCCCCTGACTAGAGCATAACTGACCTTGCTACCCTGACACTCTATTTTTCCTGCCATAGTTACTAACAAGTCAGTCTCAAGAGCCTTTGTTCTTAGAGAAAGGAAGAAGAACAGAAGGTTATACAGTAGCTACAAATATAGACTGATAATGATATTTAATTAATACTGTAATAGTTAATGAACCTTGTGAAGCAAATACTATTATCCCTACTTCATAGCTGAGAAAACCAAACATAGAGGAGTTAAAAATTTTGGTAAGCAGCCAAGAAGAGAAAGACTCAGTATTCAGAATTAGGTCCATGTAATTCCAAAGCCCACTTGCCAACCTGCTTTATACTGTTTTCCCTCTGGAATGCACATGTGTCTGTGATTTTTATCTTTCCTTCTTCCTGGGTATTTACTCAAGACTATTGCTGAGATATAAGAAACAGACTTGAATGTGAAGTTTAAAGGAATGTAGGCCATGAAATCTTCATCAATTCATTTGAAAATGTTCAGCAGGCATCATACACTATGCTGAGTCACATTAGGAATCCATGCCAACCTATAACTCTTTACACTCCTTGGCATGCTGGCACTGGATGGATTTATGTACCACTAAACTTAGATAGTTTAAAATACCTCATTGCCTGAGCCCTCGGTAATGCTGATAAAATATATGTAGCTGTACTTGTAAATCATTATCTTTACTTACATTTAATAAAACTGAAAATATTTAAAATATATGTAGCTGTACTTGTAAATCATTATCTTTACTTACATTTAATAAAACTGAAAATAATATTTTTTAAGAAGTTGTTGGACAGTTTCAATTCACTATGGCCTGGCTATGGTTGCTATTTTGTGCTTTATATTCCTACACTATTATCTCTTTTGCCAAAGTATTAGATTTGTATGGATCATTTTTACACACTTCTTTTAAGATAAAAGTAAAAGAACTTTTTGTCATTTATAAGCTACCTCAAATTTAATTGAATGAAAGACTAAATGTTTATGTCCCCCCACAATTCATATCTTGAAACTCTAATTTCCCATGCAATTGTATTAGAGTGGAGATGATCATAAAGGGGGATCCTTATGAATGGAGTCAGTGGCTTTATAAAAATAGACATAAGAAATTCTCTCTCTCTCTCTCTCTCTCTCTCTCTCTCTCTCTCTCTCTCCCCACCTCTCCTCTCCTCTCCTATCTTCTCTTTCTCTCTCCCCTCTTTCCCTCTTCTCTCCTTCCTCTTCTTTCTTCTCCTGTTCCTCTCCTTCTCTCTCTCTCTCTCTCTCTCTCTCTCTCTCCCCTTCCTTCTCTCTCATTCCTCTTTATTCTCTCTCTTTCTAAAAAGACAAAAAGGGCTCTTACCAAAAACCGAATAGACTGGCACTGTGATCTTAGATTTCTTAGCCTCCCCAACTGTGAGCAATAAATTTCTGTTGTTTAAGCCATCCACTCTGTGTTTGTTTAATAGCAGTAGAGACTGACTAAGACAGCTAAAATATTTATGAGCTAAGTATTAT
This sequence comes from Heterocephalus glaber, assembly GCF_053883595.1. Lineage (NCBI taxonomy): Eukaryota > Metazoa > Chordata > Mammalia > Rodentia > Bathyergidae > Heterocephalus > Heterocephalus glaber. The sequence goes on along the minus strand of NW_028258324.1, from coordinate 38,597,248 downwards.
GATCCTCACAACTTACTTTCAGTAGTCTCCAACAATTAGAGAAAGCGAGATAAAACAAAAAGAGCACAATATTAACAATTGTTGGATTTAAGCAAACATCATACTCATTGTACTCGTCTTTCATTTTTCTGTAGATTTCAAGTTTTGAAAAATAAAAAGTTGAAAGTTTATTAATCAAACCTTGCTGCAAATTGCTATGTAAGAAGCATTTCTAAATATCTCAGTGGTTTACAAAGAAAATATTCATTTATTTCTCACTCAAGAGTTTACACATTGGCTGGGTGTTACTATTTCAAGTTGTAGTCCAGGTTTACTTGTGTTTTATGTGTCTCTCATACTGAGGCCAGCAGCTGCCTGATATATCCTCAACTTATAGCCAATAGTAGTGCGCAAGAGGGTGTGAAAAACAATGTCCCCAAATTAGAATCAGCACAATCAATTCTTTCCAAATCTCATGTGCCAAAGCAAGACACATGGGCAAGCCCAATAGGTCTGAAAATCAAGTTACACCAACAGTACACATAGCAAGTGCAACAAGAGAAAAGGAAGAAGTGTTGGAAAATAATGCAGTCTGTGCCAGGAGACAGATACCTGGGACAGGTATCAGAGGAAGAGAGTGTATATATGCAATACAGCATGAAATTTAAAAACAAAATATAGTTTTTAAAAACAAAAGGAAGCCATACTAAAGAAATCATGTTACAGAGCACAATCTGATGGAGGCATGAAGGTGCATAAACACTCTTCCAAGCTTTGTCTGATGATTAGTATGTGAAGTGAAGAAAGTGATTTTAACAAGGACTTACTTTACTGAATTCCACCAACTTTCCAGCCACTCAAGATCTCAAAGAATCTGGGGCTAATGCAGCTGCCCTAATTCATCATCTCTGAAGTGGAATATCCACCAGTAACTCTGAGGTAAAATCCAACCGTCAGCTGTGCCTCTAACTTATCACTTGTTTTGCAATAAACCGTGGTCTCCTCATGACTGAGCATCATAACCTGAAGATTGGCAGTTTTGTACTCAGCAGTGTCACAATAGCACCTTTTCTTTACCATCACAATCAATGATCATCTGAAGAAGTTCTTCCATGCATTAAATTTTCTTCCTGAGGGTAGTGGAGTGGGTAGAGGGCAGTTTTGAGAGTCAAACCCAAGACTTCATTCATGCTAGGCTGCTAATGTACATACCAAGCCCCATATGTATTAAATATTAAAAAAGAAAATGTGTCAAGGTGAAAATCAAATTATGAATAGCAGAAATATATATATATATATATATATATATATATATATGCAGTTTTCAAATAACTTCATAAAATGTTTTGGGCTCCTCAGGGTAGCATTTGTATTCAACATAATTTATTAGGAGGAAAACAATGAAGGCCTAGAATAAAGCTGCTTTTGTAAAACAGCTACATCACTGAGCAGATTATATTCCAAACCCTCAACTGAAGGAGCTTGTCAGCTTTCTTTCCAAGTAAATGGGTTCTGTTGGGCTTCAGTCCAACTCTGTCTTCTCTGCTTTAGCTCACTTGATCGCTCCCTGATCTTTCGTCCCCAGATGTGTATCTCATGTAACAGTTCTGCACACTTGACACTGACTACTTTGATCAAACACAAAGGAAAAAAGAGTTAAAGGAGAAATTTTCCTTACTCTATGTACAACAGAAAATCTTTTCCTCGCTTTTTACTTATCAGAGCATAATTTTCCCTTAAACTTACCTATTTAAAAATTAAAGTTTCATTGGTACCACAGAATTCTGAAAGTTCCAAACTGTTTGGAATTAATTTTACTCCTTATTAGATTTAAATTGCTATAAAGTTTTGTTACATCCTCCCTCTTATTGAAAAATCTTATTGCAAAAATATTCATTTGTTTCCAGCTCTGGGAAAATTACAAACCTTATAGCTGAAAATTTAAATGGTAGAGAGTGTCCTTCTATTTTGTAATTTAATGTGTAAATAAAGTCAAAATTTAATAACTACACATTTCACTATGCTTGCTTATCATTCAAGTTGACTGCCAGAAGAAAAGAAAGATTATCTTTTTGGTTGCTTCAAACCTTTTTTTAAAACCATTTAGCTTTTTTCCCATTGATTCAAGCAATAAAAGACCTAATGTTCCTTGAACAACTTATATTTGAAAATACTTTTTGCTTCTTGAAAATATTCAAGTTTTATAACATTGAGAATTTTTTTCAGCATAGTAGAGTTTCAGAATATAGGTAAATCTCCCACCAGGGACCTTTGAAATAGTGCAATATATCAGCAATTCAATTTAAACACTAAAAATAGTTTCTTTTATGACATACATTCTTCTAAGATCGGATAGATTTATACTTCCCTTCTATAAAACTAATTAATATTTGTTAATATGTATTCATTACTATTATACATAAATATCTAACTGTTTTAAACACCTGGTAAGGTGCCAATTAAAATGAAAACTTTTTCAGTTATTTGAATTGAGTCAAATCAGTGACTTTATTCATAAATAGTAAATAGTCCTATTGTTAGGTCTGGTGAGTCTGGGGTTTGGGTACCTGTGCAAAGCAAAAGTACTTTATTACAGGTGTTGTAAGAGAAAGCGGTACAAAGCCACTCTGGAGGGGTGGGGCCCCCAGAGCTGGGTCAGTTTATATATATGTATAAACTGATCCTTTCCCATTTCTAAATTACTTAAGAGTACTTACTTAAGTTTTACTTGCTTTTACATCTGTATCCTAAGACCCTCCAGGAAGTGTGTCTAGAGGTTGTCTTTCCAGGTGGCTCCTCAGGCTCTGAGTGGTGCACTGTGCCCATCCCTCCCTGAGCCTTAGCAGTGGGGGATGGTAGTAGATTGTGAGGTTGGGAAGATACTTCTCCCCTTGTTTTAGACCCTGTTGGAGGAGCTTGAATATAAACTGTTTAATTTGTTTTATTTTAGAGAGTTAGGTGTAAACAGTTTTTCTCTCTCCTGCTCTACATAAAATTCAAAGATGGAACCAAGAAGGACTAATCTGAAGGATAAATCTAAATAGCATGGGCATATTATATTAGAGTTACCATTTCTAAGTGGCAACTTATATCTCAAAAAGTAATTTACCACCCAGAGTGTTCTCAGTCTTTGTGCTTCCCAGCTTCACTTTTCTTAATGCCAACCTATCATTTTCACATGATCGGACTCTGGACACACCACCTCTAGACATGGCTGGGAGAGACCAAAATGTGCCTCCCCAAAAATATACCTGTCTGGCATAGCATTATTTTGAGATGGTTATTTTGAAAAGCCGCTATGGTTTGAATGTTTCTCAAAAGTTTATGTGTTGGAAACTTAAATCCTAATGCAACAGTATTGGGATTTAGGGATTTGTTCTCACAAGAATGGGTTAGTTATTTGGGGAATGGGTTCCTCATTTTTAAGGAGAGCTCAGACACTCCCTCTCTGCCCTCTTGCACTCTCTTTCCCTTCTAGCCTACACCATGGACTGATGCAGCAGGAAGACTTTTGCAGATGTCTTCAGACTTCCCAGCTTCCTAAATCATGGAAAATGTCTACTATTTATATTTCACATATTCTTTTATAACAAAATGAACTAAAACAGAAATTGGTAGGAAGAAGTGGGGCTGCTTCTTTAACAAGTACCTAAGGCTGTAGAAGCAGCTTTGAAACTTGGTAAAAAGTAGAGGCTAAAAGAATGTACTGAAGCTGAAAAAACAAAAAAAAACCTAGATTGCTGTGAATGGTGTTAGAAGCAATTTTATTAAAAGCCCAAAAGAAAAAAGAGTTGTGGGAAAATTCTGGAGCTTAGGGATTAAGTGGTTGTAACCTGAATGTTTGTAGAAATATATACAGTAAAACCAAATAGAATGAGGTCTCAGAATTGAGAAACAAGAAGGAAACTGGAGTGTCATCCTTGATATAAAGTGGCCAAAAGACATGGCTGAATTGTGTCTATGACTAAAAGTCTTTAGGGATGGGTGGAGGGGTTGAAGCCAGGGCAGAAGAATGGGGAAAAAAATAAGAACCAAGACAGATTACATAAAGGTACAAATTTGCAATGATGAATGTCATCATATTGTATACCTAAAATGTACCAATAAAATTAATAAAAATAATTTTTACAAAGATAGGATTTAATGGCAGTGAACTAGGATATCTGATAGAAAAAATTCTAAGCAAAATATTGAAGGTGCTATATGGCTACTTTTAATAATATTTAGTAAAACTTGAGAACAGAGAAGTGATTTTAAACAGAATACACAATTAAAAGGGAAGCATAATGGACAGATTTGGAGGTCATCACCTAGCCCTGTATAGAGTGAAGAGATTTGTTTAAGAGAGCAAAACAAAGTTGTGAACAAGCAACACCTTTGCTAAAGAGATCAGTATGGATAGAAGGCAGCTGGATGTTGTTCATCAAGACAATGGAAGAAAGGCCCTGAAGTCATTTCATTTCAGACCCTTGCCAACATTGGCCCTTGAGGGCAAGTTTCTAGAGAAGGACCTGCAGAACCTCAATATTTACTGCCCAGAGCCAGTACAGTGTTGGCTCAAGCAGGCAACTGTGTTCCCATGCCCCTGCTCTGGAGGGTGCAAGCGGTAAACCTTGATAGTGTTCATGCATTGCTGACTCTACGCATGCATCATATACATGAATTGTGGGGCCATGGCAGCCTCACCTAGATTTCAAAGGATGTCTTGGACAATCAGGGAGGCCCAGGAAGAGATGTGACAGTAATGAAGTCACCACAGAGAGGCTTATTAGGGAAATATTGAGCAGAATTGGTGCTGCCACAGAAAGTCTCCCCCTAGAGCAATGTCTAGTGGAGCTATGAGGTTGAGGTCACTGGGGAAACCCGTAGAGCTACAAGAGTATAACTCTAGTCAGAGAAAGTTAAAGGCCCAAGACTCCAACTCCAAGAGACCTCTGTGTGAAATGTGTCCAGCAAGGCCATTGGCACCAGGCTATGCAAGGCCTTGCAAGGCGGTATATCGAGTCCAGTGTACCCAGGACTCAAGACACGGTGTCAGAGGAGTTTAACCTCTAGCTTTGAGAATTATTGGTGTTTTTCCTGTTGGTTTTTGATTTACTTGAAACCAGTCACCCCTTTCTTCTTCCCTATTCTTCCCTTTGGAATGGAAATGTCTGTCCTATGCCTCTTTCACCATTATATTTTAAAAGCTAATAACTTGCTACTTTCACCCACAGCTAGAAAGGAGTTATCTCAAGAGTGAATTGTGCCTAAACCTCACTCATATCTGATTCAGATGAGATTCTGGACTTTGAACTTGTGAGTTGTCGCTGGAATAATTTAAGACATTAGGACTATTTGAATGGGATGAATGTATCTTACATGTGAGAAAGACATGAATTTTGGGACCCAAGAACAGTAATCTATGATTTGAAAGTGGCTCCCAAAGTTCATGTTTTAGAAACTTAATCCCCAGTGTAACAGTTGACTGCTGAGTGAAATCTTTAAGAGGCAATTAGGTCATGAGGATTGTGCTATTATAACAGAAATGGTTATCACAGAAGTGGCTTCCTGAAAAAAGGATGTGTTCAGCCCCTTTCCCCTCTTGTGCTGTCTTGCACCTTCTGCCATATGCCACAAGATGATATAACCCTTGCCAAATGTGAACCCCTTCAGTTTGGAGTTTCCAGCCTACAGAACCATGAGAAATTTCTACAGTTTATGAATTATTCAGTCTTCAGTATTCTGTTATACCAACACAAAGCAGACTAAAACATACAAACCCAGGAACAGCTCTGAAAACTGCCCTTTTGCAAGAGAACCTTAAATGCATATACAAAGAAAATTTTCAACATTTTAGTTTACCAAAAAAGGACTTTACTAGTATATTTCCAACCTCCATTCGATAATTGCAAAAAGACTCTTTTTCCAGAGTTCTGCTCCTGAAATATTCCTGAGCACCTCCAGTATGCTTAATCTAAAGAGTTAGTTCCTAGATTATTGCTGTGTGTCCCTCCTCAGACATTCCAACAATGCATGAAGTTTCTGACAATAGCAGTCAGAGCCATCCAGACCAACTTGTTACTGTAGTTCCTTCAGTGCTGGGCCTCAGATGTTCAATCATAGGTTTCACCCTGCCTTGAACCAGGTTCCCCCTACAAATTACTCTAAGCCTTGCCAAACTACACTCTTTTCTTTGACTTCCCAAAAACAAAACTAAAAAAAATCTCAAATTCTTAATTATTCAATCTTAAAACCAAGTAAAGGACACTAATAATCTTGATTGAATATCTTTTAGGAGAACTATTTCTTTTCTTTTTTCTGTAACATGCATATATGTAATTTACATTATTAAATAGAACACAATGCATGCATTCTGATTAAAAGTAACCTCATACTTTTATCTGAGAGCAACTGGAGGGCACTTACTTATCTTACATACCTGTAATGAAAGAGCTTTTTCTGAAGAATTTCTTTAACAAATATAGTCGATCTTTACTTCCATAAAATCAAACTGCTAACAATCCTGAAGGAACAGTATCCTCAGTTACTCTTTAAAAGATAATATCCCTGCTATATGAGATATTTTTAATCTAAAAAATAGCATTTTCTTACTTTAAAATTTAGTTTGTCTCAGAAACAGCCACTTTCAGTGGTGTTTTGTGATTTCTTCTAGAGATTATAGAAGAATAAAGGACAACATACCAGCATAATATTTTTTGGAAGCTTCCTGAATCAATTTCTTCACTTTAAGATTAAGATCCACTTCCTACAGGTTAACATTCTATTGTTTTCCAATTTCTACATTTCTTCCAGTCTCTGTAATTGTTTTGACCACATCATCAATTAGGGTCTTTTCACTGATCTATTTTCTTCCCTCTTTAAGATGATGTTTTAACTTGTAGTAATACAGTAGGTTTGTTTTGCAGAATGGGGAAGTTTTATATTTGGTTAGATTTTGCTTATTTTCTGTATGCAGTATATGTGGCTACTTGTTTAAGTTTTCCTGGGATTATGCGTTTCAGTGCAAAGAACATGTGTAGAGAATCCAAAGGGTCTGTGATTTTAACTTGCAAATTAATACATTACCCTCCCACAGTCTAATGGACCCTAGTAGAAGAAATGAGACTCTTGGGTCAGAGACAAAGGACAATTTATTGCTCAGAGCAATAGCAATAATCAGAGCATTAACATTTGTGCTAGTTTCCTGCTTTCCAAGTCCTATAGTGTGACATCAAGGGAGCAAATGATAACTGCTAATGTATTGTAGTGTACCCTAGAAGAGAAACCCTCAGGATAGATTCCAAATATTTTATAATGGGGAGTAAACTTACCTGATCTTTGCTCCTGAAGGAGACTTTTTTCTTATACTTTCCCACTCCTCTGGAAGGAGATGTTGTCTTTATCTTCCAAGGCTGTTCATTACAAAAACATTTCTTAAAAGATAGTGCATAACACAAGCAGTCAGTTCCTATTATCACAAGATGTACAGAAATGAGTTATCTCCAAATATGGATTGTTTACAACGTGCTCAGCACTGGTAAGGATTCTAATTCTTTCATTCAACAGAGTTTTATTGAGTATGTACTTTATTCCAGGGGCCATAACAGATGTCCATTAAAGGGGACAATGTATGTTAAAGAATTTTTAAACTCTGGAAAGACAAGTATTAGCTATTTTTCCTACTGCCATAATTGATTTGTCTTTTTAGTATTTGCCAATAGTAGTTTGTGTGCCTCTTTCTGATGCTGGTTATCTTCCAAGGTCTGTATGGATCTTTTATCTCAAATGTTGTTTAGCTTAAAAGCTGAAATACTAAAGCTTCCAGTCTCTTGTTTCCTTTGCACAAAACAGACTGACAGATCTATGCCTATAGCCAGATTTCCTGGGGCTTTTGTTTGTTGGTACTGGGGATCAAACTCACGACTTTGCACTTGAGAGGCAGGCAGCGGAACCAGTGAGCTAAATCCCTGGCCCTTTCTGGGGCTTTTAATCCTCTAATTTCATAATCAGAAAAGAGAGAAACTGGTTGGGGTGGGACTTAAATATGCAAAAATTTTCAATTGTAAAATTAAATAATACTTGAATGTTTTGGCTTGTATCTAGATGTCCCCTCAAAGCCTCATGCGGTCATAGGTGGGGAGGTTCAAAGATGGCTAGATTAGGATGTGTGAATGTGGATTAAGGGTGTGATACTGGGATTAAGGGTATGGAAAATGGAACCCCTGTCTTGTGCAGCACCAATCAATAGGCTTAAAGCCTGAGTAGAATATAAAGGGAGCGAGGGAACACAGGCTTGCTACTTGTTGCTCACTGCCTTCTACGTGCCACACCATGGACTGTTTCTCTTCTGCAATGCCCCTCTGCCATGCCTTTCTGCATTGAAACCAGCCATGTGTGGACTGAAATTTCTACAAACTGAGAGCTGAAGTAAACCTTTCCTCCTTTAATTTTGGGTTTCAGGTACTTTGTCTCAGCAACAAGAAAAGCACCTAACATGTTGACTTTAAGAAATGATAACCCAGCCTGGCATGGTGGCATACACTTGTAATCCCAGAAATCTGGAAGGTTGAGCCAGGAGAATTGCAAGTTTGAACCTAGCCTAGGCAATGTAGCTAGATCCTGTCTCAAAATATTTTTTTTTAAAAAAATGGTTGTGAATGTAACTCAGTGTAAAAGTTCTGGGTTAGGTTCCATGGAGGTGGGGGGTAGGAAGGAGGAAGAGAAACAGAAAGAGGAGGAGGAAGATAAGGAGGATGAGGAAGAGAAAGAAAGGAAGGTTAAGCCAAAGATTTTTCCATTGGGTTCCTTTCTATTTTACTGATTCAGGTATTGATATTGTATATATTTAATTATGGTGTTCATTACAATAAATAAAAAGTTACTAAAATTGGGTGTGATGTGGTGGCACATGCCTGTAGTGCCAGCATTCTGGAAGGCTGAGGCAGGAAGATCACATGTTCAAGCCCACCCTGGACAATTTAGAAATTTAGCAAAGCCCTGTATCAAAATTAAAAAATAAACAAAGATGGAGAGATAGCTCAGTGCGAAGAACTTTCATTCAATCCCTGGTACAGCAACAACAGTAATAACAAAAGAACTTACTAGTAACTGAATATTTTAACTATATTTATATTAAAAAGAAACTTTCAAAGTGAAAAAATCTATGCAATTTTATATATAATATATGCATATAATATTGAAATTTAAAAAGTACTTAAGCAAGCAAATATAATTTTTTAAAATTTTTGTGTTTATTTTCTTTTTTTTAGCTTGTTGAAATATAATTGACATGAAGCAAACTGCAGATACAGTATTTAAAAGTATTTCAAGATACTTCTAAAACCCTCACCATGATGAAGGTGAAGAATGTTCACCAGCTAAAGTTTTCAGGTATCTACTTATAATCCATTCCTCCAAACTGACAATAAAGATTAACAGGCAGTAGATTGTATGTCTGGAAATTTATCCATTTCCTGTAGGTTTTCCAATTTGTTGGCATGTAGTTGTCCATAATAACACTACTGGTCTTTTGTATTTTTGTGGTATCAGCTGCAATGTCACCTTTTTCATCTCTGATTTTATTTATTTGAATTTTCTCCTTTTTTCTTGGTTATGCTACCTGAAGTTTGGTCAATTTGTTTATCTTTTCCAAAAAATGAATCTTCAGTTTATTGATCTTTCATAGCTTTTGTCTTTATTTTGCCTATTTCCACTCTTCATCTTTAATATTTTTCCTTCCACTAATTTAAGGTTTGGTTTTCTGTTGCTTTTCTTTTATTTTTCTTTATTAGTACATGTTTGCAGTACATAAAGTTCAAATTCATCTTGGGGAGTAGATACAATTACATAATACAGCTGCTTTCAATCCCCTTCCCCTTCCTACCCACCTCTTTCCCTCTGCTTCTAAATTCCTTTCTCCCATTTTCATTCTTACTGTTTTTATTCTTATTTCATATTTATGACATGTAATGTTTACATTCATTGAGGTTATTAGTTTCCTGTACATGACATAACTTTGTTCTTCTTTCTTCCCCATTCTCTTTCCCCTCACCCTCAGTTTCCTGGACCTCTTCCCATTTGCAAGAGATCTATCCCCCTATTTCCTTCATCAATCCTTTATCATGCTCCTTGTTTGTACTTTGCCTTGCTCAAATGAGAGATACCATATAGTATTTAAGCTCATGTGTCTGATTTATTTCACCAAACATTATATTTTTCAAGTGCATCCACTTCCCTACAAATGTCACAAATTTATCTTTCTTTATAGCTCAGTAGTACTCCATTATATATAAATACCACATTTTCTTTATCTATTTATTTGTTGATGGGATTTAACTATTATGAATTGTGCTGCTATAAACATGGGTATGCATGTATTGCTGTAGTATGTCTTTCATTATGACCAGGCTATTCCCCTTCTAGATATCTTTCCCAAAGAGTTAAATCATGTTGTGGCCTTTCTAGCTCCTTGTGTTGCCGTATTAAGTTATTTTAAATCTTACTTTTTTATGTAGGGATTTATTATTCTTAATTTTCCTCTAAGTATTGTTTCTGTTATATCTTGTAAGTTTTAGTGTGTTGTTTTTATTTTCATTTCTTTCAAGAAAATATTTATTATCTTATTTTCCTTATTGACATATTGGTTCTTCAAGAGAATGCTTAATGTCCATGCATTTGTATAATTTCTAATGCTTACATACAATGCCTTAATATTCTGAGATTTGTCTGTGGCCTAACATTTGGTCTCTCCTGAAGAATGTTCCATTTCCTGGTGAGAAGACTATGTAAAATTTAGTTTTTTAATAAAATATGTGTAAATATCTATAAAATCCATTTGGTTTTCAATGCAGTTCAACTCCAATGTTTCTTCGCTGATTTTATTTTTTTTGGCTGAATGATCCATCCCTTAATAAAAGGGCATTTCAATGCCAAATATTTATTATTACAGTCTGTCTGTCCTTTCAGATTTAAAAATGTTTGCTTTATATATTTGGGTGCACCAGCATTGGGTGCATATTTATTTACAACTATTTCTTTTTGCTGAATTGACTGTTTTAGTATTTAGTTACCTCTTTGTCTCTTTTTATGGTTTTCTATTTAAAGTCTGTTGTATTTGATATACTCACAGCTATTCCTATTTGGTTTTTGTTTCTATTTATATGATAAGTCTTTTTCCATTGCTTCATTTTTAGCCTACGTGTGTTTTTACTGGTAAAGTGAATTTCTTTTAGCCAACATATCTTTGGGTCTACTTTTTAATGTATTTCACCAGTCTATATTTTTAATTAGGTAATTTAATTCATTTATATTCAAGCTTATTAGTGATATGTAAAGACGTACTCCAGTCATTCTGTTAATTTTTTCTGGTTGTTTTATCTTTGATACTTTCTTATTCTTATAGTTGTGTTGTGGTGGTTTTCTGCACTGAGAGGGCTTGATTCTCTTGTCTTTCATATATATTCTCTATTAGCGAGTTTTGTACTTTTATATGTTTTCACCATATTGGTTATCATTCTTTCACTTCTAGTAGAGTATTAAGCATTCCTTGTAAGGCCAATCTGAGACAGAGTCTCACTATGTACTTCAGGCTGGCCTTGAACTCACTATGTTGTCCAGGCTGGTCTTCAACTCATGGCAATCCTCCTGCCTCATCATCTGGAGTGCTGGAATTATAGGCATGAACCACCACACTCATCCTTCTCCTTCATTTCTGACAGATAGCTTTGCTGGGTTTCATATTCTTGGTTGGCAGACATTTTTCTTTGAATATTTTAGCAATATCATATCATTCTCTCCTTTCATGTAAGTTTTTTTGGTGAGAAGCCTGTTAGTCTAATGGTGGAATCTCTTTTATGTGACCTGATGTTTTTCCTTGACCATTTTTAGAATTCTTTCTTTGACTTGTACTTTGGACAATTTGACTTTAATATGCCTTGGAAGGGATTTTTTTTTTATCAAATCTATTAGGCATCCTTTGAAATTCCTGGACCTAAATGTTTGTATCCTAAGATTTGCCTCTTCTTTCCTCATCTTCTGAAATGTCCATAATGTAAACTTTGTCCACATAATAATATCTGATAAGTTTTTTAGGGTGTTTTGTTCTTTTTATTTATTTATTTTGTCTGACTGGGTGATTTCAAAAGATCTGCCTTCAAGCTCAGAATCTTCTCTCTGCTGGTAAGACTCTTGACTGTAGTTTTTATCTTACTTACTCAGTTCTTTAGCTCCAAAACTTACATTCTGGTCCTTTTTATGGTCTCTATCCCTTTGGTAACTTTCTTGGTCATATCATGAATTATTTTCTTTATTTCATTAATTATCTGTATTCTCTTGAATCTCATTTTAAAAGTCATTCTTTTGAATGCTCTATAAGACAATTCAATTTTCTCTTCTTTGAAGTCTTTTACTAGTGTTATTACGTTCATTTGGAGGGTCTTGTTTTCTCATGTTTCTTGTGTCCCTATCTTAGAATTTGTACATCTGGTGGGTCATTTGCCTCTATGGACTTTACCAGGTGGATTTTATAGTAAAAGACTTTCTGTTGGCTATGTGCCCGGATTGTTGGTTACACATGGTACACTGGCTTTGTTTCCAAGTGAGCACTTTCATGTAGTGTTTGTGTGACTTCTTTGCTATAATCCACTTTGGTAATGTCTGTAAATATCTAAGTGGCCCAGGTTGCAGAGGTCGAAGGACTGCATTACCAGCTGGGATGCAGCTCCCTTAGGTAAGTCAGGTCCATCGGCATTTCTGGATATCATACATGCAGGATAGAGATGCCCATCAGTTTCTGTGAGTCACATGAATACAGAACCACGTAATGGGGCCAGCTGGACTAGGGTGACTGTCAGTGTCAGAACTACAAAAGGACACCTGTCAGTGTCCAAGGGCCACAAAAATGACTTCACTCAGCCTCTGGGGCTGTCATATTCAAAAAGGTATGCCCAGATGCTTCCAGGGCCTGAGAATGAATAAATAGAGCTGTAAATCTGTTTCTCATAGGCTCAGTTGTCAAGATCCTAGAAATGGGCTGTTCAACTGCTTTTTGAGGCCACAGAAGGACTGGCAATGTTGTCTTGCTGCTTTCTATGGATTTTGGTAGTGGCCAAGTCACTCAGAAAAGGCTACTCATCTGTTTCCTTGGGCTGCTGCAATCTGAGCCACTCAGGGATGTCTACCTAGCTGCTTCCCAAAGTAAAAGTGCATAGGCAAAGCCACCTGGTGTTCCTGGAACAGAAGGTGGGTGGGCAAGGCCATCTGGCTACTTTTGGGACATGAGGAAGGTGTGGGGCTGCCCAACTGTTTCTAGGGTTCTCAGCATATTTATCCACTCAGGATAATCTACCCAAGTGCCATCCAGTGCCATGGAATGTGGGTGGAGCCTCCTGGCTGGGTTGGCAGAGCTACTGAGACAGCTGTCTGCTTGTTTCACAGCAAGTAAAAACCATTCTTAGTTGATGGGTTCAACTCAAAAAGGCCTGATTTTACCTGACTTCTATCATGTGTCTACCTCTGACCTAGGACTGATTTGACTCTAGTTGGCGCCCTCAGAGTAAAGAGACCTTTTCACTCTGGCTATTTCAAAACAAAGTCTACTACTGGTTCTGTGTGAGCTCCAAGTACTGTTTTGTCTGTTCCTTTCTGGATAAACATTCAAAAGCCAGAAATCCCTCGCTGTGCAGCTCTCTTCTCTAGCACGCTGTCCTCCACTGGCCCTCCATTATAAGTCCACTGGCCTCCCTGAGCTGTGATTTCTGCCTCCTCAGCTAACACTGACTGCCAGGTTCTGTTTGGGCTTCTCTTCCCTGCACTAAGCCTGAAACTCTCTTTCTCCTGTAACCTTCATCAGTTGTATAGATCGTCCTGCTTGCTCTGAAATCACTCTCCTGCCTGCTTGTTCGCCAATATCTAAAGACTATTGTTTCAATCATTTTGTCTGATTCTTTAGTTATTTATTTTTCCTATTAATCCATCACAAATAGAAATGGAAGTCAAGAATACAATTTTCATGTTTATTCATATAAAAGTAAATATTGATTTAAACTCAAGAAAAAGCATCACAGTTTTTCTCACAACTTACATAAATCAACTTATACTCATAAATTACATGAATGACAAAAAGAAAATACAAATCTAGGAAAATAAATTTCATGCCAAGTATATATTTTTAAAAATAGCCTTATTAAATGGCAAATTTTCATTCACTTGCAGTATTTTCTGAGAATGAAAAATCATTAAAATTAAGCTACAAAGAGCAATTTATAGGATATGCTTACCTAGATATTATAACTAGGAAATATTTGTTTTTGTTTAAAAATTTTTAAATATGAGTCTTACATCAAATTCAATAATTAAGCACTATATTCAGAATATCAACTTGGTTTTAGAAAAGAACAAAAAGAGTTTCACTTATTTAAAACTAGAACAGCAATCAATGTTGTATATTTAAAGCTTTTAAATGTATAAAGTAAGTAAATTCAACTTGTATAGGTCTTTTAAGAACCATTAGCTAATTGCTTTGAATACCTCTAATGACTTCATTCAGATTTTGTTTAGAATACCAATTATTCTAAATGACATTCACTATAATTTTAGACATTCCTCTATTTTGAAACTACTTCAACTTCTGGCGATATTGCCTTCCATCAATTAAGCTAAAAATGTACCTTAAATATTCAACACTAGGACCTAAATTACATGAGCAATAACATTTCATCCATGAACTTCCAAGAAAAAATTTTTTGTGCAATTTAACTAACTATACTTCTACTCAGTGTAAAAATAATAATACCCCTCAAAAGAATCTTCCATTACAATTCCACTTCTAAAGTGATAAGTTCACACATGTTTACCTTCATTGGAAGATATTAAAAGTTATTCTAGTGCTATTCAAATAATACCACTTCGTATTCTTTTTATCAACAAAAAGCATCTTTTTCACAGAGCTTAATTTATTTTATCACAGACATTTTTGAAAAAACGGGAGCATAAAATACATATTCCCTGCTTCCATGGAGCTGGCAATCTAGTTGTAAAATAAGAAATATAAACATAAGAAATTAAATAATAGAGTAGATTTAATAAGCAATTTGCAATTTAGTACAAAATGATGCTGTTTTTTAAAAATCTACTGTACCAGGAATCTTACACATACTACATCTAATCCTTTCAAAACTTATTTAGGAGAGAAAAATTAAACAGAATCCTCTGATTGCAAATAACATTTCTCCCTGCCCACTTGCTTCCCATTATCTTTTTATCTGTCTCTGTCTCCTCTGTCTTCTTGTTCTTCTCGCTCGCTCTCTCTCTCTCTCTCTCACACACACACACACACACACACACACACATTTTTTCTACTCTTTTCAGGTTAGCTTTGTTTTCCCAAGTTACTCACTGCTCACATTTGAAACTCCAATCACAGCTGTCGAGGGGCTTATGTCTTTATATTCTCATAATCAGAGAAAAAAGATTTTTCCTTCTGCTTCACTTAAAAAATCTAAATCTGATTGCTCAGCCATAGATCAAACACTCATATTTGAGAAATTACTGTGAACAGAAAGATGAAAAACTACCATCGGTGTAGATAGAGGGACTTTTTCTTTACTACTAGAAGAGACAGCAAGTAAGGCCACTTGAAGATATGTTTACAGTTAACAACAGCAGCAATTTTTTTAAAAAGACAAGTCATTTGATTCACTTTCTGAGTTTGGTAATTAAATATGTTTGAGTTGGCTTTCCATCATTGTTATTAAATAAGTGAGATAAAAAACTTGAAAGGGAGAAAGAGGTTTTGGCTCATATTTTCAGAGGTTTAAGTCCATGGTTGCTTACCCCTTCTGCTTTGGACCTGTGACAACACAGCACATCATGTTGGGATTGTGTTCTCAGCCTGTTCACCTCGTGTTGACTTAGAAGCAAAAGGAGAGACAGGAAGGAGTCCAGATCCCATTACTCCTTTAAGGGGATACCCCCAATGATCAAACTTCCTCCTGCTAGGCCCCAGCTACTAAATGCTTCATAATCCCCAATAGGTCTACAATCTGGTGACCACAGCTGTAACACATGAATCTTTGGGGGACATTTAAACATAAACCACCACATGATCCAGAAATTCTCCCTCTAGGTACATAACCTAGAGAACTGGAAATAGATGTCCACACAAAAACATCCCCATAAGTGCTTTTAGCATTATTCACAATAACCAAAAATTAAAATAACACAAATATCTGTCAACTAATGAATGGATAAAGAAAATGTGGCATATTCATACAGTGGTATTTACTCAACAATTAAAGAGAACAAAATACTGATACGTGCTACAATGTGGATGATCATAATAGCATTATGGCAATTAAAAGAAATCATATTAAATGATCTCATTTATATGAAATATCTGCAATAAACAAATCCATAGAGACAGAAAGCAGATTGTCAAAGACTGGTAGGAAAGAAGAATGAAGAATTACTGCTAATAAATTTTGGGTTTCTTTTTTGAGTGATGAAAAGTGTTCTGAAATTGGGCAATTGTTAAATAAAATTTATAGGAGCTCATTGATGTAGACTGAGCTCCCACTGTAAAGCCAACAGATAGAACGAAAGTGGAGTCATTCATGCTCGAGTGCAATGTCCCCAAACCAAAACTAAGTATTTTATCTGGCCTTTCAAAAAATCAGGAGAGAAAGAAATAATAATTAAATCCCCAAACAGGCCACTTGTATTTATTTTTTTTTCATTGCTAAAGCAATTTTTATTTTATTTTATTATTTTTTTCCATTAAGTTTATTGGTGCATTTTAAGTATAAAATACAGTTACATTCATCATTGGGATCTTGTACCATTACATGAGTATCTTGGTTCTTATTGTTTTTTCCCCTTCCCCTGCCCTCCCCTCACTCCCCCCACCCTTCCCTATTTGCAAAGACTTTGTTTCCATTTTTTTCCTTTTCTCGTATTTTTTTCTTTTCCCTTTTTTCCTTTCCCCTACCGCTCCCACTTCCCCTGCTCCTATACACCTTTTCTTCATATTACAGAATATCAACTATACATTTTTTAAATTACAATATCAAAACCTAGGAGACATTACTACAGATTTTATAGAATTTAAAAGGATATGGAAAGCATATTACAAAAATCTTTTTTGAAATAAATTTGACAACTTCTAAGAAGTAACTTGGAAGACAAATTAATGAAACTAACTCTGGAGGAAATACAAAATTTGAATAGCACCTATTAAAGAAAGTATATTCCTAGCTTGTAAACCTACCTATATGACAACAGCAGGCTCATAAACATTTTAACTGATAAATTATATCAAACAATTAAAGCAGAAAAAAGAAGGAACACTTCTCCCCTCATTTTAGGAACTCAACATTGTACTAATCCTAAAACTTGATGAAAATAATAGAAGAAAAAAGTATGAACATAGATAGAAATTTGCTTAACAAAGCAAACTATTAGAAGTCAGATCTGGCAGTATGTAGAAAGTGGTTTTGTCATAGGGATGGCAGTGTTGGTACAGCATTGGAAGATCCACCCCCAAAAGTCAAGGAAAAAGCCATATGATCCTGTCACTAGTTGGAGAAAAAGTATTGGAGTAAATTCTACAGCTGTTCATGGTAAAAGCTATCAGGAGACTAGAAGTAGAACAGAACATTCTCAACAGATTAAAGACATGTACTCCATACTTCCAGTGAGAATGCCTTGTATGAATGGAGAAGATACAATGCTTTTTCTCCTTAAGGTGGGGAACAAGGGCAGATATGCTTACTCTTTATCTGTCCATTAAACTTTGAAACCTAGGCCCAACCAAAATAGTCTGGCAAAAAAATGACACAATTAGGATAGGACTGGTAAGGTAGAAGAAAATCTTTATATGTAGATGAAATGATCATCTACAGAGACAATACTAATAAATCTCTAGGAGCCCCTAGAACTTGCACTTGAATTTAGCAGTATTAGAAAACACAAGATATATATAAAAATTCAGGTCTGTGTATACTTGCTATAAATGAAGAATTGGATATTGAAATTTAAAAGTTATGTAGGAGCACAAAGACCTAGAAAAGTTAAAAAAAAAAAAACAATGTTGGAAGACGTTTAGTACCTAATTTTAAGACTTCTTCTAAAGCTACAGTAATCAAGGCAGTGTTGGCGTAAGGAAAGACATATAGATCATTGGAATGAGACAGAGAAATAGAACCATACATATATGGTCCACTGAGTTTTGAAAGATCATTTAACATTAGCATTTTATAGAATATAAACTCAATTCAAGAGCCAAGGAAAAGAGAATGTTTTCAGCAAACGGCACTAGAACACCTGGTATCTGTATATAAAAACTTAAGCTCAACCATTTATTTCCATACATAAAAATAACTTGAAGGGATCTATGAACCTAAATAAGAAAGTCTAAAAGTACAAAACTTTAAGAAGAAATTATAAGGGAAAATGTTTATGAATTTAGTGTAGGCAAGAACTACCTAGGATAAAAAAAACATGATGTATAAAAGAACAAAATTGACAAATGAGATTCCATAAAAATTTAGACCTTTAAATAACATCATTAAAATGAAAAGTAGTCCTTAAACAGACCATATTTACAATGCATATAACTTATGACCAGAATATATAAAGAACTCTTAACAGCTAACAGATAACCCAATTAAAAAATAGACATAAGAAGATAATAAATAGCCAGTATAGCACAAGGAATGGTGTGCAACTCTAGAATCAGACAAATACTAATCAGTACAATAATAAGATTGAATTACACAATCATTGGGGAAATTGAAGTTAAAAGCTTTAAGAGCCTTGTCATGACTTTTTCTTTTTGTTGGATTCTCCCCCTTTGCATTTAATTTGTCACACCCAATGGATTCATTCTGCTGGGTTTCCTGGGGTTGTGATCCTCATTGTCTTTTCCTAAGGTATTGTCTAAAGTTTTTTGCAGTGCCAGTTTGGTATTCATGAAGTTCCTGAGGTGCTCTTTATCATGAAAGTATCTTATTTCTCCATCCATTTTGAAAGATAGTTTTGCAGGGTACATCAATCTGGGTTGGAGGCTGTTTTCCTTTAGGGCTTGAAATACATCACTCCAAGCTCTTCTTGCCTTGAGGGTTTGCATTGAGAAGTCTGCTGTGATTTTGATGGGCTTTCCTTTGTATGTGATTTGTTTCTTTTCTCTCACTGCTTGTAGAATTTTGTTCTTCTGTTGGATTTCTGGAATACTAACTATTATATGCCTATGTGTAGATTTTTTTTTTTAACAAGCCTAGCTGGAGTCCTATATGCCTCACTTATCTGCATGTCAAATTCTTTTCCCCTGCTTGGGAAGTTTTCTGCCATCACTCCTGTGAACAGTTTTTTTTATGTCATCTGCTGTCTCTCCTCTTTCTTCATTGACTCCAATCAGTCTTATGTTATTCTTCTTTGCATCGTCTAGCAGCTGCTCGATTGATTTCTCGTGTTCCCTTACAATTTTAAAGCAATTTTTCTTTTCTTGGTCACTAATTGGAATCTTATCTTCTATATGTGAAATTCTATCCTCACATTGGTTCATTCTGCTGCACAGACTTTTGATGGAGTTTTTAATCTCCTGGAAATCTGTTTGCATCTGTTTTATGGATTCCATTTGTTTCCTATGTTGGGATTCCATCATATTCCTCAGATCCTCTATTTTTTTAATCTGTGTCCTCTCTAGATTTATTAATCATATCTGGCACCATGAACAAAGTCCTTGCTGTTATCTGAGTAATTATTTCTGATTTCATTTTTCCCAGATCCCCTTTTGTTGCTAGTTCAGAGAGTCCAGGTGGTTAAATATCAGACTGTTCCATCTTGTTTCCCTTTGGAGTTGCTATAGGTGATCCAGAAGTCTGTTTTTGAGGCTTGTTTATGCGTTTTCTCATTTCCATGGGGTGCGGGGCGGGAGGGGGGGAGGGTGCTTCTGGCGCCCGCATGGCTCACCTTCTCTGCCCTAGGAGCATGGGATGGTGGCGGGGGAGTTTCCTTCCAGGTGCTGGGACCCCCTCGCCTTCTCCCAGGCCACTTTTAGCTGTCATATTATGGTAATCCTCTTTGCTTTAATCTTCACAAATAACTGAAATGACCCTTCCACTTTTTCATTCTGATTCTGGTTTCTTCAGTCTTTTTCCTCTCTATAAAGCCAAGCTTCTCTGCTCAGCTCATCAGAATACTCATTCTTCATTATAGGATGAAAATAATATAAAATCAAAAATAATAGTCAATTTAAATCTTTCAACAGATTTGTTTTAATTTTGTCATTTGACATAGTATTGATGGTTGTACAACTTTGTGATTGCTGAAAAAACACTGAATTGTATACTTTAAAGAGTAAATTTTCTTCAATCTTAATTATTTCTTAACAAAACTAATTTTACATTTGATCTTAGCCAAAAGCCTGAGAAGCAATCACAACAAAACTAATTTTAATAAAGAAGAAATCAGAGGATTCGGGTTCTATTAGTCTGATGCCTCCATTAGAAATCCCTGTACCAATGTTTTTCCTAGTGCTTTTATTATTTATACATGAATGTTACCTGTAAGTATTGTTTCATCAAAAGTCCCAAAATGGTGACTTTCTAATTCCACCATTCTGTTTGCATCTATTAGCTATAATTTTTCTGTGAAGAACTTTCCCTCATCAACTGTGAGAGTACATATATATACATTTCATACAAGTAGAGCAGAATGAACTTGATTCTTTTCCTTTTTCAGTTTTTCAGAGAAATGATTGGTGCTCTGGCAACCTCCAGTGGTGAGTAGTGAGATATTTTATCTGTTTTGATTTGTTACCATTAAGACTTAATCATGTGTACGTATGTGCTGTTTTTCGGTTCAATACAGTCATTCTTTTGGATGCTCAAATTCTCTCATCCACTAGGAGCTCCTTTCTGGTTGTCCTGTGCCCTTTGTTGTTCACCAGACTTTTCTTATAGCAGCTTTAATAAGATATAAGTTGTGGAAGTGCTGGCCAAAGGTATAAGTGAGATGGATATGCAGAGCTAAGGGACTTTTGGGGCCACAAGCCCAAAGCCTCCTGGAATACATGGTAGGCTATTAAAAGGTAGCCTACAGTGCCACAAGTTCATGTAGGATCAAAACACATAGCCTTAAGGAATGAATCCTCTGGTCCTTGTCCTCCTCATACTCTGATTTATTACTTAGATTGGCCCTCAGGTCAGTCATGTAGCAGACCACTCTGTCCTTACATGAACTCCAGCATAGATGTCCTACTTTTGTCCTTTATCCTTGATTCTAGGTTCTATCAATAAAAAGTCATAGAAGCTTCATATCAGGGCTGTGTTTTCCAGAGACTCTCATGCTGAGGGGTCTCAGTTAAGCCAGCCCCTCTGGGCCCTCTTGAAGTTAAAACTGGACACAGACTCCAAGTAATCTGTCATCCTCTGTGCCATGCTACAGTCATGAACTGCAACAATAAGTCATATTCTATACAATTCATCCATTTAAAGTATACAATTCAATCATTTTTTAATATTCACAGAATTTTGTGATCATCACTAATAATGAATTTTAGAACATTTTCATTACTCCAAAAGAAACTCAGTATCTCTGAAAAGCAATTCAATATTTATCCCAGATCCTCCCGCTCCACCCACTGCCTTAAGAGCCTCTAGTCTACTTTCTGACTTAATAGAATGGCCTATAGTAGACTTTACATATAAAATGACTCAATATGTGATCCTTTATATAGGCCTTTTTTCATTTACCATGTTTTTATGGATTATTTCCATTGTAGCATATATCTTAATATGGCCAAATAATATGTTATTTTATGGATAAGCCACATGTTATTTTTCTGTTAACCACTTGATGGACACTTGGGTTGATTCAACTTTTTTACTACTATGAATACCACTGCCATGAACATTCATGTATGTGTTTTTAGGTAAATACGCTTCCAATTTTCTCAGGTATATAACCAATAAGAGAGTTTCTGGTTATATGTAAAGGTCTATGTAAACCTTTTGGGGAAACAGGCTGCTTTTGAAAGAGGCTGAACCAGTTTTTGTACTTTATGTATACCAGCAAGAGATAAAATTCTAATATCTCCAATCATTGATTATCCACTATTTGAAGTATTAACTCATTCCAGTTTTTACTTACTAATTCCTAAAGCAAACAGATATTGAACATCTTTTTGTGTGCTTATGGGTCATTTTCATATGTTTTGTATGAAATGTAGGAAACACAAAGGATCCTTTTTCTATTTTTAATCAGAATTTATCTTTTTATTATGGACTTTATGAGAGTTAATTGTATATTCTGGATACAAGTCCTCATCATTGTTGTGTATCTTTTCATTTTCTTGATTACATCTTTTGAAGAAACCATGTTTTTAATTTTGATGAAATCCAATTAATCTATTTTTTTCTTTTTTGTCTTGTAGTTTGGGACTCATAGCTAAGAAATCATTATCTAATTCAAGGTCATGTATGTATATTTTCTTCCACAACTTTTACATATTCATCTCTTACATTTAGATCCATGTTCATTTTGAATTAATTTTGTGAATGCTCACTTTTCACCTAATCTGAAGAGTGATATCTCCTTGTATTCACAGCTTGTGCTTGCACTCAAGAACAGATTATATGGCCAGGGATTTAGCTCAGTGGTGCTGCCACCTCCCTCGCAAGCATAAGGTCCTGAGTTCAATCCCTGGTACCAAAAAAAAAGGAAGAGATTATGTAAGGTATATACCAAAGGTCAAGAATCTACAATCCTGCCCTCTACATTTAGAAAACAAATAACTCCACAATGAAGAGCTCTGCACATGTTATTTTGTACTGTTGCCAATGCATCTTCAGGACAGTCTTAGAAATATCATGCATGTGTAATTTTACTGTATAGTGCCAATGTTTTCTCTACAGAAGCCCATCAATTTTGCACTCTCACTAACAGTGTAAGAAAGAGCCTGCTTTCCAACACCTTCTATAACAGAGCATGTTATCAATCCTGTTAGTAATAAATGGTAGGAAGCTCCCCGCCTCCATCCCAAGCTCCTAGGGCAGAGAAGCTGAGCCGGTCCCAGAACCCAGAAAGAAGTTCCCCCACTGTGATCCCAAGCTACTAGGCAGAGAAGGTGAGCTGTGTGGGGGCCAGAAGCAGCCCCCACCCCGTGGAAATGAAAAAACACATACACAAGCCTCAAAAACAGATTTCCAGATCACCTACAGCAACCCCAAAGGGAAACAAGATGGAACAATCTGATACTGAACCACCTGGACTCACTGAACTGGCAACAAAAGAGGATCTGGGAAAAATGAAATCAGAAATAATTACTCAGATAACAGCAAAGACTTTGTTCATGGTGCCAGATATGATTAATAAATCTAGAGAGGACACAGATTAAAAAAATAGAGGATCTGAGGAATATGATGGAATCCCAACATAGGAAACAAATGGAATCCATAAAACAGATGCAAACAGATTTCCAGGAGATTAAAAACTCCATCAAAAGTCTGTGCAGCAGAATGAACCAATGTGAGGATAGAATTTCACATATAGAAGATAAGATTCCAATTAGTGACCAAGAAAAGAAAAATTGCTTTAAAATTGTAAGGGAACACGAGAAATCAATCGAGCAGCTGCTAGACGATGCAAAGAAGAATAACATAAGACTGATTGGAGTCAATGAAGAAAGAGGAGAGACAGCAGATGACATAAAAAAAACTGTTCACAGGAGTGATGGCAGAAAACTTCCCAAGCAGGGGAAAAGAATTTGACATGCAGATAAGTGAGGCATATAGGACTCCAGCTAGGCTTGTTAAAAAAAAAATCTACACATAGGCATATAATAGTTAGTATTCCAGAAATCCAACAGAAGAACAAAATTCTACAAGCAGTGAGAGAAAAGAAACAAATCACATACAAAGGAAAGCCCATCAAAATCACAGCAGACTTCTCAATGCAAACCCTCAAGGCAAGAAGAGCTTGGAGTGATGTATTTCAAGCCCTAAAGGAAAACAGCCTCCAACCCAGATTGATGTACCCTGCAAAACTATCTTTCAAAATGGATGGAGAAATAAGATACTTTCATGATAAAGAGCACCTCAGGAACTTCATGAATACCAAACTGGCACTGCAAAAAACTTTAGACAATACCTTAGGAAAAGACAATGAGGATCACAACCCCAGGAAACCCAGCAGAATGAATCCATTGGGTGTGACAAATTAAATGCAAAGGGGGAGAATCCAACAAAAAGAAAAAGTCATGACAAGGCTCTTAAAACTTTTAACTTCAACTTCCCCAATGATTGTGTAATTCAATCTTATTATTGTACTGATTAGTATTTGTCTGATTCTAGAGTTGCACACCATTCCTTGTGCTATACTGGCTATTTATTATCTTCTTATGTCTATTTTTTAATTGGGTTATCTGTTAGTTGTTAAGAGTTCTTTATATATTCTGGTCATAAGTTATATGCATTGTAAATATGGTCTGTTTAAGGACTACTTTTCATTTCAATGCTGTCATTTAAAGTTCTAAATTTTGAAGAACCAAGAGAGACTATGTAAAGGTGCAGATTTCCAATGATGAATGTCATTATATTGTATACCTAAATTGTACCAATGATTAGAATGAATAATTGAAAATGTAAAATAGGAAGAAAAGGTCCAAAGGGGTAGGGGTAGTGGGAGGGGCAGGGGAAAGGAAAGAAGGGAAAGGAAAAATGATGAGAAATGGAAAAAATGGAAATAAAGTCTTTGTAAATAGGGAAGGGTAGAGGGCGTGAAGGGAGGGCTA